>NC_086452.1:401623756-402313756 GCF_028390025.1 Pseudophryne corroboree
CACTGTAGGAGTAAGTCCTGGGCTGCGCAGAGGCTGCCCATACTGGGCGCCTTGGGCGGCGATTATCTGAATGCACGACAGCAAAGTTAGCAGCCCAGCGATCAGGTTTGAATCGCCCCCCATGTGCACTGCAGGTGGGGCAGATACAGGCCCGCTATCAGGGGGGTGCTGCGGGCACAGATGTCCCGGGATCGGACTCTCTAACAGAGAGGAGAGGGCCCGGGCCGCTCATCCCGCCGCCTGCCCGCCTCGATGCTCCACCCCCTTTTAATTACAGAGTTCTGGCACTGTCAAAGGAGGAGGAGAGGACGCTGCAAGCTTCTATTGTAAACGTCCCTCCAAAAATGGGGGCCGCCTCAGATCAGACAGTTATTAATGATACTAGAGGAGGCTCCTCTAGTATCTTTAATAACGGTCTCCTCTGAGGCGGTGGCCATTTTGGCAGAGACTTTTCAATAGAAGCTTGCAGCGTACTCACTCCTGTGACAATGCCAGATCTCAGTCATGAAAAGGGGGCGGAGCAACACAAAACGGAGGGGGTGGAACTACATGGGTCCATGCTGCTACAGCTCCGGCCAGCCTGTGATAGGTAAGTTGAGGGAGAGTGAGTGGGAGAGAGAAAGTGTGTGTATGTGTGTGTGCGCGTGTGTGCGTGTATATATGCAAACCCACCAACATTTTATACATAAGGGGGGTAATTCCAAGTTGATAGCAGCAGGATTTTTGTTAGCAGTTGGGCAAAACCATGTGCACTGCAGGGGAGGCAGATTTAACATGTGCAGAGAGAGTTAGATTTGGGTGGGGTGTGTTCAATCTGCAATCTAATTTGCAGTGTAAAAATAAAGCAACCAGTATTTACCCTGCACATAAATAAAATAACCCACCCAAATCTAACTCTTTCTGCACATGTTATATCTTATCTGACTCCCCTGCAGTGCACATGTTTGCCCAACTGCTAACAGAAATCCTGCTGCGATCAACTTGGAATTACCCCCAAAATCGGTACAAATTCTAAAAGGGGGCGTGATCACGGGTAAGGGGGTGTGGTCACACCCCTTTTCCTATACTTTCAATGGAAGTTTAGAGAGTCAAAAATCGGTACAGACCATAAAAAAAGGTACTGTACCCAGAGCCGGCCTTAGCTATAGGCAGGCTAGGCATTTGCCTAGGGCATTCAAGCATGTCTAGGGGCATCCAAGCATGTCCCTGCAGCATCTCATGCTGAGAGGGACAGTCCGCAAACTAACTGTTACTTTCCAAATGTATTCAATCAGTACTTGTATACACTGCTGTTTACATTTGTCAAAAAAAATGCACACTGTGCCTTAAACTTCCTCTGACATGCTTGAATGCCCCTGACTTGTGAGACCTCAGACAGACAGCAGAAGCCCAGTAAATGCAATTCCTGGACCTGTGACATTTTTACTGACTATATAAGGTTATTACTGGATGGCTTCTTATGATAACACATGTGTATTTTGGAAGACTGCTTCACAGAAACCTGACATCACCTATACTGCTTGTGCACATGGGGGAGGGGGACCCTGCCATCCTGTGTGTGTCCCTTATCCCTGTGCAAACCCCAGGTGTCTGCAGGGACATAACATGGGCAGTGTTCTCCCCACACTTTATTTCCTAGTCAGTCCATACCGTAAAATTCCCCTGCCATCTAGCACTGTAACGTGGTCAGTAAGTTGTGTTGTGCTATTTCTATATGAAACATCAGTGCAGCGTGACTTTTGGACACATCAGACTGGAGGGCAGAGCATTTAGCTTCCACAGTATAAAGTAAAGTGCATGCAGTTAACGGGAGTAACAGACACCAGCAAACACACTGAATAGTGAAGAGAATGGACAGTTTCTACATGTTTGATACTGATCTTTTTGTATAACCAGCAAGTGTGGCAGTATCTGTGGCAGTATATGTGTATTATGGGCATTACTAATGTGGGGCATATGTATAAGGTGCATTACTGTGTGGCATTATGTGTATTATGGGCATTACTAATGTGGGGCATATGTGTAAGGTTCCTTTACTGTGTGGAATTATATGTATTATGGTCATTACAGTGTGGCATTGTGCAGAGTTGAACTGGCCCACAGGGTAACCCCCCGGTGGGCCCCACTACCCTGCAACAGGTACAGATGCAGAACTAGCGGCGGAGCTAGGGGGCACCAGACAAAATTTTGCCTAGGGCATCAAATTGGCTAGGGCCGGCTCTGACTGTACCTGCCAAAAAGTTACAGTTGGAGGGTATGTATATGTATATATATATATATTTGTATGGTTTTTTTAATATGTGCATTTTTTTATTTATTTTTATTTATTTTTTTTGGGGGGGGGGCCCTGTCTATTTTTTGAGCCCCGGGCCCCAAAATTTCTAATGGCAGCACTGGGCAAATATAACGTGCAGAGAGAGTTAGATTTGGGTGGGGAGTGTTCAAACTAAAATCTAAATTGCAGTGTAAAAATAAAGCAGCCAATATTTACCCTGCACAGAAACAAAATAAGCCACCCAAATCTAACACTCTCTGCACGTTACATTTGTCCCACCTGCAGTCTACATGGGGCCTAATTCAGACCTGGTCGCACGCAGGCTATTTTTTGCACTGCTGCGACCAGGTAATAGCCGCCTACAGGGGAGGGGGTTAGGGCTTTGCAGGGCTGCGTTCGGCTGTGCAGTGCGCTGCACAAACAAAAGATTGTGCAGTTTCTGCACAGCACAGGACTTACACTCCCGCTGCGATGATCCTGGAAGAAGCTGACGTCAAGAACCCTCCCAGGAAACGGCCGGACACGCCTGCGTCTCTTCCGACACTCACAGAAAACGGTCAGCTGCCGCCCAGGAACGCCTTCTGCCTGTCAATCGACTTGCGATCGCCCCTGCGATCGCTTCCGTCGTAGTAGCCGTCTCTCTCCGGTGACCCCCGTCGCCGGGCAGCGACGCACCTGCGCATTGCAGGTCACACGCATGTGCAGTATAGACCCGATAGCATGGCTGCGAAAAAATGCAGCGTGCGATCGGGTCTGTATAAGGGTTTTGCCCATTAGAGAAAAATTTTGCTTTTACGATCAGGTCTGAATTAGGACCATAGATGCATATCTGAACTGTGTATACTTGTGCATATATGTAAAATGCTATTTACCATGACCAAATAGAAATATTGGCTGAATATTGCAGCCTCCTGGATGAAGGATTGAATGTTTTATTTGCATAGGAAAGCAGCCTCTAGGTATCAATGTAATCCACACTTCTAAAATGCAGAGAGAGAGCTGATTACTCAGAGCAAGTCTGGCAAATTCAATTGCTCGTTCAAAACACAGGAAAATCTCTGAGATAAAATATGGCCGTGATTAACGCCCAGCTGTTTCCAATTCGTTTACGGGCGAATTAACTTTCTCTTACTAAGCAACTCAGAAATATAGGTGTGAGTTAAAAATGAAAATAATTAACCTATAAGGTATGTTAATGTCTATTTCAGAGAACAGGTTCTAGCCTATTAGATGAATTGCTAGACTAGAACAATTTCCATTTTCATTTAGCTAACAATATTGCAGGAGCCATATGTAATAGGTAGGAATTGCTCGTAAATTGAACCCTGTTTAGGATTGATGGCACTGTAGAAGATCATATTATGGTCGGTGTTCCAGAAATGTGTTCTAGAAGTAGCTCTTAGTCAATGGTTATTAACTTCCGTGAATTATTATACGCACGAAATTCTGCAACACAAAATCCCATTCATGAACTAGAGTCAGCATTTACCTAACAAAGGACAGCCAAGCACAACAACTAGGTTCTTCGTTGTATTTTTCACGATATACAGATCGGTATGAAAACCGGCGTCCGGGATCCCGAGTGGGTGGGCTTGCACAACTCGCTGCGGGCGAGGTGGCTCGCTGCATTCGCCACAGGTTACATTCTTCCTCTTTGGGTGACGTGGACACACATAGAGGGAGGAAAGACTGTAGCGCCGGGATTCCAGATTTCACAGCTAGTTGGGATTCTGACGTAGGCATTGTGATGGCCGGGATCCTGACTAGCGTTATTTTAACCGCTTCCCTATACTGGATATAAATTCCGACCAATGGCCCTCATTCAGATGTGGTTGGCGTTCCTATCACTGCTGCTTACATAGAAGCACTGGTGTATCTATAATGAGTGCAAGGTGTGTTGGTGCGTACGGGGCCCTTGGATTAGGGAGGCCCACACACCCAGCACCCATAAAATTATACTTAACGCTTCATCGGCCTGGCGCTGGCTGCAGACTGGGAAAATGCCGTCACAGCCATTTTCTGGTGAATTGCGAATGCGCAATAGCGATGTCCCCGGGAATGTGGTGCGGGCGCCATGTTCCGAGAGACTTGCACATGTGCAGTAGACTTTGGCACAATTCCAGAGTCTACTGCACCACCTAAGAGGAGGGGGCCTGATCGGAGCCTGCACAGGAGCCCCCTCATCTCTTAAAGCGCCTCTGCATAGAAGCAGCAGCAATAGCACTAATATGGTAATGCAGCGTGAGGCATCATGAACTGCGTCCTTGGAGACAGCACCGGATCATCACCGACACCACCAGCCGACTGTGTGACCCATGGGGTCACCAAGCTGGCCAACACATTTGCTATACAGAGGCCAGGAAATCTCCATCCTCTGATGGTGATCTTGGATTCTTTTCTTCCCCACAATGCTGATAACATGCCTCAGTTTAAGAAACAGAGACCGTGACCACCCCAAACAGCTTCGGGCCTATAGTGGATATTCCTTTATCACTTTTCATCACATCAACGGTCTGTTTTTTAGTAGAGATGTGCACTAGATTTCCTGGATTTAGATCCGATTCGCCGCCCGGTTTTGGATTTGCCAAACCGCCGTCACTGGTTTGAGATTTGGATGTGCAGTTTTTTTTTAAATTGACAAAAAAGCTAAAATCACATAATTTGGCCCTTTTTTTGTTCCGAGAGTATTATAAACATCAATAACATTAATTACCACTCAATTCCAGACAGTTTTGACCACCTCACAGCTCACAATATTGTTTTCACCAATATTGGCCAAATGCTGCAGCAAGCTGCCTGATAACTAAGCGATAGAGCAGCGGCACAAACACACGGCAGTTTATAGCACATCTATAAAACATTACCAAAGAGTAGTGCACAGAACAGTACAAGCAATAGATCTATACATATATTTATCTTTTTTCTGTTTTTGAACTTGCAGCTCGGTTAAACCTGTGTGGAGTCATAGGGCTTATAGATGCACATGAATAAAATGCACTAGGGTAAAGTGCACAAAACAGTACAAACAATACAGCTATATATATATTTTCTTTTTCTTTTTTTGAACTTGCAGCTCAGTTCAAACTGCGTGGAGTCACAGGGCTTATAGATGCACGTGAATAAAGCACACTAGGGTAAAATGCACCAAACAGTACAAACAACAGAACTATATATATTATTTTTCTTTTTCTGTTTTTGAACTTGCAACTCAGGTCAAACCAGTGATGTGTGGTGAGGTTAGACAGGTGAGGCAGAGCCTTTTCTGTCATATGCCAGTATACACCAAAGTTTTGACTGTATAAAGTATATGAAAAATACAAATAATATATTACAAATATCTTCTTTGTTTTATTCTAATCATTTATATAGTTAAAACTCTGGAGTAACAAGTCTATGATAGCTGAGGCAGTGCCTCACCTGCCTACCTTTTCAACACATCTCTGATCAAAACTCACCAAATTTCCAGCAATATACAGTATACTGCTGCACCACTATATAATGCCCACATGAACCCTTCGGCTCATATATTGTGTGTAAATCTTACTCTGGAACTAGCCAATGCCTCCCCAGCCATTTACCTCACTGCACGTCACTGTTTCAAACTGTATGGAGTCATACGGCTTTGAACAAAGTACACTAGGGTAAAGCACACCAAATAGTACAAACAATAGAATATAACTATATATTTCTATTTTTCTGTTTTTGAACTTGCAGCTCACTTCAAACTACATAGAGTCACAGGCTTATGAACAAAGTGCACTAAGATACAGCACACCAAACAGTACAATTTACAACAAAGTACAGTGCAGCATACAGCAGCATGCCCCCATAAACAGTTACTATATAGAGCACAGCCACTTGTGAGTCTGGACACAGCACAGCTGATACAGCAGAGTACAGCACAGCATTCAGCAGCGTGCCCCCCATACAGAGTCACATTATAGAGCACAGCCACTTGTGAGTATGGACACAGCACAGCTGATACAGCAGAGTACAGCACAGCATTCAGCAGCGTGCCCCCCATACAGAGTCACATTATAGAGCACAGCCACTTGTGAGTCTGGACACAGCACAGCTGATACAGCAGAGTACAGCACAGCATTCAGCAGCATGCCCCCCTTACAGAGTCACATTATAGAGCACAGCCACTTGTGAGTCTGGACACAGCACAGCTGATACAAGAGAGTACAACACAGCATACAGCCGCATGCAGCATGCCCCCACAGTTACTCTAGAGAACTCAGTTACTTGTGAGTATGGAGGCTCAGCATAGCCAATACAGCAGAGTACAGCACGCATGCGTTAGACTGAAATAGCGCAGAGTCCTGCCTGCTGTGCCTTATATAGTATCTAAGTCCCACGAGAATCTGATACCAGGAGGATGACATTCGGCCTCGCCATGGGATCAGAGTCTTGCAGGAGCATGGCTCGGGTGGACTTGGATTCCCTTGTGCTTGGACTGGTTTGGATCCCTTGCAATCCAAACCACTCATCTATAATTCTTAGTTGCATAAATCCCTCTTTACAGGATAAAAAAATAAGATTTTACTTACCGGTAAATCTATTTCTCGTAGTCCGTAGAGGATGCTGGGGACTCCGTAAGGACCATGGGGAGAGACGGGCTCCGCAGGAGACATGGGCACTTTAAGAAAGAATTTAGTTCCTGGTGTGCACTGGCTCCTCCCTCTCTGCCCCTCCTCCAGACCTCAGTTAGAGAACTGTGCCCAGAGGAGATGGACAGTACGAGGAAAGGATTTTGTTAATCCAAGGGCAAGATTCATACCAGCCACACCAATCACACCGTATAACTTGTGATAACTACCCAGTTAACAGTATGAAAACAACATATCATCAGTTCAAGACCGATGCAACTATAACATAACCCTTATTGAAGCAATAACTATATACAAGTATTGCAGAAGAAGTCCGCACTTGGGACGGGCGCCCAGCATCCTCTACGGACTACGAGAAATAGATTTACCGGTAAGTAAAATCTTATTTTCTCTTACGTCCTAGAGGATGCTGGGGACTCCATTAGGACCATGGGGATTATACCAAAGCTCCCAAACGGGTGGGAGAGTGCGGATGACTCTGCAGCACCGATTGAGCAAACATGAGGTCCTCCTCAGTCAGGGTATCAAACTTATAGAATTTTGCAAAGGTGTTTGTACCCGACCAAGTAGCAGCTCGACACAGCTGTAGTGCCGAGACCCCTCGGGCAGCCGCCCAAGAAGAGCCCACTTTCCTAGTGGAATGGGCCTTGACCGATTTTGGTAACGGCAAACCAGCCGTAGAATGCGCTTGCTGAATCGTGTTACAGATCCAGCGAGCAAGAGTCTGCTTTGAAGCAGGGCCGCCAAGCTTGTTGGCTGCATACAGAATAAACAGTGCTTCTGTTTTTCGGATTCTAGCCGTCCTGGCTACATAAATTTTCAAAGCCCTGACCACATCAAGGGACTCGGAATCCTCTAAGTCCCGTGTAGCCACAGGCACCACAATAGGTTGGTTTATATGAAAGGATGAAACCACTTTTGGCAGGAACTGAGGACGTGTCCGCAATTCCGCTCTATCCATATGGAAAACCAGATAGGGGCTTTATGTGATAAAGCCGCTAATTCCGACACTCGCCTAGCCGAAGCCAGGGCTAATAACATGACCACCTTCCAAGTGAGATATTTCAACTCCACCGTTTTCAGTGGTTCAAACCAGTGTGACTTTAGGAAGTCCAAGACCACATTAAGGTCCCAAGGCGCCACCGGAGGCACAAACGGAGGCTGAATATGCAGTACTCCTTTAACAAAAGTCTGAACTTCTGGGAGAGAAGCCAATTCTTTTTGAAAGAAAATGGATAGGGCCGAAATCTGGACCTTAATGGAGCCTAATTTAAGGCCCAAATCCACTCCAGTTTGTAGGAAGTGACGGAAACGGCCCAGATGGAATTCTTCCGTAGGAGCATTCCTGGCCTCACACCAAGAAACATATCTTCGCCATATACGGTGATAATGTTTTGCTGTTACTTCCTTCCTAGCCTTTATCAGCGTAGGGATAACCTCAACCGGAATACCTTTTTCCGCTAGGTTCCGGCATTCAACCGCCATGCCGTCAAACGCAGCCGCGGTAAGTCTTGGAACAGACAGGGTCCCTGTTGCAACAGGTCCTGCCTCAGAGGAAGAGGCCACGGATCTTCCGTGAGCATTTCCTGCAGATATGGATACCAGGTCCGTCATGGCCAATCTGGAACAACGAGGATTGTTCTCACTCCTTTTCTTCTTACTATTCTCAACACCTTGGGTATGAGAGGAAGAGGAGGAAATACATAGACGGACCGGAACACCCACGGTGTCACGAGGGCGTCTACCGCTACTGCCTGAGGGTCTCTGGACCTGGCGCAATACCTATGTAGCTTTTTGTTGAGGCGGGACGTCATCATGTCTATCTGTGGCAGTTCCCACCGACTCACAATCTGTGCGAAGACTTCTGGATGAAGTCCCCACTCTCCCGGGTGTAGGTCGTGTCTGCTGAGGAAGTCTGCTTCCCAGTTGTCCACTCCCGGAATGAACACTGCTGACAGTGCCCTTACATGATTCTCCGCCCAGCGAAGAATCCTGGTAGCTTCCGCCATTGCCGCTCTGCTCCTTGTGCCGCCTTGGCGGTTTACATGAGCCACTGCGGTGATGTTGTCTGACTGGATCAGAACTGGTTGGTCGCGAAGTAAGGCCTCCGCTTGACGTAGGGCGTTGTATATGGCCCTTAGTTCTAGGATGTTGATGTGCAGACAAGTCTCTTGACTTGACCAAAGACCTTGGAAATGTCTTCCCTGTGTGACTGCTCCCCAACCTCGGAGGCTTGCGTCCGTGGTCACCAGGATCCAATCCTGAATGCCGAATCTGCGGCCCTCGAGAAGGTGAGCACTCTGCAGCCACCACAGGAGCGACACCCCGGCCCTGGGGGACAGGGTGATCAACCGATGCATCTGTAGATGTGATCCGGACCACTTGTCCAACAGATCCCATTGGAAAGTCCTCGCATGGAACCTGCCAAAGGGAATGGCCTCGTATGAGGCCACCATCTTTCCCAGGACTCGAGTGCAATGATGCACGGACACCTGTCTTGATTTCAAAAGGTTCCTGACCAGAGTCATAAGTTCCTGGGCTTTTTCTATCGGAAGATAAACCCTTTTCTGGGTCGTGTCCAGAATCATGCCCAAGAAAGGCAGACGAGTCGTAGGAACCAACTGCGACTTTGGGATATTGAGAATCCAGCCGTGTTGTTGTAACGCTTTCAGTGAAAAAGATACGCTGTTCAGCAACTGCTCTCTTGATCTCGCTTTTATGAGGAGATCGTCCAAGTACGGGATAATTGTGACACCCTGCTTGCGCAGGAGCACCATCATTTCCGCCATTACCTTGGTGAAAATGCTCGGAGCCGTTGAGAGACCAAACGGCAACGTCTGAAATTGGTAATGACAGTCCTGTACCGCAAATCTTAGGTACGCCTGATGAGGTGGATAAACGGGGACATGAAGGTACGCATCCTTTATGTCCAGTGACACCATAAAATCCCCCCCTTCCGGGATGGCGATGACCGCTCTTAGCGATTCCATCTTGAACTTGAACCTCTTCAAGTATAGGTTCAGAGATTTTAAATTCAATATGGGTCTGACCGAACCGTCCAGTTTCGGAACCACAAACATGGTCGAATAATAACCCCTTCCCTGTTGAAGGAGGGGAACCTCGACCACCACCTGCTGAAGATACAATTTTTGTATTGCATTTAACACTACCTCCCTCTCTAGGGGGGAAGACGGTAGGGCCGATTTGAAAAACCGGCGAGGAGGCACCGCTTCGAATTCCAGCTTGTAACCCTGAGACACAATTTCTATTGCCCAGGGATCCACCTGGGAGTGAACCCACATGTGGCTGAAATTCCGAAGACGCGCCCCCACTGGCCCTGACTCCGCCAGTGGAGCCCCAGCGTCATGCGGTGGATTTTGCAGAGGCCGGGGAGGACTTCTGTTACTGGGAACTAGCTGTATTGTGCAGCTTCTTTCCTCTGCCCCTCCCTCTGGCAAGAAAGGATGCACCTCGGACTTTTTTGTTTCTTTGTGAACGAAAGGACTGCATTTGATAATGCGGTGCTCTCTTAGGCTGTGAGGGAACATAAGGCAAAAAATTTGACTTTCCAGCCGTAGCTGTGGAGACCAGGTCCGAGAGACCTTCACCGAACAATTCCTCACCCCTGTAAGGTAAAACCTCCATATGTCGTTTTGAGTCGGCATCACCTGTCCATTGCCGAGTCCACAGGACCCTTCTGGCAGAAATCGACATAGCGTTTATTCTAGAACCCAGCAGACTAATGTCTCTTTGAGCATCTCTCATATAAAGGACAGCGTCTTTAATATGCCCCAGGGTCAATAAAACAGTATTCCTATCTAGGTATCAAACTCCTCTGATAAGGTATCAGTCCATGCCGCTACTGCACTACAGAGCCAGGCCGACGCAATTGCCGGTCTGAGCAAGGTACCTGAATGTGTATAAATGGACTTCAGGGTACCCTCCTGTTTGCGATCAGCAGCATCCTTGAGGGTAGCCGTATCCTGGGACGGCAGGGCTACCTTTTTGGATAAGCGTGTTAAAGCTTTGTCCACCCTAGGGGAGGATTCCCATCGTAACCTGTCCGTTGGCGGGAAAGGATACGCCATAAGAATCCGTTTGGAAATCTGCAGTTTTTTATCTGGAGATTCCCTAGCTTTTTCACATAACTCATTCAGTTTGTGTGAGGGGGGAAAAGTTACCTCAGGTTTCTTTCCCTTATACATATAAACCCTTGTGTCAGGGACAGGGGTTTCCTCTGTGATGTGCAAAGCCTCCTTAATTGCTATAATCATATATCGGAGTGATTTAGCCAACTTTGGCTGTAACTTTGCATCATTGTAATCAACACTGGAGTCAGAATCCATGTCGGTATCTGTGTCAACAATTTGGGATAGTGGGCGCTTATGAGACCCCGACGGTCCCTGCGACATAGGATCAGGCACGGGTTGAGACCCTGCCTGGCCCAATGCATCAGCCTTGTCTAATCTTTTATGCAAGGAATTTACATTATCATTTAAAACCTTCCACATATCCATCCAATCAGGTGTCGGCGCCGTCGGCGGAGACACCACATTCATTTGCTCCCGCTTCTCTCCCACATAGCCTTCCACATCAGACATGTCGACACAAGCGTACCGACACACCACACACACAGGGAATGTCCTTTCTGAAGACAGTGCCCCCACGAGGCCCTTTGGAGAGACAGAGAGAGAGTATGCCAGCACACACCCCAGCGCTATATAACCCAGGAATAACACAGTAACTTAATGTTAACCCAGTAGCTGCTGTTTATATACTTTTTTGCGCCTAATTATGTGCCCTCCCTCTCTTTTCAACCCTCTTCTACCGTGTATCAGCAGGGGAGAGCCTGGGGAGCTTCCTCTCAGCGTGCTGTGGAGAAAAAATGGCGCTGGTGAGTGCTGAGGGAGAAGCCCCGTCCCCTCAGCGGCGGGCTTCTGTCCCGCTTAAATTTTATTTCTTTGGCGGGGGCTCCTACATATATACAGTGCCCAGCTGTATATATGTGTTCATTTGCCAGAATGAGGTCCCAAATGCTGCCCAGGGCGCCCCCTCCCCCCCTGCGCCCTGCACCCTAACAGTGACCGGAGTATGTGTAGGTGTGTGGAGCAATGGCGCACAGCTGCAGTGCTGTGCATTACCTCCAGTGAAGATCACTAAGTCTTCTGACACCTGTGAAGTCTTCTTGCTTCTCACACTCACCTGGCTTCAGTCTTCCGGCTCTGCGAGGGGGACGGCGGCGCGGCTCTGGGACGGACGGCGAGGGTGAGATCCTGCGTACCGATCCCTCTGGAGCTAATGGTGTCCAGTAGCCTAAGAATCAGGACCTAGCTTCAGAGAGTAGGGCTGCTTCTCTCCCCTCAGTCCCACGATGAAGGGAGTCTGTTGCCAGCAGAGCTCCCTGAAAATAAAAAACCTAACAAAAAACTTTCTATCAGCAAACTCAGGAGACCTCACTGAAAAGCACCCAGCTCCTCTGGGCACAGAATCAAACTGAGGTCTGGAGGAGGGGCAGAGAGGGAGGAACCAGTGCACACCAGGAACTAAATTCTTTCTTAAAGTGCCCATGTCTCCTGCGGAGCCCGTCTCTCCCCATGGTCCTTACGGAGTCCCCAGCATCCTCTAGGACGTTAGAGAAATGCAAGTTGCATGCGCAGAAGCGACTTGCTATTCTGACTCAGACACAACTTGACAGGATGTGGTTATCAGTGAAATAGGGCATTTCGGTGCAGGAACTGGGCAGTGGCAAAGCGACCACATGTAAACACTCTGACTTGTGGAAGTGTCATATGCATGTGTCAAAAAACAGGGAAGGGAAGCCTGTTTCTGATGGAGCTCTTGCATCTAGCATGAGGGTGGTTCAGTTGATGCGCACTGCCTAAAATCAATAGTCATCACTGGTTTCAAATTACACATGCCCCATCCCCTAGCATTACATGAATGGACACTCACATTAGCTTAAAGCAGCAGTTCCCAAACTCAGGGGCTGATTCTGGTCGCATCGCAATCACGATGCAACTGCAATTTTTGAGTATAATGCGCTCCGCGCATGCGCAGGTCCTGTCCTGCGCAGGTGGGAGCAGCTAATGTGGTTGGCCCGCATTAACTGTTAACGCCTCTGCCTGATTGACAGGCAGATGCGTTCGCAGGGTGGGAGGGGGCAGCGACCTAGCGTTTTGGGAAACGGTGGCATGTCGGCGGTGTTTCTGGGACGCTTTGATTTCAAAAATGGTGACGGACTTCTGCCGTCGCAGTCAGGCTGTAATGGCAGGAAGCTTAACTAGTTTCTACAACCACGCTCTAATTGAAGCGCAATTAGAGTATGATTGCAGTGGGTGGGCGGCGGGTAGCATGCTGGGCGGATTTGCCCTGCGATGGGCAGCCCACCACCATGCAATTGAAAGGATTGCAGGTTCTGCTTTTAATCAGAATCTGCAATCCTTACTGAATGAGGTCCTCGGTCCTCAGGACCCCACACAGGTCACGTTTTCCAGATCACCTAGCAGGTGAACTGGTGTATTCATTCCTCACTGGTACATTTTAAAAGAGCCACAGGTGGAGCTTATTAATTCACTTGCAATTCTGTGAGGAGACCTGGAGAACATGAACTGTTTGAGTCCCAAGGGCCAAGTTTGTGAACCTGTGGTTTATAGCATTAAGAAAGGCTTCTGTGGCGGCCTCCAACTACAGCAACTTTGAGTGCGACATAGAAGAATCACCCAAAATGGGCTTATTGACCTCATAATATTCTTATTCACTAATTAAGGTGTCTTTGTATTAAAATTTTATGTTAGCTTGAGCAAGAGAAGATGCCTCCAAGCACTGGATCTACAGATGTGTCCTCATCTTAATTGCAATGCAATGGGACTAGGACACACCAGACTTTGATAATTAATTTAACATTGTCATGCGGCGAGCGTGTAACGCCGCGGGTTGCGGGATTTGTCCTCTTCCGGTGCGGCTGACTGTGGTGCTTGGTGGCCGAATGGGGATGCGGCGGGTTGGCGGCAGGAGTGATGGCTTCCTGGAGCCAGAGGGAGGACATAGTGGCTGCAGCTTTCTGGTGTGTCTACAGTGCAGGGAGCGGCCATGTTGGAGACCAAGGGCAGCACCAATAAGCGTGATGGGTGAGTACAGCCAATCCTGTTTCCCTACTGCCTTTAAATAGGCTGGGATTGTTGCATTCTGTGCCAGTGCTTTGTTTCTCAGTACCCTAGCTCTGCGCTTCCGCAGATTAGTCTGTGTGTCTCTTGGTAATTGGTCCCACCTTGCTTTCCGAGTTCTCAGCCGGCTCTCGCTGTACTACGCTCACCAGCTCCCCAGTGCGCGGTCTCGGTCAACCGCTCTCCCTCCAGTGCCTATGAATTCTGCAGGATTGCCGTGGCGGTACGCCAGCGTCAGCCTGTCTTTCATTCATGCCTTCGCATCATCCAGCAACCAATCTTCACAGTTCTTCATTGACATCTTTGCATCATCCAGCAACCGGTATTCACAGTTCTTCATTCACGTCCTTGCATCATTCGGCAACCAGTCTTCACAGTACTTCATTCACGTCCTCACATCATCCTGCAAAGAGTCTTCACAGTTCTTCAACCATGTCTTCGTATCATCTAAAGCATATTCCTCACAGTACTTCAGTTTCAGCCTTGTATCACTCAGTGGACATTTTTACAGTTCTTTTTCACGTTATCCCATCCAGAAACCGATTCATCACAGTTCTTCTCACACCTTCATGTCATCTTGCAGATCTCATCTCAGTTCCTCAGTCACGCCTCTACAATGAACCATCTCTCTCGGCAGGCACCCTCTACGTTCTTCAGGAATTCAGTGTCTCATTCTCTACAGTTTTCCAACCCAGAACTAGTCAGTCCCAGTATTCCTACAGTCATACTCTGCTCTGTTACTGTTACTAAACATATGAAAAGGAATTATCTTCGTCCTCCTTGTTTCCTGCATTCAGGAGCACCTGCTCCTTCGGTTGGTCCAACGGATTCACCGAAACAGCTTGTCGTGACAGACATGTGACACTTGTACATCTGTGTGCGACTGAGTCTCTGAATCTGTATACAAAGTGTTACAATATAGCAGCTGCAGCTTTTCTCCAGTACAAGCTCCATTGTGCTCCGTATACAGTCACACACAATATACAAGCATCGCATATAATCAGTACAGTCTTCTGGTCCATCCCACATGCATCGCATTGCGACAAGGATGCATTTTTGGCAAAAAAAAGACGCCTGACATTAGCAGAGCTGCATGGAACCTAGAAGCTCATTTCTACCATGCATCTCACACTGCATAGCATATTGAGGCTAGATGTATGAGGACGTACTGTATCTGTATTTATGCCAAACTCGTATATACTTTGAAGGTCAAATAATGTATCTAGCTAATGACCACACATGTTGTTAGATGGAGTTGATCTGCAACCACAGTCACTATCAGTGTCTTGCTGTAGTCCCAATGTACACCTAATGACAACACATGTTGTTAGATGGAGTTGATCTGCAACCACAGTCACTATCAGTGTCTTGCTGTAGTCCCAATGTACACCTAATGACCACACATGTTGTTAGATGGAGTTTATCTGCAACCACAGTCACTATCAGTGTCTTGCTGCAGTCCCAATGTACACATGATCTGTCAGTTGTCTTGGGATAAGATTTGAAGCAAGGGCCCTCATTCCGAGTTGTTCGCTCGCAAGCTGCTTTTAGCAGCTTTGCACACGCTAAGCCGCCGCCTACTGGGAGTGAATCTTAGCTTATCAAAATTGCGAACGAAAGATTAGCAAAATTGCGAATAGACACTTCTTAGCAGTTTCTGAGTAGCTCCACACTTACTCGGCAACTGCGATCAGTTCAGTCAGTTTCGTTCCTGGTTTGACGTCACAAACACACCCAGCGTTCGCCCAGACACTCCCCCGTTTCTCCAGCCACTCCCGCGTTTTTCCCAGAAACGGTAGCATTTTTTTGCACACACCCATAAAACGGCCAGTTTCCGCCCAGAAACACCCACTTCCTGTCAATCACATTACGATCACCAGAACGAAGAAAAAACCTCGTAATGCCGTGAGTAAAATACCTAACTGCATAGCAAATTTACTTGGCGCAGTCGCACTGCGGACATTGCGCATGCGCATTAGCGACTAATCGCTCCGTTGCGACAAAAAAATAACGAGCGAACAACTCGGAATGACCTCCAATGTGCCGACAATCTGGTACAAATGGAGGGTTGTAGCCGGAATTGCAGCACATATGGGCAAAGTTTACTGGACATTTTATCTATTCCTTACCACATTAAGGTTTATTGTCAAAAACAGTATGAAATATAAATAAAAACATGTTGTTTTCCCCGAGATTCTGCTATTTACCTACTTGCAAAGACCTGTCAGTTATCTGACAATGTTATTGAAAGAAACACAAGTTCCATTGTTAAACTTGTCAACTGCACATATAGCTTATTATCAAAATACAAATGCTCTACTGATTGCATTAAAGTGTACAGAATGCAAGCTGCTTTGGTGCTGATTACATGCCTGATGTCAAGCTTACTGCTTTCTGACATGTGAGGACACTGGAGATTGACGTGCCATGTGTATGAATCATCTGCTGTACAGTCAGGAACAGACATTAAGTGCTGCAAATAATAAATGTAATTGATAAAAATATACAAAAATCACGAAAGTGGACCATGGCCATAGCCACAGTTTTAGTAACACACAATACAGAGTGCATTATACATAGGGGTGTACCGTGCCCAGCACAGATTAGGCACCAGTGCTGATACTGTAGTTTTGCACTTCAGTGGTAAAATGTGATTGCGTTTGCCTGTCTTATAGGTAGGTGTAGGTAGGTATGCAGCCTTTCCTCCCCACAAAATGGCTTGAAATTACCAGCTGGTCAGAGTAGTTGTTATTCAGTATCGTCTCTATACTTTTGGTTGGACAATGTGCAGAAGCCCTTTTACAAGGCACACTTGGATTTGTCCCATGTTTCCTGGACTGCTGAAAACTTTCCAGCCTGTCCAGGGGAAAATTAAGCCCTGGACAATCTGTATAACATATGCTCATATTTCCTACAAAACATACACCAATATGCTGTTAGCAGCCGCGGCGCGGCTCATGGAGGATGCTGGTCCCGGCCGTTGCCAGGCGACCGGGATGCTGCACCTCCTCTGACTGCCGGAGCTTCCAGGTCCCACCCTGCGCCTAGCAACGCTACCGCAGGGGTCACTGGGAGCCGCCGAGCACATAGCAACCGGGACGCTGGACGCAGGCAGCGTTTCCAGTTGCTGCGCAAATAGGATCTTTGTCTGAAATCTCTGTGGACGTGCAGCAGCGCAACTGCACGTCCTTTTCTATAATTATCTCCTCCCTGGGTTCCTGGGGACTGACTGGAGCAGCTGCACTATATATTCCCTTCCTGGTCACTCCCAATCTGGTGGTTATACAGTAGTTCCTGCTACATTGGAGAAATTGCTGGTCTTTTGAACTCCTGTTCTAAGAAACTCTGCCTGATTCAATCCTGCCCTGTTCCTGTCTGACACTGCTTTAGGTGCTATGTGGATTTTCCGCATAATCTTTTGTTATTGCCTATTCCGTATCTTTGAATATTTCTTGCTACCCATAGCCATTTCTTTAGCTTACACACTGCCCCTACAATAGTTATAACATTACCTTCCTTCACACTCCTTCATCTTGATTGCCAATCCTCTGTACATTCTCACTGCTCTTTATCTAGTTCTCTGCACCAATATTAGATTAGTTCCATACACCTATTTAGTCTCCACCTTCGACTGATAGCTCTGGTCGTCTCATGGATAAGGTTGTAGTGTCACCAGTGGCTTAAGTCTTGGTGGGCATCACAGTACCAGTAGACGTATAAAGTCTTAAGGGAAAAGAGGCTCTTATAGGCAAGAAGACCTGCTGTATGTTACTCTACGAGTCTTACACCCAAGCATCAGAAGATAGACTGCATGTCAAGTTCCTCTTCGTCCGTCGTGTCAAGAGTCTCATCTCTATCAGTTCTCCGCAAGATTCTGTTCAGGTATAGCTCTTCGATCATAACATATGCCCAACCCATGTACTCACCACAAGCTCTCTGCCCAATCCGAGATTCACAAATTGGGACCATCATACCCAATGGGAAAGTTGGGACCATCCTACCATGTCCCAAATTGGGAAGCAGATCCTGGTTAAGACCTTGTGGGGCCCTAGGAAAGATAATCATTTTCCATTTTCCTCCATGGTTTGTTAAAAAAAAAAAAACTAATAATGCACTAGAGTAGCCTGGCTGCTCAGTGGCCATTGATCCCTAGGCAAGAACTTAAGTTGCCTAATGGATCATTTCTGTAGTGACATATGGTAAAAGTTCTCACGCTTTCACAGAACCTAAAACACATTAATGCCTTTTTTGGGATTGTTCTGCTCTTGTTTTGTGCTGTTGTGGTACAGTAAGCTGGTGGCTGAAAGGTTACTTTGAACCTGTAGTACTGTACACAGACCCATAGCTAAGGCTGTGTGATATGTGCCATCATCTAGTGTGACTACTACTGTTTCCACCACAATGAGAGGGGGAGGAAGGAGTACCTGTGTAGTGTACACTAATGACTTTGTACTTGTACAAAGAGATTCCACTTGTATTAAACAGAGGCAGCCTGTCGTTTTTATATCTGTCCATGATAAATGTTCTCACGCACATTAGAAAGAGGCACCAGATGCTCCTGATAGGGTCACTAACAAATTATCAGATTAGTGAAGACTTCTTCCTTAAACCTGTGTTCTTTACTATTTTGTTGGATTATTCTTGTATGACCTTCCTAAACTTTCTTTGATTATTCTTCTGGCTTACAAACCATCCTGCTTATTCCCAAACTAACTACCCCGGGGGCCTATAGTACCTCTGCATGCATCTGTACTTAAAGTAATTTCTTCAAGTTTGACTGAAGAACAGATTTCCTGATGCTGGAATCCGCTTTGCCTGTATTTGTTGCAATCTGGGGAGTATATCTGGACAGTGGGCCTAATTCAGACCTGATCGTAGCAGCAACTTCGTTAGCAGATGAGCAAATCCATGTGCACTGCAGGTGTGGCAGATATAACATATGCAGAGAGAGTTAGATTTAGGTGGGATATATTGTTTCGGTGCAGGGTAAATACCGGCTGCTTTATTTTTACACTGCAATTTAGATTTCAGTTTTAACACCCCCCACCCAAATCTAACTCTCTCTGCACATATTATATCTATCCCCCCCCCCCTGCAGTGTACATGGTTTTGCCCATTTGCTAACAAAGTTGCCGCTACGATCAGGTCTGAATATTAGGCCCAATGTGTTGACTGGAATGATTCGGGGAATGTATCTGGATGGAGTGTTACACAAGCCCAGCAATCCTCAAGTCTCCTGCATACTAAAGCTTCACCTTTAGCAGCCGCCTTTCCTAGGTGGATTAAGTCCACCCAGTACTCAGATAACCCCCAGTTCTTAATGTGGACAAGGAAACTATCGGAGGCTGGGCAAGTGCAAGGAATATGCTGGAGTAGACACCCACCTGGCTCAGAGTGGGTTAAAGCCTGGACAGATAGGCACACACTAGGCAAGGACTAGATACAACTGGACTGGCAGGTACTGGTGAATAGCAGGAGTATAACATAGTGGGATCAGGACTGGATAAGACAAGACTGGACTGGCAGGTACTGGTGAATAGCAGGAGTATAACACAGTGGAATCAGGACTGGATAAGACATATCAACTGGTACAAAAATGACAAGGAATGCTCTGAACTCACAGTGGTTGCTACTGGCAACAAAAGAAATGCATGACAATAGAATACAGATAGGGAAAGCAAAACAGACATACAAACAACACATAATGCTCCAGGCCAGTGGATGTTACTCCTGGAAACCGCAGTACCAACACAAAGGAGCAAAGAAGACTGAGACAAGGAATTGTTCAGAGAACAGACTAATAGGACTATGACAATGGTGGTCATTCCGAGTTGTTCTCTAGCTGCTTTCAGTCGCAGCGCGGCGATTAGGTAAAAAAAGCGGCATTTCTGCGCATGCGTATGGTGCGCAGTGCGCACGCGCAACATACTTTCACACAAGACTATGCAGTTTCACACAAGGTCTAGCGACGCTTTTCAGTCGCACTGCTGTCCGCAGAGTGATTGACAGGAAGTGGGTGTTTCTGGGTGGTAACTGACCGTTTTCCGGGAGTGAGTGAAAAAATGCAAGCATGTCGGATAAAAAAGCAGGCGTGCCTGGGGAAACAGGGGAGTGGCTGGCCGAACGCAGGGCGTGTTTGTGTTGTCAAAACAGGAACTAAATAGTCTGAAGCGATCGCAAGGTAGGAGAAGGTCTGCAGCTACTCAGAAACTACTTGATAAAATTGAGATGCCGTTCTGCGATCCTTTCGGTCGCACTTCTGCTAAGCTAAGATACACTCTCAGAGGGCGGCGGCCTAGCGTTTGCACTGCTGCTAAAAGCAGCTAGCGAGTGATCAACTCGGAATGAGGGCCAATGTTCACAGATAAACAGGCCAGAGAGAGACTGTAGTGGTCTGAGACTGTGCTTTACACATGTGGAGGTATGTGTAAAGCAGCAGTATGCAAATGAAATGATACTGGATAACAACAGAAAGACCAAGATACAGACAAGACAAAGAACAAGTATAGTGTGGAAAAATCCCCACTGCAGCTAAAGCCAAGACAGACAGGACTGGGTCTGGCAAGGACACTTTAGCACAGGCTCTCACAGGACAAGAATATGAAACAGGGCCAAAGGCTTCCGCAGCAAACAGGATCTATGACCAGCAGGGAATCATGGGCAGAATGGAAATATAAAGGGAGTACTAACCAATGACAAGGTTCAGTACAGACAAGCCCCCTTTAATTACAAACTCAGTGCAACTGTGCTGCTGCACATCCACCAGGCTCTTGACTAACAAGGTAACAAGGCATCTCCCAACAGGTGTGCTGCTACAGCATTTAAACAGACAGAATAGAGCTGCAATTAAAATGACAAAACAGAGTTGCAGACAGCACATGTAACAGTACTATTGTTGTTCCTTTATAAATTATGCAATCCTAATATTTGTTTCCAAATTAGAGGGGAGTATTATAGAATAACACTATTCCCATCGTCAGAGCATATGGTCACCCAATGATCTGAGAAGCATAAAACTGGTGTTTTCATACATTGTGGCCTTCTCAGTCACAGATGTGAAGTAAATCAAACATGTATGGATATTTTGGAACAACGGCTTTGATTATGGTTTCCATCACCGTCATGCAGGCATTAGTTTAGTGGCTTCATTGTGACTGGTACTTTATCTCTCGAGCACAATTTTCAGACATCACTAGACTCAATGCCACAGCACTTATAGCCCATATTGGCATCACAATGTGCAAACACACTACTAAGTTACTCTTCTTGAGTTTGGCTTTTCCATTGTTGCCCACTACTTGTAGGCTTGTGACGGTTTTGCACCTCCCTGAGCTAGCTGCAACCTTTAAACCGTTCTCCTAAACATATTTATTTTTCTATTAGTCTTGCGATATTGGAAGAGCAACTCAAGCACAACACTATTTTCAGCCTAGTTGAAGACGCTACAATGATCTCAGAGATGCAATTAATCAAAATGGAATTCAAACTGCACGTGAAGCCCTGTTGTGGGTCACTGGAGCCGGGATGCAGAGATGTAGAGCGTTGAAACATACGGACTTTGCTCTTTCCCTTCATTAAAACATTTTGTACTGTACAATCTTAAAAAAAAAAATAGTTGCACATTGTAATTTATTTTATATTTTGCTACAATAACATTTAGTAATTAACTTGCAAATATATTTAAATATTTACAAAATGCAATGGATTTCATTGGATGAAGACAATTGGTAATATTCTCAGTTTAACTTAAGATGTACTGACTGTTATCCAATAGTGTCTTCCATATTTTGGAAACAGTAAACCAGATTCTGGTTCTGACATGGAATGTGATCCAGTTAAAGTCCCACGTTTCTTGTTTTTATTCTTTTGTTCGTTGTATTTGTGCTATCTGGATAAACAATATTATAATCCCAATACAGGACATAATCTATCCTGGAGTGGATATACACAGTAACTAGTTACTTATCTTTATTTATTAATATTGACAGATATTTATATAGCACTTACATATTACACAGGGATTCGGTATGTTTTACCGGCAGACAAAATCCCCGCAGCGAGTCAGTGCTTTGGGCCTGGTGGCTCGCTTCACTCACCACTGGTAATATTCCCACTTGGTTGGTAGCAAGAACCCACCAACTGAGTCGGAATACCCTGCGGAGGTCGGGATTCCATCCGGCGGTACTTCACCGGCTGTCGGGATTCCGGCGTAGGTCTCCTAAACGGCTGGATCCCGACAGACCTTATTTTAACTGAGATACTTAGTCTCAAAAGCTCTTAGCCCAATGGAGTCTAAAATCCGCACACACTTACACACTATAGCAGGACTGGCCAAGCCAGTCCTCGAGATCTACCAACAGTTCACATTTTCCAGACCACCTAGCTGGTGCACAGGTGTAGTCATTACTAATTAAGATGTGCTGCATTCATTCCTAACTGACAATTCTACAGATCTCCAGGAGGTCTGGAAAACATGAACTGTTGGTAGATCTCGAGGACCGGTTTGGCCAGCCCTGCACTATAGGGTTCATTCTGTTCCAAGCCAATAAAACTACAAGTGCGCTTTAAGATTAAGGGAGGAAACTGGAGAACCCAGAGGAAAACCACGGTAAGAACGTGCACACTCTACACCAAGGGAACTGCTCAGAATCAAACACACGAACCTAGTACTATGCAACAATGCTAACCACTGTGTCACTGTGCTGCTACACTAGCTTTCTTTTGAGATTAAATTTTTGCCCAAAGGAAGGCTGATTACTAACTTCCAGATGTGGCGCATTTATAAACCACAGAACACCCATCCGAGAGCCTGGTATAGACCAAACTATAAGAAAAACAAAACTGTTTGCAAATACATGCTCCTGTTTATAACACCTTGTGTATTTATGCATATTTAGTCATCGGAGCTAGAGATAAAATGTGCACTGAAACACAAAGTACATGTCGGCACATCTCCTCCTTCCTAATTAGGATGAAGTCAGATTAGAGGGCCTTGTTTGTGAGCCCATCTTGTCTCATTTTTGTTAATTATTCAGGAGAGGATACAGACAATATGCATGTCTGATAATAATGAGTGTAGCAATCCAGATGGCGGAGAACACAAACGCCATTCTCACATTAGCACTAAACACACAGTATTCCAAGACTCCACAACCACTGTCTAACACAAACATATACAGATGTATTCCTGCCTACTGGAGGGTCATCGCAATCAGCAAACAAGCTCCTATTAACTCACTCATCTTATCGTGCAAGAGTCACTCTGTAGCAGACGGAGCTAAAGGGCCACTAAATCTAAAATACCAGCTAATACAATGTATACAGAATATGAATAGTATTTAGGGGATGCGGCTAGTATGCCAGCTGTCAGGATCCCGGCAGTCAGAATATTGAGATATGCAGATGAGTACAGTCCATTGTTCTGTATTAGCAGATATTTCCAATGACAGTGACCCCTGTCTGTGTGCTTTAACAGAATGAAGGACATACTGTCATCTGTGCATAGATAGAAAATGTTCCAACAATGTCACATTTATCTCACATACATTCAATTCCAATATATGTGAATGTTACCAGCGTGCACGTGTATGCATTTTAACCCGTACGCTGACAATGATTCCTGTACTGAGCTAAAATAAAACATCATACACAGACAATGGAACAGCCCCCTGTGGTGACATTACCATATAAAATAACATACTTGCTTGTCTTTACCAAGCAATAACTTTTAAACAAAGCATCTGTCAGACTGTCATAGGATTTCAATTCAACAAGATGTGCTCTAATAGAGCGAGAGGGAGAGTTTTTTTTGTTATTATTAATAAGTAACATTTCACTCGTATTCTTTTCAATTCAGCGTAAGTCAGGTAATGTACAACTACATCCTGAAACTATAGCATGACAAGTTTTACAAGTTGCCCTGGAACACAAACATTTGTTTTCTTTACATTGACGCTGCGTGGGAGATAAAATGTGTTAGCATATGGGAACCCTGCCCAGAGCACTTTTGGTGCTAGGGATAGGTTTAGAACTTGGACTATGGGGGTAATTCAGATCTGATCGTAGCAGAAAATTTGTTAGCAGTTGGGTAAAACCATGGGGGTAATTCCAAGTTGATCGCAGCAGGAATTTTTTTAGCAGTTGGGCAAAACCATGTGCACTGCAGGGGAGGCAGATATAACATGTGCAGAGAGAGTTAGATTTGGGTGGGGTGTATTCAAACTGAAATCTAAATTGCAGTGTAAAAATAAAGCAGCCAGTATTTACCCTGCACAGAAAAAAATACCCCCCCCCAAATCTAACTCTCTCTGCAAATGTTACATCTGCCCCACCTGCAGTGCACATAGGGAGTCATTCTGAGTTGATCGCTTGCTGCCGTTTTGCGCAGCGCAGTGAACAGGTTACTACTGCGCATGCGTATGCACCGCAATGCGCAGGGGTGTTGTACGGGTACAAAGCGGATCGTTGCTGGGCGATGGATTTAACGAAGAATCCATTCGCACAGTCGATCGCAAGGAGACTGACAGGAAGAGGGCGTTTGTGGGTGTCAACTGACCATTTTCAGGTAGTGTTTGGAAAAATTCAGGCATGTCCAAGCGTTTGCAGGGCGGGTGTCTGACGTCAATTCCGGGACCAAAAAGACTGAAATGATCGCAAGGGCTAAGTCCAGAGCTACTCAGAAACTGCAATAAACTTTTTTGTCCCAAATACACTCCCCCGTGGGCTGCGACTATGCGTTTGCACGGCTGCTAACAGTAGCCAGCGAGCGATCAACTCGGAATGACCCCCATGGCTTTGCCAAACTGCTAACAAATTTGCTGCTATGATCAGGGGCCTAATTCCGAGTTGATCGCAGCAGCAAATTTGTTAGCAGTTGGGCAAAACAATGTGCACTGCAGGGTGTGTGTGTGTGTGTGTGTGTGTGTGTGTGTGTGTGTGTGGGGGGGGGGGGTGGGGGGGGGACAGATATAACAGGTGCAGAGAGAGTTAGATTTGGGCGGGGTGTGTTCATACTAAAATCTAAATTGCAGTGTAAAAATAAAGCAGCCAGTATTTACCCTGCACAGAAACAATATAACCCACCCAAATCTAACTCTCTCTGCAAATGTTATATCCGCACCCCCCCCCCTTGCAGTGCACATGGGCCCTCATTCCGAGTTGTTCGCTCACAAGGCGATTTTAGCAGAGTTACACACGCTAAGCCGCCGCCTACTGGGAGTGAATCTTAGCTTCTTAAAATTGCGAACGATGTATTCGCAATATTGCGATTACAAACTACTTAGCAGTTTCTGAGTAGCTTCAACCTTACTCGGCATCTGCGATCAGTTCAGTGCTTGTCGTTCCTGGTTTGACGTCACAAACACACCCAGCGTTCGCCCAGACACTCCTCCGTTTCTCCAGCCACTCCCGCGTTTTTTCCGGAAACGGTAGCGTTTTTATCCACACACCCATAAAACGCCGTGTTTCCGCCCAGTAACACCCATTTCCTGTCAATCACACTACGATCGCCGGAGCAAAGAAAAAGCCGTGAGTAAAAATACTATCTTCATAGCAAAATTACTTGGCGCAGTCGCAGTGCGAACATTGCGCATGCGTACTAAGCAGAAAAACGCTGCGATGCGAAGAAAAATACAGAGCGAACGACTCGGAATGAGGGCCCATGGTTTTGCCCGAATGCTAACAATTTGCTGCTACTGCGATCAACTCTGAATTACCCCCTAGGTCTGAATTACCTCCTATATTTGTGATTAGCTCTAGGGCTGTGCATGCAGTAAAGGCTTGGGGTAGGTTTATGGAAAAAAATAAATCTAGTATTACAAGTCAGAAAAAGTCTTACATATAGGCATCATATTATTACGTTATGGCTGCGATTGTACCATGTTTATGGTTAGATCTGGATTCTTGGTTATGGACCGTATTCAGTGATGGACACAGATGGCTGCATATGCAGCAGGATCTGCATCTTTCTCCGCACATGCTGGGGGCCGCCCAGCACAGGGCAAGGACGGCCAGCATGTGTGGCGCTGCCTCCTGATGTGTCCTGTCTGTTCTGTCAGGTGGTCTGCCTCCATTTTGTGACATCACGGAGCCGCCCCCAAAAATGCTCCCGGCATGCCTCCTTTTGGCCCACCACGCCAACTCCCTCTGACAGCCGCCGATGTCAATTATCTAACGGCCCCATCCTGGATGGATGCGGCCTCAAAGTGTAGGGTTGCGCACGCGCTCTGTAGACGGTGTGCCTGCACAGACCACCTGAATGCAGCTTCTGCGTACAGGCGTGTTCGGTTCTGAGCGACCCCCTATATCTTAAGCTGAGTACACACCATCTGATGGTGAGACCTAGCAACACGTTGTAATGATACATTGCATCTGCCATACACACTAAACGACCTGCTATACAATGGCGCAATGCATCGTTACTTGCTGTTTGCAAGTACACAATGTCAACCATGGAATCATTCCATTGGATGTGCAGCACATCCAATAGGACGATTTAGTGAACGACGGATTAGAGATAAACACTAAACGATATATACAGTAGTTCCAAACCATGATGTAACACACAATATATCGTATACTGTAGTGTGTACCCAACTTAGTTTGGGACCTTGACCAGGTTAATAGTTTATGCCTTAGTATGGTAAAATGCTGTAATATTTACACTGAATCTTAATGTATTTGGTTAAAAAGCTCTTAAGAGAGCAAACAGGCAGCTTGCCCCCAATAAGTTTTCAACAAGATGTTTGGCATCCTCCTAGATCCAAGTGTGTGACAGGCAGTTATACAGACTGAGAAGTAATTAAATAAATATGAAAATAAATTCGGGAAGCCTAACACCTGCCTAAGACGTTACCCCCTTCTTCCTACTGGGTTGTAGTGTTGGGATCCCGGCAATGGTATTTCGACTGCTGGGATCCCGACCCCTGGGATCATGACCGGATCTCTTCCTGCCTCCCTGAGCTGTCTAATCATGATGAGACAAAAAAGAGTTAAAGTGATGCCACCAAGAATATAAAAATGGGTAAAAGCAGATGATATAATCAGATGTAGATTCACCTTCTAGGTTTCCAAGATAACACGACAACAATCCAGAACTCAAGTTTTCTAGAAAGACAAAGCAACTAAACAGATGAAGGGGGTCATTCTGAGTTGATCGCAGCAGCAAGTTTGTTAGCAATTGGGCAAAACCATGTGCACTGCAGGGGGGGCAGATATAACATGTGCAGAGAGAGTTAGATTTGGGTGGGTTATATTGTTTCTGTGCAGGGTAAATACTGGCTGCTTTATTTTTACACTGCAATTTAGATTTCAGTTTGAATACACCCCACACAAATCTAACTCTCTCTGCACATGTTATATCTGCCCCCCCCCCTGCAGTGCACATGGTTTTGCCCAACTGCTAACAAATTTGCTGCTGCAATCAACTCAGAATTAGGCCTGAAGTAGCTTTCTTTAAGACAAACAACTAGATCTGGGGCACCAATTATGGAGACTGTGTGTCTTTGAGGAGATCCAGGTAAGGAAGCATGATCTGACAGTACTGCTTGTCTTATAAAAGTGGCTCTATCTATATATATATATAGTTTCTCACAGTGTATGAAAAATATAAAAATGAGATCTCATTCATTGATGTCACTTCCTGTCTGGAGCGACAACAATTTGTTTAACTGTCAGATACACTAATGATTTACTTATTGTATATTAAATAACACAAATGACACATATGCAGCTTCTGGACTCTTTTTTAAAATCAAATAGTTATCTTTTCCCAGTGACTGGTTTATACATGACATAGAACTGGGAAGTCCACTTATGACTGAATGGGCATAACTGGGTGGCAATGGGGTGCTCACACAAAGGCTAAGGTGAGTGAAGGTATGTCCAAAGAATGTAGGTGAAACTGTGGGCTACACAGAGATTTGCATTCACAGGCATGCTAATAATGGGGGCAATTCAGACTTGATCGTAAATGTGCTAATTTGAGCACATCTACTATCACTTTCACAGACATGTGGGGGGATGCCCAGCACAGGACTAGTCCGCCCCGCATATCTGGCTCTGCACCCCCTGCACAGGTACAAAAGCATCACACGGCGGCAAGGCTTTTGTACCTGAAGAGTAGCTCCCTACCAGCGCAGCTCCTTCCCGCTAGCAGGGAGCTACCTGTCACTCTCCGGGTTGCAGCGGCTGCGTGTGATGTCACGCAGCCGCCACGGCCCACCCCCCCACACAGTCCGGGCATGCATGTGTTGCCTGGACCGCCCCCCAAAAAGGCGGACCAATGCCGCCGGCCCAACCCCTCCTGCCCAGCGAACGCCTCTGCCTGTCAATCAGGCAGAGGCGATCTCTGGGCTGAGATGCCGATCGCATCTCTGGCATGCGCTGCTGCACTGCAGCGCATGCGCAGTTCAGACATGAAGCTTGCTGTGTGAAAACGCACAGCAGCAATCAGGTCTGAATTAGCCCTAATGACAGCTAGTTTCAGACCCAAATGGATAGGTTGCTGCAGTCACATAGATGGGTACAAATCTGCACACAGTATTGGTGAATATTTTGTTGCATGCATGAATGCAGTGCGATTGTGTCCGACTTGCATGCAATTTTTCATAAGCTCCGGTGACTTCATTAATGCAGAAAGAAAGAAAACTTAATTACATATCATATATTATTCCCAAAAGGATTCATATGGCAAACAGAAAACAGTAAAGCTGGGCACACACTATAAGATAATGGATGCGCTCCGATAAATGCTCTGATCTGATGGAGTAATTATCGGATCGGTGTGCACTCATTCACACCGCGTAATTTCTTGCTCTGTGTGAACTTTCTGTTGATCTCTTCAATGGGATCGGGAGGTCAGGGATGAAACAGTGTGTGCAGCACATGCTATCCCGACCTTCCATGCTGACTGCTGCAGGAGAGTTTAAAGCCATTTTCGGCTAATGCTATTGCATAGAAACTATCCAATTATTTGCTGATCGGCCTGATAATTGGATTGTTTGTACCGGCTAAAGCCTGAGAGAAATTCAAGAAACTGACTGGATTCAGGATGTACCTTTGCAACTCCAGTCATAGGACCTCAATCAGGTATAGTAGTATTTCTCTAACGTCCTACTGGATGCTTGGGACTCCGTCAGGACCATGGGGAATAGCGGCTCCGCAGGAGACAGGGCACAAAAGCAAGCTTTTAGGATCACATGGTGTGTACTGGCTCCTCCCCCTATGACCCTCCTCCAAGCCTCAGTTAGGTTTTTGTGCCCGTCCGAGCAGGGTGCAATCTAGGTGGCTCTCTTAAAGAGTTGCTTAGAAAAAGTTTTTAGGTTCTTTATTTTCAGTGAGTCCTGCTGGCAACAGGCTCACTGCATCGAGGGACTTAGGGGAGAGAAGTGAACTCACCTGCGTGCAGGATGGATTGGCTTCTTAGGCTACTGGACACCATTAGCTCCAGAGGGAGTCGGAACACAGGTCTCGCCCTGGGGTTCGTCCCGGAGCCGCGCCGCTGACCCCCCTTGCAGATGCTGAAGATTGAAGAGGTCCGGAACCAGGCGGCAGAAGACTTTCAGTCTTCATCAGGTAGCGCACAGCACTGCAGCTGTGCGCCATTGTTGTCAGCACACTTCACACAGCGATCACGGAGGGTGCAGGGCGCGGGGGGTGCGCCCTGGGCAGCAATGTATAATACCTGTATGGCGAAAAATACATCACATATAGCCCTTGAGGCTATATGGATGTATTTAACCCCTGCCAGTTATCACAAACTCCGGAGAAGAAGCCCGCCGAAAAGGGGGCGGGGCCTATTCTCCTCAGCACACAGCGCCATTTTCCCTCACAGAAATGCTGGTGGGAAGGCTCCCATGCTCTCCCCTGCACTGCACTACAGAAACAGGGTTAAAACAGAGAGGGGGGGCACTGATTTGGCGATATGAATATATATTAAATGCTATAAGGGAGGAACACTTATATAAAGGTTGTCCCTATTTAATTATAGCGTTTTGGTGTGTGCTGGCAAACTCTCCCTCTGTCTCCCCAAAGGGCTAGTGGGTCCTGTCCTCTATCAGAGCATTCCCTATGTGTGTGCTGTATGTCGGTACGTGTGTGTCGACATGTATGAGGAAAATGTTGGTGAGGAGGCGGAGCAAATTGCCTGTAATGGTGATGTCACTCTCTAGGGAGTCGACACCGGAATGGATGGCTTATTTATGGAATTACGTGATAATGTCAACACGCTGCAAGCCGGTTGACGACATGAGACGGCCGGCGAACAAATTAGTACCTGCCCAGGCGTCTCAAACACTGTCAGGGGCTGTAAAACGCCCATTTACCTCAGTCGGTCGACACAGACCCAGACACGGACACTGATTTCAGTGTCGATGGTGAAGAAACAAACGTATTTTCCTTTAGGGCCACACGTTAAGGGCAATGAAGGAGGTGGTACCATCTACAGATAGGGCCGTACTTAAGGAGCCAGCTGATAGGAGGCTGAAAAATATCCTAAAAAGTATACACACACATGCTGGTGTTATACTGCGACCAGCGATCGCCTCAGCCTGGAGGTGCAGAGCTGAGGTGGCTTGGTCGGATTCCCTGACTAAAAATATTGATACCCTTGACAGGGACAGTATTTTATTGACTATAGAGCATTTAAAGATGCATTTCTATATATGCGAGATGCGCAGAGGGATATTTGCACTCTGGCATCAAGAGTAAATGCGATGTCCATATCTGCAAGAAGATGTTTATGGACACGACAGTGGTCAGGTGATGCAGATTCCAAACGGCACAAAGATGTATTGCCGTATAAAGGGGAGGAGTTATTTGGGGTCGGTCCATGGGACCTGGTGGACACGGCAACTGCTGGAAAATCCACCGTTTTTTACCCTAAGTCACATCTCTGCAGAAAAAGACACCGTCTTTTCAGCCTCAGTCCTTTCGTCCCTATAAGAGTCATATCTGCCCAGGGATAGAGGAAAGGGAAGAAGACTGCAGCAGGCAGCCCATTCCCAGGAACAGAAGCCCTTCACCGCTTCTACCAAGTTCTCAGCATGACGCTGGGACCGTACAGGACCCCTGGATCCTACAAGTAGTATCCAAGGGGTACAGATTGGAATGTCGAGACGTTTCCCCCCTCGCAGGTTCCTGTAGTCTGCTGTACCAATATCTCCCTCCGACAGGGAGGCAGTATTGAAAACAATTCACAAGCTGTATTCCCAGCAGGTGATAATAAAATTACCCCTCCTACAACAAGGAAAGGGGTATTATTCCACACTATATGGTGGTACTGAAGCCAGAAGGCTAGGTGAGACCTATTCTAAATCTGAAAAATGTGAACACTTACAAGGGTTTAAATCCAGATGGAGTCACTCAGAGCAGTGATAGCGAACCGGGAACAAGGGGACTATATGGTGTCCCGGGACATCAGGGATGCTTACCTCCATGTCCCAAAATTTGCCTTTCTCACCAAGGGTACCTCAGGTTCGTGGTACAGAACTGTCACTATCAGTTTCAGACGATGCCGTTGGATTGTCCAAGGCACCCCGGGTCCTTACCAAGGTAATGACCGGAATGAGGATTCGTCTTCAAAGAAAATGGACGACCTCCTGATAAGAACAAGGTCCAGAGAACAGTTGGAGGTCGGAGTAGCACTATCTCAAGTAGTTCTACGACAGCACGGGTGGATTCTAAATATTCCAAAACCGCAGTTGTTCCGACGACACGTCTGCTGGTCCTAGGGATGATTCTGGACACAGTCCAGGAAAAGGTGTTTCTCCCAGAGGAGAAAGCCAGGGAGTTATCCGAGCTAATCGGGATCCTCCTAAAACCAGGAAAAGTGTCAGTGCATCATTGCACAAGAGTCCTGGTAAAAATGGTGGCTTATTACGAAGCGCTTCCATTCGGCAGATTTCACGCAAGAACTCTTCAGTGGGATCTGCTGGACAAATGGTTCGGCATTCAGGATTGGATGCTGGTGACCACGGAGGCCAGCCTGAGAGGCTGGGGAGCAGTCACACAGGGAAAAAATTTCCAGGGAGTGTGATCAAGTCTGGAGAATTCTCTCCACATAAATATACTGGAGCTAAGAGCAAATTTATAATGCTCTAAGCTTAGCAAGACCTCTGCTTCAAGGTCAGCCGGTATTGATCCAGTGGGATAACATCACGGCAGTCGCCCACGTAAACAGAAAGGGCGGCACAAGAAGCAGGAGGGCAGTGGCAAAACTGCAAGGATTTTTCGCTAGGCAGAAAATCATGTGATAGCACTGTCAGCAGTGTTCATTCCGGGAGTGGACGACTGGGAAGCAGACTTCCTCAGCAGGCACGACCTCCACCCGGGAGAGTGGGAACTTCATCGGGAAGTTTTCCGCATGATTGTGAACCGTTGGGAAAGACCAAAGGTGGACATGATGGCGTCCCGCCCGAACAAAAAACGGGACAGGTATTGCGCCAGGTCACGAGACCTTCAGGCGATAGCTGTGGACGTCCTGGTAACACCGTGGGTGTAACAGTCGGTGTATGTGTTCCCTCCTCTGTTTCTCATAACCAAGGTATTGAGAATTATAAGACGTAGAGGAGTAAGAACTATACTCGTGGCTCCGGATTGGCCAAGAGGGACTTGGTACCCGGAACTTCAAGAGATGCTCACAGAGGACTAATGGCCTCGGGGGCTAAGAGGGGATTTGCTTTCAGCAAGTACCATGTCTGTTCCAAAAGGAACCGTGGCATCTGCCTCTAAGAAAGGACCTGCTCCAGCAGGGACCTTGTCTGTTCCAAGACTTACCGCGACTGCGTTTGACGGCATGGCGGTTGAACGCCGGATCCAAAGGGAAAAGGCATTCCGGAAGAGGTCATACCTACCCTGGTCAAAGCCAGGAAGGAGGTGACCGCACAACGTTATCACCACATGTGGTGAAAATATGTTGCGTGGGTGAGGCCAGGAAGGCCCCACGAAAAAATTTCAACTAGGTCGATTTCTGCACTTCCTGCAAACAGGAGTGTCTATGAGCCTCAAATTGGGGTCCATTAAGGTTCAAGTTTCGGCCCTGTAGATTTTCTTCCAGAAAGAATTGGCTTCAGTTCCTGAAGTCCAGACGTTTGTCAAGGGAGTATTGCATATACAGTCCCTTGTGTGCCTCCAGTGGCACCGTGGGATCTCAACGTAGTGGTGGGATTCCTCAAATCATATTGGTTTGAACCGCTCAAATCTGTGGATTTGAAATATCTCACATGGAAAGTGACCATGATGTGGCCCTGGCCTCGGCCAGGCGATTGTCAGAATTGGTGGCTTTGTCTTAAAAAAAAGCCCATATTTGATTTTCCATTCGGACAGGGCAGAACTGCGGACTCGTCCCCAGTTTCTTCCTAAGGTGGTGTCAGCGTTTCACCTGAAACAACCTATTGTGGTGCCTGCGGCTACTAGGGACTTGGAGGACTCCAAGTTGCTAGACGTTGTCGGGGCCCTAAAAATATATAGATATATATATATATATATATATTTCCAGGACGGCTGGAGTCAGAAAGTCTGACTTGCTGTTTATATTGTATGCACCCAAAAAGCTGGGTGCTCCTGCTTCTAAGCAGACTATTGCTCGTTGGATTTGTAGTACATTTCAGCTTGCACATTCTGTGGCAGGCCTGCCACAGCCAAAATCTGTAAATGCCCATTCCACAAGGAAGGTGGGCTCATCTTGGGCGGATGCCCGAGGGGGTCTCGGCTTTAAAACTTTGCCGAGCAGCTACGTGGTCAGGGGGGAACACGTTTGTAAAATTCTACAAATTTGATACCCTGGCTGAGGAGGACCTGGAGTTCTCTCATTCGGTGCTGCAGAGTCATCCGCACTCTCCCGCCCGTTTGGGAGCTTTGGTATAATCCCCATGGTCCTGACGGAGTCCCCAGCATCCACTAGGACGTTAGAGAAAATAAGATTTTACTTACCGATAAATCTATTTCTCATAGTCCGTAGTGGATGCTGGGCGCCCATCCCAAGTGCGGATTGTCTGCAATACTTGTACATAGTTATTGTTACAAAAATCGGGTTATTATTGTTGTGAGCCATCTTTTTTAGAGGCTACTTCATTGTTATCATACTGTTAACTGGGTTCAGATCACAAGTTGTACGGTGTGATTGGTGTGGCTGGTATGAGTCTTACCCGGGATTCAAGATCCTTCCTTATTGTGTACGCTCGTCCGGGCACAGTACCTAACTGAGGCTTGGAGGAGGGTCATAGGGGGAGGAGCCAGTACACACCATGTGATCCTAAAAGCTTGCTTTTGTGCCCTGTCTCCTGCGGAGCCGCTATTCCCCATGGTCCTGACGGAGTCCCCAGCATCCACTACGGACTATGAGAAATAGATTTATCGGTAAGTAAAATCTTATTTTCTGCTAAAATCGCAGAACCGCTACTGCTAAGAATTGCATGCTGAGAGCCGCCCAGCACAGGGCAGGGTCGCCCAGCATGTGAAGCGCCGCCCTGCAATGCATTCACATTTCAAATGCAACACATCGCAGAAATCGAGTGCCATCAGGAATACCGGTCGCAACCCTGCATACGCTGCCAGGCTGCGTATGCAGGTGCACCAACAACATGTTTTCCATTGCAGCAAGCGCGTGTGATGTCACCCATCCCGAAAATGGACATGAAACGTCTGCGTTTCCTGCGTTGGGAAAGTCAATGCACATGTGATGCGAGCGCAGAGCACAGGCGCAGGGGGCCAATAATCGCCCGATCTGCGGTTTTGTAGTTTTGCGAACAAACCTGTATAAGGCCCATAGTACTGTATTAGTGAGATTGCCATTTTAATAGTACAATACAAGAATTCAGCACTGGACAACGCCTAACTGCAACACGCAGATTACAATACAAGAATTCAGCATTGGACAACTCCTAACTGCAACACGCAGATTACAATACAAGAATGCAGCACTGGACAGCTCCTAACTGCAACACACAGATTACAATACAAGAATTCAGCACTGGACAACTCCTAACTGCAACACGCAGATTACAATACAAGAATACAGCACTGGACAGCTCCTAACTGCAACACACAGATTACAATACAAGAATGCAGCACTGGACAACTCCTAACTGCAACACGCAGATTACAATACAAGAATTCAGCATTGGACAACTCCTAACTGCAACACGCAGATTACAATACAAGAATGCAGCACTGGACAGCTCCTAACTGCAACACACAGATTACAATACAAGAATTCAGCACTGGACAACTCCTAACTGCAACACGCAGATTACAATACAAGAATACAGCACTGGACAGCTCCTAACTGCAACACACAGATTACAATACAAGAATGCAGCACTGGACAGCTCCTAACTGCAACACGCAGATTACAATACAAGAATTCAGCTCTGGACAACTCCTAACTGCAACACGCAGATTACAATACAAGAATTCAGCATTGGACAACTCCTAACTGCAACACGCAGATTACAATACAAGAATTCAGCATTGGACAACTCCTAACTGCAACACGCAGATTACAATACAAGAATGCAGCACTGGACAGCTCCTAACTGCAACACACAGATTACAATACAAGAATTCAGCACTGGACAACTCCTAACTGCAACACGCAGATTACAATACAAGAATACAGCACCGGACAGCTCCTAACTGCAACACACAGATTACAATACAAGAATGCAGCACTGGACAACTCCTAACTGCAACACGCAGATTACAATACAAGAATTCAGCATTGGACAACTCCTAACTGCAACACGCAGATTACAATACAAGAATGCAGCACTGGACAGCTCCTAACTGCAACACACAGATTACAATACAAGAATTCAGCACTGGACAACTCCTAACTGCAACACGCAGATTACAATACAAGAATACAGCACTGGACAGCTCCTAACTGCAACACACAGATTACAATACAAGAATGCAGCACTGGACAGCTCCTAACTGCAACACGCAGATTACAATACAAGAATTCAGCTCTGGACAACTCCTAACTGCAACACGCAGATTACAATACAAGAATTCAGCACTGGACAACTCCTAACTGCAACATGCAGATTACAATACACTGCAACACGCAGATTACAATACAAGAATTCAGCACTGGACAGCACCTAACTGCAACATGCAGATTACAATACACTGAAACACGCAGATTACAATACAAGAATTCAGCACTGGACAGCTCCTAACTGCAACACACAGATTACAATACAAGAATTCAGCACTGGGCAGCTCCTAACTGCAACACGCAGATTACAATACAAGAATTCAGCACTGGACAACTCCTAACTGCAACATGCAGATTACAATACACTGCAACACGCAGATTACAATACAAGAATTCAGCACTGGACAGCTCCTAACTGCAACACACAGATTACAATACAAGAATTCAGCACTGGGCAGCTCCTAACTGCAACACGCAGATTACAATACAAGAATTCAGCACTGGACAACTCCTAACTGCAACATGCAGATTACAATACACTGCAACACGCAGATTACAATACAAGAATTCAGCACTGGACAGCACCTAACTGCAACATGCAGATTACAATACACTGAAACACGCAGATTACAATACAAGAATTCAGCACTGGACAGCTCCTAACTGCAACACACAGATTACAATACAAGAATTCAGCACTGGGCAGCTCCTAACTGCAACACACAGATTACAATACAAGAATGCAGCACTGGACAGCTCCTAACTGCAACACGCAGATTACAATACAAGAATTCAGCTCTGGACAACTCCTAACTGCAACACGCAGATTACAATACAAGAATTCAGCACTGGACAACTCCTAACTGCAACATGCAGATTACAATACACTGCAACACGCAGATTACAATACAAGAATTCAGCACTGGACAGCACCTAACTGCAACATGCAGATTACAATACACTGAAACACGCAGATTACAATACAAGAATTCAGCACTGGACAGCTCCTAACTGCAACACACAGATTACAATACAAGAATTCAGCACTGGGCAGCTCCTAACTGCAACACGCAGATTACAAGAATTCAGCACTGGACAACTCCTAACTGCAACATGCAGATTACAATACACTGCAACACGCAGATTACAATACAAGAATTCAGCACTGGACAGCTCCTAACTGCAACACACAGATTACAATACAAGAATTCAGCACTGGGCAGCTCCTAACTGCAACACGCAGATTACAATACAAGAATTCAGCACTGGACAACTCCTAACTGCAACATGCAGATTACAATACACTGCAACACGCAGATTACAATACAAGAATTCAGCACTGGACAGCACCTAACTGCAACATGCAGATTACAATACACTGAAACACGCAGATTACAATACAAGAATTCAGCACTGGACAGCTCCTAACTGCAACACACAGATTACAATACAAGAATTCAGCACTGGGCAGCTCCTAACTGCAACACGCAGATTACAATACAAGAATTCAGCACTGGACAACTCCTAACTGCAACATGCAGATTACAATACACTGCAACACGCAGATTACAATACAAGAATTCAGCACTGGACAGCTCCTAACTGCAACACACAGATTACAATACAAGAATTCAGCACTGGGCAGCTCCTAACTGCAACACGCAGATTACAATACAAGAATTCAGCACTGGACAACTCCTAACTGCAACATGCAGATTACAATACACTGCAACACGCAGATTACAATATGAGAATTCAGCACTGGACAACTCCTAACTGCAACATGCAGATTGCAATACAAGAATTCAGCACTGGACAGCACCTAACTGCAACATGCAGATTACAATACACTGAAACACGCAGATTACAATACAAGAATTCAGCACTGGACAGCTCCTAACTGCAACACGCAGATTACAATACAAGAATTCAGCACTGGGCAACTCCTAACTGCAACATGCAGATTACAATACACTGCAACACACAGATTACAATACAAGAATTCAGCACTGGACAACTCCTAACTGCAACACGCAGATTACAATACAAGAATTCAGCACTGGACAGCTCCTAACTGCAACACGCAGATTACAATACAAGAATTCAGCACTGGACAACTCCTAACTGCAACATGCAGATTACAATACACTGCAACACGCAGATTACAATACAAGAATTCAGCACTGGACAGCACCTAACTGCAACATGCAGATTACAATACACTGCAATACGCAGATTACAATACAAGAATTCAGCACTGGACAACTCCTAACTGCAACACGCAGATTACAATACAAGAATTCAGCACTGGACAGCTCCTAACTGCAACACGCAGATTACAATACGAGAATTCAGCACTGGACAGCTCCTAACTGCAACACGCAGATTACAATATGAGAATTCAGCACTGGACAACTCCTAACTGCAACATGCAGATTACAATACAAGAATTCAGCACTGGACAGCACCTAACTGCAACATGCAGATTACAATACACTGAAACACGCAGATTACAATACAAGTATTCAGCACTGGACAGCTCCTAACTGCAACACACAGATTACAATACAAGAATTCAGCACTGGGCAGCTCCTAACTGCAACACGCGATTACAATACAAGAATTCAGCACTGGACAACTCCTAACTGCAACATGCAGATTACAATACACTGCAACACGCAGATTACAATACAAGAATTCAGCACTGGACAACTCCTAACTGCAACACGCAGATTACAATACAAGAATTCAGCACTGGACAGCTCCTAACTGCAACACGTAGGTTACAATACAAGAATTCAGCACTGGACAACTCCTAACTGCAACATGCAGATTACAATACACTGCTACACGCAGATTACAATACAAGAATTCAGCACTGGACAACTCCTAACTGCAACACGCAGATTACAATACAAGAATTCAGCACTGGACAGCTCCTAATTGCAACACGCAGATTACAATACGAGAATTCAGCACTGGACAGCTCCTAACTGCAACACGCAAATTACAATATGAGAATTCAGCACTGGACAACTCCTAACTGCAACACGCAGATTACAATACAAGAATTCAGCACTGGACAGCTCCTAACTGCAACACGCAGATTACAATACAAGAATTCAGCACTGGACAACTCCTAACTGCAACATGCAGATTACAATACACTGCAACACGCAGATTACAATACAAGAATTCAGCACTGGACAGCACCTAACTGCAACATGCAGATTACAATACACTGCAACACGCAGATTACAATACAAGAATTCAGCACTGGACAGCTCCTAACTGCAACACGCAGATTACAATACGAGAATTCAGCACTGGACAGCTCCTAACTGCAACACGCAGATTACAATACAAGAATTCAGCACTGGACAGCTCCTAACTGCAACACGCAGATTACAATACAAAAATTCAGCACTGGACAGCACCTAACTGCAACATGCAGATTACAATACACTGCAACACGCAGATTACAATACGAGAATTCAGCACTGGACAACTCCTAACTGCAACACGCAGATTACAATACAAGAATTCAGCACTGGACAGCTCCTAACTGCAACACGCAGATTACAATACAAAAATTCAGCACTGGACAGCTCCTAACTGCAACACGCAGATTACAATACAAGAATTCAGCACTGGACAGCTCCTAACTGCAACACGCAGTCTTTCATTCTCCAAAGATCACCCCTTGCTTTCATTATATAGTGGGGCTGTTTCTGAGGCAGGCAGATTTCTTCATGGGTGCAAATAGTGAGTTTTAGCATATAGTTTATGTGCTGAATCGAGTTTGTGCATTTTTGTGTTCACTATCGGATGGATCGTGGCTGGTTCTCTCTTTACATGAAATAGGTGTTTGTTTAGGGGAATTGTGTGGAGACAATGCAATCACAAGGAAATGTTCTGTCTTGTGGGAGTGTCAATGGAATGCCATAAGCATGTAGCTAAGGTTCCGATTCTGAAACATGCGTACAGGGGCAACTGGTATGCTTACTTATGCCCGCACCCGCCCACACCCACCCTCACCCCTGGCAACGAGCAGGAGACCTGACAATGGGCATGAGACCCCTGGCAATGAGCAGAAAACACCTGGCAACAAGCATAAAGCCCATGGCAATAAGCAGGAAAACTGGTCGACGAGCACGAAACCCCTGGCAATAAGCATGAGACGCATGGCATCGGAAGATGTGGATTCACTGACACCAATAGTCAAATTCCATCAATCATTCTAAGCATCAGAAGTCTGATGGTGTGGCCTATAACCAACCAATGGTGTGCCTTTGTGCACACCACGACAGATTAGAGGGGCTGCCGATGGGCATATCAGTAGAGAGACCATCGCTTGCAACATTAGCTAAAATTTGCAGTAGAGGTTACTGCATACTCTTCACATCTGATTCAGCCCCAAAATCCGGAACCCATTATTCCTGTGCAACAAAAACAATCCTCAAACTGTCTCATCCAATATATCAGTAAAACATAACATTTTAAAATACCACTGTCTTTTAATTCCAAAAAAAAAAAATACCATTATTCCTACTCAACATGCTATGCAACACCTTGGTGGATTTGTTTCTGAATTAATTTCTTTTGTAAGTGAAATAACACAGCTACAAATATCTAATTCTCTGTGTAACATATGTAAGCAAATATTGCACATCTTCCCTGGCACAGAAGTAACCATTGCTAATTGGACAGGTTAATAAGATACATCACTGCATGGATCCTAATATTCATCTTCACTGCCAGATTCTCAGGGATTCCCTCCTGACTCTCCACCTACTGACTCATCTTCAGAATATTTTTCCTTTTAAATTACTTCTGTATTGTGCATCGCACAAGTACTGCCCTGCAGGCATATTATGAATGTATTCTGAGTAATGAGGTTTATACTTCTCTTTGCTTAACAGATAAAATGCAAGTTTTGAAAGTTTTATTAAAAAAAAAAAATTTTTCATGGTACAGGGGCAGATGTATTATTAATTGCATTTTTCGTTCGAAAGTTATCACTCTTTATCGACACTATTATTAAGGACTTTTCACCCATATGTATCCAAGTGAATAAACATTTTGAAAAGTGTATTTTCAGCGATAAAAACAAATGGCCTCAGCATAAGATCAGAATGATTTATATGAAGTATGCAGCAGCAAGAATTATTTGCACTGCAACGGACGTCAAATACTTAGGGCCTAATTCTGAGTTGATCGCAGCAGCAATTTTTTTTAGCAGTTGGGTAAAACCATGTGCAGTGCAGGGGGGCAGATATAACATGTGCAGAGAGAGTTAGATTTGGGTGTGGTGTGTTCAAACTGAAATCTAAATTGCAGTGTAAAAATAAAGCAGCCAGTATTTACTCTGCACAGAAACAAAATAACCCACCCAAATCTAACTCTCTCTGCAAATGTTATATCTGCCCCCCCTGCAATGCACATGGTTTTGCCCAATTGCTAACAAACTTGCTGCTGCGATCAACTCAGAATTACCCCCTTAGTGAGGTCTATGCAGTGATTCTGTGTGTTACTGTGTAAATAAATGGTTAGAAAATCTAAAAAAATATGTGTGGGCAGGTGTCACCCCCAAAAGTATAAACAGTCCCGCGCCAATGATCCAGTCCTGGACCTGGAAATACAGTATGGGGGGAAAACTGCTTGGGGGTCCCACGTATTTCCATAAACCAGCACCTGGCTCAACCAAGGGGGTGGAGTTATTGCCATAGCTGGAGGACATTATTCACGGGGTCCTTCTGCCACACATTAACCTTCTCAAACTAGTCACCCCAGGCCATGAATTCCTCAGGAAGTGAGGGTCCCCTAATGAAGGGGTCCCCCTTCCCAAGTATACCCCAGCCCTGGGCTGAGTATACCCCAGGCCGAGGCTATCCCCCACACTATTTGATTATTCTATTTTAATCTAAGTTTGCTTTGAAACACAATTCTTAGTCTATTGACTTCAATTTGCGCGTTTAGCCATCTATTTCTGCTTCAATCACGTTTTTACACCAGAGTTTGGCTTTGGTAAATCTCCGAGTTTCAAAAACAGACTAAACTCGCATGAGAATGCTAACTGGACCAAATACGATTCTTAGTAAATTTGACCCATTGTATTGCTAGGTACACTTTTTTCAATGTAAACTATATATACACAACCACAGGAAATAGCCGGCACTCACAGAGACTGAATAAAGAACTTAACTAGGCTGCTGTGCCTAGTCAAGTTCTTTATTTCAGTCTCTGTGAGTGCCGGCTATTTCCTGTGGTTGTATGTTGCTTGCAAGCAGGGCACCGGAGCAAGTTGTTGCCTATACTTTCAGTGGAGTGCCGAATAGACTTTGTTTATATATATATATATATATATATATACACTGCTCAAACAAATAAAGGGAACACTAAAATAACACATCCTAGATCTGAATGAATGAAAAATTCTTATTAAATACTTTGGGGCAGATGTATTAACCTGGAGAAGGCATAAGGAAGTGATAAACCAGTGATATGTGCAAGGTGATAAAGGCACCAGCCAATCAGATCCTAACTGTTAATCTACATATTGGAGCTGATTGGCTGGTGCCTTTATCACCTTGCACATATCACTGGTTTATCACTTCCTTATGCCTTCTCCAGGTTAATACATCTGCCCCTTTGTTCTTTACATAGTTGAATGTGCTGACAACAAAATCGCACAAAAATTATCAATGGAAATCAAATTTATTAACCCATGGAGGTCTGGATTTGGAGTCACACTCAACATTAAAGTGGAAAAACACACTACAGGCTGATCCAAGTTTGATGCAATGTCCTTAAAACAAGTCAAAATGAGGCTTAGTAGTGTGTGTGGCCTCCACGTTCCTGTATGACCTCCCTACAACGCCTGGGCATGCTCCTGATGAGGTGGCGGATGGTCTCCTGAGGGATCTCCTCCCAGACCTGGACTAAAGCATCCGCCAACTCCTGGACAGTCTGTGGTGCAACGTGGCGTTGGTGGATGGAGCGAGACATGATGTCCTAGATGTGCTCAATTGGATTCAGGTCTGGGGAACGGGCGGGCCAGTCCATAGCATCAATGCCTTCGTCTTGCAGGAACTGCTGACACACTCCAGCCACATGAGGTCTAGCATTGTCTTGCATTAGGAGGAACCCAGGGCCAACTGCACCAGCATATGGTCTCACAAGGGGTCTGAGGATCTCATCTCGGTACCTAATGGCAGTCAGGCTACCTCTGGCGAGCACATGGAGGGCTGTGCGGCCCCCAAAGAAATGCCACCCCATACCATTACTGACCCACTGCCAAACCGGTCATGCTGGAGGATGTTGCAGGCAGCAGAACGTTCTCCCTGGCGTCTCCAGACTCTGTCACATCTGTCACATGTGCTCAGTAAGAACCTGCTTTCATCTGTGAAGAGCACAGGGCGCCAGTGGCGAATTTCCCAATCTTGGTGTTCTCTGGCAAATGCCAAACGTCCTGCACGGTGTTGGGCTGTAGGCACAACCCCCACCTGTGGACGTCGGGCCCTCATACCACCCTCATGGAGTTTGTTTCTGATCGTTTGCGTAGACACATGCACATTTGTGGCTTGCTAGAGGTCATTTTGCAGGGCTCTGGTAGTGCTCCTCCTGTTCCTCCTTGCACAAAGGCGGAGGTAGCGGTCCTGCTGCTGGGTTGTTGCCCTCCTACGGCCTCCTCCACATCTCCTGATGTACTGGCCTGTCTCCTGGTAGCGCCTCCATGCTCTGGACACTACGCTGACAGACACAGCAAACCTTCTTGCCACAGCTCGCATTGATGTGCCATCCTGGATGAGCTGCACTACCTGAGCCACTTGTGTGGGTTGTAGACTCCATCTCATGCTACCACTAGAGTGAAAGCACCGCCAGCTTTCAAAAGTGACCAAAACATCAGCCAGAAAGCATAGGAGCTGAGAAGTGGTCTGTGGTCACTACCTGCAGAACAACTCCTTTATTGGGGGTGTCTTGCTAATTGCCTATAATTTCCACCTGTTGTCTATTCCATTTGCACAACAGCATGTGAAATTGATTGTCAATCAGTGTTGCTTCCTAAGTGGACAGTTTGATTTCACAGAAGTGTGATTGACTTGGAGTTACATTGTGTTGTTTAAGTTTTCCCCTTAATTTTTTTGAGCAGTGTATATAATGAAAATGTTAAAAAGTGGGGTGGAGAAAATACGGCCTACAGACCGTTGTATCGGGCATGTTACCTATTATTCCCCCATAACCCAGGTGCAATATAGGGAAGGGGCATTAGCCCCCAGGTGGGATTTAGAATACTTTTTCAATCCACAGCTGTTTATTTTTTATGTAACCCCTGCTAAGGGCGTAGCTACCATAGGTGGCAGCTGCTATGGGGCCCAAAGCTGAGATGGCCCACCTTCCCTGTCACAGTTACATGTGTTATATACGTTTTTCACCATATGGTGGTACATAGGGACCCTCACAAACTTGCCCTGTGGTCTGCAATATATCTCAGTATCCACATGGACCTGCACTACTGTGGTTCATAAAATTAACTAGGGCACAATTATAGGGCAAAACTGCTGTGGAGAGGTGTCTCTCAAGAAGCATTGGGACCAGGGCCTCCCTAAGTTCTGACTACGCTCCTGACCCCTGCTTTAATGCTGCTGACATTAATTACTTCTGCAGATGTAGAGACTGCATCCACCATCAACGACCACAGTCTAGAGAAGGAGGAGAGCAAGAGTACAAAAGGGGTGGGAAGTTGGAGGAGCCTGTGTGTAGGAAGAGTACTGCGCAAGAGACTAAGGGGGTGATTCCGACCTGATCACTAGCTCAGGACTTACTCACCCGCTGCGATGATCTTGTCCAGAGCTGACGTCAGGATCCCTCCCTGGAGATGGCTGGACACGCCTGCGTTCGTCCGGGCACGCCTTTAAAACCGTGAGTAGCCACCCCCGGCCAGCCTCTTCCTGTCAATCTTCCAGCGTTCGAAGCTGCAAAGGCTTTCTTCGTCTATTTTGTCGCTGCGCGACGACAGCCATCGACGGGCTGCGATGCGCCTGTGCATTGCCACCTGCGTGCATGCACAGTTCTGAACCGTTCGCACAGCTGCGAAAAATTGCAGCGTGCAAACGGGTCGGAATGACCCCCTAAGATCTGAGAGCCTGAGTTGGAGAGGGCTAACAGTGCAGCAGGAATTACTTAGTTAGGGTTAGGGGGCCATTACATGGGTTAGGGGGGCATCGGGAGAAAATACTTACCTTTGCCCTGTTGGGATTCTCATAAGCAAGAGGCAGCGGTCACTATTCTTTCCGCTTGCATCCCATCCCGCCCGCCCGCCGACATTTCAATCACAACTTGTGGGAAAGGTTTTCTTGTATAAAATTATATTGGAGATCCTTTCATTAACATTGGGACTACACACGTGTTAGGTTTTTTCTTGCTAGAGACTGCTAGGATGCTCTCTGTACTGTATAGAGGTCTCTGGTCTGCTTTCTTTATTGTATGACTTGGATGCTCTTCCTACTGTGAGGTGGTTACTAGAATGCTCTCTGTGTTGTAAGACATTAGTATGCTCTCTGTATTGCAAGTTGGTCACTAGTGTGCTCTCTATGGTGGTCATTCCGAGTTGTTCGCTCGCTGCCAATTTTCGCAGTGCAGCGATTAAGTAAAAAAACGGCAAAAAAGCGCATGTGCATGGTACGCAGCGCGCATGTGTTAAGTACTTTCACACAAAACTTTGTAGATTTACACAAGCTCGAGCGACGTTTTTTCATCACTCGAGTGATCGTAGTGTGATTGACAGGAAGTGGGTGTTTCTGGGCAGAAACTGGCCATTTTCAGGGAGTGTGCTAAAAAACGCAGGCATGCCAGGTAAAAATGCAGGAATGGCTGGAGAAACGGGGGAGTGGCTGGCCGAACGCAGGGCGTGTTTGTGACGTCAAACCAGGAACTAAACGGACTGAGGTGATCTCAATCTAGGAGTAGGTCTGGATCTACTCAGAAACTGCAGCAAATTATTTAGTAGCAGTTCTGCTAATCTTTCGTTCGCTATTCTGCTAAGCTAAGATACACTACCAGAGGGCGGCCGCCTAGCGTGTGCAATGCTGCTAAAAGCAGCTAGCGAGCGAACAACTCGGAATGACCACCTATATTGTATGAAGGTCAGTGGTATTCTCTGGTAGAGTGCTTCTCATTGTTACAGTCAACACTGCCACTCACTCAGAAGTTGAGTATATATATATTTTATCTTTGTTGGATGCATCACCCAGCAAAACTTTTAGGAGAGAGCTCAGAGTCATTTCTGCGATGCAAATTTTCACATTGTGTTATACCATAATAGTCAATCAGCAATTACTTTTAAACAATATAGTGCCAGGTAGGTTAAAGAAAGCAAATATTTGATGCTTAAGATGGGTTATGTATATTGCACAAGTTGGCAACTATGGGCCTAATTCAGACCTGATCGCAGCAGCAAAATTGTTCTCTAATGGGCAAAACCATGTGCACTGCAGGTGGGGCTAATATAACATGTGCAGAGAGAGTTAGATTCGGGTGGGGTGTGTTCAATCTGAACAACTAAATTGCAGTGTTAGAATAAAGCATCCAGTATTTACTCTGCACAGAAACAAAATAACTCACCCAAATCTAACTCTCTCTGCACATTTTATCTGCCCCCACTGCAGTGCACATGGGGGGTAATTCTGAGTTGATCGCAGCAGGAAATTTTTTAGCAGTTGGGCAAAACCATGTGCACTGCAGGGGGAGCAGATATAACATGTGCAGGGAGAGATAGATTTGGGTGTGGTAAGTTAAATCTGAAATCTAAATTGCAGTGTAAGAATAAAGCAGCCAGTATTTACCCTGCACAGAAACAAAATAACCCACCCAAATCTAACTCTCTCTGCAAATGTTATATCTGCCTCCCCTGCAGTGCACATGGTTTTGCCCAACTGCTAAAACATTTCCTGCTGCGATCAACTTGGAATTACCCCCATGGTTTAGACCATTAGAGAACAATTTTGCTGCTGCAATCAGGTCTGAATTAGGCCCTATGTTTATTAATAAGCCACGGTTTGTCATTTCTTCAACTGATAACTAAGGGCCCGATTCAGACCTGAACGCTGTTGGGAGAAATCCAACAACTGCTCATGCGTATGCACCGCAATACACAGGTGCGACACCAAACAGCGACAGGATGGTGCGAAAATTGCAATTGCATGGTGTACGCAAGGTAATTGACAGGAAGAGGACATTTGTGGGTGGTAACTGGCTGTTTTCTGGGAGTGTCAGGAAAACGCAGGCGTTCCCAAGCGTTTTCTGGGAGGGTGTGTGATGTCAGCTCCGGTCCCCATCAGTCTGTTTCTATCGCATGGTGGGAGTAAGTCCTGGGCTATGCACAGACTGCACAGTATGGAGAAACCATATGATGGTGAGTGAGTTGCGAACGGATTTGCAGCTGTTTGCTGCCTGGCGAAGTTTTCGCACGGCGTACACATGCATTCGCACACTTGCACGGGGTGGGTTTTCACTCTCCCTGGGTGGAGACAATCTGATCGCAGACCTCTGCAAGTTTGCAGCACACCGATCAGGCCTGAATTAGGCCCTATATTATAAGAACGAATAAAATAAACAGACACAATAGAACAATCTATTACCTCTTCTAAACTTTTATCCTATCAGGGAGCAGAGTTCTGTGTGTAAATTAAAATGAATACATTCTTTGTTTGCTGAAGTTGTGTTTTATTTTTCACTTGTAAAATAAATAAAAAATCTGGAAGTGAAGGACAGTGTTAGGTTGGCGTTTCCTTAAATGATGAACGGCCTTGCAAGGACTACAGCCTGTTTATGCAGCAGAATGCAAAGAAGGAAATCAGCCTTGAAACAGACATTTTCATCTGTATGCAAAGATGTTACACGCTACACAACATATGTACACCCTTCTGAATGCCCGCTGATACATGAAAGGCATTTTTCTTGTTTGTGACCTTTTCGATTAGCTCAGTTCCTTATGAGATGATTATGAGGCTGCGTCAAGCTCTGCGCATTTTCTCACTGAGAACATCTATAATGTCAGAGGAGAAACAAGGAAACCGCTTCCAAGAGAATTAACGAATAGCAAAACTTCAGTAAGTAAATATGCTTAACTGAGATTTATTTTCCCCCAAAAATGCACAGAAATTGTCAGGTGAAGAACATGTATTTAAACTTATCCAACATGATTTTATAAAAAAAAAAAAATATTTTGTAATATTTGTAAAAAAAATTATTGTTCCCCCCCAAAATATCGGAACCTTTCCATTGGAAATGCAACCATCGCAACTTTGATTCCCCAGCGGCTGATCATCTGGGCAGCCACCAGGTACACACGGGGAGAGATGGGGCTCACACTGGGGCTCCTCTGTGCAGCCGCTGGGGAGGGGGGGGGGAGGGGTCCTTCGATGCTGACTGATGAGCAGTGATCGACAGCACTGCAAACACTGGGGGAGAGTGTAGGGAGGCAGAGGGGCTGGGAGGTTCGTTTGTGAGTGAGGGCTGCAGGAATATTATCTTCCGGCAGCTGCCCACGCTATGTATCTGACTGGCTGCATCGTTTGCGACCAGATCAGATAATGCATTTGCTGGTGTGGTCGCAAATTATACGATTATGCCAGGCAAGTGGTTAATTATATTAAGGGCTCTTTTCCTGAATAGTCTTTAAAAACATAAAAAAGCAATCCATATTATACTATCTATCAACTGGGCCTGATTTATATTCAAGTCTATGGGTCGGATTCACATTCACATCTATGGGGCTGATTCATAGTTGTATGCAAACCATCGATGGTGGAGCAGTGCACATGCCTGGAAAGTGTGTTACGCATGTGCAAGCCTCTATCTGCGAGTTCTCTCACAGTGCCTCCAAGCCTCTGCCTGATTGAGGAGGCAGATTTCCTGGCCTCGTCTACACAAATAAGGTTGTCTATCTGAGTAGTTTTTGACTGTCTGAGATGGCCAATGCTGAAACCATCGCGACCAGTGGTAACTCCATGATCACATGCTGCACCTTTGAACGTAACAATCAGATATGCGATACTGTCAGGAGGCGTCTCTTCTCCTCAAGCACCTCCAGCTGCTTCAGCATATTAAAGCGTCGTCCGACAATGAATCAGGCCCTAAGGCAATACATGAATCTGGGATTGAACGATCCCTATAAATATACTGTTGGCTTCTGGCCATGGCGAGTCTGCAGAGGAAAGGGCGCTATCGGTCACATCTTCCAACAGATATGAACGTTTGTTGTAAAACAGAATATTACAGAGGTTGAGGCAGGAGCGGATGCTTTATAAACACACTTACAATTATGGCATACGGAATAAAGCTTTTTCAGTAAATGGTTTTCTTTATTAAGGCCAATAACATAAAGAATCTACTGCATTGCTGCCCATAACATAAAGTACAAATGATCGCCGAAATTTGTTATGTGAAGCCTGAAGGTAAACTACACTTATCCTGTCTTTCTGCTGCTGGTTTATTAAAAAAAAATTAAGTATTTCCTTCCTCTTCCATTGCTAACAACAGTGGCATCATATATTGGATAGTGTGCATATCGGTTCTCATATAGGGCAAAAAGCTCAACTGATAAAGCACTGCTTGTCAGTTATACTTGAACAAAAGCTATGTGACTGCCCAGCTACTGTATGTGAGTGCCCAAGATGGTGCTGCCCTATTTCACAGATGTGGCAGTACCCTCTTCCCCCTCAGTGCTGCTTTTTACCATACCAGGTAGGAGGAGACTTTCCAATTTGTCAGGCTAGAGCTGTAGGATATCACAGACATGGAGGATTAACATTGCAGGTGTTCCAGCAATATTAAAACACCATGAATGAAATGACGTCACTCAATGTTTTAATGACCTCCCTAACCATAGGGAATGGCATTAATGATAATACATTTATGCTTGATTGTGGATATGCCCGGTAATAGGAATATAACAATCTGCACTCTTCATGGCCTATTACCTAATTGACTTGCAAGCCAATCGCACATGCTCTGGTTATCCAAAGGTTCAATGTTAGAAAAGCAGACTTTCCACATAGGGAATGTATAAACATATTTATATGCAAACACATGATGTATACCCCTTTCACACCGCACAAATAACCAGTATCGACTCAGTATATTGCCAGGTTGACGTGGGTCACTGTGCTTTGTGAATGGGGTCACTGCCGAATTCAGGGTCTCCTGACCCGGTAATTCAAACCGGGAATAAAGAAGGGTTATTCCCAGGCTATTATCAAGTGCAGTGTGAACTAGTTGCCGGGTCGATGTGACCCAGGACCTGTTCAGAGCATAGGCAGAGCCGGCGTGGAGATAATGTCATCTCCCAGGGCCACCTCCACCCCTCCCCCAATGCCACCGTGGTCCACGCCCCCGATGGCAACCCGACCCGGCATATTGTCGGGTCGGGAAGCCAGTGTGTAAGGGTCCAATGTCGGATCGCACCCGGGAAGGATCAGTTTACAATTCCCAGGTGGGACCCGGCCTTGCAATCTGAAAGGGGTATCAGCAGTAATAAATGCTGGTAGTGGTTTCAAGCTGCACTACCACCTATGGAATAGATACTGTAACTAAATTGCCCCTCCCCTCAGCCGATACAGAACAAGCAAATCAATTTATTAACCAACTTTGAATGGTGACAGAGAAGAGGAGGTGTGTGAATGGAAGGACCATTCACAAGCTGCAATCCTGACTGGGGCTTGTGATTGGTCCTGCCACTTGCAAGCACACCACCCAAATATTTACAGTAGCTGTGGTTTTAAGAGGAACGTGGGAAAAATTGCTGACTGTAGCTGCCTCAGCAGCTCCGGAGAGGGCGGTGGGTAGGTTGGTAAAACACATTTTGGAGGCGGTAGTGCAGTTTCAATGGTGTAATTTCTTGCTCTAGATTTGTTATTGTGAAATATATAATTGCAATCAAACAGCCTAAACTGAAAGTATTAGACTGTATTCAATATGGTGTTTTTGTTTCAAGTTAATACATGCTAATTTTACATCTCGTGAGAAGTTTCTTTTTTATAACTGAGGAAAACTAAAAAAACAAAAAAAAAACAGTATTTATTGTGACTAACAGTTTCTGTCTCACCTGAGAGCTAACACAAGTTAAAGCTTATTTGAATATCACATAGAGATAATGAAAATGTTACACAGAAAAAAACAAAACTTTCATAGGCAAACGCCGGCGGGGTTTCCGGTTGCCTGGAAACCCCCCTCCTCTTGGCAAGTGGCTCAAATTATGACAACAATAACAAGCTGCCACCACATTATGAAGCTTCTTCTACCAAGTTTGCTGTGCGTGTGGATCTGAGTCCTAAATCAGTGCACTGGACCAGAGAGTAGCTACCAGGAAGAAGAGACAGAACCCTTACCATGAGGTGGGAGAATGTGTGCTTAGAAGTGCAGTACTGGTTCTATTATGTTTGTGTATTTATTTATTATTTAAATATGTTTGATACAGGCTATACTATAGACCATCTTTGTTGTGTTAAATATAAATACTGTATTCAATACAGCAGTGGTTCTCAAACTCAGTCCTCAGGACCCCACACAGTGCATGTTTTGCAGGTAACCCAGCAAGTGCACAGGTGTATTAATTACTCACTGACACATTTTAAAAGGTCCACAGGTGGAGCTAATTATTTCACTTGTGATTCTGTGAGGAGACCTGCAAAACATGCACTGTGTGGGGTCCTGGGGACCGAGTTTGAGAACCTGTGCAATACAGTATCCTGTGTATAAAAAGACCAATGCTTACATTAATATCCAGGTTCGTTACTAGGGTCTTCTACCGCTCTCCCAGACTCCTGCACTTGCTCCAATGTTCTGCAGAGTGGGAGATTGTGGACTGCATTTGGAAACCCCCCTCTAGGAATCTTGTGTTTGCCACTGACTTTTCATAGTTTGGACACAGAATAGCAGTGTCCTAAAATATGTAGTTCAAACTTCCTGTTACATTTCTATTCCATGTGGAAATATGTTTGTTGAAAAAGACAATACATACCAATAACAACACAATGTGAAAAGATATTTCAATAATTCCAAGGGTTGCTCAGCTATTATTGAGGAATTCTGTGTGCACCTAAAAGGGAAAGCAGGGGGTACATCTAAGGACGGTACTGGGATTGAAAAATGGTCAATCCAGGGATTCCTGGGATACCCAGGATTGGGTTGAAGACCCGCCCACCCCAGCCCAGCCCACACAAATCCTCACCATTGTGGGTGGGAGCCGGGCTCACGGGCTGCGAGGTGCGGTCCGGGGTGGTTGGCGTCAGACTGCGCAGCATGACCTCTGACATCATGTCACGCTGCACAGTACACACTGCTGGGGGGCAGGGGGAGTCGGGAGCTGGGCAGCGTCTGAGCCTCCTTTGGACGCTCAACGCTGCCTGGCATAAAAAAAAAACAATGGGGCAGGTAAATCCCGCAATCACCCGGATTGGAGCTTACAATCCCAGGACTGAATCCTGGACATTTTTTGGCCTAAATCCCAGGATCCCGCCAATCACATCCTTCCCTGCTTTATGTTTAAATGAATTGCAGAAATGTATTAATTAAGGACTAGGTCAACTTATACCCCTTTCAGACCGCATATCATGGGTAGCACCCAGAAGCAGTACACGGATGCTTCCCTGGTGCGACCCGCTGAGGCCCCTTTCACACTGGCTTCTCCAGCCTGTCATATTGCCGGGTTGGTGACATTAGCGGTGACGTGTGCGGAGGTGGGGCTTGGAGATCACATGATCTTCAAGCACCTCCCGTCCATACAGTGTGAATGGGAAATGGGTCGCATCGACCCAGCAAGCTGTTTACACCGCACAGCAAAGCTCGACCCAGGATCTTTCCCCTGGGCCTTTTCAGACCGCACAGCAACCCAGGTTTACAGTGTGCCCATGAACAATAACCCAGGTTACAAGCTGGCGGTCTGAAAGGGGTATTGAGGCAGATGTATTAACCTGGAGAAGGCATAAGAAAGTGATAAACCAATGATAAGTGCATGGTGATAAACGCACAAGCCAATCAGATCCAATAAGGAAATTGACAGTTAGGAGCTGACAGGCTAGTGCGTTTATCACCTTCCACTTATCATTGGTTTATCACTTCCTTATGCCTTATCCAGGTTAATACATCTGCCCCTAAGTGTCACGCAAAATCTGTGAACTCGTAAAGCTTCTTTATATGTACAAGAGCAGCTATTTAAACTAGAGATGTGCGATTCGGTACTACAGAAATCCGAATCCACCGGAATTTTGTGGATCCAAACTGAGCCGAGGAAATCCGATCTGAACAGAGTCCTGTTCTTTCCAGCGGTTTGGAATTCCGATTTTAAAGCTGAATTGCTGGTTTTGGATTGCAAAAATTACATGATTTTAGCTGATTTTATCGATTTTTTTTATTAATGATTAATGATTGTTTAGTGATTTTTAACCAAAGCAAACCCAATTAGAACCAAAACATGGGGGTCCGCACACATCCCCAATTTAAACACCATGTGGGTAATTCCGAGTTGATCGCAGCAGCAAATTTGTTAGCAGTTGGGCAAAACCATGTGCACTGCAGGTGGGGCAGATATAATATTTGCAGAGAGAGTTAGATTTGGGTGGGTTATATTGTTTCTGTGCAGGGTAAATGCTTTATTTTTACACTGCAATTTAGATTTCAGTTTGAACACACTCCACCCAAATCTAACTCTCTCTGCACGTTACATCTGCCCCCCCATGCAGTGCACATGGTTTTGCCCAACTGCTAACAAATTTGCTGCTGCAATCAACTCTGAATTAGGCCCATGTGCATTTAAAGATACATGCCTACTTCACGACCCTTGGAAACTGTAAATGCATGCTGTGCATCATGGGAGATGATGTCATGCCGAGGTGACTCACTTCTTGTTTGTCTCCTGTTCCTTCCACTTGGTGTCTGGCTCATGCTGAGTAAAGACCTGTATTACACTGATGCTGTAAGTGTCATCCTGATTTTGTTTTTACACATCTACATGGTGTCAGAACTGGGATGCCATGGCAGAAGGTCTCAGGAGAATAGATCCGCTAATATTTGATGAAAACGTGGCTGACAACTGGCTGAGGTTTAAAAGGGAATGGCACGTATACTCCATAGCAGACCTTTCAGACAAATCAAAAAATGTCCAGGCATACACGCTGCTGAACCTCGCAGGCACCGATGCTGTGGACAAATCAGATGCTTTTGTATACGCTGACGGAGAAGACAGAGAGGAACCTGACATCCTAATTGCAAAATTTTAAGAGATCTGCATGCCAGTAAAGAATGTAATTATGGACAGGCATGTTTTCAACAGCACAAACCAAAAGGGTGATGACACTATACAGTCCTACGTCTCCACGCTAAAGCTGCTGGCAAAGAAGTGCAATTTTGGTATCTTCACAGAGGAGCTCATCCGTGACAGAATCATATGCGGCATACGCAGCGACAAGGTACGTACATAGCTGCTGCGGGAGAAGGGCCTCACATTAGAAACTGACGTAAATATCTGTATGTGAGCAGTCTGAAAAGGGCACAAGGGAACTAAGAAAGGACGCTGAGGTGTGTGTCATGGTGGTCGTTCCACGCCGATCCTCCACACGTGGGAACTGTGTGGCACAGCACCCTCCTGACAAACAAAGCTGCCCCGCATATGATAAACGATGTAATGCATGTGGCAAATGGAATTATTTTGCAAGGTACTGTCACTCCAAAAATCAAACTTCCATAAAGCGACAGTCTGAGTCGCGCTATAGCCGCTCACCCCTGCGGAATAACCAGGTTGAAACGGAGCCAGGGTGTGAATCGGTTCGCATGACAGTTTGTGACAGTGTAGACCACTTGGATGAAATGGGCGAAATATTTATCAAACTGAGAACAAAGCATCCAAACAAGGTGGCCATAGTCAGAATAGACTTAGGAGAGAGGTGCAATGTCATATCCTACAAACAACTACGTGAAATAGATCCAACTGCACAAATAAACCCACGAGACAAGATCAACTTGATAGCTTATGGTGGCCAGATCATCACCACACTGGGTACCACAAAGCTAAAGTTTCCCCGTGCTGATTTGCTATTCCACATTGTGGATCAAAAGGTTAAATCATTGCTAGGCCTCCCTGACAGTATGAAGCTAGGCCTTCTCAAATTGGGACCTGAGGTACACGCAATACAGATGACCGTCCCAGAGATAAAAGACTTTCAGGGTCTATTTGATTGCAGTTCACTTGGCAAGTTTCCTGTTGTATACCATATATGGCTGGATGACTCCATTGTATCTACTGTCTGTGCCCCCCGGAGGGTTCCTATCGCAATGTAAGACAAAATCATTAAAGAGATCCACAGAATGACTCAATTGGGTGTCATTGCCCCCATGGAGAAAGCAACACAGTGAGTGTCCGCCATGGTGGCCACATCAAAAAAGGATGGGACTGTACAACTTTGTATTGATCCAGTACACTTGAACAAAGCACTGCTGTGTCCATATCACCCTCTCCGCACCATCGAGCAAGTGATTGCGGACATACTAGATGCCACAGTTTTCAGTACCCTGGATGCAAAGTGCGGATTCTGGCAAATCCCTTTGGACAGAACTTCATCCCTGCTCACCGCTTTCATGACCGCGATAGGGCGGTATGTCTTCCGTCGCATGCCCTATGGAATCACTACAGGCAGTGAGGTCTTCCAGCGTTGCATGGAGCAACTGTTTGCAGGCTATCCCTGTGAAATCATTGTCGATGACATCCTGGTGTGGGGCCGCACCAAGGAAGAATACGACCAGCGACTGCACCAGGTACTTTAACGGGCCCGTGCTTTGACCCTCAAGCTCAACCCAGACAAATGCAAGTTTAGAGTTAAAGAAGTGGCGTACGTGGGTTACGTGCTCACTAGTCAAGACGTCAAACCGGATCTGAATAAAATCACTACCATCCAGCAAATGCCGCTTCCAGCTGACCAACAGGCACTGCAGCGCTTCCTGGGGATGACCAACTACCTGTCTAAATTTGTTCTGCAATACAGTGAAACCACGGCACCTTTGCGGCAGCTACTCCACCAGGACTCAGATTGGTGCTGGCTGGATGCACACACGGTTGCTGTTGATCGACTGAAGACCATGCTGACAAATCCACCGGTCCTTTAATACTTCAACGTGCATGATCCAGTAGTCCTCTCTGCCGATGCTTCACAGAGTGGTCTAGGGGCTGTGTGCCTCCAACACCGCAGACCGGTGGCTTTTGCTTCCAGGGCTCTCACTGACACTGAAACCAGGTATGCACAAATTGAGAAAGAACTGTTTGCACTGGTGTTCGCCTGCAACCGTTTCCATGACTTCATCTATGGCCGTCCTGTCACGGTGGAAACCGACCATCAGCCTCTCATCACCATACTGAAGAAGCTCATCCACTCTGCTTCTTCCTGTATTCAGGGCATGATGCTCAAGCTGCAGTGGTACAACCTGGATGTCATATACAAGTGAGGCAAAGAAATGTATGTTGCTGATGCTGTCTCGAGCCTTCCTTTCGACTACTGACATGAACGCTGCTGAGGATGACTTTGAGGTCATGGCTGTGGAGGTGCTCCCTACCAAGCGGCTGGAAGAGCTGCGTACTGCTACACTTGCGGATGATCTATGCCAGCGTCTCTTTGCTGTAATTCTCAACAGTTGGCCATCTTCTTCCAAGGAGCTGCCGCACTGCCTTTGCTCCTTCTACTGTATGAGAGATGAGCTCACCGTGTCTGATGGTGTCATCCTGTGGGGTCATCGCTTCATGATTCCAGCTGCTCTTCAGACGTTCTACACCCAGCAGATGCACCAGGGCCATCCCGGCCTGGAGGATACCAAGCGTAGGGCCTGTGAAAACACGTTCCGGCCCTCTATGTACGGTGACATTGACCGTGCTGTCTCTTTTTTGTGCACCCTGCAATGCCTTGCGTCCACACCTGCCACGGGAGCCCATGCTGCTCCATGACATTCCTGTTCCTCCGTGATTCATTATTGTGGCTGATCTATTTGAATGGAGGGGGAAGGAGTACCTGGTACTAGTTGACACCTATTCAGGGTGGTTCGAGATAAACTACTTGCCCAGCACCACAAGTCAAATGGTCATTGCAAAGCTGAAGAGACACTTTGCAGCACATGGCACCCCACAGCAGCTGATCACTGATAATGCCATGCAATTCAAGAGTAGAGATTTCAAGGACTTTGCAAATACTTGGGACTTCCAGCACATCACTAGTAGTCCACACTACCCACAGTCAAATGGATTGGCAGAGCGTGCAGTCCGCTCTGCAAAGCACCAAATGGAGAAGTGTGCACGAGATGGATCGGACATATACTGGGCACTGTTAAACTTGAGAAACACGCCCCGAGATGGACTTCCATCCCCTGCACAGTGCCTATTAGCACGGTGCACCCACACAGGCATCCCAATGGCAAAGGAGCTCCTGCAACCCATAGTAGTGTCACAGATACGGGAGAACATCAGCAAGCGCAGAATGGCTGCCAAAGCTTCTTATGACAGATCAGCATACCGCCTGCCACCACTGTCTCCAGGCCAGCCTGTCCGCATGCAAACCGAGCACGGATTTGACAGAATGGCAGTGGTTCAGCATCCTGCAGGTCGTCCAAATAGCTATGTGGTACAGTCTGATAATGCTCTCTATGAACGCAACTGCCGCCATCTGTTAAGTGTACCTGAAGAAAGCTCTACACAGCCTGACTCATCAGTTTCTACCACAGCTGCAACCAATGTCAGTGATGATTCGCATTGCATGGACAGTCCTTCCTCAGAGACCACTTCTGAAGTAATAGAGCCCTCTGGTGTCATAGCGGACAAGCCGATAGGTTCCCAGTGTACCATTACCAAATCGGGGCGTGTGTCCAAACCCAACCCAAAGTTCCAAGACTTTATTGTATAATGTCTTTTCTTTTGTTCACGCCTAACATTGTCACATTGTTGCATTTGTTTCATTTATGTTCTGCATCCTTCCAGTTTGAAAGGGGGGATGTAAATGGATGCTGTGCATCATGGGTGATGATGTCATGCCGAGGTGAATCACTTCCTGTTTGAATATAGGCATACTGCATATAATTTTAATCAGCAGAAGATGCTTGTGCATTTTCGCAGACAAAAACACAAAAAAGACTCTTAGCGTTACCGAGACACATGGCACTCATGTATTGTGTAACGTAATTGTAGTGCACGGAGCAAAGATGTAAAAGGACACATCTGTAAGGTAAGATAGATTATTGTCACTAAAAACATTAGAAAATGCAGAAGTGAAATTACAGTACAGTACACTTATGCTTCAATAGACAAATGAGAATTCAAACCAACAATTAGGGAAGGTAAAAAAACTGTTTCTCATCCTGCTAGTATGGCAACCAAGACACCTATAACGCTTCCCAGAGGGCAAGAGAGAAAAAAAATTGAGTAACAAGGATGACTACAATCCCTAATTATCCTGTTAGCCTTAGCCACACTCCTTTTATTAAATACTAGCTGGAGTACCCAGCGTTGCCCGGGATTTTAAGAATGTCTGTTTCCAAAAATAAATTTAAATATTAAACACACAGTATAAATAACATTGTAGATTGCTGAATACCCGTGCTTCGCTACGGGATGAGGATGGTAAATTACAATGATAGTTGTTCGTTAATTTACCTTGGTTGGAGATCTAGTATATAGGCATATCTTTCTTCACTTTGTGTAGTGGCCGGACCCCTTTTTGGTCCCCCAAGGGACCCAGCTCTTTCCACTATACAACTCTCAGTCTGTGGCTTCCTGCTGCCTCCATTCCCCTCCTCACATCATGTCAGTGCCCCTGTGAAATTATAATTTTTTTTACAGTTTCTTATATAGCGCAGCACATTATGCATCTCCTGATATACTCTGTGCTGCTGGGGGACCATGCTACTTCCACTATATAACTGCCAGTGTGTGGGTTTGTGCTATCTGCATTCCCCTCGTCACATGGAGCCCTGTCATCACTGACATATCATACATGTCCTGATATAGTCTGTGCTGCTGGCCAACCCCTAGGGGTGCTAGTGGTGTGTTACCCCCAGAGTGTTTGTTCCCAGAGTGTAAGTCATATGTGTAGCAAGTTTGGTGTAAATTGCTCCAGGCATTCCGGAGTTATGCTGTCTGCTGAAAAACTCTGTGCTGATGCCTCACCCCTAGGAGTGCTAAGGGTGTTTGTTCCCAGCTTGTAAGTCACATGTGTACCAAGTTTGTTGTGAATTGGTCAGGGCATTCGGGAGTTATGTTGCCTCCTGAAATAATCTGTGCTGCTGTCCCACTCCTAGGGGTGCTAGGGGTGTCTAACCCCCACAGAGTTTGTTCCCAGATTGTAAGTTAGATGTGTATCAAGTTTGGTGTAAATTGCTCCAGGCCTTCCACAGTTTTGCTGTCTGCTGACATATTCTGTGCTGCAGTCCCACCCCTAGGAGTGTCTTCCCCCCCACAGTGTTTGTTTCCAGCTTGTAAGTCACATGTGAACCAAGCTTTGCGTAAATTGCTCCAGGCCTTCCACAATTATGCTGTCTGCTGACATACTCTATGCTGATGTCCCACCCCTAGGGGTACTAGGGGTGTTTGACCCCCATAGTGTTTGTTTCCACAGTGAAAGTCATATGTGTACCAAGTTTGTTGTTAATTGCTGCAGGCATTCCAGAATTATGCTGTCTGCTGAAAAACTCAGTGCTGCTGCCTCACCCCTAGGGGTGCTAGTGGTGTCTTTCCCTCACAGTGTTTGTTTCTAGATTGTAAGGCATATGTGTACCAATTTTTGAGTACATTGCTCCAGGAATTCCGGAGTTATGCTGTCTGCTGATATACTCTGTGCTGCTGTCTGCCCCCTAGGGGTGCTAGGGATTTCAAATTGTTTTAGTTGTCCCCGCGTGTTTTAATACGCTCGTATGTAAAATTTCACGATCTTCGCTTGTAAACTGTGGATCTTTATAGAAATACAGACTGAAGGACAAATTTTCATTTTTACATATTAAGGGCCCTACTCACTGGCCGACCCGCCGCCGAGCTGCCCGACGGCGGATACGGCCGACGAGCGACCCGGCGGCGGGGGGGCAGTGACGGGGGGAGTGAAGTTTCTTCACTCCCCCCGTCACGCGGCTGCATTGAAGTGCAGGCAAATATGGACGAGGTCGTCCATATTGGCCTGCATGCACAGCCGACGGGAGACCAGCGATGAACGAGCGCGGGGATGCGCATCGTTCATCGCTGGAGTCTCCACACTGAAAGATATGAACGAGTTCTTGTTCATTTATGAACGAGATCGTTCATATCTTTCCGAAAATCGGCCAGTGTGTAGGGCCCTTTAGAGATCTCCTCCAATTTAGGCAGGGGTTTTGAAAATCATTCAGTTTCTAATCACTTCAAAAGGTATTCCTAACAATAACTGTAGGGCTCTGAATAAAGTGATAGGTATTAAGGCAGTCCAAAACCATTGGTGGAATAGGAACATAGAAGAAATCCTTACACAGACTGAAATTAAATGGATTTACGATATTGGTTCATTAGCTCCAAAAGGGTTAAATTTGAACTAAAATGGTTCCTTTAACTTAATGCTAGATTGCACCCGGTTATGGTATCCTTAATGCTCATCCATAAACACTTTCTATAAAGAAAGATGTAATATTCTATTAATGAAGAGTGTCTTGTTTACATTTTGCATCTGTATTTTATAAGATTTTATAAATGTATTAATATAGAATATTTTTAAGTGCTTATCACATTATGCATTATGCCTCACAAAATGTTCTGAATATTCTTGTATCCATGAGGAGGAAAATCATTAATAGTCCTTGAATCTGCATCATATTAAGGGACTGTCCTTTCCCCCTTGTGGAACGCAAACAAATCAATGCGTTCCACAAACATTCTATGTTATTACCGGAAGTGGTCCTTGCACATTGAATTTTGCATTTGCACTTTAGCTATGTTGTTTTTATAAGGTTGTTTTACATATATATTAATCCTATTTGTACTGTGACCCATCAGTATTAATAGTCAATCAGTCCACGGATCCATAGTACCACCCCCTTCAACCCGTGGAACATAAACAAACCGATGCGCAAGTGAGGCCCATCTGATTATGAAGAAGTAGTTGGGATATCAAAGTGCCCCCATCAGTGTCAGTGACCCAGGAAATCAAATGTGACAATTGGGCTGCCATGTAGTACAGCTTAAATTTAGCCCGAATCCCGAGATCTTGTGAGAGTATCCAATTTAATTCTAGCTCTACGATTAGCCAAGATTATTGAAGATAAAAGACTATCGATTTTATCAAATATTTTCTGATAAATAGGGGAGTGTTGTAAAATATAGAGTTATTTGGGTAATGCAACCATTTTGATAAGATTAATCCTACCTGTAATGGTAAGCGGTAATTTCCCCCACACTCTAATATGTGAGCGTAAATAGTCCATTTGTGGATGTAAATTCAAGGCAGTGAATTGTGAAGATTAATTAGTGATCCATATACCCAGATATTTAAATAAATCAACCCAACGAAGCGGCAGGCCCCCAGATGGGTCAGCAGGACAAGGACCCCTAAAAGGAAGGAAACAAGATTTGTCCCAGTTTATGGTCAAACCGGAGAATCCCCCAAAGGTGTTAATAATATCCAAAACATGGTGCATAGTATTGGGGTAGTCAGATATATAAAAAAGAATATCATCAGCACAGAGAGCAATTTTGTCAGTTCTGCCCCCCAGCCGGAGGCCCGCCACCCGCGGGGAGGATCTAATAACTTCAGCCAGTGGCTCCATAGTGAGCGCAAAAAGAATCGGAGATATAGGACATCCCTGTACTCCTTTTTAGGGAAAAACTCGAGGAGATATGACCATTCACCGAGACTCTAGCCATGGGTGCAAAGTAAAGTAACTTGACCCATTTTATAAAATTGTGTCCAATGCAGAACCTATCCAGTGCCCCCCACAAGAACTCCCACTCCAACGAGTCAAACGCTTTTGCAGCATCAAGAGAAACAATAATTGAGGAGCAGGAGTCCTCACGAGGGGACTGTAAATGAGTATACAATCAATGTAAGTTAGGCAAGGTAGACCAGCCCGGCATGAACCCTGTCTGATCCTCATGTATCACCTGCAAGATCATCGAGCTCAGCCTAGTAACCAATATTTTATCGAGAATCTTCACGTCAGTCGTTAACAGGGAGATCGGACGGTAAGAGTCTACTTTCTCTGGGTCCTTATCTGGTTTTAGAAGAACAATAATCAGAGCCTACACCATGGAAGCTGGTAGTTTTCCCAATTCAAATAAATTATTAAATAGTGTAAGTAGCTTGGGGCCGTAGAAATGAAAATGTTTTTTATAGAGTTCCAATGGGATCCCATCCAACCCCGGGGTTTTCCCACCAGGGAACGATTTAACCGCAGTTTCCAGTTCCAAAAGTGTCAAGGGAGAATCTAAAAAGGAAATTGCGTCAGGGGAGAATACAGGCAAGGAGATACCGTCCAAGTATTTCAGGATCTCCGGGGTATTGTACACTATTTTAAAGCTGTATAACGTCCTATAATATGCCACAAAGTCCTCCACAATGTCAGGAGTCTTGGTATGGATCATATTATCAACAGTGCGGTTAGCAGTCACTGTATTGGAGGCCCTGTCAGTACCTGCTAATTTCGCCATAAAACTGCCCAGTCTGTCTCACGTTGCACAATATGAGTGTTGAGTGTACAGCAGATGATATTTAGCCTTATCCGTCAGACAAGCGCGCCATTCAGTCTGGGCATGCAACCACCTCTCCCTAGTAGTAGGAAGACTATCAGTAAGGTACTTAAGTTCCAACGTCCTACAAGTTGTTTCCAGAGCCTGCTCCTGGCGTTTATAGTCAGATTTTAAGGTCGCCACTGCTTTAATCAATGTGCCACGCAAATACGCCTTAAAAACGTCCCACAGTATAGGAGTGGACGCTGAGCCCACATTTCATTCCAGGAAGTCTCGCCACATCCCCTCCAACTCTGCTCCAGTGCCCAGTTGTGTTAGCCAAAAGGGGTTAAATTTCCAAAATAATTGACCTCTGCTATCCCCCACATCCAAGCATAATATTAATGGCGAGTGATCTGAGATAACCCTGGTGACATATTGAACATTTACAACCTTGGGTAACAAACATTTAGTAGTTAAGGGTAGATCTATTCTTGAGAAGGTTGAGTACGTAGTGGAGAAGCATGAGTATTGACAAGTGTCTGGGGAATGAGTTCTCCAGACATCTATCAGTCCCAAGCTCTCCAACAACAATGCAAAAGTACTGCGAATTGTGGTAAAAGCGGGAAAGGACATTCTAATTCTATCCAGAACAGGATTAATAACATAGTTAAAGTCGCCAAGACATACAATAGGGACATTAGGGTAAAGAGCCATAAAATCAGCTGCTTTTTTAAGAACATCTGAAGAAAAAGGAGGTGTGATATAGATGGCAAATAAGAGTAAAGACATGGAATATACCTGGCATTTTAAAAAAACGTACCTGCCCCACTGGTCTATTCAAACCTGATCAAGGATAAATGGGACTGATCTTCGCACCAGAATCGACACACCCCGAGAGTGTGTGGTATGAGTGGAATGATACGTCCATCCCACCCATGGCTTCTTAAGAGATATAACCTTTGCTCCAACTAGGTGAGTCTCCAACAGGCATACTATGTCCGCATTATATTGCTTAAAGTGCCTGAGTACAAGGGATCTTTTAACTGTCGTTTAACCCCCGGACATTCCAGGACAAAATCTGTAGGTGGTAAGAGGCCATAGGTCGACATATCATAGTATAGAAGATCAATCTTGGGCATCCCATACATATTATCCACGCTGACTCCAAAAACTTTCAAAGAAATCACACCATAAGTAGCAAAAAAGAAAGAAAAAAAACAAAAAAAAAACAAAGAAAATAACATCACACGAACATCCCATCCACCCCAACCCCCCACCCCGTATACCTGACTAAACTGTGGCATAGCTATTCCCAAAAACATTTCCCAAACAAATCAAAAGAAACCTAACATGAAGAGGCAATGAATATTATGACCAAAAGACAAGGTGTAGGTCACCCACCATCAAACAAGGACAGTGAGAGGACACCACCCCGAGCCTTCCAGGACAATATTAATTGGAGGAAGTAACCAGTGGGTTTAGCCACATCAATTAACCTGAATAACACAGGACATCAACATTTGAGTCACCAAAAATAAACAAAGCAGAGTAAGGAGCAATCATCAAGTATCAGCCGCAAGAGCCCATCTAGCCGGGGCCTAACGGTCCAGCCACATGGCAGCTTCTCAAGGTGTGGCAAAGAATTTTGTCTCTCTGTCAGCCACTACCCTGAGCCTAGAGGGAAAAAAACATTGCATATTGTAGATTAAGTTCCCTGAGTCGCCTCTTTATTGGAATAAATTGTGCACGGTGCTTTTGCCCCTCCAGTGCAAAGTCTGTAAATGTAGAGATTTTGGAGCCATTCCATAGCAAGGAAACGGTCACGGTAATGGAGAAATTTAGCAAAAAGGGTGCACGGTGGTGCACCAGGAGGGTGAGGTCTGAAAGGAATCCTGTGAGCCCGTTCAACAGTGAAAAAGGGCGTAAACGAATCAGCGCCAAAGGATTTCGTCAGCCAGGTCTCAAGAAATTTCTCCGGGTCTTTACCTTCCTCCTTCTCCGGCAACCCCACAAAACGAATATTGTTTCTCCGAAGTCTCCCTTCCATATCAAGCATCTTGCCTTTAAAATCAGTCAACTGACCATCCATGGAGACGATACGGGAAGTCATTGGTGAGATTTTATCCTCTAAGGTTGAAGTGCGGGTCTCAACCTCACCAACCCGCTCCCTGACTTTCTGGATATTGTGATGTATTAAGGTTAAGTCTGCTTGAACCTGACCAATTATGTCGGAGAGATGCGACTCACTGGCCGCTAGCGCCTCCAGCACTTTTTGTAAAACATCATCTGTAGCTTCAGCCGTAGAAGTGGACTGGTTGGCAGAGGCCGGCGTTGCAGCATTTCTCCCCGGAGTATGAGTAAACGGTGCAAGGCGGGCTGCAGCGGATTTGTGGCGGTTGCGCACCATTATCAAAGATGGTGATACAAAAGATATCAGGCAAAACAGCCAGTACACAGCAGTAGGGTAATGATAATCACTTCAGATAGATAACTGTCATCACAGTAATGAAACACAGGTCAGGATTCACCTCCTTGCGCCACTCCCTGCTTATACGTATTGGGCATTCCAGCGGAGCTGAGCCTCCCAGGCTTCTACTGGCTCCGGTGCACACAGCCAGCAAGGGGGGGGTAAGCACACCGACCCACACAGCGGCGACACTCATTGCCGCAAGGCAGCGCAGTCTCAGAGGCAGAGTTAGCTCAGGGCTAATTATAGATCAACTGGCAAGATAGCCGCCCGCTTCTTCCTGCTAGTGCCCTGTAAGTGACACAATAAGGCCGAGTCCCCCAAGTCTCCGCACGCTTCCGGCACGCACCTCCATCAAGGAGGGACAGACTCACCGACCCACACAGCAGCAATGTCCGGCGCCGCACTTCTGCGTGATACCACACCCCAGGGTGCGTCCACGATCGGCTTCCCGTAGAGTCAGCAGCAGGGATGCTGCACCACAGCGAGGCTGCAGCTACGCTCAGTGACGGGCTTCAGGAAGTCACAACGCCATCTTGAATTTCCCGGAGGCAAGAGATGAGGGTAAAAAACTGGGGAAATACAGCATCACAGTCGTCATCAACGAACTCCCAGGGGTCCAGGTACCTTCCCCCACATTACGTGTGAGTTTGAGCTCGGGGGGGGGGGGGTATATATGTCCACCAGGATATAGACGGTGGAGAGCGTCCGCACAGAGCAACTACTCCATATCCCACGTAGTCACGCCCCCAGTGTGGAAGATTTAACACAATAGCTGTCCTTTCACATTTTCCCCCATTGGCTGTGCTTTCCATCCCCAAAGATCACAGAAATCTGTGGTTCCAGCGTCTAACACAGAGCAACTGCATAGACAAAAATGCATTTCTTCTGCCAGAAATAAAAAAATGATCAATGAATTTATTAAACAGGTAAGTACCAGTGTCCTAATACACTGACTCCACACCCCAGCATAAGTACAGATAGCGCACACAAAATAAAAATATTTAAAAAAAAAAAACAGATTACAAAATGCTGGTGGAAAATTAAAGGGCTTGCCCAATTGTTTCTACAAACTTAATTATGATTTCCTATATTGCTGTATCACTACAAATCCCACAACTTGATCATGATTTCCTATATTGCTTTACAACTACAAATCCTTTATATGCTCTGTAAATTGGCCTGATCAGAAATGCTGTATATTTGATTTGTTTTTTTTGGTTCATTTAAACAGATGTAATGACCATGTTGTCGCCTAGAAAATCTCAGAAGATACCGATGCTTCGGAAATAACAATTAAATTAGCTTAATTACTACATGTCAACTTGATAAGTCGCTGTTTGCAATGGCAAATCTGCCAGATGCAATTAATCTAGTTACTTGTGCTAATTCAATTGATGAAGTGTCTTCTGTGCAGAATGAACAAAGCTGATTTCGTTACTTACAGGAGCTCAGCAGAGAAGTCCTGTCCAAGTGGGATGTACAGCTGAAAGATCAGGAACCTCTGGATAAGACCAACTAGAAATGACAGATAAAAACATTTTCAGTGTTTCTGTCTACAGCTATTGCTAATATACTAAAAGGCTTATTTATCGTTTCTAGTAAAATGTGCTTGCAATCTATGAACTCTTATCGTTACATATAAGAAATGATTTTTATTGGCCAATTATCAGAATTCTCTTGTGGAACTCACATTTAATAACAGACGATTTTTGACATTGCTTTTTTTTTTTTAAAGTGTGAAAAAAATCCCCTGTTTTTAAATGTGTGATTTAGTCTCTGAAATAAAACATTGATGTTGATAGGTGGTATCGATCTTTAGTAAGTTTACTGTACCCCCAGGCTTTTGTAGACAGCGCCAGAGCCAATTATTTCTGGTCCTTGCAGTACTTGCATACAGCAGATGTTTAGAAAACAGCATGGGCAGATTCTGTCAATGCACTCTGATGATGGAGCCATTATTGTACATAACAATCTTCTTTTGAAATTCGCATTCAGCACACACAGTAGAACAGGATCCGTGGAAGGGGGGGGGGGGGAGGGGGAATCGGGATACCGGCAGTTGAAATACCGACGCCGGGATCCCGACACACTACTCGGAATGCCGACACTGGTATTCTGAATAGGGTCACCTGCCTAGCGCTGGAATCCCGACCACCGGGATCTCCAGTAGAACAAGTGACATAAGCCCTCATTCCGAGTTGATCGCTAGCTGCTTTCGGTCACAGCGCGGCGATTAGGTGAAAAAGCGGCATTTCTGCGCATGCGTACTGGCCGCAGTACGCAAGCGCGAAGTACTTTCACACAAAACTATGCAGTTTTACACAAGGTCGAGCGACGCTTTTCTGTCGCTCTGCTGATCGGTGAGTGATTGACAGGAAGTGGGTGTTTCTGGGTGGTAACTGGCCGTTTTCAGGGAGTGTGCTAAAAAACGCAGGCGTGACATGTAAAAACGCAGGCGTGCCTGGGGAAATGGGGGAGTGGCTGGCCGAACTCAGGGCGTGTTTGTGACGTCAAAGCAGGAACTAAACTGACTGAGGTGATCGCAAGGAAGGAGTAGGTCTGGAGCTGCTCAGAAACTGCATGAAAATTTTTTCGAGCAGTTCTGCTAACCTTTCGGTCGCACTTCTGCTAAGCTAAGATACACTCCCAGAGGGCGGCGGCCTAGCGTTTGTACTGCTGCTAAAAGCAGCTAGCGAGCGATCAACTCGGAATGAGGGCCATTATACAGTATTAATGTCAATTCAGAGGCAAAAAAAAAACCCATAATAATCAAGGACAGTTGGTTATGATGAAGCAAATATTGTTACAAACTGTTCTGGCCAACTATGAAGGGGTTAAAATAATCTTATGTAAAGAAAAAAAATGGGATCAGAGTCAGCTGAGTGTGAAGAGAGTTTACGTCACTCTGAGGTTAATTCCTGCTCCATCGTTACTACAAACCTATCTCAGTGTAACACCAATCAGAAGATGTATCAAAAGCCATTTGGGATTATTATGATAGCACTTAGGAATCTATAGATGTAGAAGAAAATATACTGTGGCGGAGCTGGGCAGTAAAAGCCTGCTGCGGAGACCAAAACTATACACATACAATGAATTCCTTTTAGAATCAGCTTCAGTAATATCATGTCACATTGTATATGAAAAATAATACAGTTAAGCCTCTCCAGGGCCCTAAATATATATCTAAAAGGGATAACAAAAGACAATATGCTAGCTCTTCAGCTGTGATATATAATAAAATCAGAGTGTACAAACATTGTTTCTATAGTACAGAAGCACACCGGGATTCAACAGACATTAAAAGAGTTAAAACGGAAATAACACCTAAATAAATGAAAAAAATGTATCATGCATAAATAGTATATTCAATACCAGCACTTAATACACTAAAAAGAAAATATTACTATTTCCTATAATACTATTTACCAACATAAATAAATAAAATGGGCAGGGCAATTCAGTGACTCTGCGCATTCTGATAATACTCACAGTAGCAATAATTCATTACGTAAAACTCTTTCCTAAGAACTAAAAAATGGTAATGAAAAAGTAAAACAATAAAAAAATGTTAACATTACATTATTAATAAAGGACTTTTTCTTGTTTATCGCATCTGATAGCACCATCCTTAGATCACAATAGCATAGGACAGCCATCGTTCGGAGGCGGATTTAAGGGTGATGGCGCCCCTAGGCACAACGGCTGCCCCCCTCCTGCGTACTTGTTTGGTTATAAGCTCTCATTTGATGACAGCCAATTTAATATAATAATAAAAAAGCACTACGACATTTGCATACCTCCCAACTGACCCGATTTCAGCGGGGCAGTCCAGCTATTCGGACACTGTCCCGCTGTCCCTCCCGCGGGTCGCAGTGTCCCGAGGGCGGGGGGGGGGGGGGGGCAGATGGAGGAGGCTTTGATCACCCGCTGCTCTGCTCCGCAAAGCAGCGAGTGATCTCTAAATAGATGCTGTGCGCACAGCATCTATTCAGTGCAGGGAGTGAGCCGCCAAAATGACGAAAATGGACCCTCAGAGTGTGGCCACGCCCACCCGGCTGTAGCCACGCCCATCCCATCAGAGTCCACACCCCTTTTCGGGGCGCACGCGGCTACGCCAGACAGTGTCCCGACTTACAAATATTAAAAGTTGGGAGGTATGCATTTGTTTGATATTTAATTACTGTATGAATACATATTTACTAAGTAGACAGCTTACCGGGGCAGTATGTGCATGTGCTACCCATTTACACTCCATTCAGGTTGGCATATTGCACAGTACAGTGGAAATATTTTGCAGTTACTGGTACATTTCGGGCTGACAGTACCAACACAAGGAACCAAGTGTCACCCCCAAACAAGTGACGCCCCTAGGCACGTGCCTAGTGGGAAAGTCGCCTTTCCATCGGCACATGTACCGCTGCTGTCTTTGGTAATATGTAACCAATGTTAATTTAATTTTTGTAAATGAAGGATTACATAGCTTACCTTAGATTGCAAGATGTCATAGACACAGTCACAGCAAGAAAATGACAAATGGAATATTTAGCTCACACTCAGCTTCATAGCTGACCGTTCCATGTCAAGCAGCAACTTTTACACCACAGTGACATCACATAGGCTGTTTATGATGTAGGTCAGTCACATGATCAGCCTAGTTACGCTACATCTCAACATGTCAGCATTTGTATCACTGAATGTAAGGATTCACACACTTCCTTACAGAAAAACAAATAATGCACAGCAGATTTTAACAAAGGCACCAATTAACGGGTGTCCTATTATTTTATGTGAAATGTGACGTGATGTAAAAAGCAAAAGGGTTCAATCATTTTGGACACATGTACGTTCATTCTGTTTTATGCACATTAAAATGGAATCTAAGACAATGAATGTTAATTGCTGGTTACTGGTCCAATATTAGTGATAGTGGTGGCTGCTGCGGAATCTCTTTGGAATCAAGACTTTTATTGCAGCACATACCACCTATTAAATAAAAAAGCACCAGGAAATCCGATCTGTGCTACTACCCTAATTGTACAAGTTTTATTTATTTTTTATTATTTTATTATTTTTTTATTATTATTTTAAAAAAAAAAATTATTTAATTTTTCAAAAATAACTTTTCACAATGTAATTCTGAACAGCGAAGAGAGGCAAAAATAGCAAACCGTAGATAGACCTTTACCATACACACTAAGGAGGTAATGATGGACTGAAATGGCAATATATGACATTAGGAAGCAGGTTGAAGACGTGTCACTAAGGTTCCTTGTAAATCTGACACAAACAATGATTCAACTTGTCAAGCAAGACAAACACGGCATGTGACCTTTACCTCCTATCACTGCAGAGACCTAACTGCTTGAAAACTCCTGTGTTTCAATATGAACCATAAAGGTGCAGTGTGGACAATTTGGTAACAGTCCATTCCCCTCTTTTATACGTTAGCTAAATTGCTATTAATTTACTTGCTCACTTACTGTATAGTGGGCCTAGGTGGTCATTCTGAGTTGTTCGTTCGTTATTTTTTTTCCCACAACGGAGCGATTAGTCGCTAATGTGCATGCGCAATGTCCGCAGTGCGACTGCGCCAAGTAAATTTGCTATGCAGTTAGGTTTTTTACTCACGGCATTACGAGGTTTTTTCTTCGTTCTGGTGATCGTAATGTGATTGACAGGAAGTGGGTGTTTCTGGGCGGAAACTGGACGTTTTATGGGACTGTGTGAAAAAACGCTGCCGTTTCTGGGAAAAACGCGGGAGTGGCTGGAGAAACGGAGGAGTGTCTGGGCGAGCGCTGGGTGTGTTTGTGACGTCAAACCAGGAACGAAACTGACTGAACTGACCGCAGATGCCGAGTAAGTGTGGAGCTACTCAGAAACTGCTAAGAAGTGTCTATTCGCAATCTGCTAATCTTTCGTTCGCAATTTTACTATGCTAAGATTCACTCCCAGTAGGCGGCGGCTTAGCGTGTGCAAAGCTGCTAAAAGCAGCTTGCGAGCGAACAACTCGGAATGAGGGCCCTAATTCAGACCTGATCGCAGCAGCAAATTTGTTAGCTAATGGGCAAAGCCATGTGCACTGCAGGGGGAAGGTGTGGGGGGGGGGGGGGGGTGCAGATATAACATGTGCAAAGAGAGATAGATTTGGGTGGGGTGTGTTCAAACTGAAATCTAGATTGCAGTGTAAAAATAAAGCAGCCAGTATTTACCCTGCACAGAAACAATGGGGGTCATTCCGAGTTGATCGCTCGCTAGCTAGTTTTAGCAGCCGTGCAAACGCTATGCCGCCGCCCACTGGGAGTGTATTTTAGCTTAGCAGAAGTGCAAACGGTTGTATCGTAGAGCGGCTACAAAAATTTTTGGTGTCGTTTCAGAGTAGCTCAAAACCTACTCAGCGCTTGCGATCACTTCAGACTATTCAGTTCCGGATTTGACGTCACAAACCCGCCCAGCGTTCGCCCAGCCACGCCTGCATTTTTCCTGGCACACCTGCATTTTTCCGCATACTCCCTGAAAACGGTCAGTTGCCACCCAGAAACGCCCACTTCATGTCAATCACTCTGCGGCAAGCAGTTCAACTGAAATGCATCGCTAGACCCTGTGCAAAACTGAATTGTTTGTTGTGCCCATACGTCGCACGTGCGCATTGCGCCGCATACGCATGCACAGAACTGCCGATTTATAGTCTGATCGCTGCGAACAAATTCAGCTAGCGATCAACTCGGAATGACCCCCATTATAACCCACCCAAATCTAACTCTCTCCGGGGATAATTTCAAACCTGATTGCTAGTAGGCAATTTTTGCACTGCTGCGATCAGATAGTCGCCGCCTACAAGGGGAGTGTATTTTAGCTGTGCAAGTGTGCGAACGCATGTGTAGCAGAGCTGTACAAACTGATCTTGTGCAGTCTCTGCGCAGCCCAGGACTTACTCAGTCGCTGCGATCACATCAGCCTGTCTGGGACCGGAATTGACATGAGGAACCCTCCTGTAATAAAACGCAGCCTAGCGATCAGGTCTGAATTAGCCCCTCTGCACGTTACATCTGCTCCCCCTGCAGTGCACATGGTTTTGCCCATTAGCTAACAAATTTGCTGCTGCGATCAGGTCTGAATTAGGCCTACTGTACAGTCAGTTGTGCTGAGGCGAAGAATTCAGTAGGGCTGGTAGGGAAATAGGTGGCTCTGATTCAGTTGTTATAAACCTCCTGTCACTCAAGCATAGAGGAGGGGCACATTTTGTGGGCAGAACAACTGCTTATGAGAATGCAGCCGATTTGTGCCTTATGCAGATGCAATGCCCCCCCCCCCCCCCTCCCTCGGCTTGTAAAAATAACCGTCAACACTACAAGGGCCTGATTCAGTTATGGTTATAGTAGCTATCGCTGCTGCTTACATAGCAGCAACAGTGATAGCCAGGGGCGGATTGGCCATAGGGCTCACCAGGGAGATTCCTGGTAGGCCGACATTGCTACATGGTATGTTAATACTCTAGTGCAGCCCATGTCGACCACTTCTAAAAAAATTTACATAGCTACTTTTAGTTCCCAATCCGCCTTTGGCCTTAGACACAGCTGCAGCAAGATAAAAAAGGAAGGCCTCAACTGGGTACAGTCAGGCCCTATGAGGAGCATTCCTACCCCCTCAACAGATCTCAGCCCCTCATTAGACCACACTCACATTAGGGCTGCTTACATAAATTTTACGGGCTGGTTTTCCATCCCAATCCACCCCTGGTGATAGCTGTAATATGGTAATGCAGCAGGGGGTGTAACACCTCCTACATGCATTACTGATCCGAGCTGCATCCAAGGGCGCAGTATCAGATCTTCCCCAGCACTACTGGCTGGCTGAATGATCCATGGGGTTGACCAAGTCGACCCCCGCAAGTCCTACCTAGAGGCCAGCAAATATCTGTCCTCTGGTGGAAATCCTGGCCTCATCCCTCCCCTGAAAAGGCAGACGGTCACACGCCTCCATTTGGAAAAATGGAGGCCATGGCTGCCCCCTAACCATCCCCAAACGCCATCACACTGTCAATCACTGAGTCTGATTTCGTAGTGCGACCGGCGCATGCGCAAAGTACCGAACATTTAGTACTTTACAGCATACGCTGCTACTTCAACCACATATAAATCAGGTCCAAAGTGTGGTCTTGCCTCAGTTCTATCCTTGGTGCGAGAGATCTGTATGAAATTAAACAAGATGAAATATCTTAACAGCAAGCAATTCCATCTACACACTCTGGGCCTCATTCAGACGCAGTCACAACTGGCTGAAGTATGCAAATCGGTCTTATACTTCCTGCGCATGTGCCTGAGCCACACTGCAAATGCGCATTGCCTGAATTGCGATGTTGGTCGCAATAAGGGATTATTCGCAAAGTGAGTGACAGGTAGACAGTGTTTGGGAGTGATAACGGGGAGTGGGCAAGTAAACGCAAAAGTGTCCTGGTGGTTCAAACTGCGTAAATTAGCAGTTGTGACCTTACTTGCAACCGGAGAGACAACAGGATCCCAGAAAAGCGGCTCAGCCTGCCCGTCTTCAGAGGCACTCAGACTCTGCATGATGACTCGATCTGGGACAATGGTACCATTGTATCAGTAGTTGTACGCCAACAGACGGAAATGAGGAGACAGCGGTGGGCATCCTTATGCTTAGGTAAGCTTCTGCCCGTATTAGCATATAGTCGCAATTCTGGATGGCAATAGCATGAGGCCCTTTCTGCACACATATCCTAGGTGTCACTGCACCCAGTAAGCCCCAAGAGGAAATGGCTTCCATACATGCAGTGCCATGCACGGTGGCTAAAAACTGCGGTATCCAGACTATAGGTTGACAGTGTCTAGATAGAAAGTTCAATAGGCCGACTCCATATGGTCGACAGGTTCAAAAAGTCAACAGGTTCAAATGGTCGACATGCCAGATTGCTCTGCAGAACAGCCTTGTATGCAAGTAGGGCCCTCTAGGTATATTACATTTACAGCACTTCTGGCGCTGTGTGCTGCTACTCAACTTCCGGTCCAGTAATATACCTACATTATTTTCCACTCTAATCTCCCCAGTTGTATTCAGTGGAATGTGTAGGTTGCATAGTTAGGACCACGACGTGATATACGTTCAGCATCCCGCCTGTTGGGATGCCGGTGGTCATGTGACCGACACCGGAATCCCGACAGCACTCAGGAGACCGGCGCCGGATCACTGACAGACATGATGCCGAGGCTGAGTATCAGGGTACAGCCTTAGGCAGGCCCGCCATTAGGGGGGTGCTGCAGGCACAGCTGTCCCAGGCCCTGCCTCTCTAACAGAGAGAAGAGGGCCCGGACCGCTTATGCCGCTGTCCGCCCGCTGTGATGCTCCACCCACTTTTCATTACCGAGTTCTAAGCACTGTCACAGGAGGGGGAGAGGACGCTGCAAGCTTCTATTGTGAACATCCCTCCAAAAATGGCCGCCGCCTCAGAGGAGACAGTTATTAAAGATACTAGAGGAGCCTCCTCTAGTATCTCTAATAACTGTCTCCACTGAGGCAGCGCCCATTTTGGCACCAACTTTTCAATAGAAGCTTGCAGCGTCCTCTCTCCTCCTGGGACGGTGCCAGATCTCGGTCATGAAAAGGGGGTAAAGCTACAAGAAATGGAGGGGGCGGAGCTACACAGGACCAGGCTGCTACCACATCTGCTACAGCTCAGGCCAGCTTGTGATAGTAGGTAAGTTCAGGGAGAGTGAGTGGGAAAGAGAAAGTGTGTGTGTGTGTGTGTGTGTGTGCGCGCGCGTGCTTGTGTGTGTGTGTGTGTGTGTGTGCATATATTATATTATTTTTTATTTTTTTGGATGGGGGGGGGGGGGGGGCCCTGCCTATTTTGTGAGTCCCGGGCACCAGAATTTCTGATGGCAGCCCTGGCCTTAAGCTTAGAGCCTGGGTGGGTTATTCAATCGATGGATGCAATTGACAGCAGCGGTTGCTCGCGGGGCGACAATGCAGCGGTGGGGGGGCAATCAATCTAATTGCGGACGCACACACACATACTGGGCATCTTGACCGGATTCCCTTCCAATCTTATATGAAAGTGTAGGGATAGTGAAAAGACAGCGCAGATGGCGCAGGTATGTGACTACTGACAGTAATAGTAATTGCTAAAGTTGCTTTACTTTATTTGTTCTATACACAAGAGAAAGAAATGTCTTGATAGTTATTAATAAAAGTCCCATTTCCATATAAAATGTAATTAAATACAAAAGAAACAAAGTGAAATTAAATTAAGTTAAATTAAATACAAACATCTGTTGTTTTCACCATCATAATCTAATGGCAATCTTCTTTTCCGCAATACAACAAATAGAAGGCTAAGTGAAGTAATGCAGATAGACAACAGCAGCTCCATAGAACAATATAGATGTTAATGAATTACGTTATATCAGCTGATGTGGTCAATAAGGAGAGTTATGGTAGACTTACCATTGTTAACTCTGCTTTCTGCGAAGTACATTGGGTTCCACAGGGAAAAATTGGGTGTAGAGTGGATCTTGATCCAGAGGCACCAATAGGCTAAAGCTTTAGGCTGTCCCAGGATGCATTGGGGCCTCCTCTATAACCACGCCTCCAGGCACTGAGAGCTCAGTTTCGTTAACAAGTCCAATGAAGGAGCAGGTAAAAGAGAAGGCAGATGTTAGTCACATAGAACCACATTCTCACGACAGGAGAAGGGACCAGCGGCTAATGCCATACGAACCCATAGAAGCTAGGTACGTCAGGGTGGGCGCCCTGTGGAACCCAATGTACTTCACAGAAAGAGAGTTAACAATGGTAAGTCTACCATAACTCTTCTTTTCTGCAGTAGGGTACATTGGTTTCCACAGGGAAACATCGGGTGATGTCCTAAAGCAGTTCCTCAAGGGAGGGGACGCGCCTTAGCAGGTATGAGAACCCGGCGTCCAAAGGAAGCATCCTGGGAGGCGGAAGTATCCAAGGCATAGAACCTAATGAACGTGTTCACTGGGGACCACATAGCCACCTTGCACAACTGTTCTATGGATGCGCCACAGCGGGCCGCCCAAGAAGGTCCAACAGACCGAGTAGAATGGACTTTAATAGCAGCAGAAGTTGGGAGACTAGCCTGCGCATAGGTTTGTGCAAACACCATTCTTACCCATCTAGCCAAGGTTTGCTTATTCGCAGGCCAGTCACATTTGTGAAACCAAACAGTACAAAAAGGGTATCTGACCTCCTGATAGAGGCAGTCCTCTACACATATATACGGAGAGCCCTCACCACATCCAAAGACCGCTCTTTGGGGGACAAGTCAGAAGAGATAAAGGCCGGGACCACAATCTCTTTGTTAAGGTGAAAAGATGACACCACCTTAGGTAAATTGCCTGGGGGAGTTCTAAGAAATGCCCGGTCACGTTGAAAAATCAGAAAGGGTGGACGACAGGACAATGCACCTAAGTCCGACACCCTTCTAGCAGAGGCAATAGCCAGTAGAAACAGGACCTCGGCCGTGAGCCACTTAAGGTCCACTGACTCAAGAGGTTCAAATGGAGACTCTTGCAGGGCATATAGGACAACAGACATATTCCATGGAGCCACAGGAGGGACATAGGGAGGCTGAATCCGTAACACACCCTGAGTGAATGTATGAACGTTAGGTATAGATGCAATTTTTCTCTGAAACCATACTGACAAGGCAGATATGTGAACCTTGAGGGGGCCAGATGAAGGCCTAAGTCCAGGCCTTGCTGCAGAAAAGCCAGAATTCTGGAAGTTCTGAATCTGTATGCATCATTATTCTTATCAGCACTCCAGGTGAAGTAAGAATTCCAGACCCTGTAATAAATCCGGGCAGATGCCGGCTTACGGGCTTTCAACATAGTTTGTATAACCGCCTCAGAGAATCCTTGGCCCTCAGGAGTGATGCTTCAAGAGCACGCCGTCAAAGCCAGTCGGGCCAGGTCTGGATAGAGACAAGGGCCCTGTACGAGGAGGTCTGTGCATTGAGGAAGTAGAAAAGGACGCTCTGTCGATAGACCCTGCAGGTCTTAGAACCAATGCCGTCTGGGGCACGCCGGAGCGACTAGAAGTAGTATTCCTCCTTCTTGCTTGAACTTCCGCAGGACCCTGGGCAGGAGTGACACTGGAGGGAACACGTAAGGCAGCCAAAAGTTCCATGGAATGGCTAGTGCGTCCACGAACGATGCTTGAGGATCCCTGGTCCTTGATCCGAAGACCGGAACTTTGTGATTGTGTCGAGACGCCATTAGGTCTACCTCTGGTCGGCCCCACATGTCCACTAGGAGTTGAAAGACTTCCGGATGAAGACTCCACTCTCCGGCATGTAAATCCTGGCGACTGAGGAAGTCCGCTTCCCAGTTTAGGACACCCGGAATGAACACTGCCGTTATTGCTGGCAGATGGCATTCCGCCCAACAAAGGATTTTTGATACTTCCAATATTGCCATGCGGCTTCGCATGCCGCCTTGATGGTTTATGTATGCCACTGTGGTGGCGTTGTTTTCTCACATGCTACATAACACTGCAGGGAGAGGATAGCGAGCTAACTCCCCTTTTGCAGGGGGAATTTCTTCCCTGGATTAGACCAGGGTCCCTGCCTGATGTCCGGTCAGAATGGGGTATAGGTTTTTAACTACCTTCTGCCGTTTAAACATATTAGTTTTCTTAACTACAGTAGTGGGGTCCTCATCATCAGTAATATGTAGGATCTGCTTACTAGCAACCACTAGAGCAGGGACATCAATTTGAACTGGAGAATCCTCGTCATAAACACCTGATTCAGTGTCGGACAAGACAGTATGCTCACCCTCCTCTTCAGATGAAACATCTGAGAGATTTGTGGATTGTGAGGAGGAAGCAGCCTGCTTAGATGAATCAGAGACATGGGAGTGACCTGGAATAGATTTCTGTCTGACCAAGGAATGCTTTAACTACTGCAACTGGTTAGACAAGTTTTCTGCCCAAGGCAGATTAACCATAGGGACTATTTGTGGCTGCAATGGCACCAGTGGTCCCATAGTGGGCGATAGGCGTTCCACTGGAGCACCCAGTAGGTTTGAGAACACACCCCAGGGTGGCTCTTGATTGGTTACAGGAGCTGCGGACTGACTGGGAGATGTAGGACACATAGTACAAAGACCATCATACATAGCTTCCCCCTCTGGTAAATCCTTGGCGCATACTCTGTTACACATTGTACACAAATGACACAATAGAGCAGTTTAGTACGATGAAACCAGATAGTATAACACTTGTGAATAAATCAGATAGTATGTGACTGTATGCACAGTACACAACACCAGCGATTAAATACGGTATTATGTGACTGAGTACACAGTAGAATACATGTAATGGGTAAATACTGTGACGCACTATAAAAATGACCCTGACGAACCTATTCCCCTAGGGTCCAGAATATAGTGATAGATCTCTGGGAAACACTGAAAAGTGAAACCACACAGCAGATACAGGCACACACAGTCACATTGGCAATGCAGATAATTATTATGTTAATAAAACTGCACTGAACTAATAAAAAAAAAAAATATATATATATATATATATATATATATATAACAGCGCTGTCCTAGACCAGGGGTACAGTATGTATCAGAATACTCGTACAATATATTCTGTAATTGGTACACTTATTGTTAACGAACGCTGTCTATATAAAGACATGTAGAATACTCAAGTGTTTTTAAAGTCACAGCGCTGTGGGGGTCATTCCGAGTTGATCGCTCGCTAGCAGTTTTTAGCAGCTGTGCAAACGTTATGCCGCCGCCCACTGGGAGTGTATTTTAGCTTAGCAGAAGTACAAACGGTTGTATCGCAGTGCGCCTGCAAAACATTTTTTGTGTAGTTTCAGAGTAGCTCAAAACCTACTCAGCGCTTGCGATCACTTCAGACTATTCAGTTCCGGATTTGACGTCATACACCCGCCCTGCGTTTTCCCTGGCACGCCTGCGTTTTTCCAACACTCCCTGAAAACGGTCAGTTGCCACCCAGAAATGCCCACTTCATGTCAATCACTCTGCGGCAACCAGTGCGACTGAAATGCATCGCTAGACCCTGTGCAAAACTGCATCGTTCGTTGTGCCCGTACGTTGCGCCGAATACGTATGTACAGAACTGCCGTTTTTTAGCCTGATCGCTGCACTGCGAACAAATGCAGCTAGCGATCAACTCGGAATGACCCCCTGTATACAGGCGGCTTTACAAGGGAGACCTTGCCCTGCAGTCCCAGAGACCAGCTGCAACTATACATATAAGATTGCACCCAGCGTCTCAGTCAGGGAGTAAGGGAGAGTAAGGCAGCTCCAGGGTGGGAAAATCTGCATGGAGATGTCGCCCTGGGCCGGGGAGGGACTACAGATCAAGAGCCAACTCCCCTATTCTGGTCTTCCACCCCAGGTACTAGCGAGCCTTAATAAATGGGGCGTTAGTACACCCGGCCTGTGCTCTATTGCCCTGGTGGTCTAGTGGGGTCCCTGCTCGGTGACAGTGTCCACGCCAGTGCCGAGACCTGTCTCCCTAGGTCGCGGACGGAACGCGATTTAATGGCGGGTCCCATCTGGGGGACCATCTTACCTCCTCCCCGTAGCAGCCACGCGAACCAGGAGAGCGTCTGCGACCGTCTGCCTAAAGCCAGAGTGTCTCTGCCGCAAGTACCTGGGAACAGGCCACGGGAGTATGCAACGCCGCTTGGGAGGTGATGGAGCTGCAGCGCTGAAGTGTCACCATGACATACAGTGCTGACAGCCCAGTTTTTTAAAGAAATTTTCTGTCAGAAAAAGCTTTTTCAGGGCTGCCCAGTGACCTGCTGCTGCTGCAGCACCAACTGAAAAACTGAGCTCTCAGTGCCTGGAGGCGGGGTTATAAAGGAGACCCCAATGCATCCTGGGACAGTCTACAGCTTTAGCCTGTTGGTGCCTCTGGATCAAGATCCACTCTACACCCAATGTTTCCCTGTGGAAACCAACGTACCCTGCTGCAAAAACACAATTAGTCAGTCAGTATAAGCCAGTGATACTGATAGTCATCATCATCACTTCATATATCCAGCTCCCACAAGCGATCTGTCTTTGGACAAATTAGTCCACATATAATTGAGTCGCTTTTACAAATACATGTCCTTATGTTACTTATCCTACTCTTGCCGAGAAGAATAGGCCGGATTACATCACAATAGCTCCACCCACTCTATTTAATTTAAATGGCAGTGGCGCTAGAAACAGGCTCCCCTTACAGCTGATGTTCAATAGAGCAGTTTCTCTATGTCAAACATGCTCCATCTATAACTTTGCGCAGTTGGAGTAGGCTGTGTTCCCCAGTCCAATGATGTAATGGTGGCTCTACAGAGGGTGCTACAAATAGCAACATACCAACCCCCCCTTCCCCCCTCCCCTTCCCAGACTACCGCATCTGCTCTAAGAAGCTATGGTGTTCTTCTTGACCTTTTGGGTGAGGAAGTGGGTAATGAATATGACTGGAATCCGTGGAGATATCCAAGTGTAATGGACACAGATTCCTAAGAATCCTGTCCTTATACCAAAATAGCTAAATAAGTAAAGACATGCGCAATATGAGGATAAACTTTAAATTAATAAGATTCCCCTAACAAAACATAAAATATAGGGAAAAAAGAAAGCTTTGTCCGCAGATCTATCAACTGTACATAGTGGAAACATCAATTCACATGAGAATGTAGGCTATGGAATCCCCAGGAACCAGTTCCTCATTAATATGAGACAGGCCTAATGAATATCAGTCAAGCAATGCCTTAATTGTGTTACAAACTTTGCATTCTGGCTGAGCCCATTCATTGGAAAACTCCCATCTGTATAGGAAACGGGTATTTTAAGGGTATCATAAATTGCTACACATTAGCCAGCCAGTTCATATTGGGTTTTACTCCAATAATATTAGTATTCAGAAACTGCATTCTGGTTTAAGTTATATGATGGATGACAATGTGAGAATCTGGAGTGGGAACACTTTATATTAATGCCAGCAATAAACAAATTAAAGGCTCATTTATTGTAGGGATATATTAATTTACTACACAAAATTCTGCTGATAGAAATAATTGAAAATATGCTAGTAACTTCAGAATAATTAATCTCTAAACCATTAGCACAGGATCTCATTTTTAATCCATCTCTTTTATTATATTGTGCTCATGCAGTAGAACTGTGAGACTATCTTGAGTCATCGGTTAGCAGAAAATACATTTGTTTTGTGCACTGCGATCCTACGATTCCTGTTTGCTTCCACTAAAACATATTTTCAGTAACAGACGACGTCAATCACTAATTACTGTACTCACCATAAACAATATACAGATTGCTATTTTATCTTTTACTGACCAAAGCAGTGGCGTGTACACCCGCTTGTGGAGCATACCGAAGTGTGCTCAAACACAACTGAGATGCTCTGAGAGGTGTAGTGTATTGCAGTGGCGACTCCAGAGGTGAGGCTGCAGCACAGTCCAAAACTCAAAGAAGGGAGCCACACCAACTGCTACCCCAAACACTGCCGGCCGGGAATAACTGCCAGTTGGTGTGGATTAAAATAGGGGAGCCACACCATGTCACTCCAAACACTGCCAAACATTGCAGGCTGGGAATAACTGCCAGTTGGCGTGGATTCAAATAGGGGAGCCACACCAACTGTCACTCCAAACACTGTCAAACATTGCCTTCCGGGAATAACTGCCAGTTGGTGTGGATTCAAATAAGGGAGCCACACCAACTGTCACTCCAAACACTGCCAAACATTTCCGGACAGGAATAACTGCCAGTTGGTGTTTATTCAAACAGTGGAGCCACACCAACTGCCACTGCAAACACTACCCAACATTGCCGGCCGGGAATAACTGTCAGTTGGTGTGGATTCAAATAAGAGAGCCACACCAACTGTCACACCAAACACCACGAAACATTGCCAACCGGGAATAACGGTCAGTTGGTGTGGATTCAAATAAGGGAGCCACACCAACTGTCACTCCAAACACTGCCAAACATTTCCGGTCAGGAATAACTGTCAGTTGGTGCAATTCCCCTATTTGGATTTTGGAATGTGCTGCAACTCCACCTCTGGAGGTGTCACTGGTGTATTGTATTATAACGTTCTTTAAATTTACGTATCACAGAAACAGCCAAAAACAGTGTACTAGAGATGTTTGGCTATGACGTTAACTGCACAGGAATTGGTATAACACACATACACATTTGCAGATTAGGCACAACGGAACATGGCATGAGGAAAAGCCAAAGCCGCTCGCATTAGAGCCCTTTTTGCACAGATTCGGACTCGGACTCACTGAGATGTACAAATACTGCGCATCAAATTGATCAGTGTAATCTAGCAATGTACAGTATTTATTTTTTTGCTTCAAGGTGTTTATTTATGTGAATAAGATGTCCATTTGTAGCGAGAAAGAGGATAGCCACTGCCAAATAACCGGGGACCAGGTGCGCCAAGAGGGGATATTTGGAGTGACTGATGTCACAGTGTCAAAGGACACATGTTTATTGTGTGTTTTCACACTGCACAGGCTCTTAAAATCATGTGCAATAAGTGCAGTCGTATGCATGACAAGAGCACGTCCACTTGTGATTGAAGAGGCGTAACTGAGCTGACACAGGGCACTCTCCCATAGGTAAACCTTCAGAATGGGTCTATCATGGGAATTATGCACTATGCTGCATAAATATATATATATATATATATATATCAAATTATCCGGCGGCACTCACGGCAAATAACGACACAAGGCAGCTCTGGTAGCCGACGTTTCAATATAATTAAGTCAACATTTTCATCAGGTCATGCCCTTGTGTCGTTATTTGCCGTGAGTGCCGCCGGATCATTTGCTACATGTTTGGGGAGCTGTGCTAGGTTCCTTGCGGAGGGCACCGGCTGCTACTATGCTACTACCTTTGGGAAGGAGTGCCGCTTGACTGCTTGTTTATATATATATATATATATATATATATATTGATCACCAATTGTACCTAGCATAGGGCTTGTGCAAGAGAATGGATAGAGGTGGCCTTATAGAGCAAGCTTAGAGCAAGGTGAGAACCAAGAAGTTGGAGGGCCGTTCATGGCAGTGAGACACACCGTGGGCCTGGGTGATTCACTGGGCATGACCAAATCCAGGAGTTGTGGATACGCCCTCAACAGTGAAAAGAATAGGAAACTTTTATGCAAGTCTCCTCCCCAGAGCTCGCTGGGCTCTTCAGGCAACACCAGGCCCAAGTAAATTGTACCTCAAACCCCCCCCCCCCCCCAGCTATGAATTATCAGCCCAGCTCCGCCTCCTACATTCTCATTCGCAGTCTGGGCTTGATCCTGATTGGCCTGTCACCGTCTCCTTGGCTGCACTAGTCTATTCTTCTCCTGCTGCCGAACCGGGACGTGACACACCACACCGCAATGCCAGGGAAAGGTAAGCCACCTCTAGAACACCAGAAAAGATCTCCCTAATCCCAGTAGCAACAGAAGCCAGAGCTGAAAGGCTGCTGTGTGAGTGTGCGCTGCTTCAGCGAGTGTGTGAAGTCAGGCAGAAATAGAAGAGCAGCAAGTCAGTCCTCCCATCCCAGTCTCTGCCCCTCCTCCAGCCCAGTGTCCCCCACCATTACTGACACCCATCCCAGTGTCTCCCATCCTGCCAGCCCAGCGTTTCCACCCTTCCCTCCCAAATCAGCCCACTGTGTCCATTTAACTGTCCCCCACCTAGAACCCCCAGCCACTCTAGTCACAGTGATCACCGCTCATTCAGCCAAGTGTTCCCCCCACCCACTCCTATCATACTGCCCCCTTCCCATCCTGCTCAGTGCCCCCTATTCACAAAGTGTCCCCACCATCCAACCCAGTGTCCCCCAGTATACGGTTTCTAGGTCGACCACACTTAGGTCGACACTGTCTAGGTTCACCACTATTGGTCGACAGTAAGTAGGTTGACATGGTTTCTAAGTCAACATGGACTCTAGGTTGACATGTTCTAGGTCGACATGACAAAAGGTCGAGTTTTTCATATTTTTTTTATTTTTTGGACTCTTTCATACTTCACGATCCACGTGGAATACAATTGGGAACGGTAACCTGTGCTGAGCGCTGCGGTGGCGGAGTGAGGCACCTTGCCCGAAGCATGGCGAGCGGACAATGTGCACTAATTGGGGATAACGGTCACCGGAGAAAACGACACCAAAAAAAGTGCAAAAACTCTTGTCGACATTCTGTCATATCGACCTAGAGTCCCTGTCGATCTAGAGTCCCTGTTGACCTAGAAACCATGTCGACCTACTTACTGTCAACCAATAGTGGTCAACCTAGACACTGTCGACTCTGCATACCACACCCGTGTCCCCCACCATCTCACTGACTCCCAGTGTCTACAACCTTGCCAGCCCAGTGTATCCCCCCTCCCCTCCCCCAACCATCCCACTGCCCCCACCTAAATACCCTTCAGCAAGAACGCCCCCCCAGCCAGTTCAGTCACAGTCCCCCCCCCCCCCCCCTCCTCATTCAGCTCGGTGTACTCCCCTCTCCAGCCTAATGTTCCCTAGTAATCCTAAGTAATTAGTACACTATAAGCAAAGTAAGATGCAAAATTGAGGAAAGGGTGAAAATCACAGGAATCACGCCATGAGTCTCGTGCCATATGGCGCAAAAAGAATCGGTGTATGAGGACACATCTGTAGTAGCTAGGATCTAGCTAATTAGCCTGCATCATTGTGAGATATTGCACCTGTGTTCTGTTTGCACAGCTAGGTTTAGGTCTCAAATCACAATACAATGTTTGTCTACTTGGACCTTTTGCTGTGATCATTGCATTATGTTTGCTCTCTTTCCAAAATCAGTGGGGTACAAGGTAAAAAAAAGTCAAGTCAAAATGATAAATTATATTTTCTCATTCCATTTCTGTAAAATGTTCTGCTTGTTTCGCAGCATCCTCGTCAGCAAATATTTCACCCAGAAATGCAGGAAAACATTGGTGCTGCTTTGATTTTGTTTGTTGAACTTAAATATTTTGTACTTTAAAATACAAAAGAAGCTTTATGTGTTCTTTGTAAATCAGCAGATAAAGCCATCTTAGAGGTGGTTTTAGAGTCAAGCTATGAGCTTTTGTGGAATGAAAGACTCGGAAATCCCATGTATATGGAATGTTTTCCAGTTTGTTCAGCCTCACATGCCTTAATTTAACCTCTGTCTCACACAATGATAACACAATTTAGTGATTCAGGCTGACTGCTGCGCTAGAGCCAGATCTACAATAAGTGCAGGATGTTGTCACAACAGGACGATTTCCCAGATACCTTAATCTGAAAATCGCCACCAGTGATTCATGGTGGAACCCCCAAACCTCAATATAAAGACACAAGACAGTTCTTTGCAGCTATCTGCATCCAGAATTATTAATTGCAAACTCACTTCAACTTCGTTAGTAGCTTTGGCCGCACAGGCTTGTAGGTTCACCAAGACATGGAGAATATGCTAGAATGAATTATCTTTTAATTCGAACAAAATCGTCCAAGTAAGAGTATACAAAAATGATTATAAAAGAGACAGAAATACAGTACGTATAAATCTCAAAAAAATAATAATAATATTCAAAAGCCTAACACTTCCGCAAAAGTACTCAGGATACTGATGTGGGGGATTGCACAGTTCAGCTTATCGATTCACCTCCAGCAGCAGCTGAACCCCACGAGAATGAACACTTACTCTTGAGGGAGAAGTGTCTTTAAACTTTCCCAGCTGTCCTCCGTCCTTCCACATTTGTGGGTTTTAACCAGCTCAATGCCGGACACTCAATATGAAGTTATCATATGCTTTCTCATATAGCTGTCTTGCAAATACATTGAGAAGGGGAAGTGACATTCCATTCTCTGTAATGGGCCCTACTCGCTTGGCGATGTGCCGCCGAGGTGCCCGACGGCCGATACGGCCGACGAGCGACCCTGCGGCGGGGGCGCAGTGACGGGGGGAGTGAAGTTTCTTCACTCCCCCCGTCACCCGGCTGCATTGAAGTGCAGGCAAATATGGACGAGATCGTCCATATTGGCCTGCATGCATAGCCGACGGGAGACCGGGGACGCGCATCGTTCATCGCTTAAGTCTCCACACTGAAAGATATGAACGAGTTCTCGTTCATTTATGAACGAGATCGTTCATATCTTTCAGAATATCGCCAAGTGTGTAGGGCCTATAAGAGTTGAAATTCTACTTTCACTTTATGGCCTAGCGTTGGCTTGTTTGAGGATGAGGGATGTAATTTCCTACCCCCAAACATTTATGACTGGTACAAGATAAGAGATCACTCTTGGCTGAACATAAATTTCCCCTTCCCCCATTTCATTGCTGGGGTCTGGATACAAGATCTTTAACTCGACCTTTGACTCTAAGGGTCATCAATTCTTCTCCCTGGTCTGTGCATACATAAGGTCATAAATAGGACACATGCTATTGATCCATCTAGGTCAGTTGTACTCAAACTCTGTCCTCAGGCCCGCAAATGGTCATGTTTTCCATGTCACCCGGCAGGTGCACTGTGTATCACCAACTGTCACATTTTAAAAATCTACAGGTGACCTGCAAAACATGTACCGTGTGGGGTCCTGAGGACCGAGTTTGAGAACCTGTGGTCTAGGTGAAATAAAACCATTTCTTCACATCCTGATACAAGATACATTTCTGACATTGCTGACTGCGTGAAAATGTCACGTCTTCATCACAGATGTGTAGTCTACTTTCCTGCACGTTGGGGGAGGAACATGACTTTTAGCACAGTCCCCTGCACCCATGGAAGAGTAGCAGAGTCTCCCGCATCCCATCTCCTTCCTTATTGAAGTGGGCAGGATGTGGAAATTATTCCTGGGATTTGCGGATCCGTAAAGAGGGGGTGTGGCTAAGTGACACGCATACGCATCATTTAGCCCCACCTACTGTCTGCAGACCCACCAATTGCGGCATTTCGCCATGGTGGGGGCAGGACTTAGTGACAAAACAGCCTGGCTCTGCCCCCTGAAGTGTCTCCTGGAGAGGAGACCATAGAAGTAAGTATGTGTGATGTACACACTGGCCATTGACTCCGCATGCATGCCACACGACCAGGGAGCATGGTCAGTGACACGAATCATGGAGGCCTGCCCTCACAGCACGACCCCATCTCTCATATCCTGGAAGGCAGAGAAAAGCCATGGGAGATGGAGCTGCTCGGCAAGCCCCTGTCTCCAAAGCACCGGAAGGCTGAGCTTCTTGGCTACCCTGGTCTCTCTGTGTGGCTGGACTGGCCCAAATATCATTAGTGGAAATGAATAATTGATATGGTGTATTTATTAAGTGTCAGTCTTTTATTTTCAGCAGTTTTACGGCGGCCATCCTGTTGATTTAATGAAGCAAAAAATGCCTCAAAACCACTGAGAATCCTGACTTTAGAATATAATAGAGCATCAAAGCACCACCGACATTTTAATATTACTAGTAAAGAAACCCCCGATTAACTAAATGGCAGAATAGAAACCGAAAAACTAGAAGAACCTGCCCACAGTAAGTAAATGAGCTGCCTCACGTGTTTGTAGAAAGCACTGCAAATTCCCTAAGATCTGTGCATATTTTTGCATTAAAACCTGCGTAAATACGCACAGTGTGAGGTTAATAAATGGTTAATAAGAGTATATTATTAATAATATTGGACTTGATTCAGTGATGAACGCAAACCTGTTGATTTGCGCACATCTGACCTCCACATGCGCAGGGTCTGTGTTGCGCATAAGCAGATCAGTGGATGAGATGATGGTTTCAAGACCACCTAAGCCACAGCATATTTTACCTTCCGATGCCTCCTGCAGCATTAGCATATTTTCACACAGCAGGTGGACTCTGCTGCCGTAATGTGTCAAAAGGGGGACTCTGCTCCCGTAATGTGTCAAAAAGGGACTCTGCTGCCGTAATGTGTGAAAAGGGGGACTCTGCTGCCGTAATGTGTCAAAAAGGGACTCTGCTGCCATAATGTATCAAAAAAGAACTCTGCTGCCGTGATGTGTAAAAAGGGGGGAGTCTGCTGCCGTAATGTGTAAAAAGGGGACTCTGCCTGGCGTAATGTGTATAAGGAGCTCTACCTGGTGTATTGTGTATAAGTGGCACTACTGTGTGGAGTAATTTGAATAATGGAGGCTGCTGTGCAATGTAATATGAATTGGTATTATTTTGTGACCAAGCCCCTTCCCCATGAAGTCACGCCCCTATACTGTTTGCGAGCACCTTTGGTGCGCACTGTCCCGGTTTTCCATATAGGGGGGAGGGCACCAATTCTCTTTCTGGCCAAGGACACCAAAATGTCTAGTTACAGCACTGGTAAATGCCCTTTGAGTCCTATTGAGAGAATTATTTTAGAGCAAGAAAATTACTACTACTACTACTACTACTACTAATATTATTATTACTATTATTATTAATACTATTATTATAAAAAACAATAATCCTGCCATCCCCTAAGTAATACAGTAGGATGAATGGAAACAGATTTTTAAAATGTATACAAGCCCTAAACAAACTGTATGTCGGACTGTTGAAAAATAAAAATTCATATATTCATCAATGGTACTGCACCCAAACTTCCCGCACCCAGAGCCAGTGGTGGAACTAGTGAGAGGTGGGCCAAGGTGCAAAAATATAATTTGGGCCCTCCTCCTCCACTACAGCCCAAGCTCACAATATGTCACACAGCAGTGTGATACAAGCACAACGTCCTGTGTTGTGTGGAGAACAGGGGGCATGTTCCTTTGTGGGGGCAGGAACACAGCGTCCTCTGCTCTGTCCCTGACAGTTTGGCACTCAGTCAGTTAGAGTTTGATGGGTATGGGTCATTGGGTCGACTCAACTTAGGTCAACAGTCATTGGGTCGACCATGGAAGGTCGACAGGAGCAATAGGTCGACATGGTCATTAGGTCGACATGTACTAGAGCAACAGGTCAAAAGGTCGACGTGGGTTTTTGGACTTTTTTTGGTGCAGTTTTCTTCGTAAAGTGATGGAAAACCCCAATTAATGCACCATGTCCCCTCGCATGGCGAGCAAGCTTCGGGCAAGGTGCCTCGCTCCACAAGTTACCATCCCTAATTGTAGTCCACCTAGATCAAGTATGAAAAAGTCCAAAAAATGAAGAAAAAAAAAGTGAAAAACTCATGTTAACTTAGTACATGTTGACTTAATGACCATGTTGACGTATTGACCATGTCAACCTAATGCATGTCGTCTTTCAGTAGTCAACCTAATGACTGCCGACCTAAGCTGTGTCGACCTAACGACCGTATCCCAGTCTGACAGTGCCAGTTACACCGGGTGTGAGCTGCCTTTAATTCAGACAGCAGCGAAGAAAAAATAAGAATTTACTTACCGATAATTCTATTTCTCATAGTCCGTAGTGGATCCTGGGGACTCCGTAAGGACCATGGGGAATAGCGGCTCCGCAGGAGACTGGGCACATCTAAAGAAAGCTTTAGGACTATCTGGTGTGCACTGGCTCCTCCCCCTATGACCCTCCTCCAAGCCTCAGTTAGGATACTGTGCCCGGACAAGCGTACACAATAAGGAAGGATTTTGAATCCCGGGTAAGACTCATACCAGCCACACCAATCACACCGTATAACCTGTGATCTGAACCCAGTTAACAGCATGATAACAGAGGAGCCTCTGAAAGATGGCTCACAACAATAATAACCCGATTTTTGTAACAATAACTATGTACAAGTATTGCAGACAATCCGCACTTGGGATGGGCGCCCAGCATCCACTACGGACTATGAGAAATAGAATTATCGGTAAGTAAATTCTTATTTTCTCTAACGTCCTAAGTGGATGCTGGGGACTCCGTAAGGACCATGGGGATTATACCAAAGCTCCCAAACGGGCGGGAGAGTGCGGATGACTCTGCAGCACCAAATGAGAGAACTCCAGGTCCTCCTCAGCCAGGATATCAATTTTGTAGAATTTTACAAACGTATTTGCTCCTGACCAAGTAGCTGCTCGGCAAAGTTGTAAAGCCGAGACCCCTCGGGCAGCTGCCCAAGATGAGCCCACCTTCCTTGTGGAGTGGGCATTTACAGATTTTTGGCTGTGGCAGGCCTGCCACAGAATGTGCAAGCTGAATTGTACTACAAATCCAACGAGCAATAGTCTGCTTAGAAGCAGGAGCACCCAGCTTGTTGGGTGCATACAGGATAAACAGCGAGTCAGATTTCCTGACTCCAGCCGTCCTGGAAATATATATTTTCAGGGCACTGACAACGTCTAGCAACTTGGAGGCCTCCAAGTCCCTAGTAGCCGCAGGCACCACAAATAGGTTGGTTCAGGTGAAACGCTGAAACCACCTTGGGGAGAAACTGAGGACGAGTCCTCAATTCCGCCCTGTCCGAATGGAAAATCAGATAAGGGCTTTTTCAGGATAAAGCCGCCAATTCTGACACGCACCTGGCCCAGGCCAGGGCCAACAGCATGACCACTTTTCATGTGAGATATTTTAACTCCACAGATTTAAGTGGTTCAAACCAATGTGACTTTTGGAACCCAAAACTACATTGAGATCCCAAAGTGCCACTGGAGGCACAAAAGAAGGCTGTATATGCAGTACCCCTTTTACAAACGTCTGAACTTCAGGGACTGAAGCTAGTTCTTTTTGGAAGAAAATTGACAGGGACGAAATTTGAACCTTAATGGACCCCAATTTCAGGCCCATAGACACTCCTGTTTGCAGGAAATGTAGGAATCGACCCAGTTGAATTTCCTCCGTCGGGCCTTACTGGCCTCGCACCACGCAACATATTTTCGCCAATTGCGGTGATAATGTTTTTGCGGTTACATCCTTCCTGGCTTTGATCAGGATAGGGATGACTTCATCCGGAATGCCTTTTTTCCTTCAGGATCCGGCGTACAACCGCCATGCGTCAAACGCAGCCGCGGTAAGTCTTGGAACAGACAGGGTCCTTGCTGGAGCAGGTCCCTTCTTAGAGGTAGAGGCCACGGATCCTCCGTGAGCATCTCTTGAAGTTCCGGTTACCAAGTCCTTCTTGGCCAATCCGGAACCACGAATATAGTGCTTACTCCTCTCCATCTTATCAATCTCAGTACCTTGGGTATGAGAGGCAGAGGAGGGAACACATACCCTGACTGGTACACCCACGGTGTTACCAGAGCGTCTACCGCTTATTGCCTGAGGGTCCCTGGACCTGGCGCAATACCTGTCGAGTTTTTAATCATGTGGAAGACTTCTGGGTGAAGTCCCCACTCTCCCGGGTGGAGGTCGTGCTGAGGAAGTCTGCTTCCCAGTTGTCCACTCCCGGAATGAATACTGCTGACAGTGCTATCACATGATTTTCCGCCCAGCGAAGAATCCTTGCAGCTCCTGCCATTGCCCTCCTGCTTCTTGTGCCACCCTGTCTGTTTACGTGGGTGACTGCCGTGATGTTGTCCGACTGGATCAACACCGGCTGACCTTGAAGCAGAGGTCTTGCTAAGCTTAGAGCATTGTAAATGTCCCTTAGCTTCAGGATATTTATGTGAAGTGATGTCTCCAGGCTTGACCATAAGCCCTGGATATTCCTTCCCTGTGTGACTGCTCCCCAGCCTCGCAGGCTGGCATCCGTGGTCACCAGGACCCAGTCCTGAATGCCTAATCTGCGGCCCTCTAGAAGATGAGCACTCTGCAACCACCACAGGAGGGACACCCTTGTCCTTGGTGACAGGGTTATCCGCTGATGCATCTGAAGATGCGACCCGGACCATTTGTCCAGCAGGTCCCACTGGAAAGTTCTTGCGTGGAATCTGCCGAATGGGATTGCTTCGTAGGAAGCCACCATTTTACCCAGAACCCTTGTGCATTGATGCACTGAGACTTGGCTCGGTTTTAGGAGGTTCCTGACTAGCTCGGATAACTCCCTGGCTTTCTCCTCCGGGAGAAACACCTTTTTCTGGACTGTGTCCAGGACCATCCCTAGGAACAGAAGACACGTCGTCGGAACCAGGTGCGATTTTGGAATATTGAGAATCCAATCGTGCTGCCGCAACACTACCTGAGATAGTGCTACACCGACCTCCAACTGTTCCCTGGATCTTACCCTTATCAGGGAATTGTCCAAGTAAGGGATAACTAAAATTCACTTCCTTCGAAGGAATATCATCATTTCGGCCATTACCTTGGTAAAGACCCAGGGTGCCGTGGACCATCCATACGGCAGCGTCTGAACTGATAGTGACAGTTCTGTACCATCAATCTGAGGTACCCTTGGTGAGAAGGGTAAATTTTGACATGAAGGTAAGCATCCTTGATGTCCCGAGACATCATGTAGTCCCCTTCTTCCAGGTTCGCAATCACTGCTCTGAGTGACTCAATCTTGAATTTGAACCTCTGTATGTAAGTGTTCAAAGATTTTAGATTTAGAATCGGTCTCACCGAGCCGTCCGGCTTCGGTACCACAACAGTGTGGAATAATACCCCGTTCCCTGTTGCAGGAGGGGTATCTTGATTATCACCTGCTGGGAATACAGCTTGTGAATGGCTTCCAAAACTGTCTCCCTGTCAGAAGGAGACATCGGTAAAGCCGACTTTAGGAAACGGCGAGGGGGAGACGTCTCGAATTCTAATTTGTACCCCTGAGATATCACCTGAAGGATCCAGGGGTCTACTTGCGAGTGAGCCCACTGCGCGCTGAAATTCATTGAGACGGGCCCCCCACCGTGCCTGATTCTGCTTGTAAAGCCCCAGCGTATACTGAGGGCTTGGCAGAGGCGGGAGAGGGTTTCTGTTCCTGGGAACTGGCTGATTTCTGCAGCCTTTTTCCTCTCCCTCTGTCACGGGGCAGAAATGAGGAACCTTTTGCCCGCTTGTCCACGAAAAGACTGCGCCTGATAATACGGCGTCTTCTCATGTTGAGAGGCGACCTGGGGTACAAACGTGGAATTCCCAGCTGTTGCCGTGGCCACCAGGTCTGAAAGACCGACCCCAAATAACTCCTCCCCTTAATAAAGCAATACTTCCAAATGCCGTTTGGAATACGCATCACCTGACCACTGACGTGTCCATAACCCTCTACTAGTAGAAATGGACAACGCGCTTAGACTTGATGCCAGTCGGCAAATATTCCGCTGTGCATCACGCATATATAGAAATGCATCTTTTAAATGCTCTATAGGCAAAAATATACTGTCCCTATCTAGGGTATCAATATTTTCAGTCAGGGAATCCGACCACGCCAACCCAGCACTGCACATCCAGGCTGAGGCGATTGCTGGTCGCAGTATAACACCAGTATGTGTGTGAATACCTTTTAGGATACCCTCCTGCCTTCTATCAGCAGGATCCTTAAGGGCGGCCATCTCAGGCGAAGGTAGAGCCCTTACAAGCGTGTGAGCGCTTTATCCACCCTAGGGGGTGTTTCCCAACGCACCCTAACCTCTGGCGGGAAAGGATATAATGCCAATAACATTTTAGAAATTATCAGTTGTTATCGGGGGAAACCCACGCATCATCACACACCTCATTTAATTTCTCAGATTCAGGAAAACTACAGGTAGTTTTTCCTCACCGAACATAATACCCCTTTTTTTGGTGGTACTCGTATTATCAGAAATGTGTAAAACATTTTTCATTGCCTCAATCATGTAACGTGTGGCCCTACTGGAAGTCACATTCGTCTCTTCACCGTCGACACTGGAGTCAGTATACGTGTCGGCGTCTATATCTGCCATCTGAGGTAACGGGCGCTTTAGAGCCCCTGACGGCCTATGAGACGTCTGGACAGGCACAAGCTGAATAGCCGGCTGTCTCATGTCAACCACTGTCTTTTATACAGAGCTGACACTGTCACGTAATTCCTTCCAACAGTTCATCCACTCAGGTGTCGACCCCCTAGGGGGTGACATCACTATTACAGGCAATCTGCTCCGTCTCCACATCATTTTTCTAATCATACATGTCGACACAAAAGTACCGACACACAGCACACACACAGGGAATGCTCTGATAGAGGACAGGACCCCACTAGCCCTTTGGGGAGACAGAGGGAGAGTTTGCCAGCACACACCAGAGCGCTATATATATATAGGGATAACCTTATATAAGTGTTTTTCCCCTTATAGCTGCTGTATAGTTAATACTGCGCCTAATTTGTGCCCCCCTCTCTTTTTTAACCCTTTCTGTAGTGTAGTGACTGCAGGGGAGAGTCAGGGAGCTTCCCTCCAACGGAGCTGTGAGGGAAAATGGCGCCAGTGTGCTGAGGAGATAGGCTCCGCCCCCTTATCGGCGGCCTTATCTCTCGTTTTTCTATGTATTCTGGCAGGGGTTAAATGCATCCATATAGCCCAGGAGCTATATGTGATGCATTTTTTGCCATCCAAGGTGTTTTTATTGCGTCTCAGGGCGCCCCCCCCCAGCGCCCTGCACCCTCAGTGACCGAAGTGTGAAGTGTGCTGAGAGCAATGGCGCACAGCTGCAGTGCTGTGCGCTACCTTGTTGAAGACAGGACGTCTTCTGCCGCCGATTTTCCGGACCTCTTCTGCCTTCTGGCTCTGTAAGGGGGCCGGCGGCGCGGCTCTGGGACCCATCCAAGCTGGGCCTGTGATCGTCCCTCTGGAGCTAATGTCCAGTAGCCTAAGAAGCCCAATCCACTCTGCACGCAGGTGAGTTCGCTTCTTCTCCCCTTAGTCCCTCGATGCAGTGAGCCTGTTGCCAGCAGGTCTCACTGAAAATAAAAAACCTAAACTAAAACTTTCACTAAGAAGCTCAGGAGAGCCCCTAGTGTGCACCCTTCTCGTTCGGGCACAGAGATCTAACTGAGGCTTGGAGGAGGGTCATAGGGGGAGGAGCCAGTGCACACCAGATAGTCCTAAAGCTTTCTTTAGATGTGCCCAGTCTCCTGCGGAGCCGCTATTCCCCATGGTCCTTACGGAGTCCCCAGCATCCACTTAGGACGTTAGAGAAATGTACAGCTGTCTAATTATTAGAGGCAGTAGGTGGTTGTGATCATCAGCTCTGATAGGTGGCAGGACGCCTCTATCACTCCGGCACAAACCAGGTCAGCCCTGCCCACCTAAGAGGCAGGTCCCTCAGGCAGCGGGGACCACCCTGTTCTCTGCACTGGGCCATTCATCAGATATTTCTCAAAATGGTCTGCCAGGTGATAACTCATTGCAGGTCTGGGCAGCAGTGGGCCCCTTAGACCTCAGGTACCCCGGTGCAATGCACTTGCTGCACCAATGGTAGTTCTGCCTCTGCCCAGAGCAGCCGGCTTATGACAGGGATGCTCAAAACTCTGGGTGGTCATAAAAGGATTCAAACGTTTCTAAATGCATGTGTAATAAATAGCATCAATCCACTCATTCCCACTGACAGACGCACACATCCGGCAGAGTAAAGGTGGGTACACACTGATAGATGTATCTGCAGATCAACTGATCGGCAGATATATCTATGGACGGATCGGGCAGTGTTTTGAGCATACACACTGCCCGATCCGTCGTGGACTGACGTCATGAACTGGGCGGGCGTTTCCACGCGGCTGCCCAGTTCAGCTATGTCAATCACCGCCGGCCGCCGCAGCATGTGTACGGGCGGGCGGCAGGTCGCCCGTACACACAAAGCGATGCGGTAGATATATTGGCCGTCGGCTGTGCTGCGGGGCCGACGTAATATGTCTGTGAACGACGGAGTTCACAGACATATCGCCCGTACACACTGGCCGACGGACCTGCGATATATTGGCCATTCAATAGAATGGCCGATATATCGGCCAGTGTGTACCCACCTTTAGAGTTAAGGAGGGAGAAGTATTGCTATATACTTAGGGTAAGAAAAGGACACTTACGCATTTGCTTGTTATCCTTTGGCAGCTGCATCTTGATAGTCTGGCTGCTTCCTTCAAGGACAAAGACAAAACTCTTCACTTCCTTATCAAAGTCCTTGAATCATATTAATAAAAACATAATGAATTAGCCATCAAATGCCATTAGAAAAATCACACAGCAGAACGGATCAAAGAAATATCATTTCAGTCTTTTTAGAATAACAGACATTAAATCCTGGATTGCTTCTGATGTCAGGTAATGTACTGCAAGCTCCCGGGGTTAGCTACACACTGTCCATTAAACCATTTGTCAATTGTACTTATTAATTTTCATATACTTGTTATTATTTTTGGACATAAAAAAAAATTCAGCTTGCATAACACTTACTGCACTGTACTCTGTGTTTCAAAGCGCTGAACGAAGTTTATGAACTGCAGGTTTTATGTCACCTTTTAAAATGTGATCAGAATTGTGGATGATAACGTAAAACAAATAGTTTGTTATCCAAACAGCTTCAAAATAAGTGCTGCTTTTATAAAGTCCTGCCCCTAGCACCTGAGCGCCTCCTAGATGAGGTCTGTTGCATTATATAGAAGAGCTCCAGCAGTGGACAAATATGGTGTACACAGTGAGTTTGGTAATACCACTTTCATATCGCAATGTCGGGTCGCACCCGGGAATTGGAAACGGGTCCTTTGCTGGGTGGGACCCGCCATTGGACCTTACACACTGGCATCCCGACCCGGCAATATGCCAGGTCGGGTTGCCATGGCGGGCAAGGGGGCGGACCCGGCATTGGGGGCGGTGTGGAGGCGACGCTGGGAAATGAGGTCATCTCCACGTTGCCTCTGCCTATGCAGTGAAAGGGTCCCAGGTCCCGCATCAACTCGGCAACACAGTCACACTGCACCTGACCAAGTATTCAACCCGGGAATAACCCTGCGACCCGAGAATTTGGCAGTGACCCCTTTCACACCGCACAGTGACCCATGTCGATCCGGCAATATACCGGGACGATACCGGGTTATTTGTGCGGTGTGAGAGAGTTCTCACAGTACTTTCAACACTATGGGAAAATGTGAAGCAGGGTTAGATTTAGGGCCTCATGGGCCTTGGGCTGAAGGGCCTATTATGAGAAGCAGAGAGGGTGTGACCAGTGCTGTGTGGGTGTGACCAGTGCTGTGTGGGCGTGGCACATACACTAAGAGCCCCAATGTCTCCCTATATATGTAAAGTTATAAAAGTGCATCATTTTGTGTGGAAAATAAAATGTAACGCATATGAATTTTGGCTGACCGTGTGGCCAGCTGGTGACTGGTCATTATCATGCTGTCATGATAATGGACTCCATCTGTCCCATTGTTAATCTGGCCCTGCCTGTGAGATGCAGACATTGGTGAGATTCTGCCCAATGTTTTAAAGCGGCTTATTCTGCATTGGAAGTGTATGAATTCAGAGGAGTCATGGAATGGGCAGAGGACGTGGCCCATAGTTTTGTAATCAGGGCCCCGCCAACTGCTGTTTATAGCAATAACCCCCGGCCACTAGGATAACATTGGAGAAATCTCTGATTTCTTCACTATTAAGTGGTCAATCAGCCTATTTCTGGAATTTAGGATATTCACCGCTTAAAAAATAGACCCGTTAAAGAGGATTTCCGCCACAGTATCCCCATAGCATAATATTTTCATAGGGTATAACATGTGGTAAAATGTATGTCTCATTTTTCCCCGATTGTGGATACAGCTCTTTTTATTCAAAAGGTCATTTTCCACCATTTGTAACCAACTCGGAGCTGCCATTAACTTATGCTGCTTTCACATCGCAAAACCTGCTTTTTAAATGGTTCTTTAAACGGTTCTTAAAACGGGTCTGAGCAGTTAAACCCCCTTCACATCGCATGTTGTAACCAGTATATTACCATTTCATTACCGTTTTGGTAACTTTCGCACTGAACCCGTTTCACCCATACAAAACAGTGGTTGTCATTTTAAATGTTTATTTCCTGCTTCTGCCTGGTGACATCACACATGGAGACAGCCTATCACCTGCTGGGGCTTGCAAATACCGTTTCAGACCCTTTCACACTGCACAATGAAACAGGTCTGAAACAGGTAGGACCCTGCTTTTTTATCGTTTCAAAATACCGGTATTTTGAAAACGGTAAATTTAAGGTGACCCTTTCACATCGCAGCTCGAACCGTTTAGGAAGCCTTAAAAATCGGCAATTTACCGGGTTCAAGCTGCGGTGTGAAAGGGGTATTAGAGAAAGACTATCCCACTTCTTCATGTAAAGGTTACCAGAACACAAAACCTATGTCACAGGAAACTCTTTAAATAAAACTACGCTTACTTTCCAGATCCCTGATTGGCTGCCGGATAGCTTCCACTTGGCCACAGGATCTTTCCCTTGAGCACTGAAGACTTCAACAAATGCTCCCCCCTAAAACACAATACATGGATTTAGAAAACAGCAGTAAAGTATATAGTTATTTACTATAGAACATTAAAGCATAAGTAAGAAAAAACATTTTAAAATCAACATCGTTGTCTTTTGTTGTTCTCCTTTAATAAGGAAAGGATGTTTGTTACAAAAGACTAGGCGGCAGATTTATTAAACATGGTGAAGTGATAAAAGTGGAAGGTGATAACATACCAGCCAATCAGCTCCTAACTTCCATGTTACAGGCTGGGTTTGAAAAATGACAGTTAGGAGCTGACTGGCTGGTACTTTATTTCCATCCAATTTATCACTTCACCAGGCTATTAAATCTGCCCCTAGGAGTCTATTCATGAAGCAGTGAAAAGTGTGGAGAAGTGAGCTAGTGGAGAAGTTGCCCTTGGCAACCAATCAGCATTCAAGTAACATTCAGAATTTGCATAATAGAAAATAATACAGAGAAGGTAATTGGTTGTCATGGGCAACTTCTCCACTGGATCACTTCTCCACACTTTTCACTGCTACATGAATAGACCACTAGGGAAGATATTTATTAACGTTTTGGAGAGAGATAAAGTACCATCCAATCAGCTCCTGTGTTTTTCAAACACAGCCTGTAAAATTGTAGTTAGAAGCTGATTGATTTGTACTTATTCAGCTGCAAGCGCAGCTGCAACGCGATCGAATCTGGCTGGGTTTCTGCCCAGAGCGCACACGCAGGTCACGATCTGTGCATGCATGAGCTGGTCAATGCGATCGCATCGTATTGATGTGAATGCCTCTGCCTGATTCACAGGCATCGCGGGGCAGTTGGGAGGGGGCGCTGCGTTGGAATCGGGGCAGGTTTAGGGTGGCCGCGTGACATCACATGTGGCCGCTGCGAAGAGGAAAACTGCGGTGTCCCTTATTCAGCGATGCGATCGCAGTTGAATTGTCTGGCAAGTAGGACCCCGTGGGCTCTATTCCGTTGCTGTATATGGATTAGTTTCATTTCAAAGAGGGAAGTGTTCCAAGAAATATCGTCCTCTTTTACCTGAGGCGGCTTCTCATTTTGAGGACGTGGCTTCAGGCTGGGGGCGTGACTGGGTGTGTAAGTAGTGTGATCTATTAAACTGCTGTGTTTCCAAATGATGTCCCCATTATCTCTCTGGCAATGGTGGTCATTCCGAGATGATCGTAGCACGATCATTCACACTGACATGCGGGGGGACACCCGTCACAGGGTTATCCCGCACCGCATGTCAGTACTGGCCTCCCCCCCCCCCCCCGCAGAAGTACAAAGGCATTGCACAGCGGCGATGCCTTTGCACTTCAAGAGTAGCTCCCGAACAGCGCAGCTTTAGCGTGCTGGCCGGGAGCTACTCATCGCTCCCCGGCCCGCAGCGGCTGCGTGTGATGTCACGCAGCCGCGGCGGCCCGCCCCCCGTTCTGTCCGGCCTGCATTGGCCGGACCGCACCCACAAAACGGCGGCCAAACGCCGTCGTTCCGCACCTGCCCGGCGACCGCCTCTGTCTGTCAATCAGGCAGAGGTGATCGTAGCGGCCCGGCGGCATTCGGCCGTCTGGCATGCGCCAGTGCACTGCGGCATCGGCGCATGCGCAGTTCTGACCCGATCGCACCACTGCAATAAACTGCAGCGTGCGATCGGGTCAGAATGACCACCAATGTTGGTAGGTGCTGTAGATGTGGGCAGGCTTGGAGATTTCATAGCTGTTATAGTAGAAATGATAAGTAACAGCAACATCATTCCCAGGGAGCAGCTAGAGCAGCAGGTAGAAATCCATTCTGCACATGTGTATAAAGGATTTCCTCTTTCTCTGCCAGGGAACAGACGTGGGTGGCAAGGTCGCATGTGATGCAACCATGTCAATAAAAGCCCAGATGGCAGCATTCGCATTACATGCAACTGCGCCAGGTACTGTAAGTGGTTATGGTAATTTTGCACATAAATGCAACGTTAGTAAATATGCGCTGGGGGAGGTATAGGAAACATGCTATTAACATGCAGTATCTTTCAATAATTAGAACAGCAAAGTCAGGTCTAAATAAGCTCCGACGCCGATCCACCCAGACTCTACCGTGACTTGCCCAAACCGAGGGGAAAATGTATCAAACCTTCTAAAAAGTGGAGATATCGCCCCTAGCATCCAACCAGCTTTCAGCTAGCATCTATTGGGATGCGGTTACTTTACCTACAATCAAAATCCCGACGGTCAAAATTCCGGCATAGTCAAAATACAGACAATTAAAATATCAATAAGGTCAAAATACCGACAATTAAAATGTTGACAGGTCAAAAAGTGGACATGAGCTTTCATTATTTTTTTCATTGAGAGCGCGGTACACTTATACGGTGTCCGTGTCGACTTATGTCAACATACACACAAAAAACAATGGAAAACTTGTGTTGACGTTTTGACCTGTCGACATTTTAAATGTTGGTATTTTGACCTTCGCTGTATTCTAAGTATTTTGACCTTGTTGGTATTTTGACCTTGTCGGTCATTTGTTGTCGGTAAACCCCATTTAGCTAGTACATTCTAGACATTAATACATAGAAGCCAATTTGTTGCTTTGGTCAATTGCTCCAATTGTTCAGTTACTCACTATTTAGAAAGTTTGATACATATCCCCCCCATATGCTTACTTAAAAGTGACAACTTTTGTCCAAATCGCAACTTCATCCGGGGTTTGCAAATCGGGACTATCCCAATACTATTAGTTTTGTTGTACCAGAGACTACACTGCAATATGCAGAGATATAAACTCATAACTTTCATAACTATAAACTTATTTAAAAGTTGTTGTCTATAGGAATAGCTTGGCCTTTATACTCCGGAGATTGTCTGAATTGCTGACAGCAATATGGAGACAGCCTATAACATTATATTCTACTGTGACATGAAAATTCTGTAACATCATTTTCTGTCATTCTTTTGTATCAGTTTATATCACTGATATATTTTACACTGCTGCCCAAATGAAGAAGACAACATAATTGTATGTGATGGTAAATAAAATATATGTTGGCAGGAAACGAGCCTATTTATCACAATGGGAGTTTCTAATCTATAGAGCAGGTTCTTCCAGGAGATCACATGCTTCAGGAACATTTGTTCTATGTAGTGGTGATATTCTGACAATTAGAGTTGTCACAAACAGGAGATTGGGGATATTACACAGGAACCTCTCGGTGCCCATAACATCTGGGATTACTGACGGCCTGGCAATGTTACCTGGTGTTGTTGGCTGCAGGAAGAATCAGGTGCAAGCCTACATGTCTAGCCAGCGTTTTATAGGTATGCTGAAATGCCGCTGTTATTCTTTCTTAGGCACTAAGCCTAAAATACATGTTGCACTTGTAACTTGTAAAAAGATTAATCTATGTGTATGTAACATTCCGTTATCATGACAATGGGGGTTATTCAATTGTCCCGAGGGTGCCGGGTGATAAGTATCGGTGCCGGGGGCTATTTAGTTGGCCCCGATAAGCCGGCGCGTGCAGCGGCTTATCAGGGGTATAACAGCCCAGTTTTCATCCAAAAACGGGGCTATTTCACCCGAAAACACACAGGTTTCACTGATCCTGTGTTTTTACGGATGAAAAAGCAGGTTTTACCAGCCGAGCAAATTAAATAGCCCGACCGCAGCACCCGAAGAAACATCGGGGGTTTTTACTCCCGATGTCTCTTCGGGCCAAATTGAATATCCCCCAATGGGTCTTATTCGGTATGCGGTTAACATACTGCTCGCCGGGATCCCAACGGGGGCACCATACCGCCGCCGGTATACCAGCGAGGTAGGTGATTTCCCCTCTATGGGTGTCCATGACACCCATAGAGGGAGAATAGAACCTGTGGCGTAGCGTAGCTCGCCACCGAGTCTGCAAGGGGCTTTGTTGCGCTCGCCTCCCTGCCGGCATTCTACCAATCGGGATGCCGATGTCGGGATACTGACATTCGGCATCCCGGGCGGCGGTAAATTATACTGAACCCCCTAATTCAGATGTGGTTGTTTTTGCGATTCCTGTTGCAATCTTTTGCAGTTCACAATTGCAACTATATGCTAGTATGGGCATAAGCTAACCTGGGCATAGGGACACCCACTGTTGTCACGTCAATTCCATCTGATGGCGTACAACTGCAGAAACATCAGACCATCGTCACATATCGGGTCATGATGCAGAGTCTGAATAAGCGCAAGTTGAACTGCTCTCCGGGGACACAGATGGCTCTCCAGTAGCAAGTGATATCACAGCTGCTAATTTATACATGCCCGTCTGAATGGCCATGACACGCCTGCGTTTACCCGACCACTCCCCGTTACCACCTCCAGACACTGTGTACTTGTTACTCACTCTGCAACTAATCCCTCATTGCCATCGCAATTCACTTGTCGCACGCGTGCACTGCGGCTCAGCCACATGCGCAGTGAGAGAACATTGACCGATTTGCATACAACAGCCTCTTTGCCACCGCATCTGAATCAGATGCGCCAATGTTCACACAGTTATCCGATGCTTGGAAAGCTGCACATAGGTGCATGCACTGCACATGTGCACCTTAGATCCTGCATCCTTGTATGCTACATCAGATGAGTGACAGTCTGCAGCCAACTGGGGTCAGGGAGAGGACGGTGATGGACTCCGTTTCACAAAGTGTTTCATGCGAGTACCTAGGTCAGGGTCTGCGTCTTCTGAAATAGGCTTCCTGTCCCCGACAGAGGAGCCGCAGGCGGCGGTCATTCTGAGCAGTCTGAATGTTACTCAAGTGACCGGTAGTCCCGCACAAAAGTAGCCAGGTGTCGTCTATTTACACAAGATTTACTCCTGCTACATTAGCGTAATTTAGCACAATTTAGTATACAGACGCGGCTACTGTACTAGTGTGTCCATCCATGAATCAGGCCGCTACTTATCTACATTACTGTATGCTAATAGACAGGGCTGCTATGTGAAACATCCAGATGTGGAAGTTGTCTTGTGACAAAAGCCAAGTAATGCTTATAGTGCGAGGTTCATGCTTCCCATTACACAGCGGTGAAATCTGTAGCACCGGAGGCACTGAGAGAAATTGATGTACACATCTGCATACTGCTGTCCTTTAGGCCAGTATACCCGGCACGGCATAGAGATCAATTAATCTCTTTCCTGTCTTATTTCCTTAGCGGTTCTCTTGCACAACAGGAGAAATTGCTCAACATGCGGAGCCTGAAGGCAACGTGCATCTTAGGTGTAATGGTCTTTTAAATGAGGAGGGGGGGACATGAAATGTCATTTTAAAGAATTCAAGAAATATGCCAGTTTCCTCTACTATTGTGACGTATTAGCAGCAACATGTATGGCAATAACTAAATGTGTTTTTAGTACGCCATACAATCTTGAAAGAACAAAATAAAAACAGCTTAAACAAACACGGCATGTTATCCCCCTGTGGATTTTTTTATTTTACTTTGTTGGATGACATATTCAGTGTGAAAACAAAAATTTAATATTCACCCAAAGCGACTCCAGCTCATACATCCAGGTAATTTTTTTTTCTGAAGTTAATATCATTCTAAGCCAAAGGCAGAGAGTTCTTATTGGGTAAAGGATGACAAACTACACAGCTGCTCAGTCATCTCTCTCTGGTTCTTATGCCTTTGTCTGATCGCTGGATTGCTATTATAAACTTTAAAAACAAAATATGCTTTCCTTGCTTGTGTAGTCACCCGCAGCAATTTCCTGTAGCGCGGCCCAGCGCTCTGCTAAAGATCTGCCTTCCTTTGTATCATACACACCTGTTGTGCCCATTGTCTGCCCATACTCGGCTTCAATACAGTAAAATGCCAACACAAAAAACACCTATGTATAAAGCTTGCTATGTTTTCTATAAATGCTTATTTATTGCTAGTTTTTTTGTGTCCCCCCCCCCCCCCCCCCTTCCCCCTTGGCATTACCTGACTGCAGCCTCCCCATGCTGGGATTTGTAGTTCCAGCAGATTGTGAGAATCACAGGTTGCCTAAGCTTGGGAAGGTAATACCTTTAGTAGAAATAAGGGGTATATTCAATGCACTTTTCAACGTTTATGGGGAGAATTTCTATTCACCCAATTCAATGTAAGTGCCGTTTTTTCGACTTTTCGGAAATTCCGAAAGGTGGATCAGCGAATTCACCGCAGATCCACCTGTTTTGTCGAATTTGCGGGTGTTTTTGACTGTGTTTTGTCCCGTTTTCGCCCATGCCAATTCGACTTTAAAAAAAGTCGGATTGGCATGGACGAAACCGGGACAAAAGTTGGCAAAAACGCCTGCAAATTGAATAATAAGCTGTCGGATCCTCTCCGTCTAAAAAAAGTGTAATACAGATCTGCAGGATTGGGTAGAACAGAAGTATCGTCATTTGTAGAATATATTTTCCAGCTAGTACAGATACAAGGGTTGCCTGCATTAAGCTTTCTTAATTTTCTCTGCTCCCCTGGGATTTCTAGAGGAGGTGGTCCATAGAGTAGGTGTGGCCCCGAATATTATTCATCCACAAATATATACAGAACAGTTCCCGGGGATGCTGGCAGAGACAAGATTCGTGATTACAAAAGAAGAAGAGCAAAGAATGTCTCTTTGTTGGCGCACAAAAATTAAATATTGATAAAAAATAACTTTTATTTAATTTTAAATTGGTTAACATCGACAAAAATTGCCTATTCACGCCCTTTAAAAAACGTCTGAGAACGTCCGTCATTCTGCACCTCCGGCAATCTCGGACACAATTGCATCCCGCCAAAGACCTTGAATAATGTTTTAGATTATTTTATTTATATAAAGTTCTCTGAAATGTACCTGATATTCATTTTTGTACATGTCGCTCCTCAGCAAGGAAATGTCTGCAGTCTGTATCCCGAAAATTGGACGTGTCTGAAAAACAAAACACGTTATAGAGATAGATTGAGATCTCAACAGGGTCGACAGCTGATATGACACTGCAGCATAACAAGAAGTACAGTATGACCAGTGCTGAAAGTAGGGTGGTACGGGGTGGTACGGAGTACCATTTAGAAATACTGGGGCATAATTTATAAGGGGCATTTTTGTGTGTGGAACATAAAATGGTGTCAGTAGCATAACTGTGTATGTAATAGGTATTACGGTGTGTGGCATAATGTGTAACGGGCATTACGGTGTGTGGCATAATGTGTAATGGGCATTACGGTATGTGGCATAATGTGTAATGGGCATTATGGTGTTTGGCATATTGTGTAATGGACATTTCTGTGTTTGGCACAATGTGTAATGGGCATTACGGTGTTTGGCATAATGTGTAAGGGGCATTACGTTGTGTGGCATAATGTGGCCATGCCTCTGTTGTCATGTAGCCACTCCCCTAGTTTTGTGTGACCACACCCCCTCATGACACGTTTTTACTATCAGTACCATTAAGAAAAAATGTCTATGTGCACCACTGAGTATGAACCCCCCAGACGCCATTATTAAGCTAAGACATTGCAGTGACTGTGGGCCTAATTCAGACCTGATCGCTGCTGTGCATTTTTGCACATCAGCCGATCAGGTCTGAACTGCTCATGCGCCGACACCGCAGTGCGCTGGAGCATGTCAGATAAATGATGGCCATGTCAGCCCAGCGATCGCCTCTGCCTGATTGACAGGGAGAGGAGGTCGCTGGGTGGGAGGGGGAGGGCAGGCTTCATTTGGCCACCATTTCGGGGATGCGGTCTGGGCAATGCAGGCATGCACGGACCGTGCGGTGGGCTGGCCGCGACTCGGACAGCGACGGGTAGCTCTGTGCCAGCGTGCATCAATAAGTGCTTGATCCCTTGCCAGGCTGCGTTGGCAGGTGGTCTGGTGCCAATTTTTTTTCTTGGAGCGGCTGCACGCAGTTGCCCAAAAATGCTGCCTCACCACTCCCCATCTGGCCCACCATGCCCCCGCAACGCCACGTCCCTGCTACGCTGCCCCCAGATGCTTGCCGCTGTCAATCACCTTGAGTCCGCAATCCTCCAGGATGTGGCTGCAAGCAGAAGGGTTGCATACACGCACTGCGGCCGTTGCACAGATGGACCCTGCCAATGTATACTGACGCGCAGTTGCATCCATCTCTGATTCGGCTCCTTGATCTGGTAAATCTAGTTGGCCAATGACCATGATGGTTTGTGTTTACAGTGTCATTGCCTAATTATAAATTATAATACTCCTTGTGATCATAGAATCAGAATGGATGATGGGGGTCATTCCGAGTTGATCGCTCGCTAGCAACTTTTTGCAGCGCTGCGATCAGGTTAAATCTCGGCAAAACTGTGCATGCGTATGCACCGCAATGCGCAGGCACATCGTACGGGTACAAAGAGGCTAAGTGCTGAGCGATGGCTTTAACGGAGAATCCATTCGCACAGACGATCGCAAGGAAATTGACAGGAAGAAGGCATGTGTGGGTGTCAACTGACCGTTTTCTGGGAGTGTTTGGAAAAACTCAGGCGTGTCCAGGCGTTTGCAGGGCGGGTGTCTGACGTCAATTCTGGGACCGGACAGGCTGAATTGATCGCAGCGGCTGAGTAAGTCCAGAGCTAATCGGTCACGTCGCTGGAAGCTCCTGAAGAGTTTTCTGCATTTACAGTATTTTATCTGTTTGTTATTTTCAGGCAGGACTGGATGGCACCAGCCTGCCTGCTTCGTGGGACTTAGGGGGACGGCCCAACCTCTTGAAGGGTTAATGGTCCCGTTCCCCCGCTGACAGGACACTAGCTCCTGAGGGAACTATTCGCTAGCCCCACCACGGCCAGCGTACATTACCGCAGCACGCCGCCACCCCTAACAGAGCCAGAAGATAGAAGAGTGCTGAGTACTAAGACAGTGTCCCAGTTAGCGGGTCGCCGGCCATTATGGCAGCATGAGGGTACGGAGACACATGGCTTTTATGGGGGCAGATGGGTCTCCAGACTCAGTATACAATGCGGATGCACCGCTTCTGAAGGAGCGAACTGAGTCTAAGTACACTACGGGTGTACACAGTACCCAGACTGGCATTACAGACTTCAAAGGCGGCTGACTCCATTTTAAGCACAAAAATTACCTCATCCAGTATAAAAAAGCGGGAAGACCGCGCGCCATTGAAGGGGCGGGGCTTCACTATGAGCACCAGCGCCATTTTCCCTCTGCAGTAGACACAGACGTTGACGGACAGGGACGCGCAGCTTCTCCGGGGAGACTCCAGATTACCTCAGCAGTACCAGGGGGTCATAGCAGTTATACCAATCTTGGTACTTAGTCTGCGACCCAGCTAAGCTTGGCATTACCAGTAAGGGTGCTGTGTGCTGGCTCCAGGCTATCTCTGTGTCTCTCTTGGAGGGCTCTTTGTGGGTTAATTGTGCATTTAACCTTTTCCTGTGTGTGCTGTCACTGTCACAGTATAGACAAAGAGTGTGTTTCATGTAAGGCACAGTGTTCCTCTTCTCCAGGGGGTTCACTACAGTGTACTCAGTGCAGTGTACCTTCCCAGGCTAGCGAGGCAGAGCCAGCTTGGCTGGATTCCATTAGGGGAATGATTTCCAATATTTCTAATAAATTGTCCCGCAATGAGAAAGAGACACAATGTTTAAGACAATTGATGACTGAGTTTATGAACAGAGACTCAGTACCCAAACCAGCGTCTCAGTCCCCTACCATTTGTCCGCAAAAATGTCCTTTGGCCCATATCCTGCAGTCTGACGCTGATGAAGAGGGGTCAGACATGGAGGAGGGGGAGGTGGACTCAGAGGAGGGTAGGCTACTCTGTCACAGGGAATAGAGGCTCTCATAGAAGCTATCAGAGAAGTTCAACATATCCCTGATAAGGTAACACAGGAGACTGAGGAATCTTATTTTAATATAAAAAATAAATCCTCAGCCACTTTTCCTGTGTCAAAGGAACTAAATACCCTGTTTGAAGAACCGTGGGTTAATCCTGATAGGAAATTTAAAATCCCTAAAAGGTTGATATAATCTTTTCCTTTTCCTTCTCAGGATTGGAAAAAATGGGATAATCCACCGATAGTGGATGCATCAGTATCTAGGCTGTCACGGAAAATTGTATTGTCTGTCCCGAGTGCAGCCTCCCTAAAAGACACGGCTGATCGTAAAATTGAGAATACACTCAAATCTTTGTATACAGCTGCTGGGGTGGCCCAGAGACTCACTATAGCATGTGGGTGGATTACTAAGGCCATCACCAAATGGTCGGGTTGACCTAATTGAGGGGTTAAGTACCTTGCCTCAGGGGGAGATTATTTTACAAAAAACGAAATCAAGATACCACTTCACCAGCGCTTTGGTGATTAATTAGCAGCTCCAATTCTCATAGGCTGTTTCACCCCTTCCTCCATTGTATTAACACATGTGTCGTACAAACCAGTGATACATCAATTGGGAACCGGGGACAAAAGAAACGATGGGATAGTGTAACAATGTTTAAAAATTACACATTTAATACAAGACAATTAAAAAATTACAAAAGACATCCACAACGAGACGGCCTCCGGTGAATAGCAGTGTAGGCAAACAATTACCGGTTGTAGGTAAGAACTGATGTGCAATCAGTTCTTAAAGGCGTGTGAATATAAGAGTCCTTCCGGCTGCAGCTGCGGGTCCCTCCTCTATTCCAGCTTGTCTCCTTCACCGTCGGGTAAAGTGTAGGCTACCGTCACGCACCGGACACCATTCTCTTGAGCACCCATGCGTTCTGACCCTCCTCGATGCACGCTGAGCTAGGCTTGCAAAAGACCCGAGGAATCTCCCTTCTGTGGTGGCTAAAGACTTCTCACCTTGTCGAGAGTAGTAGGTTCGGGATTCAGAATTTAATTCTGCTAAACACAGACGCAAGCCTCAGGGGTTGGGGAGCAGTCATCAAGGGGGTGCAGTTTCAAGGAAGATGGTCAAGTCGGGAAGGCGTCCTTCCAATAAACATCTTGGATCTCAGGGCAATCTACAACGCCCTTCTGCAGGCCTCATCTCTACTTCGGAATAAGGCCATTTAAGTCCAGTCGGACAATGTAACGGCGGTAACGTACATAAACCGACAGGGCGCAACAAAAAGCAGAGCAGCAATGTCAGAGGTGTCAAGAATTCTCCTCTGGGCGGAGAAACACGCCGTGGCGTTGTTGGCGGTCTTCATTCCGGGAGTAGACAACTGGGAAGCAGACTTCCTCAGCAGACATGATCTGCACCAGGGGGAGTGGGGCCTCCACCCAGACATGTTCTGGTGGTTGACACATCGGTAGGGATATTCACAGATAGACATGATGGCCTCTCGACTCAACAAGAAGCTCAAGCGGTATTGTTCCAGGTCGAGAACCCACAAGCAATGGCGGTAGATGCTCTGACAACTTCGTGGGTCTACCAGCTGCTGTACGTGTTTTCTCCACTTCCTCTGAGCCCAAGAATTCTAAAAAGAATAAAAAGGGAAAAGGTTCAAGCAATCCTCATTGCTCCGGACTGGCCTCGAAGGGCCTGGTAAGATAATCTTCTCGAGATGCTGATAGAAGATCCGTGGCCTCTACCTCTTCGCAAGGATTTTCTGCAACAGGGCCCGTTCGTCTTTCAAGACTTACCGCGGCTACGTTTAACTGCATGGAGGTTGAACGGCTAATTCTAGCCAGGAGAGGACTTCCTGACAAGGTCATCCCGACTATGATGCAAGCCAGGAAGGGGGTAACTTCTAAACATTACCACCGTATATGGAAGAAGTATGTCTCTTGGTGTGAGAGCAGACAATATTCCACAATGGAATTTCATCTGGGACGTTTCCTGCTTTTTCTGCAGTCGGGAGTGGATGTGGGCCTACGCCTAGGCCCCATTAAAGTCCAGATTTCGGCTTTGTCTATTTTCTTTCAGAAACAATTGGCTTCTCTACCTGAGGTCCAGAAGTTCTTGAAAGGTGTTCTGCACATCCAGCCCCCCTTTGTGCATCCCACAGCACATTGGGATCTCAATTTGGTGCTGCAATTTCTCCAATTGGACTGGTTTGAACCGTTACAGGAGGTTGACGTAAAGTATCCTTACGTGGAAGACGGTCACACTGTTGGCCTTGGCCTCGGCAAGACGTGTGTCGGAGCTAGGGGCGTTGTCTCACAAGAATCCCTACTTAATTTTCCATGAGGACAATGTCGAACTCAGAACTCATCAGCAATTTCTTCCTAAGGTGGTGTCCGCTTTTCACATAAACCAACCTATTGTGGTTCCAGCTGTGACGGACACCTCTGCTACTTCAAAGTCTTTGGATGTTGTGACGGCTTTGAAGGTGTATGTAAAAAGAACAGCTCATCACAGAAAATCCGACTCGCTGTTCGTTCTCTATGATCCCAATAAAATTGGGTGTCCTGCTTCAAAGCAGTCTATTGCACGTTGGATCAGGCTCACTATCCAGCATGTTTATTCCACGGCAGGATTGCCGGTTCCAAAATCTGTACAATTCCACTCTACTAGGTCAGTGGGTTCTACTTGGGCGGCTGACCGGGGTGTCTCTGCTTTACAGCTATGACGAGCAGCTACTTGCTCAGGTTCGAACACGTTTGCAAAGTTTTACAAGTTCGATACTTTGGCCTCTGAGGACCTTCAGTTTGGTCAATCAGTTCTGCAGGAACCTCAGCACTCTCTCACCCTGTTTGGGAGCTTTGGTTCTTCCCCATGGTACTAAATGGATTCCCAGTATCCTCTAGGACGTTAGAGAAAATAGGATTTTAATTTCCTACCGGTAAATCCTTTTCTCGTAGTCCGTAGATGATACTTGGCGCTCGCATGGTGCTTCGTTCTTCCTGCACTGTTACTTGGTTAAGTATTCTGGTTTGTTCAGCTGTTGCTGTTCATGTTTCATGTTTGGTTAGCATGGCTTTCCTATTGCTCTGTGTTCTGGTTCGTAATCTCACCACTTTCCTTTTCTATCCTTCTCTCAAAGTATGTCCATCTCCTTGGGAACAGTTTCCTAGACTGAGTCTGGTAGGAGGGGCATAGAGGGAGGAGCCAGCGCACACTAACAAATTCTTAAAGTGCCCAAGGCTCCTAGTGGACCCGTCTATACCCCATGGTACTAAATTGATTCCCAGTATCCTCTACGGACTACGAGAAAAGGATTTACCGGTAGGTAATTAAAATCCTATTTTATTGCACTAGTGCCGTTACTGTTCAAAGCTCTACATGGACTTCCCTTTAATGAAGAAATAACTACTAACCAATAACTACAAAGAGCTAATATTTATCTCTTACACATAAACCCAGCTTCCACATTTCTGATCTTGAAAACAGGGATCACACTAACTTCACATACAGATTATCTGACCTTTCCGTCTCACTGGGACATCTGCAGAGTCACCGCAGATACTCCTGAAGAAAGGGACCCTGGCAGCTTAGTATAACTGGGTTCAGTATGGAATACCGGTGGGCGGGATGCCGGCTGTCAAAATCCCAACAGCGGCATCACACCCACCAGAATGGTGGCAGCCGGGCGATCGATGAGAGACTATGGGTGCCGTGGACACCCACGAGTGGGAACAGCCCTGTTGCACCGGGATTCCGGCCAGCGGTATTGCTGGCTGTTGGGATTCCGGTAACTTAAACACATCCCATTTAACCATTGGAGCAATCAAATACAGTCTAACCTCCCCACGTAATCATTGCCGGTTCTAGCCCTTGTGTCACCCCGGGCAAAAATAGGGGTGTGGCTTCATACAGGGGCGTGGTCAGTTACGCCCCCTGTAGAGTTGTGCCCCCATTTTTTTATTCTGATTGTTTAATTGAAACCTCCACAGAAAGGTTTCTAAGGTCGTATGCCATTGAACCATTTCTTTTTATCAAAACCAATTAGAATAAATCATATAATCTCCCCTCCGCGCTTTAGATGGTTGTTTAGTGCCCTGTAGAGTTGTGTCCCCATTTGTGCCCCCTGTAGAGCAGCGCCGCTCAAAAAAAAAATAAGAAAAAAATAATAATTAATACTTACTATCCCCGCTCCTGATTCCCGACCGCTGCTGACCTCCGCCGCGCCGCTCCTCGGATCTATGCGAGAGACGTCATGACGTCTCTCCCATAGCACAGCATAGACACTAGAGGTCAATTCTGACCCCTAGCGTCTATGTGCCAGTCCCACAATGCTGTGCTGTGCGCGATGACGGCATTGCGCACCGCACAGCAAAGGTCCTCTACACGAAGGGAAACTAGACGGGTAGCGTCTACCCGTTTAGTTTCCTTCACAGCGCCGCACAGCACCAGGGGGCACTGACCAACAGTAGCGGATCTTGCCATGGCGCGGTGCCCTCCGGAAGGCGGCACCCCGGGCTAAAATCCCGTGTGCCCGTAGCAAGATCCGCTACTGCGTGTACTGCTACTGTACTCTCCACTAACGAAAAGAAAAATGACAAACTTGGTAAAGGCATAGCCCTTTAAATGGCACCTTCCCTAGAATGTTCTGTGCATTTAAAATGTGTTATTGTTATGGAATAGATAGATAGATAGATAGATAGATAGATAGATAGATAGATAGATAGATAGATAGATAGATAGATAGATAGATAGATAGATAGATACTGGTCATTCCTATGAGACCTGGTATAGAAGACTTGGCTAGACTAAGTATTTAGGCCTGAAACTTGTATTAATGGTAGCTTAAATTTCGTGTAACTATCAGTTTCATGAACTACACAATTTTCAAGAATGATCAAGGTACCTAAACAGTTCACCGCTTGGCAAATGATGGATGAAATTATTATTGGGTGTCTGTAATTAGGAAGCATAACTGCGTGACTGTCTGTCATAACCAGAGGTATGATTTATATTCTAATAACCATTTTCATGTAATGTGTGAGATCAACTACATAATTATCTGTGCTGAGCTCTCTCCATGAGAAGTTTGCCTTAAGTTTTAAATCCACTTGCACTTGTTGTAGGTGAATTAGGACCGATATTGAAATTACTGCAATTATTAGCCATGCTTTGCTAGTGGATCCAGTTAGGTGCATAGGAGATTAGTCATATCTTCACCATCCATCCTGGATGCATGACTTAATTAGTCATGTCTTTTCTCTCAGCGGGTCTTCATTCAGTATCTATTAGTCATGTCTTGCCTAGCCATCTTTCTGAACGTAAAGCTATTAGCACAGCCTCAGAAACTTTACACTGCTATATAGTATATACACATGTTTCCAACCACATAGGTGGACTTTTAGCTTTGCTAAAACACAGCCCGGGACACCACAAAATCCAAAAACATGGTAGTGCAAAGGATGACTGGAATCAGAACTACAATTAAACAAGAGACATTCGGCATCCAGTATTCACGCAGAGCAATCCAAACCAAAAGACTGATTATTCCATAGGAAAGCAAGGCAGAGGCCCAAAAGAAAGTTTTCATATACTGTACAGGCATCAACGATTAATTTCCCAATCCATGCTATAAGGTGCCTAAAGTGGCAATGGGGGGGGGGGGGGGGGTTATTCAGGTTTGTTAGCAAACCAAAAAAGCACACTAATGGACAAAACCATGTGCACTGCAGGTGGGGCAGATGTAACATGTGCAGAGTTAGATTTTGATCAGTTATATTGTTTCTGTGCAGGGTAAATACTGTCCGCTTTATTCTTACACTGCAATTTCGATTTCAGTTTGATCACACACCACCCAACTTTAACTCTCTCTGCACATGTTACATCTGCCCCAACTGCAGTTCAACATGGTTTTGCTCATTAGTGTGCTTTTTTGGTTTGCTGACAAACCTGAATAAGGTCCAAATACTGCTTGGTCAGTGCAGACAACCTGGCGCTGGGGCAAATACAGGATTTCTGGTGGGGTTTTTCCAAATGTTTGTTTGTGCGAATTTGGGCAGCCGTAAAGTGCGGCTCCTTGGAAGGGAAATCTGCTGCCACTGGGCATGTGAGGGTTTCCGGGCAACTAGAAACCCCCTGTCACCATTTGCCTATTCGGCGGATGGGGCAACAGCCCGATAACTGTATAGCCTACATACATGGCAAGATATTTGAAAGCAATCTCCATTCACGGTATTCAGGTGGCTGAGTGGATCAGACAGGTTGGGTAAGCAAACCACATGATAAAGACAGTTTTCAGGCTATGAACGATTATCGTTCATGCCCATACACAAAACAATGGTGGTCATTCCGAGTTGATCGCTCGCAAGCTGCTTTTAGCAGCTTTGCACACGCTAAGCCGCCGCCTACTGGGAGTGAATCATAGTGTGGCCGGAGAGGCCCCAGCCACGTGGAAAATGGCCACCACGGCACTGAAGGGGTTAACCCCTAGTGCCCGGCGCCATTAACAGACAATACTGTGGGCGCTAGGCGCCATGTTTTATAAATGTCTTAAAAAATGTATTTCTTATGTGTGCCGTGGTCCCGGACCTCTCCGGAGACCACGGCAGTGAGGGCAGCCCCCGGCGCGCTGAGCAGAGTGTGTGCGCCGGGGGAGAGGGGAGCCGCTGACCGCCAGAGTCCGGGAGCTCCGCTCCCGGCAGCGGTCAGTGCAGCCCCGGGCGCACTAGCTGTGTGCGCGCCGGGGAGAAGGGAGAGCCGCTGCAGGCGGGAGATCCACTCCCGCTGCAGCGCTCTCTGTGTGTGCCGCCGCTGGGGGCCGGGAGCTCTGCTCCCGGCGCCTCAGCCCATCGGAGGTGGCCAGCCGCGGCAGCCGGGACGAACGTCCCGGGCTGCTGGGCGGCAAGGGGGGTGCGCCGCAGCCCGGCTCCCCGCCGGACGCTGCAACGAGGTCAACGTACTCAGCGCAGCTCTGCCCTCGGCGCCTCAGCCCATCGGAGGTGGCCAGCCGTGGCAGCCGGGACGAACATCCCGGGCTGCTGGGCGGCAAGGGGGGTGCGCCGCAGCCCGGCTCCCCGCCGGACGCTGCGACGAGGACACCGTACTCAGCGCCGCATACAGGGGACCGGGCTAGCCGGCTCCCTGCGCGGCGAGGCCACCAGAGTGCGCCGCTCATGGGGGACCGGGCTAGCCGGCTCCCTAGCGGCGGAGGCACGTAAGGGGCAGTGGACACTGGGGACTGGGAGCTACGCTCCCGGCACCTCAGTGCTCCAGAAGCACAGAGCTGCGGCGGCCGGGACAAGCGTCCTGAGCCGCCGGGCTTTAGGTCCGGGGGGTGCGCCGCTCCGGGCGGCGAGGCCACAAAGTGAGTGCCCCACTGGGGGGACAGGGAGAGCCAGCTCCCTGGACCCCAGTGGCAGGCATTACAGGCAGGCTGGAGGATGGGGGAAGCCACCCCCATACCTCCCGTGCAGCACTGAGAGAGCCCTAGCAGCCAGGCAGCAGGGCTAGGGAAGCCCAGCGCTGAGCACTGGGCACAGTAGTTAAAAACAAGACATTGTTTTAAACGTAATAACATACAGTGTGTTATAAGGCACTGCAGTGCCTGGGTATGTAGAGCCTGTGCAGAGCACAGGCTCAGTGTATATTTAAAGGGGAATGTACAGTGTGTTTTAAATGTGATGTATTTAAAGATAAAATGCACTTACTTGGTTGTGTGTCCCAGGAGGGGGGAATCCATGGCTGTGCAGGCTGATGGATTCTCCCAGACCTTTTCCCCAAGGACGGAATGCTTTCCCATCCAGCCTCACGCTTTGGGGGGGCATTGGGAGAAAGAGAAGAAGCTCAGCTTTGAAGCAGGCTGAGTGGTTTTCTGGAGCTCCATGGAGATCACCCGTGGTGGCCCGGAGACCTGGACCGGGGAGCTAGGCTGCCCAGCTCTGGAGCCCAAATCCAGGCTGCAGGCAGTGGGCTGGGTCCCGGGCAGGTTTCTGGAAGTCAGTTTAGGAGGGAAAACTTCCCCCAGCCTAGACTGAATGGCACCGGGGCGTATCCTGATCCTCCAGGATGGGACAGTCATAGGAGAGTGACCACTCCCTACTGTCCATAGAGAACAATGTTAGCTGTGCATGTGACCAAGGCATGCACAGCTCATGGGTAAACATTTATTGGTTGTACACCACAGGGCGGGCTTACCCCCTGTGGTAATGTGTATTGGAGTGGGATAAAAGGAGGGCAGTTGGCCCATGGAAATTGTATTGTACCATCTTTATTCTGCTGAAACATCTTGTTGTATGCTGTTGCCCCTAGCAATAGGGAGGAGCCTTTTCAAAGGTTATATTTGAGCAAATAAACATCATTGCCTCAAGAAGATTGCTTCATCTTGTGACCTACAGGGTTATGCCAACCATAGCCCCGTCCTCCGGCTGTCCAGGGAAGCACCTAACGTCTCCAAGTTCCGCCTTCCGCCAGCTACCGGTAGAGGCCTAGCAAGTGGCTAGTGGGGATTCGTCAACACCACACAGGTGTGGTAAGGCAGTGCGTCGGCACATACAGAGCAGAACCGTGGTTCCAAACGCCACGGCAGGTTAGGAGTTTGGTGGTGGCAGCAAAAACCCGCCCACAACGCAGTGGGTGGAGTCAGTAACAGGCGGTTACTGACGGTAAGCGGGAATCCCCTATGTGGTCAGGCCTCGTGTGACTTGACCTTCCATTCTGTGCGCAGCCAACGGGACGCGAAAGCGGCGAGTGCTTTCGTACGGGACCGTCCTGTCACACTTACCATAGTAGATTTGCGAACGAAAGATTAGCAGATTTGCGATTAGACAGTTCTTAGCAGTTTCTGAGTAGCTCGAGACTTACTCTGCCACTGCGATCAGTTCAGTCAGTTTCGTTCCTGGTTTGACGTCACAAACACACCCAGCGTTCACCCGGACACTCCCCCGTTTCTCCAGCCACTCCCGCGTTTTTCCCAGAAACGGCAGCGTTTTTTCGCACACACCCATAAAACGGCCAGTTTCCGCCCAGAAACACCCACTTCCTGTCAATCACACTACGATCACCAGAACGAAGAAAAAACTTCGTAATGCCGTGAGTAAAATACCTAACTTAATAGCAAATTTACTTGGCACAGTCGCACTGCGGACATTGCGCATGCGCATTAGCGACTAATCGCTCCATTGCGAAAAAAAAATAACGAGCGATCAACTCGGAATGACCACCCATATTAGGTGTTTAATTGGCTGATCTGAACAGTTATCGTTCAGCGTATGGCTAACTTAAAATGCATTCTTGCTGATTCATCTGTAGAGATCAGTGCATCTATTAGCTTTGTCCACCCTATTCATCTATGTGCAAACATCTATTAGTCATGCCTTGTCATCCCAGTTCATCTATGTGCAAACATCTATTAGTAATGCCTTGCACATGTCTACCTAGATCAGAGACCCAAGTTATTGCTTTAATTTGCAATGCATTGTCCAATGGAACTGCACACATTTTAATCCCTCGTACACTTACAAAAGCAAATGTATCTCATCACTTAAACATAAGATTCTGCATCTTCTTAACAATTTATTCTTATTGCTATTTATTTATTGATCCAGTGCTAGAAGTTTATGACATTGTTTCACCGCAGAGCGCAGACACCTTGCTATTAAATACTTGTAAAAGGCCAGACTTGGTATAAATAAATTGCTCTCTATAAAGTTTGAAGACATCTACTGTATAGCTATTTTTCCTTTTATTCGCAGAGCGCTTAAATCTTCAGATCTCATTCTGCTTGTCAGAACCTCATGGCAGGATTATCTCCATAGTAGCGGTTCATTTCTAATTCTGGAGAGCAGACAGCACCGGCGCCAACCCCTCCTCTGTGTGTGTATCAGGAAACTTCAGTGAAATAATGTATGTAAAATAAATATGCTTTGCTTGGCAAGAATTGTATTTACATGAAAGGCTGAGCACACACTCTATACAACATTGTAAATGCCGGAAACGAGTAAAGGAACATGTTGGGCTAGGGAGAGCATGCATTTTATGTACTGTGTATTTGACCTTTTCACCTCTGGTCGGGAATATAGATTGGGGTTATCCTCTTCTTAATAAAACATGTCAACCGCCAGCAACAGCTTTTACCTGACGCTCTGTTGTAGCAGTATGAGCAGATGTAATAAGGAGGATTGCTGCCTAGAGCTGCAGTAACGGGGGGGGGGGGCGTGGGTGGAGTGGTTGCTCATTTTTATGGCGGCATGTTTTTTTTTTTTTATCTTTGCAGCCACCAAAGATCAATATCCCAACATGGTCAAAATACCAACATTTAAAATACCGACAAGGTCAAAAAACTGTAATTTAAAATGCCGATGGGTCAAAAAGTCGACACAAGTTTTTCATTATTTTTTAATTGAAACCGACTTGTTCATACTTTACCATCCCAGTGGGTCTGGAGGGGGAGTATAATAGTGTGCCCGAAGTGCGAGGGGACATGGTACACTTATACGATGCCCATGTCGGCCTATGCCGACAACCCCCCCCAAAAAAAAACTTATGTCGACTTTTTGACCTGTCGACATTTTAAATGTTGATATTTTGACCTTGTCAGTATTTTAAATGTCGGTATTTGACCTTGTCGGTATTTTGATCGTCGGTCAATTGTTGTCGAGGTTTTGACCGTCGGGATTTTGATTGCAGGTATTTCATACTAATCTCCATGAGTCCTATTTGTTTTTCATACCAAGAAATGAATATGTATTGGTTAGTGTTTGAAACGTGACTTATATTATATTAACTGGGATCATAAATCCCTATTGCCTGAAATGTGTGAAAGGGGATAACAGGGATTATGCAGGAAGTGCTGGAGAAGCCTGCTGCCACGCCTATACTCCCCGGTCCACCAGGCACTGGTGTTTGCTGGTATCAGATTAATGTCATTTAATAGCAAATCATATTTACTAATTCTCCTGGAGTGTTTGGAGGAGTCAATAATTTCTGGGGCTTCTGAGACAGTGGGCCAGCCTCATGTATCCTGACCACTTTCAAGTTGGAGGTCCATGGGTTAGAAAACATGAATTGCATTGAGTCACATCATCATGGCCACTTCCCACTAGAGATGAGCGGATTTGGTTCCCTGAGAACCGAACCCCCCCGAACTTCACTACCCAAGCCCGGATCTGAGCCCGGCTCGGGTTTTCCCGTCTGACTCGGAAATCAGAACGAGGCAAAATGTCATCATCCCGCTGTCGGATTCTCGCAGGGTTTGGATTCCATATAAGGAGCCACGCATCGCCGCCATTTTCACTCCAGTCCCGGAGAGTGTAATGAGAGGACGTGTCTTCATCCTCAGTGTCTGAGTGAGCGGGAAAGTGGGGTGGCGATTCCAGTGCTGTCTTGCGCTGCTCAGTCCAGTGTAGTGTCTGCATCAGTCAGTCCAGTGACCAGTCACAGTGGTGCTGTGTTTTCCTGCATCAGTATCAGGGGCGGATCCAGAAGAAAATGTTAGGGGGGGCACCATGGAAGGGGCAAGAACATTTGCGTTCGGCTTCGGTGCATGTGAGGTGGCGCTTCTTATACAATGCCCACAGTTGTAGCGCTCATTATGCAATGTCCACTGTACTGGTAGTGCCCCTTATATAGACCCCATAGTAGTGGTGCCCCTTATGCAATGCCTGTATTGCCCCCAGTAGTAATGTTGCCTGTAGTAATGCCCCGTCATTTAGCGCCCTAGTAGTTATGCCCCCAGTGGTAATGCCCCTGCAGTTATGACCCCAGTAGTTAACCCACCCCCCATTTAGTTTAGCCTCCCAGTGGTAATGCCCCCAGTAGTTTGCCTGCTTGTAGTTTAGCCACCAGTAGTAATGCCCCCCTGTAGTTTGCCCCATTGTAGTTTAGCCCCTGTAGTTATGCCCCCCTTGTAGTTTAGCCCCCAGTAATGCCCCCAGTAGTTTGACCGCTGTAGTTATTCCCCAGTAGTTTGGCCCCTGTAGTTTAGCCCACAAGTAGTAATGCCCCTGTAGTTACGCCGCCAGTAGTAATGCCCCTGTAGTTACGCCATCAGTAGTAATGCCCTCCTGTAGTTTGCCCCCAGTAGTTAGCCCCTTTGTAGTTGGCCCCCAGTAATAATGTCCCCCAGTAGATGTCCCGCAGTAGTAATGCCCCCTAGGAGTTTGTCCCCAATAGATGACTCCCCAGTAGTAATGCTCCCAGTAGATGCCCCCCAGTAATAATGCCCCCAGTTGTAATACACCCAGCAGATGCCACCAGTAATAATGTCCCCCAGTAGTTTGCCCCCAGTAGATGCCCCCCAGTAAAAATGTCCCCCAGTAGCTGCCCCCAGTAGTAATGCCCCCAATAGATGACCCCCAGTAGTAATGCCCCCGATAGATGCCCCCCAGTAATAATGCCCCTTGTTGATGCCCCATAGTAATGCCCCCAGTAGATGCTCCCCCAGTAATAATGCCCCCAGTAGTAATGCCACCCCACCCAGTAGTAATGTCCCTTGTTGATGCCCCCCAGTAGTAATGCCCCCAGTAGTAATGCCCCCAGTAGATGCTCCCCCCAGTAATAATGCCCCCAGTAGTAATGCCCCCCCACCCAGTAGTAATGTCCCTTGTTGATGCCCCCCAGTAGTGATGCCCCCCAGTAGTAATGCCCCCAGTAGATGCTCCCCCAGTAATAATGCCCCCCCCACCCAGTAGTAATGTCCTTGTTGATGCCCCCCAGTAGTAATGTCCCCAGTAGATGCCCCCGCTGCATTGAGGAAGAGAAAACACAACATACTTACCGAGCCCCGTTCCCGCTTCCAGACCGCTGCAGTACTCCTCCTCTTGGCGTCCGCTCCTCAGCACTATGAGAGAGACGTCATGACTGACGTCTCTCCCATAGCGCACGCCGCACAGTGACAGCGCCGGAGGCAGGAGCTCAGTACTGAGCTCCTGCCTCCAGCTTTCAGTAAGGAGAGACGGGCGCCCGCTGGTAACACAATCTCAGCGGGCGCCCGTCATCACCCTGTGCGGCGCCGGGGGGGGGTACGGAGGCCACAAATGACAGGGGGGGGCATGGGCCCGAGTGCCCCCCCCCCCCCCCCCCGGATCCGCCACTGATCAGTACAGTAGTAGTGTCTTATGCTGCATCAGTCCAGTCACAGTGGTGGTGTCCTCTGCTGCCATATGTCCAGTGTAGCTGTATAAGTCCAGTCCGGTGGTGGTGTCCTGTGCTGTATATTATTTACTCCATATAAAAGGGTTATATACATTACTTATATTATTATCCAAATAATTTTTACAGGGTTTGCCCAGTGTGGTGTAGGGGGAGTGTGGTATGGAAGGTAGATAGTAACTAGGTCGACAGTGTCTAGGTCGACAGTGTCAAGGTCGACCACTATTGGTCGACAGTAACTAGGTCGATAGGGTTTCAAGGTCGACAGGGTCTTTAGGTCGACAGGTCAAAAGGTCGACATGAGTTTCTTTATTTTTTTTGGTGTCGTTTTCTTCGTAGAGTGACCGGGAACCCCAATTAGTGCACAGTATTCGCTCGCCATGCTTCGGGCAAGGTGCCTCGCTCCGCTACCGCTTCGCTCGGTCATGCTTCGGGCAAGGTGCCTCGCTCCGCTACCGCTTCGCTCGATCCAACCGTAGTCCACATGGATCGTTAAGTATGAAAAGGTTAAAAAAAAGAAAAAAATCGTTAAAAACTCATGTCGACCTTTTGACCTGTCGACCTAGAACATGTCAATCTATAGACCCTGTCGACCTAGAAACCCTGTCGACCTAGTTACTGTCGACCAATAGTGGTCGACCTAGATAGTGGCGACCTAGTTACTGTCGACCTAGAGACCGGATACCGTGTAGGGGTACGCTCGCCTGTGCTGCATATTATTATAATAGCTCCAAATAAAAGGGTTATTATTATTCAAATTAATTTTACAGGCTTTGCCATGTGTGTGTGTGTGTGTGTGGTTTAGGGGTACGCTATCCTGTGCCACCAATATTGTGCGTGTATTACATCTGGGCAAATTCCAGCACGTCCCATGTTGTTTGTGCCGCACACTTGTGTCGCTTAGTTTAGTCATACAGCTACAGTACCTCATTGCACCTCTTTTACTTCTTTGCATGATGTGCTGTTTGGGGACTAGTTTTTTTAAGTGCCATCCTGTCTGCAACTGCAGTGCCACTCCTAGATGGGCCAGGTGTTTGTGCCGCTTAGCTTAGTCATACAGCCACCTCGGTGCAACCTTTTGGCCTAAAAACAATATTGTGAGGTGTGAGGTGTTCAGAATAGACTGGAAATGAGTGGAAATGAATGTTATTGAGGTTAATACCGTAGGATCATAATTACCCCCAAATTCTGTGATTTTAGCTGTTTTTATGATTTTTTCGAAAATCATCCAGATCCAAAACCAAAACACATAAGGGTGGTTTTGGCAAAACCAAGCCAAAACCAAAACACGAGCATGGAACCAGAACCAAAACCAAAACACGAAAGGTGCCCGCAATTGTCGCTCGCTCCTGGAATCTCCCGTAGATGGCGTTTTAAAATCTGTCAAATATGTAGCAAACAAAACACCTCAGGCCCTCATTCCGAGTTGTTCGCTCGTTATTTTCCTTCGCATCGGTGCGATTTTCCCGCTAACTGCGCATGCGCAATGTTCGCACTGCGGCTGCGTCAAGTAAATTTGCTAAGAAGTTTGGTATTTTACTCACGGCATTACGAGGTTTTTTCTTCGTTCTGGTGATCGGAGTGTGATTGACAGGAAGTGGGTGTTTCTGGGCGGAAACTGGCCGTTTTATGGGTGTGTGTGAAAAAACACTGCCGTTTCTGGGAAAAACGTGGGAGTGGCTGGAGAAACGGGGGAGTGTCTGGGCGAATGCTGGGTGTGTTTGTGACGTCAAACCAGGAACGAAACTGACTGAACTGATCGCAGTGGCAGAGTAAGTCTCGAGCAAGTTTGCAAATCTTTCGTTCGCAATTCTGCTAAGCTAAGATACACTCCAAGAGGGCGGCGGCTTAGCGTGTGCACTGCTGCGAAAAGCGGCTAGCGAGCGAACAACTCGGAATGAGGGCCCCAGTTCCCAATACCGGCTTCTGCTTCTCAGCTCCTGCCTTCCTGTAAGGCAGGCATGTCCAAACTGTGGCCCTCCAGCTGTTGAGAAACTACACATCCCAGCATGCCCTGACACAGCTTTAGCATTCTCTGACAGCAAAACTGTGTCAGGGCATGCTGGGATATGTAGTTTCACAACAGCTGGAGGGCTGCAGTTTGGACATGCCTGCTGTAAGGGAAAGAGGTTGTCTGGCACAAAACTGCTACTCGACAGAGAAAGAAAGAAAGAAAGAAAGACAGTATCTGGCAGTAAGTTATGGAAAGGTCCTGATGTTCGGTACTTTGCTCATGCACCGAACCTGTACTGCGCAAAATGGAGGAATATTGCCTTCATTGTTGGGGAGGGACGAGGCCAGGATGTCCATCAGAAGAGATTTCACAAGTCACCCAGCCAGCCGATGTTGTCACAGTTGATCCGATGCTGCATCCTAGGATGCAGCTTGGATCAGTAGTGCATGAGGAGCTGTGACGCCCCCTGCAGCTTTACCATGTTAGTGCTATCGCTGCTGCTTCTATGTAAGACACTCAACAGTACTTATATGCCACCGGGTCTACCAATCCCCCCAAAAACAAGGGTTATTAGCCTACAAGGTATTACAATGTTTTAAGATGGAAAAAGGGGGGGGGGGGGTCTGGATTGCACATCCTATTACTAAAGATATCAAGAGGTGCTATCGTGCTGAGGCTTCTAATACTGTGCTGGAGGAAAAGAAATGCAGAAGCACACTCTAGAGGTAAGTCCTGAATAAATGTATAGAATGTGATAGTATTAGGAATGTTAGATTCCCCATTTTTACACATTGCGGCAGGCAGATTCCCCATTTTTACACATTGCGGCAGGCAGATTCCCCATTTTTACACATTGCGGCAGGCAGTCCCAAGAAAGAAAAAAAGAAAGAAAGAAAGAAAGAAAGAAAGAAAGAAAGAAAGAAAGAAAGAAAGAAAGAAAGAAAGAAAGAAAGAAAGAAAGAAAGAAAGAAAGAAAGAAAGAAAGAAAGAAAGAAAGAAAATAAGAATTTACTCACCGGTAATTCTATTTCTCGTAGTCCATAGTGGATGCTGGGAACTCCATAAGGACCAAGGGGAATAGCGGGCTCCGAAGGAGGCTGGGCACTCTAGAAAGATCTTAGACTACCTGGTGTGCACTGGCTCCTCCCACTATGACCCTCCTCCAAGCCTCAGTTAGGATACTGTGCCCGGACGAGCGTACACAATAAGGAAGGATTTTGAATCCCGGGTAAGACTCTTACCAGCCACACCAATCACACCGTACAACTCGTGATATGAAACCCAGTTAACAGTATGAAACAACTGAGCCTCTCAACAGATGGCTCAACAATAACCCGATTTAGTTAACAATAACTATGTACAAGTATTGCAGATAAACCGCACTTGGGATGGGCGCCCAGCATCCACTACGGACTACGAGAAATAGAATTACCGGTGAGTAAATTCTTATTTTCTCTGACGTCCTAGTGGATGCTGGGAACTCCGTAAGGACCATGGGGATTATACCAAAGCTCCCAAACGGGCGGGAGAGTGCGGATGACTCTGCAACACCGAATGAGAGAACTCCAGGTCCTCCTTAGCCAGGGTATCAAATTTATAGAATTTTGCAAACATGTTTGCCCCTGACCAAGTAGCAGCTCGGCAAGTTGTAAAGCCGAGACCTCTCGGGCAGCCGCCCAAGATGAGCCCACCTTCCTTGTGGAATGGGCATTGACATTTTTTGGCTGTGGCAGGCCTGCCACAGAATGTGCAAGCTGAATTGTACTACAAATCCAACGAGCAATAGTCTGCGTAGAAGCAGGAGCACCCAGCTTGTTGGGTGCATATATGATAAACAGCGAGTCAGATTTTCTGACTCCAGTCGTTCTGGAAACATATATTTTCAGGGCCCTGACCACGTCTAACAACTTGGAGTCCTCCAAGTCCCTAGTAGCCGCAGGCACCACAATAGGCTGGTTCAGGTGAAAAGCTGACACCACCTTAGGGAGAAACTGGGGACGAGTCCTCAATTCTGCCCTATCCATATGGAAAATCAGATAAGGGCTTTTACATGATAAAGCCGCCAATTCTGATACTCGCCTGGCCGAAACCAAGGCCAATAACATGACCACTTTCCAAGTGAGATATTACAGATCCACGGTCTTTAGTGGTCCCAAGGTGCCACAGGAGGCACAAACGGGGGCTGAATATGCAGCACTCCTTTTATAAATGTCTGAACTTCATGTACTGAAGCTAGTTCTTTTTGAAAGAAAATCGACAAAGCCGAGATCTGTACCTTAATGGAACCTAATTTAAGGCCCATAGTTACTCCTGCTTGCAGGAAATGCAGAAATCGACCTAGTTGAAATTCCTCTGTTGGGGCCCTTTCGGCCTCACACCATGCAACAAATTTCCGCCATATGCGGTGATAATGATTTGCTGTAACCTCTTTCCTGGCTTGAATCAGCGTAGGAATGACTTCCTCCGGAATGCCCTTTTCCTTCAGGATCCGGCGTTCAACCGCCATGCCGTCAAACGCAGCCGCGGTAAGTCTTGGAACAGACAGGGCCCCTGCTGCCGCAGGTCCTGTCTGAGTGGCAGAGGCCATGGGTCCTCTGATATAAATTCTTGAAGTTCTGGGTACCAATCTCTTCTTGGCCAGCCCGGAACCACGAGTATCGTTCTTACTCCTCGCCTTCTTATTATTCTCAGTACCTTTGGTATGAGAGGCAGAGGGGAGAACACATAAACCGACTGGTACACCCACGGTGTTACCAGAGCGTCCACAGTTATCGCCTGAGGGTCCCTTGACCTGGCGCAATATCTTTTATAGCTTTTGTTGAGGCGGGACGCCATCATGTCCACCTGTGGCCTTTCCCAATGGTGTACAATCCTTTGGAAGACTTCTGGAGGAAGTCCCCACTCTCCCGGGTGGAGGTCGTGTCTGTTGAGAAGATCTGCCTCCCAGTTGTCCACTCCGGGAATGAACACTGCTGACAGTGCCAACACATGATTTTCCGCCCATCGGAGAATCCTTGTGGCTTCTGCCATCGCCATCCTGCTTCTTGTGCCGCCCTGTTGGTCCACATGGGCGACTGCCGTGATGTTGTCTGATTGGATCAGTACCGGCTGGTTTTGAAGCAGAGGCCTTGCCGGCCTCAGGGCATTGTAAATGGCCCTCAGGTCCAGAATGTTTATGTGTAGGGAAATCACCTGACTTGTCCAAAGTCCCTGGAAGTTTCTTCCCTGTGTGACTGCCCCCCCCAGCCTCAAAGGCTGGCATTCATGGTCACTAGGACCTAGTCCTGTATGCCGAACCTGCGGCCCTCTTGAAGATGGGCACTCTGCAGCCACCACAGTAGAGATACCCTGGTCCTTGGAGACAGGGTTATCAGCCTATGCATCGGAAGATGCGATCCGGACCACTTGTCCAACAGGTCCCTCTGAAAAGTTCTTGTATGGAACCTGCCTAATGAGATTGCTTCGTAGGAAGCTACCATTTTTCCCAGGACTCGCGTGCCATGATGCACCGCTACCTGTTTTGGCTTCAGGAGGTCTCTGACTAGAGAATGACAACTCCTTGGCTTTCTCCTCCCGGAGAAAACTATTTCTGGTTTATGTCCAGAACCATCCCCAGGAACAGTAGACGTGTCATAGGAACCAGCTGTGACTTTGGACTGTTTAGAATCCAACCGTGCTGTTGTAGCACTTTCCAAAATAGTGCTACCCCGACTACCAACTGCTCCTTGGACCTCGCCCTTATAAAGAGATTGTCCAAGTGCGGGATAATTAAAACTCCCTTTTTTCGAAGGAGTATCATCATTTCGGCCATTACCTTGATAAAACACCCTCGGTGCCATGTACAGTCTAAACGGCAGTGTCTGGACTTGGTAATGGTAATCCTGTACCACAAATCTGAGGTACTCCTGGCGAGGATAGTAAATGGGGACATGCAGGTAAGCATCCTTGATGCCCCGGGATACCATGTAATCCCCCTCGTCCAGGCCTGCAATAACCGCCCTGAGCGATTCCATCTTGAACTTGAATTTTTTTATGTATGTGTTCAAGGATTTTAAATATAAGAAGGCTCACACCGAACTATGCGGTTTCGGTACCCCAAACCGTGTGGAATAGTAACCCCGTCCTTGTTGAAGTAGGGGCACCTTGAGTATTACCTGCTGGGAATACCGCCTATTAATTGCCTCTAGCACAGCCTCCCTGCCTGAGGGAGTTGTCAGCAAGGCATATTTAAGGAAACGGCTGGGGGGAGACATCTCTAATTCCAGCTTGTACCCCTGAAATACTACTTGAAAGAAACAGGGATACACCTGTGAGCGAGCCCACTAATTGCTGAAATTTTTTGAGACGGCCCCCCACCATACCTGGCTACACCTGTGGAGCACCCGCGTCATGCTGTGGACTCACAGGAAGCGGGGGAAGAATTTTGATTCTGGGAACAGGCTGCTGGTGCAGCTTTTTCCCTCTTCCCTTGTCTCTGTACAGAAAGGAAGCGCCATTTGACCCGCTTGCTTTTCTGAAGCCGACAGGACTGTACCTTATTCTGTGAGGAAACCTGAGGTAAAAATATTTCTTCCCAGCACATTGCTGTGGATACGAGGTCCCAGAGACCACCCCCAAATAATTCCTCACCCTTATAAGGCAGAATCTCTATGCGCTGTTTAAGTCAGCATCACCTGTCCAGTGACAGGTCTCTAATACCCTCCTGACAGAATGGACATTACATTAATTTTGGATGCCAGCCGGCAAAATATCCCTCTGTGCATCCCTCATATATAAGACGACGTCTTTAATATGTTCTCATATTAGCAAACTAGTATGCTTAACAGGGTCACCGACCACGCTGCAGCAGCACGATCTGCAGGTTTCAGTCTAGTACCTGAGTGTGTAAATACAGACTTCAGGATAGCCTCCTGCTTTTTATCAACAGGTACCTTCAAAGTGGCCGTTCCTAAAACGGCAGTGCCACCTTTTTTTTTTTTTTGACAACCGTGTGAGCGCCATATCCACCCTAGGGGATACCTCCCAGCGTAACTTATCCTCCTGGCGGGAAAGGGTACGCCATCAGTAACTTTTTATAAATTACCAGTTTCTTAACGGGGGAACCCACGCTTTTCACACACTTCATTTATTCATCTGATGGGGGAACAAAACACTGCCTGTTTTTTCTCCCCAAACCTAAAAACCCATTTTCAGAGGAGCTTGGGTTAATGTCAGAAATGTATAACACATTTTTTATTGCCGGGACCAAGTCACGGCTGTTCCTAGTGGATTTTGTATATGTCTCAACCTTGTCGACACTGGAGTCAAACTCCATGTCGACATCTGTGTCTGCCATCTGAGAGAGCGGGCGTGTTTGAGCCCCTGATGGCCTTTGAGACGCCTGGGCAGGCGCGGGCTGAGAAGCCGGCTGTCCCACAGCTGTTACGTCATCCACCCTTTTATGTAAGGAGTTGACACTGTCGGTTAATACCTTTCACCTAACCATCCACTCTGGTGTCGGCCCCACAGGGGGCGACATCACATATATCGGCCTCTGTTCCGTCACCATATAAGCCTCCTCATTCAACATGTCGACACAGCCGTACCGACACACCGCAGACACACAGGGAATGCTCTAAACGAGGACAGGACCCACAAAAGCCCTTTGGGGGGACAGAGTGAGAGTATGCCAGCACACACCAGAGCGCTATATACTGCAGGGACTAACTGAGTTATGTCCCCTATAGCTGCTGTTTTTATATATAATGTATACTGCGCCTAAATTTAGTGCCCCCCCTCTCTTTTTTTAACCTTTTTCTGTTGCAGGGGAGAGCCAGGGAGCTTCCCTCCAACGGAGCTGTGAGGGAAAATGGCGCCAGTGTGCTGAGGAGATAGGCTCCGCCCCTTTTTCGCGGCCTATTCTCCCGCTTTTTATGGACTTCTGGCAGGGGTATTTACCTCATATATAGCCCCTGGGGCTATATATTGAGGTATTTTAGCCAGCCAAGGTGTTTTTATTGCTGCCTCAGGGCGCCCCCCCCCCCCCCCAGCGCCCTGCACCCTCAGTGACCGAAGTATGAAGTGTGTGAGAGGAGCAATGGCGCACAGCTGCAGTGCTATGCGCTACCTTGGTGAAGACTGAGTCTTCATGCCGCCGATTTTCCGGACCATCTTCTTGCTTCTGGCTCTGTAAGGGGGACGGCGGCGCGGCTCCGGGACCGAACATCAAGGCTGGGCCTGCGGTCGATCCCTCTGGAGCTAATGGTGTCCAGTAGCCTAAGAAGCCCAATCCGGCTGCAAGCAGGCGAGTTCGCTTCTTCTCCCCTTAGTCCCTCGCTGCAGTGAGCCTGTTGCCAGCAGGTCTCACTGAAAATAAAAAAATCTAAGACTATTACTTTCTAAGAGCTCAGGAGAGCCCCTAGTGTGCATCCAACCTCGGCCGGGCACGAAATCTAACTGAGGCTTGGAGGAGGGTCATAGTGGGAGGAGCCAGTGCACACCAGGTAGTCTAAGATCTTTCTAGAGTGCCCAGCCTCCTTCGGAGCCCGCTATTCCCCATGGTCCTTACGGAGTTCCCAGCATCCACTAGGACGTCAGAGAAAGAAGAATTATACTTACCCTCTCCGCTGGCTCAGGCTCCTCGGTGCAGCTTGGCGATTCCCGGGCAGTAGAGAAGGAGGAGGAGGGAGGTGGAGGAGGGAGCCGCAGCAGCGCTGTGTTATTGGTAGAGGCGCTGCTGCTGCTGGCCCTCTGCTTCACTATAGGCTGTTCTCGGAAGACAGCCTATAGTGAAGCAGAGGGGCAGCAGCGCCTCCACCAGTAACAAAGCGCTGCTGCGGCTCCCTCCTCCTCCTTTCCCCGTACCGCTGCTCCTCTCCTCTCCGGGCGGCTGTGCGCTGCGGGCAGCGGTTGCCCGCAGCACACAGCGGCATGTAATCAGTTTGACTCATTACATGCTTTGGGCCCCTGGACAGAGGCGGGCTCCAGTGCAACGCACTGGTTGCACTGGCGTTAGTTCCGCCTCTGGTATGTCTCATGTACAGTACCTATGCTACAGCACCACTGGTAACATTATATATAGTATGTTGCATGTACAGTACCTATACTACAGGAGCTCTGGTAACATTATATATAGTATGTCGCATGTACAGTACTTATGCTACAGCACCACTGGTAACATTATATATAGTATGTTGCATGTACAGTACCTATGCTACAGCACCTCTGGTTACATTATATATAGTATGTCGCATGTACAGTGCCTATACTACAGCACCTCTGGTAACATTATATATAGTATGTCACATGTACAGAACCTATATTACAGGAGCTCTGGTAACATTATATATAGTATGTCGCATGTACAGTACTTATGCTACAGCACCACTGGTAACATTATATATAGTATGTCGCATGTACAGTACCTATGCTACAGCAACTCTGGTAACATTATATATAGTATGTCGCATGTACAGTACCTATACTACAGCACCTCTGGTAACATTATATATAGTATGTCGCATGTACAGTACCTATACTACAGGAGCTCTGGTAACATTATATATAGTATGTCGCATGTACAGTGCCTATACTACAGCACCTCTGGTAACATTATATATAGTATGTCGCATGTACAGTGCTTATACTACAGCACCTCTGGTAACATTATATATAGTATGTCGCATGTACAGTGCCTATACTACAGCACCTCTGGTAACATTATATATAGTATGTCGCATGTACAGTGCCTATGCTACAGCACCTCTGGTAACATTATATATAGTATGTCGCATGTACAGTGCCTATGCTACAGCACCTTTGGTAACATTATATATAGTATGTCGCATGTACAGTGCCTATGCTACAGCACCACTGGTAACATTATATATAGTATGTCGCATGTACAGTGCCTATACTACAGCACCTCTGGTAACATTATATATAGTATGTCGCATGTACAGTGCCTATACTACAGCACCTCTGGTAACATTATATATAGTATGTCACATGTACAGTGCCTATACTACAGCACCTCTGGTAACATTATATATAGTATGTCGCATGTACAGTGCCTATACTACAGCACCTCTGGAAACATTATATATAGTATGTCGCATGTACAGTGCCTATACTACAGCACCACTGGTAACATTATATATAGTATGTCACATGTACAGTACCTATGCTACAGCACCACTGGTAACATTATACATAGTATGTTGCTTGTACAGTGCCTATACTACAGCACCTCTGGTAACATTATATATAGTATGTCGCATGTACAGTGCCTATGCTACAGCACCACTGGTAACATTATATATAGTATGTCGCATGTACAGTGCCTATACTACAGCACCTCTGGTAACATTATATATAGTATGTCGCATGTACAGTGCCTATACTACAGCACCTCTGGTAACATTATATATAGTATGTCGCATGTACAGTGCCTATACTACAGCACCACTGTTAACATTATATATAGTATGTCACATGTACAGTACCTATGCTACAGCACCACTGGTAACATTATACATAGTATGTTGCATGTACAGTGCCTATACTACAGCACCTCTGGTAACATTATATAGTATGTCACATGTACAGTGCCTATACTACAGCAACTCTGGTAACATTATATATAGTATGTCGCATGTACAGTACCTATGCTACAGCACCTCTGGTAACATTATATATAGTATGTCGCATGTACAGTGCCTATACTACAGCACCTCTGGTAACATTATATATAGTATGTCGCATGTACAGTGCCTATACTACAGCACCACTGGTAACATTATATATAGTATGTCGCATGTACAGTGCCTATACTACAGCACCTCTGGTAACATTATATATAGGGCGGGATGTATTAACATACATCGCCGCACCTCGCCGGTTACCGCAGCGATGTTGATCGCGTATGTACTAACATATGCGATCAACATCGCGATGCGGTGATGGAGGCCCCCCGCGATACCTGTTAGGTGGTCTGCGGGGGGTCTCCGTCACCTCCATGGGGTCCCCACACAGGATAGATGCAGGGAAGCAGCAGCAGGCTGCCCCCGGCGCCTCCTCCTCCCCCCTGCAGCCGGAAGGACGTCCGGCTGCGTTGCTAGGGGGAGGAGGAGATTACCTTCCGGGTCTGGGGCATCATGGAGGAAGGTAAGCTGGGGGGGAGGGGGGGAGGTGTCTGCGGCGGTGTCGACGGGTTGCGGCGGTCGGCGAAAAGAAGCCCATAGGCTTCTATAGGGTATCGCCATCCAGAGATGGCGATACCCTGGACGCCAAAAACGCGGCGGTAGGGTGTTAGTAAATATGAAAATGCGGTAAAACCCCCGTTTTCGGGGGTTTTACCGCATTTTTGCTTTAGTATATCCCGCCCATAGTATGTTGCATGTACAGTGCCTATACTACAGCACCTCTGGTAACATTATATATAGTATGTCGCATGTACAGTGCCTATGCTACAGCACCACTGGTAACATTATATATAGTATGTCGCATGTACAGTGCCTATACTACAGCACCTCTGGTAACATTATATATAGTATGTCGCATGTACAGTGCCTATACTACAGCACCACTGGTAACATTATACATAGTGTATGTCGCATGTACAGTGCCTATGCTACAGCACCACTGGTAACATTATATATAGTATGTCGCATGTACAGTACCTATGCTACAGCACCTCTGGTAACATTATATATAGTATGTCGCATGTACAGTGCCTATACTACAGCACCTCTGGTAACATTATATATAGTATGTCGCATGTACAGTGCCTATACTACAGCACCTCTGGTAACATTATATATAGTATGTCGCATGTACAGTGCCTATGCTACAGCACCACTGGTAACATTATATATAGTATGTCACATGTACAGTACCTATGCTACAGCACCACTGGTAACATTATACATAGTATGTTGCATGTACAGTGCCTATACTACAGCACCTCTGGTAACATTATATAGTATGTCACATGTACAGTGCCTATACTACAGCAACTCTGGTAACATTATATATAGTATGTCGCATGTACAGTACCTATGCTACAGCACCTCTGGTAACATTATATATAGTATGTCGCATGTACAGTGCCTATACTACAGCACCTCTGGTAACATTATATATAGTATGTCGCATGCACAGTGCCTATACTACAGCACCACTGGTAACATTATATATAGTATGTCGCATGTACAGTGCCTATACTACAGCACCTCTGGTAACATTATATATAGTATGTTGCATGTACAGTGCCTATACTACAGCACCTCTGGTAACATTATATATAGTATGTCGCATGTACAGTGCCTATGCTACAGCACCACTGGTAACATTATACATAGTATGTCGCATGTACAGTGCCTATGCTACAGCACCTCTGGTAACATTATATATAGTATGTCGCATGTACAGTGCCTATACTACAGCACCACTGGTAACATTATACATAGTATGTCGCATGTATAGTGCCTATACTACAGCACCTCTGGTAACATTATATATAGTATGTCGCATGTACAGTGCCTATACTACAGCACCTCTGGTAACATTATATATAGTATGTCGCATGTACAGTGCCTATACTACAGCACCACTGGTAACATTATATATAGTATGTCGCATGTACAGTGCCTATACTACAGCACCTCTGGTAACATTATATATAGTATGTTGCATGTACAGTGCCTATACTACAGCACCTCTGGTAACATTATATATAGTATGTCGCATGTACAGTGCCTATGCTACAGCACCACTGGTAACATTATACATAGTATGTCGCATGTACAGTGCCTATGCTACAGCACCTCTGGTAACATTATATATAGTATGTCGCATGTACAGTGCCTATACTACAGCACCACTGGTAACATTATACATAGTATGTCGCATGTATAGTGCCTATACTACAGCACCTCTGGTAACATTATATATAGTATGTCGCATGTACAGTGCCTATACTACAGCACCTCTGGTAACATTATATATAGTATGTCGCATGTACAGTGCCTATACTACAGCACCTCTGGTAACATTATATATAGTATGTCGCATGTACAGTGCCTATACTACAGCACCACTGGTAACATTATATATAGTATGTCGCATGTACAGTGCCTATACTACAGCACCTCTGGTAACATTATATATAGTATGTCGCATGTACAGTGCCTATACTACAGCACCTCTGGTAACATTATATATAGTATGTCGCATGTACAGTGCCTATACTACAGCACCTCTGGTAACATTATATATAGTATGTCGCATGTACAGTGCCTATGCTACAGCACCACTGGTAACATTATATATAGTATGTCGCATGTACAGTGCCTATACTACAGCACCTCTGGTAACATTATATATAGTATGTCGCATGTACAGTGCCTATGCTACAGCACCTCTGGTAACATTATATATAGTATGTCACATGTACAGTGCCTATACTACAGCACCTCTGGTAACATTATATATAGTATGTCGCATGTACAGTGCCTATACTACAGCACCTGTGGTAACATTATATATAGTATGTCGCATGTACAGTGCCTATACTACAGCACCTCTGGTAACATTATATATAGTATGTCGCATGTACAGTACCTATGCTACAATATTTGGCAATATTTGGGGATCGTATTCGCAAGACAGGTGAGTAATAAAGATAATGCGCAGCATGTGGCTGTGCAATGGTACAGCACACAGTATCATGCTCATCTACTGGGGATTAAGTGTTATTGCAAATACAAAATCATAGTTTCCTGATGTCAGCTCTTCCACACCTGTCTGCTCACCACTCACCTGGGACTTCCAGGAATATGGGGCCAAGTGGGATCCAGTGACCTGGGATTCACTAGGAGATCCCCAGTAGCAGCAATAGAGCAGGAAGTGCAGAGAGGCCTGGACTCTGCAGCGTCATCGTTGCCTAGCAACCTGCTGTAATCCAGCCCTGGGAGTGTGATAAAGCCGTTGTCATTCATACCAGACACACACAGCACACATCTCTCCACCCCTCCCTTCCTCCCTCCCTCCCTCTCTCTCTTTCTCTCTCTCTCTCACACACACACATCCTTTATTCTCTGTCTCACTAGCTGTTGTCTCACTGTGCAAGGAAGAAGTAATGTAAAAGGACAGGTGACTGCTGTCTCCATGCAAAGTCACACACCTGGATCACATCATCACATTGTACTTTACACCTGTATTACACACACGCACACACTCAAACACACATATATTTATTTATAGGCTTAATTATCATTAAATATGTGCAGCATATCACACGATTCACAAATTTTTGGGGATACCCTCAAATATCTGGACAGTCATTAGGTCGACCCCATGTGGTTGACAGGCATTAGATTAACACTGCAAAAGGTAGACACTGACAAAAGGTCTGCATGCATTAGGTTGACACTGACAAAGAGTCGACATGCCTTAGGTCGACACTGACAAAAGGTCGGCAAGCATTTGGACGACACCGTCAAAAGTGAAAAGGTTGGTATGAAAAATGGTCAACACAAAAAAGTCGACACGCCATTTTTTTCTGTACCGCTTTCACCATAATGTCTAGGTCGACAGTTATTAGGTCCACCCCACATGGTCAACAGGCATTAGGTTGACACTGACAAAAGGTTGACATGCATTAGGTCCAGTGCTGCAAGTATAGCGGTACTGCATACCGGTTAAAAATTGCCTGATTAGAGATACACACTGCCAGAGATCGGACTGAGCACTGAGGGGCAGGAGAGGCGCGTGCTGCGCTATCCTCCCATCATACACAGCAGCCAGCGGCATATCTGGCACTGTGGGGGCATATCTGTATCTGGCACTGTGGGGCATGGCACTGTGGGGGCATATGTGTATCTGGCACTGTGGGGCATGGCACTGTGGGGGCATATGTGTATCTGGCACTGTGGGGCATAAGTGTATCTGGCACTGTGGGGGCATATGTGTATCTGGCATTGTGCGGCATATGTGTATCTGGCACTGTGGGGCATAAGTGTATCTGGCACTGTGGGGGCATATTTGTATCTGGCACTGTGGGGGCATATGTATATCTAGCACTGTTGGGGCATGTGTATCCGGCACTGCTCTACTGGGGGCATATGTGTATGTGGCACTACTGGGGGCATATGTGTATGTGGCACTACTGGGGGCATATGTGTATCTGGCACCCCATATGTGTATCTCCTCCATTTTCATTGGACACGCCCCATGTGGCCACACCCATTTTTTTGGTGCGCGTGCACACAGTACCACTAAGTAGTTTTTCTACTTACACCATTTATTAGTTCGACTCTGACAAAAGGGTCAACGTGCCTTAGGTCGACGCTGAAAAAAGGTTGACATGCAATAGGGCGACACTGACAAAAGGTCGACACATAAAAAGCTCGGCATGGGAAATGGTGAACACAAAAAAGGTTAGTACACCATTTTTATTTTATTTTTTTGGGGGGGTCGTTTCCACTGTCAGCACAGGACACCCCAATAGGGGTACTGCGTCCCCTTGCATGGCTCGCTTTGCTTGTGCGGTATGTCATTTCTCATTACTGATTCCCAGGACTATGGTGTGTTCAGTACAGTACATTGCTGTTATCCCAGATCATGCACTCTGTATCCAAGTCTATGTGGTGGCTGGTCACACCCCTAAGCATGGGCCCAGTAGCGGGCAAGCAGAACGTATAATACAGAACGTAATATTATTATTATTATTATTATTACTATCATCACAATATTATGGCAGTCTGGTCTGTGATTTCCCAGATTATTTTTGCCAAATGGTGCAAAAACAGATCATTATTACCAGTGGCAGTTCCAGAGGTGGGGCTGCAGCGCAGTTGAAAATTCAAATAGGAGGTCCACACCAACTGCTAGTGAGTCCGTTTGGGATGACAGTTGGTGGAAGTAGGCGTGGCTCCCCATTTGAACTTTGGACTATGCTGATGCCCCACCTCTGGAGCAGCCATTGGTTATTACAGTATGTCAGCAGGATCTGCTGATAGATCTATATTTTGCCACACCAATCCGTAGAGAATGTCATCTGTTGTATAATATGTCAATCTGATCGGCAATAAGACAAACTGATATGTCATCTGATCAGCCCACTGTATGCAAAGGCAGAGCCAATATTCAGCCCGATCCGCAAAGAGGCCCTCTGTAGAGAGGTACTTTTGAGTAATGTTAAAACTATCTGTGTACAGACAGACCAGTTTTCCAACCCAATATGTTCAAAAGCAGTTTAATAAGACAACCTTATCTTCAGAAAGGAAGGCGATAATGTCAGCAAGAGCTGCTCATTGTCTCAGATTAATATTGTGTCAGTCTAATCTGTAGGGAGAACCAAAACAAGAAAGCAGGCCCAGACGCGCTGTCACAGCTGCCAGTAGGGATTGTCAGTCCCAATAGAAAATTGTGAAAAGAGAATATAAACTGGCGCTACGTGTTTCTCCAATAATAAAAGACTGTGGATAAATTTCAATAAAATAACATGTAATTTATTAATTGACTAAACATCACATACTAAAAACAAGGACATGAAATTCCAATGTAAACATATAGTTTAGGGCATTGATGGAGCTTAAAAATAATTTGGTAATGGCTGCTAATAAGTGTCCACAAAGAATCCCGGACTGAGAGTGTGTGCAAAGTTCCCTGGGTAGGAGGAATAAATACAGCTGGTGTTACCCGTGACGACGGAGACTTCCAGGAGTTTGAAATTGCCAGCAAGCAAGCTGTGCCGTTTGTGTGAAAACTGGGTCTCTCCAATCGGTGCTGTACAGGTGAAGTCCCACAGAGAAAGTTCCAAAGCAGCTTTTTAAAAGTCCATATCTGGATCCGTTGAAAAGTAGGACACTGGTGATGGTAGCAGCTTCAACACTTAACGCGTTTCCCTAGGCTCGGTCACCTAGCTTCATCAGAAGTAAAGCTCAGTCTGAATATGGGATCTAGTTAAACCCCATTTAATGACCTGATGCCCAACAGGTGTGATAAAAATACCATTCAATTATCCACAGTTATAATAAAAACAAGAATTCACTATAATCTATCTACTTAGAATGTATACAGAAGTTAGTAGGAGGCAAACCCACAGTAAAAATATTCATTTCATATATATAAAGAGGAATAATGAAACATGATTTTAAAGTAAAGGAGGTCAGAGGTCAGTGCAATCACATGACTCGCCCCCAACCACCGAATGCATCATCCACAGTGGGATTTTTTTTTCACTTATATACCCCCCCCCCCATTTCCGGGGGCATGATACCCCCGCAGCCCACAGTACTCACAGAGGTGCCCCTGATCAGAAGTGGGGGGACAGGCAGGTCCGCGGGACTCCGTGGAGCATTAGACGCTCCTTCCGGGTCACGTGACATGCGGAGGCCAATAGAAGTTTCCTGGCAGAGGCGCCCTGGTTGCTGGGCAACCCGGACGAGCACCAACGCGGGGCGCGATGGCGTCATTCCCCTGTCACGTGACCGGGAGCCCGAGGTGCTGCAGTTACATGAAAAAGTACACTTGTTCCCACTAGTGGGCAAATCGATACACACTAAAAGTCAACCTATATAGTTTAATATAATGGAACCAATATATAAATAATCACTGAGACACTTTACACACTGAATTTTAACAATCAGTGAGTGTTGTTAGGCAGCCACAGGGGCCGGGACTGTACTTAGTGCGAATCTTGATAGGAGTACATAGTAGATCATAACACCCAGAACACTCACAGGGACAATTAAATAATTGTTATTTAGCCCCTCCATACTATATATATACCCTCCTCCTGTGATAAATAGTCAAGATCATTATAGGGATCAGTTTGTGTTTAACTGGTAAACCTCCTAGATGGTGAAATTGTAGCATGCCTTATAATAACACAAATAACAGGAAAGGATAGACAGAGGAATTTACATGCAGAGAATAGTTAATGAGCCTATTAAACAGTCAGAACCCATATGACACTGGCCCCACCGCCACCATTGGGTGGCTGCGCAGCCGTGGAGAAACTCCAGCTGGCAGGAGTTACCTAAGCACTCGGATAACCACAGAATGACCGCTCACCCTAGACGTGCTGACAGGGGAACCCACTGTCCCATCACGGGTGTGCGTGAAAGCCTCCAGGGCCGCGCAGACCACACACAGGTGACACAGAATTGTCACCTGTACCAACTGGGTGCGGGGGGAGAGGTCAATTGATAAAAGATTGTTGTAGCAGGGACATCAGGCAAACGTCCCCAAGCGTAGAGGCACTAGAGGAGGACGATTGAGACATAGACACCTTCCCAGGAGTAGAATAGACCCCAGGGTAGATTCGGATGGGGATTCCAAAAAAGTTTTTAATTTATCTTCAACACAATTTACTGAATCAGAACTGGTAATCCCTGAGAAGGGACTTAAATTTGCCCCTACGAGTGGACCCAATTTGTTTGATTTATACGTTGATTTGAATAAATTTGTCCGTACACTTTGTCGCAAACGATATTTTGCGAACAAACGACTGAAAAATATGCAGGACACCTCCATCCCCATAGTATTGGACAGCACAGACACTATTCTTTTGAATACTTTGGAAAGTCTATGGCAGGAAGGTAATATAGACCAAAAGGACCCCATTAGCACTGAAATTAAAATTTATGATATTAAAAACACAGATAGATTTAAGAAAAAATCAGAGTTTTTTCCAATCAGTGCTAAAAGTAGCTCCATTGAAACCTTTTACAGTATTACCTTGGAAGATTTCAAGGATATGTGCCAAAAATATTATGATAGAAATCAACCATCTAATTTAAATAGGAAAGAGAAAGAAGCCCTCAAATCATTGGTAGACGACTCGACTATCATAATAAAAGAAGCAGATAAGGGGGGGGGGGGGGGGGTTAGTAATCCTCAACCGTACTGACTACATAGTGGAATCTCTTAGACAATTAAATAATCAGGAACATTACTGCAAACTAAAGGGAGATCCGACACTAAAATTTCAGTTAGAATTAAAAACTCTACTTGAAAGAGCCCTAGACTCAGGAATTATCTCCAAAGACATATATTATTTCCTTTACCCCACACACCCCCACATTCCGGTTTTTTACTATCTTCCTAAAATTCACAAATCCATCACTGCACCTCCCGGGAGATCTATTATTTCAGGTATTGACTCCTTGGGGTAAATTTACTAAGGTCCCGATTTTGACCGAGATGCCGTTTTTTCATCAAAGTGTCATCTCGGTAATTTACTAAGCAATAATCACGGCAGTGATGAGGGCATTCGTAATTTTTTGCAAGTCCAAGAAAAAAATTACGAATGAATACACCATCGGTCAAAACGCGGCTGTTTAAGTATGAATCTCGGTAATTTACTAAGAAGTGCAAAGCAAAAAACAAACAAACACTGCCGTGAAAAATTACAACTCGTAAAAAAGTGCTTAAAAAAAACAGACCTGCTTTTTTTTCCCGTGATTGGATAGGCATGCAGGGATCCATGAGATCCGTGCATGTATATCAGTGGGAAGGGGTGTGAAAGTTGTTATTTTATTAAAAAAAATTGCGTGGGGCCCCCCTCCTAAGCATAACCAGCCTCGGGCTCTTTGAGCCGATCCTGGTTGCAGAAATATGGGGAAAAAATTGACAGGGGTTCCCCCATATTTAAGCAACCAGCATCGGGCTCTGCGCCTGGTCCTGGTTCCAAAAATACGGGGGACAAAAAGAGTAGGGGTCCCCCGTATTTTTAAAACCAGCACCGGGCTCCACTAGCTGGACAGATAATGCCACAGCCGGGGGTCACTTTGATATAGTGCCCTGCGGCCGTGGCATCAAAAATCCAACTAGTCACCCCTGGCCGGGGTACCCTGGGGGAGTGGGGACCCCTTCAATCAAGGGGTCCCCCCCCCCAGCCACCCAAGGGCCAGGGGTGAAGCCCGAGGCTGTCCCCCCCCATCCAATGGGCTGCGGATGGGGAGGCTGATAGCCTTTTGTGATAATGAAAAGATATTGTTTTTAGTAGCAGTACTACAAGGCCCAGCAAGCCTCCCCCGCATGCTGGTACTTGGAGAACCACAAGTACCAGCATGCGACGGAAAAACGGGCCCGCTGGTACCTGTAGTACTACTACTAAAAAAATACCCAAAAAAAGACAAGACACACACACCGTGAAAGTAAAGATTTATTACATACATGCACACAAACATACATACATACTTACCTTATGTTCACACGCAGGTCGGTCCTCTTCTCCAGTAGAGTCCAAGGGGTACCTGTTGAATAAATTCTACTCACCAGATCGCGGGTCCCAGGGTCCTCGGGGCATCCATTTGTAATCCACGTACTTGCATAAAATAAGAAAACGGAAAGCCGAGCCACGAACTGAAAGGGGCCCCATGTTTTCACATGGGACTCCTTTCCCCGAATGCCAGAAACCCACTCTGACTGATGTCTAAGTGGGTTTCTTCAGCCAATCAGGGAGTGCCACGTTGTAGCACTCTCCTGATCGGCTGTGTGCTCCTGTACTGTATGACAGGCGGCACACGGCAGTGTTACAATGTAGCGCCTATGCGCTCCATTGTAACCAATGGTGGGAACTTTCTGCTCAGCGGTGACGTCACTTTAGGTCAACCGCAGGGCAGAAAGTTCCCACCATTGGTTACAATGGAGCGCATAGGCGCTACATTGTAACACTGCCGTGTGCCGCCTGTCATACAGTACAGGAGCACACAGCCGATCAGGAGAGTGCTACAACGTGGCACTCCCTGATTGGCTGAAGAAACCCACTTAGACATCAGTCAGAGTGGGTTTCTGGCATTCGGGGAAAGGAGTCCCATGTGAAAACATGGGGCCCCTTTCAGTTCGTGGCTCGGCTTTCCGTTTTCTTATTTTATGCAAGTACGTGGATTACAAATGGATGCCCCGAGGACCCTGGGACCCGCGATCTGGTGAGTAGAATTTATTCAACAGGTACCCCTTGGATTCTACTGGAGAAGAGGACCGACCTGCGTGTGAACATAAGGTAAGTATGTATGTATGTTTGTGTGCATGTATGTAATAAATCTTTACTTTCACGGTGTGTGTGTCTTGTCTTTTTTTGGGTATTTTTTTAGTAGTAGTACTACAGGTACCAGCGGGCCCGTTTTTCCGTCGCATGCTGGTACTTGTGGTTCTCCAAGTACCAGCATGCGGGGGAGGCTTGCTGGGCCTTGTAGTACTGCTACTAAAAACAATATCTTTTCATTATCACAAAAGGCTATCAGCCTCCCCATCCGCAGCCCATTGGATGGGGGGGGGACAGCCTCGGGCTTCACCCCTGGCCCTTGGGTGGCTGGGGGGGGGGACCCCTTGATTGAAGGGGTCCCCACTCCCCCAGGGTACCCCGGCCAGGGGTGACTAGTTGGATTTTTGATGCCACGGCCGCAGGGCACTATATCAAAGTGACCCCCGGCTGTGGCATTATCTGTCCAGCTAGTGGAGCCCGGTGCTGGTTTTAAAAATACGGGGGACCCCTACTCTTTTTGTCCCCCGTATTTTTGGAACCAGGACCAGGCGCAGAGCCCGATGCTGGTTGCTTAAATATGGGGGAACCCCTGTAATTTTTCCCCCCATATTTCTGCAACCAGGATCGGCTCAAAGAGCCCGAGGCTGGTTATGCTTAGGAGGGGGGACCCCACGCAATTTTTTTTATGGATTTTACAGTGTTTAATTTAAAAAAAAAAAAAAAAATGAACCCCAGCACGGATCACACAGATCCGGCCGAGATTCATTGTAAAAAAGTCGGCAGTGTTTTGCTAATCACTGCCGTAAAAATAAAAATAAAAACACGAATGACATCGACATCGGAACAAAAGAAAAACCCGAATACGGCAGCTTAGTAAATCCGTCGTAACAAATTCAAAAAGTTGCAGTTTTGCACTTTCGATGTCATTCGTGATTGAACTTTGACCTGAAACAGGAAAATACGAATGTTAGTAAATTTACCCCCTTGACTTCAAATCTTTCCTTTTATGTGGATTCTTTTCTCCAATCTAGAGTGTCCTCACTGAGGTCCCATATGAAGGATACCACGCGCTTCCTCAATCTAATTAATGCTGTCACGTGGAAAGAAACGTATGCATTTCTTACTTTAGACGTTTCTGCCCTATATACACACATTCTTCATCTACTGGGTTGTGAAGTGATTAAAAGGAGACTTGATACTGATAATGACCTCAGTGAGGAACAAAAATCCTTTCTCACTGCTTCAATTTCTTTTATTTCTCTAACGTCCTAGTGGATGCTGGGGACTCCGAAAGGACCATGGGGAATAGCGGCTCCGCAGGAGACTGGGCACAAAGTAAAAGCTTTAGGACTAGCTGGTGTGCACTGGCTCCTCCCCCTATGACCCTCCTCCAAGCCTCAGTTAGATTTTGTGCCCGAACGAGAAGGGTGCAATCTAGGTGGCTCTCCTAAAGAGCTGCTTAGAGTAAAAGTTTAAATAGGTTTTTTATTTTCAGTGAGACCTGCTGGCAACAGGCTCACTGCATTGAGGGACTTAGGGGAGAGAAACGAACTCACCTGCGTGCAGAGTGGATTGGGTTTCTTAGGCTACTGGACATTAGCTCCAGAGGGACGATCACAGGCCCAGCCATGGATGGGTCCCGGAGCCGCGCCGCCGGCCCCCTTACAGATGCTGAAGCAAGAAGAGGTCCATAAATCGGCGGCAGAAGACTTTCCTGTCTTCATAAGGTAGCGCACAGCACTGCAGCTGTGCGCCATTGCTCTCAGCACACTTCACACTCCGGTCACTGAGGGTGCAGGACGCTGGGGGGGGGCGTCCTGGGAAGCAATGAATTTACCTTAGTTGGCGAAAAATACATCACATATAGCTCCTGGGCTATATGGATGTATTTAACCCCTGCCAGTTTTCCAGAAAAAAGCGGGAGAAGAGCCCGCCGTGAAGGGGGCGGGGCCTATCTCCTCAGCACACAGCGCCATTTTTCCCACACAGCTCCGCTGGTAGGAAGGCTCCCAGAATCTCCCCTGCATCCTGCAACTACAGAAACAGGGTAAAAAAGAGAGGGGGGCACTTATTTGGCAAAATAACAGATATAAGCAGCTATAAGGGATAGACACTTATTGTAAGGTTGTCCCTATACATATATAGCGCTCTGGTGTGTGCTGGCAAACTCTCCCTCTGTCTCCCCAAAGGGCTAAGTGGGTCCTGTCCTCTATCAGAGCATTCCCTGTGTGTGTGCTGGGTGTCGGTACGTGTGTGTCGACATGTATGAGGAGGAAAATGATGTGGAGGTGGAGCAATTGCCTATAATGGTGATGTCACCCCCTAGGGAGTCGACACCTGAATGGATGGCCGTAATTAAGGAATTACGTGATAGTGTCGGCACGTTACAGAAAACTGTTGACGACATGAGACAGCCGGCAGCTCAGTTAGTGCCTGTCCAGGCGTCTCAAACACCGTCAGGGGCTATTAAACGCCCATTACCTCAGTGGGTCGACACGGACCCAGACACAGACACTGACTCCAGTGTCGACGGTGAAGAAACAAACGTATTTTCCAGTAGGGCCACACGTTACATGATCACGGCAATGAAGGAGGTTTTGCACATCTCTGATACTGCAAGTACCACAAAAAGGGGTATTATGTGGGGTGTGAAAAAACTACCCGTAGTTTTTCCTGAATCAGATGAATTGAATGAAGTGTGTGATGAAGCGTGGGTTACCCCCGACAGAAAACTGCTAATTTCTAAAAAATTATTGGCACTATATCCCTTCCCACCAGAGGTTAGGGCTCGTTGGGAAACACCCCCTAGGGTGGATAAGGCGCTCACACGCTTATCAAAACAAGTGGCGTTACCGTCTCCAGAAACTGCCGCCCTAAAGGAGCCAGCAGATAGGAGGCTGGAAAATATCCTTAAAAGTATATACACACATACTGGTGTTATACTGCGACCATCAATCGCCTCAGCCTGGATGTGCAGTGCTGGTGTGGCTTGGTCGGATTCCCTGACTGAAAATATTGATACCCTGGACAGGGACAATATATTATTGACTATAGAGCATTTAAAGGATGCATTCCTATATATGCGAGATGCACAGAGAGACATTTGCACTCTGGCATCAAGAGTAAGTGCGATGTCCATTTCTGCCAGAAGAGGATTATGGACGCGACAGTGGTCAGGGGATGCGGATTCCAAACGGCATATGGAAGTATTGCCGTATAAAGGGGAGGAGTTATTTGGGGGCGATCTATCGGACCTGGTGGCCACGGCAACGGCTGGGAAATCCACCTTTTTACCCCAAGTCACCTCGCAGCAGAAAAAGATACCGCCTTTTCAGGCTCAGTCCTTTCGTCCCCATAAGGGCAAGCGGGCAAAAGGCCACTCATATCTGCCCCGGGGCAGAGGAAGGGGAAAAAGACTACAACAGACAGCTTCTTCCCACGACCAGAAGCCCTCCCCCGCTTCTGCCAAGTCCTCAGCATGACGCTGGGGCCTTACAAGCGGACTCAGGCACGGTGGGGGCCCGTCTCAAGAATTTCAGCGCGCAGTGGGCTCACTCGCAAGTGGACCCCTGGATCCTGCAGGTAGTATCTCAGGGGTACAAATTGGAATTCGAGACGTCTCCCCCTCGCCGGTTCTTGAAGTCTGCTTTACCAACGTCTACCCCCGACAGGGAGGCGGTATTGGAAGCCATTCACAAGCTGTATTCCCAGCAAGTGATAATCAAGGTACCCCTCCTACAACAGGGAAAGGGGTATTACTCCACGCTGTTTGTGGTACCGAAGCCGGACGGCTCGGTGAGACCCATTTTAAATCTGAAAACCTTGAACACTTACATAAAAAGGTTCAAGTTCAAGATGGAGTCACTCAGAGCTGTGATAGCGAACCTGGAAGAAGGGGACTACATGGTGTCTCTGGACATCAAGGATGCTTACCTCCATGTCCCAATTTGCCCTTCTCACCAAGGGTACCTCAGGTTTGTGGTACAGAACTGTCACTATCAGTTTCAGACGCTGCCGTTTGGATTGTCCACGGCACCCCGGGTCTTTACCAAGGTAATGGCCGAAATGATGATTCTTCTTCGAAGAAAAGGCGTCTTAATTATCCCTTACTTGGACGATCTCCTGATAAGGGCACGGTCCAGAGAACAGTTAGAGGTCGGAGTAGCACTATCGCAAATAGTACTACGACAGCACGGATGGATTCTAAATATTCCAAAATCGCAGCTGATTCCGACGACACGTCTGCTGTTCCTAGGGATGATTCTGGACACAGTACAGAAAAAGGTGTTTCTCCCGGAAGAGAAAGCCAGGGAGTTATCCGACCTAGTCAGGAAACTCCTAAGACCAGGCCAGGTGTCAGTGCATCAGTGCACAAGGGTCCTGGGAAAGATGGTGGCTTCTTACGAAGCGATTCCATTCGGCAGATTCCACGCAAGAACTTTTCAGTTGGATCTGCTAGACAAATGGTCCGGATCGCATCTTCAAATGCATCAGCGGATAACCCTGTCTCCAAGGACAAGGGTGTCTCTCCTGTGGTGGTTACAGAGTGCTCATCTCCTAGAGGGCCACAGATTCGGCATTCAGGATTGGGTCCTGGTGACCACGGATGCCAGCCTGAGAGGCTGGGGAGCAGTCACACAGGGAAAAAATTTCCAGGGCTTGTGGTCAAGCATGGAAACGTCACTTCACATAAATATCCTGGAACTAAGGGCCATTTACAATGCCCTAAGTCAGGCAAGGCCTCTGCTTCAGGGTCAGCCAGTATTGATCCAGTCGGACAACATCACGGCAGTCGCCCACGTAAACAGACAGGGCGGCACAAGAAGCAGGAGGGCAATGACGGAAGTGGCAAGGATTCTTCGCTGGGCGGAAAATCATGTGACAGCACTGTCAGCAGTGTTCATTCCGGGAGTGGACAACTGGGAAGCAGACTTCCTCAGCAGACACGATCTTCACCCGGGGGAGTGGGGACTTCACCTGGAAGTCTTCCACATGATTGTAAACCGTTGGGAAAAACCAAAGGTGGACATGATGGCGTCTCGCCTCAACAAAAAACTGGACAGATATTGTTCCAGGTCAAGGGACCCTCAGGCAATAGCTGTGGACGCTCTGGTAACACCGTGGGTGTACCGGTCAGTGTATGTGTTCCCTCCTCTTCCTCTCATACCAAAAGTACTGAGAATCATAAGAAGGAGAGGAGTAAAGACTATACTCGTGGCTCCGGATTGGCCAAGAAGGACTTGGTACCCGGAAATTCAAGAGATGCTCACGGAAGACCCGTGGCCTCTACCTCTAAGACAGGACCTGCTCCAGCAGGGACCATGTCTGTTCCAAGACTTACCGCGGCTGCGTTTGACGGCATGGCGGTTGAACGCCGGATCCTGAAGGAAAAAGGCATTCCGGATGAAGTCATCCCTACCCTGATCAAAGCCAGGAAGGATGTAACCGTACAACATTATCACCGTATTTGGCGTAAATATGTTGCGTGGTGCGAGGCCAGGAAGGCCCCTACGGAGGAATTTCAACTGGGTCGATTCCTGCATTTCCTGCAAACAGGACTGTCTATGGGCCTCAAATTAGGGTCCATTAAGGTTCAAATTTCGGCCCTGTCGATATTCTTCCAAAAAGAACTAGCTTTTGTACCTGAAGTTCAGACGTTTGTCAAGGGAGTACTGCATATACAGCCTCCTTTTGTGCCTCCAGTGGCACCTTGGGATCTCAATGTAGTGTTGGGATTCCTAAAATCACATTGGTTTGAACCACTCACCACTGTGGACTTGAAGTATCTCACTTGGAAAGTGGTAATGCTGTTAGCCCTGGCTTCAGCCAGGCGTGTATCAGAATTGGCGGCTTTATCCTATAAAAGCCCTTACCTAGTTTTTCATACGGACAGGGCAGAATTGAGGACTCGTCCTCAATTTCTCCCTAAGGTGGTTTCAGCCATAGGCGTGCGCAGCACATTTTATTAGGGGGTGCACGACTGGAGTGGCGTGCCTAGCCCCGCCTACTGGGCGTGCCTAACCCCGCCTACTAACCAGCACCATATATTAGCAGTCAAAGCAAACTAAATAATACAGGGAATTTGATTAGAGTGTACAGTGAGGGCTGGCAGAGGTTTATTAAACCTAACAAGCTGTAAGCCTGGGACCTCGCTGACATCTGTCCGTTGCCCCCTACATTACAGCAGATATATTGTATTGCCTGTATTGTAAATGACAAAATGTAATGCAATAAAATGAAACTTTGACCTGTATATGGACTGGAGTGTCCTGCTAAGATGAGGTGGACAAGTATATAACATGCTTACGGATTACAAGACCTGTGAGTGCAGCAGCCTCTCACTGATCTATATATCTATAGTAGAGAGACTATATGAAGCAATCAGTAGTTTTACCGAGTGCACCTATAGATTATAGTCTAAAGGTTCACTCAGTAAACTACTCATTGCTTAGCTCAAAAAAAAACCCATATATATATATATATATATATATATATATCCCATCGTACTGAGGGCATCCGGGCAACTACTCTGTGACATCTAAGGAGTGCCGGACTAGACGCTGCAAAGCTTCTGATCAACGTTTCAATGCATAAGCATTTTCATCAAGATTACAGACATATTCACAAACACTCACCTATATAGTGCACCCATCACCACGAATCTCCTGCCGGGTCTACGGCGTCTTCCGCTGTCAGGCGTCGGATACGGACGTCACCACAGTGCCCGTCTCCAGACTAACAATAATGCATAAACAAGTACAAATGTTTCAATGTTGACAGCGCTAATTATATCATAAATGCTCAGTAACATTAATCCACTGAGATAAGAATCAATTTTATGCATAATAGCTAACATTAAAATATGCGGAGACGGCGCTATGCATTCTGGGAACAGTCAAGCTTTTAGCCTGTTGGTGCCTCGGATCAAGATCCTACTCTACACCCCAATGTCATTCCCAGTGGAGCCCAGTGTACCCCGCAGCAGAAATATGCGCTGTCATATGTTGTCATTAAGTATAGTCTGACACCCATTGATCGAGATTCCCTGTATGTATTTGTGACATCTACGATGTGTGAGTGCACTTTAAAAGGAGGGCAACAAGGCCAGTATACAAACATTATTGGATGTATATAGTGAGTGCCGACCACCAAAAAAACACACACACACATATGTATGTGTATATATATATATATATACACACACACACACACACACACACACACACACACACACACACACACAATTATATATATATATATATATATATATATATATGGCAAAGAATGAGGCGGCACTAAGAGGCCGAAGTTGCAAAGTGACTTTAGTGCAAAAGTGCCGCCTCATTCTTTGCCGTATGTATATGGGGTTAGCACCCTAGTGGAGGGCACCAGAGCAAGATAGCCCAGAGGGGCAGACCGAGTGCCGGCGATTGGTGTGGCGATATATATATATATATATATATATATAATCTCCATAAATAACTGGCACTCAGAGATACATATATATATATATATATATATACACACACACATATATATATATATATATATATATACATACGTATATACATATACGTGTGTGTATATATATATATATATATATATATATATACACACACACATACACACACACACATATATATATATATTGTGATAAACCTTTATTTTATTGTGGCAAATTTTATCCTACCCCCCACCCCCGCATGAACACAGAGACTGAGAGACAGTGAGTGAGTCTCTCACTCACATAAGGCAGGCTCAGGCAGGATGGTGGGACGACTACTGACTGTCTTCCTCTCCGAGTCCTCCTCCAGCGGTCGACAATGTCCGGGCCGGGCGGCAGAGCAGGGCACACACACACACACACACTTGAAATTAGCATGTTAATGTTAACTTTTACTTAGCCCGGCCGGAGCTGGGAGATGGGAGCCGGGAGTACAGCCCACAGCGCAGCCACTCAGCCAGGGCGGGAAGGAAGGGAGGGAGGGCGTGCGGTGTGACGTGATGACGTCACACTCACACCGCGAGGCAGTCGGCTTATGACAGTGGCGGTGGGTGGGCTGGGCTGTATGCGGCCAGCCCACCAGTCCAGGAAGAAGCCGCTGCCGCACAGCTGACAGTGACAGGCAGCTCTGTGTGTGAGCGTGTGACCGGCGGGCGGCGGCAGCGCAGCGGGACTCGGGAGGGAGTGAATTAAATCAATGGTGTTAGGGCAGCGCGAGCGATGCTGCAGCCAGGAGGAGGAGGTTATCCGATCATCGCTGTATCAGTGTGCTACTGCAGCAGCACGCAGACAGCGATGATCGGCGTGACGTGCTGGGGGGGGGGTGCCGGACATTAGGGGGTGCCTGTGCGCACCAGGCACTCCCCGTGCGCACGCCTATGGTTTCAGCATTTCACTTAAACCAACCTATCGTGGTGCCTGCGGCTACTAGGGACTTGGAGGATTCCAAGTTGCTGGACGTAGTCAGGGCCCTGAAAATATATGTTTCCAGGACGGCTGGAGTCAGAAAATCTGACTCGCTGTTTATCCTGTATGCACCCAACAAGCTGGGTGCTCCTGCTTCTAAGCAGACGATTGCTCGTTGGATTTGTAGTACAATTCAGCTTGCACATTCTGTGGCAGGCCTGCCACAGCCAAAATCTATAAAAGCCCATTCCACACGGAAAGTGGGCTCATCTTGGGCGGCTGCCCTAGGGGTCTCGGCTTTACAACTTTGCTGAGCAGCTACTTGGTCAGGGGCAAACACGTTTGCTAAATTCTACAAATTTGATACCCTGGCTGAGGAGGACCTGGAGTTCTCTCACTCGGTGCTGCAGAGTCATCCGCACTCTCCCGCCCGTTTGGGAGCTTTGGTATAATCCCCATGGTCCTTTCGGAGTCCCCAGCATCCACTAGGACGTTAGAGAAAATAAGAATTTACTTACCGATAATTCTATTTCTCATAGTCCGTAGTGGATGCTGGGCGCCCATCCCAAGTGCGGATTGTCTGCATTACTTGTACATAGTTATTGTTACAAAAATCGGGTTATTGTTGTTGTGAGCCATCTTTTCAGAGGCTCCTTCTGTTATCATGCTGTTAACTGGGTTCAGATCACAAGTTCTACGGTGTGATTGGTGTGGCTGGTAATGAGTCTTACCCGGGATTCAAAATCCTTCCTTATTGTGTACGCTCGTCCGGGCACAGTATCCTAACTGAGGCTTGGAGGAGGGTCATAGGGGGAGGAGCCAGTGCACACCAGCTAGTCCTAAAGCTTTTACTTTGTGCCCAGTCTCCTGCGGAGCCGCTATTCCCCATGGTCCTTTCGGAGTCCCCAGCATCCACTACGGACTATGAGAAATAGAATTATCGGTAAGTAAATTCTTATTTTTATCACATAATTATTTTTTGTTTCTCTGTGTTTTTTATTTACAGGTAATGGGCACGGCCATGGGGACCAGGTTCGTGCCCAGCTATGCCAACCTCTACATGGGGGAGTTTGAACAAACCCATGTGTGGGGCAGCGGCTGGGCTGGAACCTGGTCCTCTATGGCCGCTATATTGATGATCTTTTTATTATTTGGGATGGGGTCCTGCACTCTGCTACACAGTTTATTCAATCACTGGCTTGTAACAAGTATAACCTTACTTTCACTTCAACCTTTCACACCACCAAAATAATTTTTTGGATGTTAATCTAGAGATTATTAATAATAAAATAGTCACGTCTACATTTAGCAAAAAGACTAATACTAATTCTTATTTACACTTCACCAGTTCACTCTTTAAACCCTGGAAGCAGAATATCCCTAAGGGACAACTTATCCGTTTCAGGAGAAACTGCTCCAGCTTTATTACTTTTACGGAACAGGCAGACACTCTTCTCACTTCCTTCAGGGAGTGTGGGTACCCGGAAAACATTTTACAAAAAGCCCTTATGGAGGTTTCCGAGTTAGATAGAGATAGCCTTTTACAATATCATTCTAAGAAAGATGAACATGCTGTTAATAAGGATAAGAGCTTTGCTTTTATATGCAAATTCAATAGTTGTGCGGGCCAGATTCGTAGCATAATAAATAGAAATTTAAAAATTTTGAAACAGGATCGTATTCTGGTGGAAACACTCCCCCAGGTCCCACAAATAATCTATAGAAAAAATAAGTCTCTAAAAACCCTTTTAGCTCCCAGTCTTTTGAAAAAAGTAGATAATGAAGATACTAGCAGAAAACAAGAATTAGGATCCGAATGGCTGACAAATAAACCATTAGGTTTCTTTCATTGTGGCAAGAATAAATGTTAAGTTTGTTTCCATACACCTAGGAAAACAGTGTCGATTGAATTACCAAATAAAACAGATATCCATATTATTAAATCATTTATGAATTGCGATTCCTCATATGTCATTTACCTCCTTTGGTGTAGTTGTCACCTATACTACGTGGGCCGTACCACTAGAAAATTACGCACTAGGTTTATGGAACACAAAAGAAATATTGCTAAAGGCTTCCTGAAACATAGTGTGTCTCGTCACTTACTCCATACATCAAAAAGACCCTGGATGTCTTTCTGTCTTGGCACTGGAACATGTGGCTCCCACTGTAAGGGGTGGGGACAGATTCTCACTATTATGTAAGAGAGAAATCTACTGGATGCTCCAGTTCAACTCAGTACACCCCACCGGTCTAAATGAGACAATGGAATTGAGTGTAGTGGTATAAAACCTTGAGGAGTCTAAATGAGACAATGGAATTGAATGTAGTGGTATAAAACCTTGAGGAGTCTAAATGAGACAATGGAATAGAACGTAGTGGTTTATAATCCTTGATAAGGGCCTTATAGACGTTTGCCTGATGCCCCTGCTACAGCAATCTTTTATCAATTGACCTCTCCCCCCGCACCCAGTTGGTACAGGTGACAATTCTGTGTCACCTGTGTGTGGTCTGCGCGGCCCTGGAGGCTTTCACGCACACCCGTGACGGGACAGTGGGTTCCCCTGTCAGCACGTCTAGGGTGAGCGGTCATTCGGTGGTTATCCGAGGCGCTTAGGTAACTCCTGCCAGCTGGAGTTCCTCCATGGCTGCGCAGCCACCCAATGGTGGCGGTGGGGCCAGTGTCATATGGGTTCTGACTGTTTAATAGGCTCATTAACTATTCTCTGCATGTAAATTCCTCTGTCTATCCTTTCCTGTTATTTGTGTTATTATAAGGCATGCTACAATTTCACCATCTAGGAGGTTTACCAGTTAAACACAAACTGATCCCTATAATGATCTTGACTATTTATCACAGGAGGAGGGTATATATAGTATGGAGGGGCTAAATAACAATTATTTAATTGTCCCTGTGAGTGTTCTGGGTGTTATGATCTACTATGTACTCCTATCAAGATTCGCACTAAGTACAGTCCCGGCCCCTGTGGCTGCCTAACAACACTCACTGATTGTTAAAATTCAGTGTGTAAAGTGTCTCAGTGATTATTTATATATTGGTTCCATTATATTAAACTATATAGGTTGACTTTTAGTGTGTATCGATTTGCCCACTAGTGGGAACAAGTGTACTTTTTCATGTAACTGCAGCACCTCGGGCTCCCGGTCACGTGACAGGGGAATGACGCCATCGTACACCGCGTTGGTGCTCGTCCGGGTTGCCCAGCAACCAGGGTGCCTCTGCCAGGAAACTTCTATTGGCCTCCGCATGTCACGTGACCCGGAAGGAGCGTCTAATGCTCCACCGAGTCCCGCGGACCTGCCTGTCCCCCCACTTCTGATCAGGTGCACCTCTGTGAGTACTGTGGGCTGCGGGGGTATCATGCCCCCGGAAATGTGGGGGGGGGGTATATAAGTGAATAAAAAATCCCACTGTGGATGATGCATTCGGTGGTTGGGGGCGAGTCATGTGATTGCACTGACCTTTGACCTCCTTTACTTTAAAATCATGTTTCATTATTCCTCTTTATATATATGAAATGAATATTTTTACTGTGGGTTTGCCTCCTACTAACTTCTGTATACATTCTAAGTAGATAGATTATAGTGAATTCTTGTTTTTATTATAACTGTGGATAATTGAATGGTATTTTTATCACACCTGTTGGGCATCAGGTCATTAAATAGGGTTTAAATAGATCCCATATTCAGACTGAGCTTTACTTCTGATGAAGCTAGGTGACCGAGCCTAGGGAAACGCGTTAAGTGTTGAAGCTGCTACCATCACCAGTGTCCTACCTTTCAACGGATCCAGATATGGACTTTTAAAAAGCTGCTTTGGAACTTTCGCTGTGGGACTTCACCTGTACAGCACCGATTGGAGAGACCCAGTTTTCACACAAACGGCACAGCTTGCTTGCTGGCAATTTCAAACTTCTGGAAGTCTCCGTCGTCACGGGTAACACCAGCTGTATTTATTCCTCCTACCCAGGGAACTTTGCACACACTCTCAGTCCGGGATCCTTTGTGGACACTCACTAGCAGCCATTACCAAATTATTTTTAAGCTCCATCAATGCCCTAAACTATATGTTTACATTGGAATTTCATGTCCTTGTTTTTAGTATGTGATGTTTAGTCAATTAATAAATTACATGTTATTTTATTGAAATTTATCCACAGTCTTTTATTATTGGAGAAACACGTAGCGCCAGTTTATATTCTCTAATCTGTAGGGAGGCAGATCAATATTGTCCCAGACTGATCTATGGGGAGGCAAATCAGTATTGTGTCAGCCTGATAGGTGTGGAGAGGTAAATCAATATTATATCAAGTCACTCTGCAGAGAGGCAGATTACATTGTCAGTCAGAGTGGCAGAGAGGCAAATCCATGATGTCAACTCACTCTGTAGGCAGTAGGATCAGTAAATAACCCAGTATATACAAAGATGCAGATTATTGTGGTCTACTAATCTGCTGAGGGAAAGAAAGATACAGGGGTCTATTTATGAAGCAGTGATAAAAGTGGAGAAGTGAGCCAGTGGAAAAGTTGCCCATGGCAACCAATCAGCTGCTACGTATAATTTTATAGATTGCACTTTATAAATGTTACCTCAGCACTGATTGGTTGCCATGGGCATCTTCTTCACTGGCTCACTTCTCCACTATTTTTACTGCTTCATGAATAGACCCCACTGTATGTTAGCTTCTATCTGCTAAGGGGTCATCTATCACCAGTTATTTTCAGCAGGCAAAACTATCAACTTCATACCATCCAGCCGAGAGGTTTAACCTCTGATCATTGACAGAGGAGGAAGAACAAAGTACAGTAGATCATTCAGAGGATAGGAAGGTCAACGCCATCACATTCAGTGATGGTAAGATCAATGTCATCTCACTTATTGGAAAGGAAGCTCAAGTCAGTGGAGAGGAGGTTCAATGTCAACCCATTCAGGGGAGAAGAAGCTCAATGTCAGCCCATTCAGAGGAGAGGAAGTTCAATGTCAGCCCATTCAGGGGTAGAGGAAGTTCAATGTCTGTCCATTCAGGGGGAGAGGAAGTTCAATGTCAGCCCATTCAGAGGAGAGGAAGTTCAATGTCAGCCCATTCAGGGGAGAGGAAGTTCAATGTCAGCCCATTCAGAGGAGAGGAAGTTCAATGTCAGCCCATTCAGGGGAGAGGAAGTTCAATGTCAGCCCATGCAGAGGAGAGGAAGTTCAATGTCAGTCCATTCAGGGGGAGAGGAAGTTCAATGTCAGCCCATTCAGAGGAGAGGAAGTTCAATGTCAGCCCATTCAGGGGAGAGGAAGTTCAATGTCAGCCCATTCAGAGGAGAGGAAGTTTAATGTCAGCCCAATCAGGGGAGAGGAAGTTCAACGTCAGCCCATTCAGGGGAGAGGAAGTTCAACGTCAGCCCATTCAGGGGAGAGGAAGTTCAACGTCAGCCCATTCAGGTCAGAGGAAGTTCAGCGTCAGCCCATTCAGGTCAGAGGAAGTTCAGCGTCAGCCCATTCAGAGGAGAGGAAGAGCAACACCATCACATTCACTACGTGGGAAGATCAAGGTAAGCATATTCAAAGAAGAGAATAATCAATGTCAGATCATGCAGAGGAAAGGAAGATCAGCCAACTCGGGGAAGAATATCAACGCCATTTTTTTCAGCAAACGGGAACATCAGTGTAATCCTATTCAGCAGTGAAGATGGTTAATATCAGCCCATTCAGTGAAGAAGATCCTACTCAATTTAGTGGATTATCAACATTAGCCCAGTCAGAGAGCAATATCAATGCATCACTTGCAGCGAAGAGGAAGATCAATGCCAACCTATTCAGTGGATGGGAAGATCTACGTAATCCAGTACAGGATGAGAGATACATTAACCCAGAAGAACATCAATGTTAGCGTATTCAGTGGAGAGGTACAGTAGATCAATGTCAATCCAGGTAGAGCAGAGAAAAACAATGATATCCAATTCAGGATGCTGGGAGTTGAACCTAGGCCTGATTTGCAGTGAAGAGAAAAAACGAAAATCAACCAAATGTGTGAAGAAACAGGTTCTAACATTTTAAATTGTGTGCCTTCCAGATTCTGCTGACAGACTGATCTGTATAGCTATAAACTTGTGTAAATGTATCCAGTCATAGACATGTATTTTAAAATAGAAAATAATGACCATGTAATACTGTTTTGTTTCAGATGTTATTGTATTAATGCCTGAAAGGAGGAGCTGTTCTTTTAGCGGGTGTAGTATGGTATGCCGGCGGTCGGGCTCCCGGCGACCAGCATACCGGCGCCAGGAGCCCGACCGCCGGCATACCGACAGTGTGGCGAGTGCAAATGAGCCCCTTGTGGGCTCGCTGCGCTCGCCACGCTGCAGGCACGGTTGCGCGCTACGCGCGCCACGCTATTTTATTCTCCCTCCAGGGGGGTCGTGGACCCCCACGAGGGAGAATGTATGTCAGTATGCCGGGTGTCGGGATTCCGGCGCCGGTATACTGTGCACCGGGATCCCGACATTCGGCATACTGAAGACCACCCCTTTTAGCCATGGTTCCAAAGAGATTTTCTTCACAGTGGTGAAGTATGACACTTCAAGGGCCTGACACACAAGCTGTAGTAAATAGGGCGTACATTACTCAAAAGAAGTGTGCTTGTATGTAATTCATACATACCTCCCAACTGTTTTCGCGGGACAGTCCCGTTTTTTGGGGACTGTCCCGCTGTCCCACCCGCGGACCGCAGTGTCCCGCGGTGGGGGGGCAGTTGGGAGGCTCCTGTCAATGCTGCAGAGCAGCGGTGAACAGACGCTGTGCGCATGCGCACAGCTTCTATTCACGAGTGAAAGAGGGAGAGGGGGCATGCCAGCAGCTCACAGAGCGCTGGGCATGCCTGCTTCAGTGATGGACAAGGGGGCGTGGCTTACGCTCGCGGCACCAGTGTGAAGCCACGCTCCCTTTTCCCGAGGCCACGCTCTTTTCGGGAACGCATGCGGCTTTGCCGCGTGTGTGTCCCTCTTTGAAGATAAAGAAAGTTGGGAGGTATGTTCATATATTCGCAGCAGCAAGCGCTGGGTTTCTGTAAGGGGTGTTTCCAAATGTTTGATTTTAGAGCGATCGTCGTCAGCTTATAAAGGATCAATAATTAGCATGTAACAAGCTATAGTCTGCCCCAAAGTGGTATATATACATATAATACAATACTTCAAACATATGCAGACGCAATGATCACTGTAAGCCATTTACCAGATTCTCTCTCTGGTGCGATAATTGAGCACTCAGACACACAGACACACACACACACACACACACACACACACACACACACACACACACACCAGACTTGTATGAAAATCTGCTGCCACTGGGCATGTGCGGCAGCTCCATTCCACCCTTTATACTGCATGTAGTGGACATTGGCCTAGCTGTGGAGAAGGGGGGTTTCCGTGCAACTGGAACCCCCCCCCACCCCGCCCTGTGTTTGCCTATGATTCGCCCACATGCTAAGTTGTATGCACCTTGAAATGCAGCCACACCTGTGTATGTAGCACATGCAGCTGGTTTCCTACTAGTCTTCATCAACATTGTACGCTTGTATCTGCTTTGTACTAGATACAGAAGTGATCACGGCCATTCGACTTGCAACTAGTGTGCCCGTGGCTGTACGCCAGCACATGCGTACGCACCCACTTCCATTAGGAATGCATTGGTGCGTACATACCCATGATTATTTGCGAGTAGGTGCGAATAGTCCCTGCCGTTATGTGTTTGCACGTGCAAATGCATCACAGTAAAGCTGACCAAGGACCCATCTGTACATCAGTCATACTTTCATTTATATCCAGGTCTTTATAGCCCACATTTGCGTGAACACACCCTCACCAATCTTTGCTTTATTGCCCACCACAATCCAGTTCCATCTCTTCAGCTGTATAAGAAAAGATGGGATGGAAATGTGTGTGACTGTACTTGCGTTTGCTCATTGAGAGAGACATTAGGCTTGGGCACTGAAGGGTGTGTGGTCAAGGCAGGGAGGCGTGGCCAAGTCAGGGAGGCATGGCCACGCCCCCTCTTTTAAAAAAAAGAGGAAAATTCTATGCACCGATCATCCATCCTGCCCATTTCACTAGGAAGCAGATGGGGTGTGTGAGAGATTGCCCCATTCTTCTGGACGTCTGCAGGGACTCCTCACAAATCTATGAGTCTCCCAGACGTTTCAAAAGAGGGGGCAAGTATGCATAAACTGGATTTGGTTTTGTGAGATAGAATCAGACAAGTACTCAATTAGACACATGCCCAAACCACAACTGCAAATAAAACTGGTTTGCATACAACTCTGAATCAGGCACTCAGGCCCACAGAGGTACATACTGAAATGATCATGTTCTGTAGGGCTGTGTTGTGACACCAATCCATTGTAATAACTACACTACTAACGTATCAAATGGAATACGACTGGGTACAGTGAAACATAAACAAAGTGAAGAATAATAGTTGACAGGGCGGTGCAGACGCATGTGATCTGACCATGTCAGTTAAGTGGTTAATAGCCGAGAGAGGTTAGAAAAACCAACCGTGGAGTATTTTTTCTATTCATACAATTAAACCCTGTTATCCCTTCTTTATTGTAATTTATCATTATTATCTATATATTAATAGCAGAAGGACGACTTTTATAAGTGGTATATTTCTATGATGACATAATTCAGTGAAAATCCCCAGCGCAGTTTCCAGATGGTCAGGAAACTGCGCAGGACCCATTCTGCGCATGTGCAGAACAGGTTCTGGGATTGCATTCCAGAAATGCGATCGCCTCTACCTGATTGACAGGCAGAGGAGTCTGGGGGAGGGACAAGGGCGGCCGGTGTTGCCGGTAACAGGGGCGTTTTACAGGAGTGGCGAGGCCAAGGACTGCATCCTGAGAGGCAGTTTCCTTGGCCTCGCAAGCCGCCCTGCGATGGCAAGCCTGCCATTGTAGATGATCTCGACCGATGGCTGAGATGTTCATGCCATATACGATCGTACCTCCTCTTGCATTTGCAATGCAAAGGATTGCCTTTGCAATGCAAAGGATTGCATTTGCAAAGCAATTGCAATTTTTACTGAATTAGGCCCTTGGTCCTTAGATTGCATAAAAATATAAATGTAGTAATTGGTTGCTCCGTTTCGGAGTTACGTGGCAAAACATCCACCTGCCATTTAACCATTGTGCTCTGGAAAATGTGCCAGAGTGTTTGCTCTCTAGTGCACGTGCGCCATCTTTGCAAAGATGTCACTGGGAAGATGGCGCCAGCCCAGGAGTAGGGTTACCAAAAGGTTAAAAAAAAAGGGCAGACCAGGTGGGCCAAGTGGTTCTTATCTGCCCTCATGCAGTCCCCATGCCTGGTGATGCTCCCTACGGCCCTGGCTATGAATGTTATGTCTGCTACCTCTGCTTGCTCTCAGTCATACTTTCTGGTCTTTTCAACAGCCCTTTGAACAGTATCTGTACTAAATAGGGATCTTTGCAAACAGACTTACTAGTTTTGTGATACAAACTAGGTTGAAAATTCTGCATCAGGCGAATCTCTGTGCATGGACGCAAAAAGACAGAGCATCTCTGTCCTATGCTGAGTTGGTTTGAACTTGGCCGGATCTGGCTTTTCTGTGACTTTGGGTGGTTCAGGGCAGAAAGCAGGCGGCGACAATGTGATTGCATGGAACTGTTCTGACTCATGAGAGTGTCGTGGGTGTGTATCTAAAGCTCTGTACAATTCTGAGTCACATACAAGGGGAATGGCAAACGCAGGATTTCTAGAGGAGGGTTTCCAAATGCAATCCACAATCTCCAACTCTGCGGGACATTGGAACAAGTGCTGGGGTGTTGTGGAGCGGTAGAAGAGCCTAGTAACGACTCTGGAAATGAATGTACTCGTTGGTCTTTTTATACACTGGATACTGTATGGAATACAGTATTAATATTTAACACAATAAATTATCTATAGTATAGGCTGTATCAAACATTTAAATAATAAAAAGAAATGGTCAGGAAAAGGTTAAACATACCATAATAAATAAATACACAAAAATAATAGAACCAGTACTACACTTTCTAAGCACACATTCTCCCACCTCATGGTAAGGCTCCTGTCTCTTCTTCTTGGCAGCTACTCTCTGGTCCAGTGCACTGACCGAGGACTCAGAGCCACACACACAGCAAACTTGGTAGAAGAAGCTAGTACCACTGAGCATGTGCAGCAGCTCTGCTCTGTCCCTTAAACTGCATTATGTGGCAGCAGCTCTAGTAATCGTATTATATATCATTTCTATTGTTGTCATAATTTAAGCCACTTGCCAAGAGCCTGGAAACCCCCCTTGCATTTGCCTATGAAAGGAAGCATATTTCTGATGGATCTCTTGCACCTAGCATGGGACGGCTGCAAGTGCCAATACTAATGGGTTGGCATAAAATCAGTGGGCGCTTGCAGACACATGTATCCCTGCATTAGCTGGACAGAGCCTGGCATTAGCATATGGTAGTAGCTCAGGCGTCCGCTGCTGCCCGCAACTACAGTATAGCCACATTACACCTAACTAAGATTCCGGCCCTGGGTATTCATCCATTAATATCTGTGTTAAACCAATAGAAAGTAATAGAATAATATGAAGGATAAGAGACTTAAAATCAAATGAAAAATAAAATGCCCTTGTTACCCAGCTTGACGCAGGGGAACGGAAGCAATCATTGACAAAAATGTGTTGAATTATAAAAATATTTGTAATTACTCTCAGTTTACATATTAATGTAAGACCTATGTGTTGCTGTGAATGACAATACGTTTGCCCCACCTGTGGTTTAAGGCGGATATATTTTATTCATTCCACTGGTACTGATATGTAAATGTGCCACTGTTTGTAACACATAATTAACATAAATTGATTAATTAAACTAATTTGCGGCAACTCACATGATACTAACATAGGCAATGCAATTATAAAATGAAGCATTGATAATATTAAGCTGTGGCATCTAAAGCCCCCGGCAAGTAAACACTCAGCGGCATCTAAAAATAATAAAGTAAAAATAAAATTCTGAGCTATGAATGCATAACGAAGACAAAAGGAGACGTCGTCATTCAGCACGCCTAATCTGTTTCTTATTCATACGTTCTTCACATAAATTAAAAGGGATTGTTAACCTTTAAGCATATTTGGTATGGAAAAATGGAATGAAAGTTGTGTGAGATAGTTTTGAAGGTATTAATAATTAGGCTCCAATCAAACCCCCTAAATGGGATGCGATCTGGATCCAGACAGTCGTGATCTTGACAGGCAGAATACCGACAGCCAGACAGTCAGAATCCTGATGGTCTCGCCGGTAAGCACGGGAGGTTAGGGTTAGGCACTAGGGGGAAGGTTGGGATTAGGCTGCGGGAGTGGATGGTTAAGGTTAGGTACCGGGGTGGGGGGGGGGGGTTATGCTGCGGGAGAGGGAGGATAAGTTGCAGGAGGAGATGGTTACAGTTAGGATAAGGGGGTGAGGGAGGTTAGGGTTAGGTTCCCGGGGGGGAAGGTTAGGCTCTGGGAGGGGATGGGTAGGGTTAGGTTGCGGGTGGGTGGGGGGGTTAGGGTTAGGCTGCGGGAGGAGAAGGTTAGGAGTAGGGTTTAAATATTTAATGGAACCGTCTGGATTTGGACTGTTGGGATCCTACTGTCGGGATCAGTATGAGATCCCGGCGTATGGTATACCGGAGTTTAAAATACCAACAGGGTTGAGTTAAGGGTGTTCTACCCTCTTCCCTCCCGCCTAACCCTAACCCTTCCTACCCACAGCCTAAACCTAACCTCCCCCCCCCCTTTGTGCCTAACACTAACCACCCCCGGAGGAGACTAAACTTAACCCCCCATACCCGCTGCCTAAACCTAACCCTCCCGCCCCATAGACTAACCCTAACCTTCCGAGGGGGGTGTCTCACTCCCCAGGACAAAGCACTGTGCCAGAGTCTCTAGTGCTCAGTGCGCTAGCATCGGCGGTGCCGGCTACGGGAGAGGAGGGGGCCACACACGGTCATCGATGGACGCCGGAAAGGTAAGTAAGTATAAGGGTGCAGTGTGTGTGGTGTGGGCCCCCTATGGACCCAAAGGCCCGTGTGCACCGCAAACACTGCACTCATTATAGATACGCCACTGCACCTCCTGTAGTTCTGTGAAAATCCATTGCATAGCCCACTGGAACAGTATTTTATTTAATTGTTTTACCTCATTCACATACAGTATTTACACATAATGGAACCAATGTAGAGTTGCCTACAAGCTCACACAGGTGTCCTCAGGTGAGCTTAGGGAGGACAGAAACCTCCTGTGGAGCAGAATCCTTTGATAGGGACATATACAAGTTCTTAGAGCTGACATTTAATAGTCCATCCACATTTTACAACATACAGTATAAGGTAGAGATGTGCACCGTACCATTTTGGTGGTTTTGTATTTTGGCTGTGACTGGTTTTGGTTTTGTATTTTTTTTTAAAGTGTCAAATAAAAGCTAAAATTACATAAATTGGGCTTTTTTGTTCCGAGAGTATTATTAACCTCAATCACACAAATTTTCAGTCAATTTTGACCACCTCATAGCTCACAATATTGTTTTCATCAAGTTTAGGCCAAAGGCTGCAGTGAGCTGGTTACTAAGTGACTGAGCAGCAGCACAAACACGTGGCAGTTTATAGCACTTTTAAGTAACACTGCCACACAGCAGTGACTAAAATGAAAAATGGTGCAAGATGGAATTGTCCTTGGGCTCTCCCATCCACCCTTAATATGGGAAATAAAAAGGACATGCACAGTTTACTACAGCAACAGGAACTGCCACTTTTGTGGCTGAAGTGCTTGATTTATTTGGGCCCCCACAAAAATTTTTTATGGGGGCCCAAACCACATTTTTTGAAGGACTACCTCCAAGCACTAATGAAGAGGTTGATGATGAGGGTGTTAATTACATTATAATCTTGTAAAATAAACTTCATGAAATTTTTGCAAATAATGTAACAAGTAGGATGTGCCTAAATGGCTCACGACCCTACCTCTACTAACTTTTTTGAAGGACTACCTCCAAGCACTAATGAAGAGGTTGATGATGAGGGTGTTAATTACATTATAATCTTGTAAAATAAACTTCATGAAATTTTTGCAAATAATGTAACAAGTAGGATGTGCCTAAATGGCTAACGACCCTGCCTCTACTAACTTTGGCCTCATAAATGGAGCGGATGCCTTCACAAGCATTGTCAGGATTTGGGTAAAAATAGTTCCACACAGTTCCACACGTTGATGTCTCTATGCCCAGACATCACATTGGCTTTCTTTTTATCATGGGCAAGAACTGGCAGCTGACTTACACAAACAACATAATCAACATTCTCAGTGTCAGATAGTAGTAGTACACACATATCCCCCTTATCCTGTTGCACTTCAACACAGGCATCCTTAATTTCTATTATGTCCTCATCACCTTCTTTACTTGTACTGATTCCCACATATGCAGATGGTGCAGAAAAGGTGGAAGGAGACCAAATAGGCTTATCTATGAGGACAGTATCAGAAAGGTCAGACTCACTCATAGCTAACATGGACACCCCTAGATTCTCCTCAGGGATGTGTGACGGTTCTGAACACAGTTTGTTCTACTGCCTTGATTTTCCTTTTTTCATACCTCTTCTAGACTATAATTTAAAAGTTCTTGCAACATCATGAGAGGTGTCACAACTGAGGGCCTGAGCTGACGGGAGGCAGCCTCAGTTGTAGGGGCTGAGATGTACCGGAACCTGGGAGGTTGTATCAGACCCCTGGACATGTAAGTAACATGAATAATAACTGCCCGAAGGCGTGACCACGACAACTTGGATAAAAGTCAATGATGTTTATTATGACAACTCCGCAACACAGCAGCAGTAAAAGAAAATGTAAAAGTCAGCAAAGAATAAATACAGTTCCTGGGTACTACAGGATGGCAGGAGCCACAGGGCACTGGTAGTGTGAGATAGTTCTTATGATCTTCTAGATGGAAAGTCCTTACCAGGCCCGACTGTAGCAATGGAGATAACCCAGGATTGTGCCAGCTGGTGTTCCAGGAAAAGCTGGGTTGCTGAAGATAAAACAGCTGCTGTGGATACTGGCTGGAACCAGACTGTTGTTAGCACGGAGTGGATACTGGCTGGAACCAGTTAAATAATAAATGAACTTGGGAGCGATGAAATATGAACTGAAATGTAGAACTTGAGAGCGGAGAAATAATAATACCGGTGGAGAGTGGTAAAGTGTAGAAAGGACACCGGCCCTTTAAGGGAAGCTGTACTCTGCTGGAAGCTGAGCTGGAAGCAGGTAATGTTGTAGCTGGAAACAGATGAATCCACAATGGATTGGAGAGTCAGGCTACACCGCAGGTGGAATGCTGGTGCGGGTCTCTATGGTGGAAGTCTTGAGACAGGAGCTGGAACCTGGAAGACAATCACAGGAGAGAGACAAACAGGAACTAGGTTTGACAACCAAAGCACTGACGACTTCCTTGCTCAGGCACAGTGTATTTATACCTGCAGCAAGGAAGGGATTGGCTAGGCAATTATGCAGATTATCAATACTGAGAACAGATTGGTGGAAATGATCAGCTGACAGAATCCAAGATGGCTGCGCCCATGCAGACACTTGGAGGGAAGTTTGGTTTGTAATCCATGTGGAAATGAAAACAGTAATGGCGGCGCCGGCCACCGGAGACAGGAGGCGCCAGGCTGACAGATGCACATCCAACCACGCGGACACAGCGGAGGCCGCGGCTGACGTAATCGCCACTCAGACACTCTGCATGCAGAAGTTCAGGGACGGCGGCGGAGGCCGCGGGAGACGCCATGCCAGGTGTAATATGGCGTTTACTGTGACAGCGTCCCAGAGTGACAGGAGAGGATACAGGAATGTACACATCAGGATAACAGATGGGATCCGGTCCTGGAGCGCTGAGCCAGCCTTAGGAGGCATCTGATGGGTAAGAAATGGCGTCCAGATACCCGGATCGTGACAGCACCCCCCCCTTTAGGAGTGGCCCCAGGACACTTCTTTGGCTTTTGAGGAAACTTGGAATGGAATCTCCGGACCAAGGCAGGAGCATGGACATCAGAAGCATTGGTCCATGAACGTTCCTCAGGACCATAACCCTTCCAGTCAATAAGATATTGTAGTTGACCGTAACGGTGACGTGAGTCCAGGATCTTGGCCACTTCATACTCAACGCCTCGTTGAGTTTGGACTTTCGGAGTTGGAGGAAGTGAGGAATGAAACCGATTCAAGATCAGCGGTTTCAACAGGGAAACATGGAATGTCCTGGGTATTTTTAAGAAGGGAGGCAACTGGAGTCTGTAAGCAACAGGATTGATGACTTGTTCAATCTTGAAAGGACCGATATAGCGAGGTGCAAACTTCATACTGGGAACTCTTAACCTCAAATTCTTCGTGGATAACCATACCCGATCACCCACCTTGAGAGCAGGAACTGCTCGACGCTTCTTATCCGCAAACTTCTTGTACCTGAACGATGCCTTGAGCAGAGCTGATCGTACGCTCTTCCAGATATTGGCAAACTGATGCAAGGTGATATCCACTGCGGGAACAGAAGTTGCTGGAAGCGGTTGGAACTCAGGGACTTTAGGGTGGAATCCAAAGTTAGTGAAGAATGGTGTTGAAGCAGATGAAGAATGATACTGGTTGTTATGACAGAACTCGGCCCAGGGAAGTAATTGAACCCAGTCATCTTGAGAGGAGGACACATAGATGCGGAGGAAGGCCTCCAAGTCCTGATTCACCCTCTCGGTTTGACCATTGGTCTGAGGATGGTAAGCCGTGGAAAACTTTAGCTTGACTTGGAGGACTTGACATAAACTTCGCCAGAATTTGGCTGTGAATTGAACTCCTCGATCTGAGATAATTTCTTCAGGAAGACCGTGGAGTCGGAAGATCTCTTGTATGAATACTTGAGCCAACTTGGAAGCTGACGGAAGACCGGTGAGAGGAATGAAGTGTGCCATCTTGGTGAACCGGTCAACTACCACCCAGATGGTATTGAACTTGTTGCACATGGGTAAGTCTGTAATGAAATCCATCGACAAGTGGGTCCATGGTCGACGGGGAACGGATAGTGGAACCAGTTGCCCCGCAGGCGACTGGCGGGATACTTTATGTTGGGCACACTTTGGGCAAGATGCAATAAACTCCAGTACGTCCTTTTTCAGAGTTGGCCACCAATAGGACCTAGAGATAAACTCCAGGGTTTTTTGGATACCTGTATGTCCGGCAAAATGGGAAGCATGGGCCCAATGCATGAGCTTCTTCCTTAGCATCGGCTTCACAAAACTTTTCCCTGATGGGGGCGTAGAGTCCATCCCTACCGTGGAGAATGCCAACGGATTTATAATAGGATGCTTGTCTGAAGACTCTGACTCATTTTCTTGCTCCCATGAGCGGGAAAGGGCATCGGCCTTGCGATTCTGAGAGCCCGGACAGAACTGGAGTTTACAGTCGAACCTGGAAAAGAAAAGTGCCCATCTGGCCTGACGAGGGTTGAGACATTGTGCGCCCTTCAGGTATAAAAGGTTCTTGTGGTCTGTAAGTATGGTGATTGAATGAGAAGCTCCCTCCAACAGATACCTCCACTCTTCTAGAGCGAGCTTGATGGCTAGCAACTCCTGGTCGCCAATGGCATAGTTGCGCTCAGCTGGGGAGAACTTCCGGGAGAAGAAACTGCAAGGGTGTAAATGGCCATCTTTAGCCCTCTGAGATAACACCGCTCCTACTCCAACGGAGGAGGCATCCACCTCTAAGATGAAAGGAGAGTCGATGTCAGGCTGTTTCAGAACAGGCGCAGAGATGAACCTTTGTTTTAAAAGATGAAATGCTTGCATGGCTTCTTCAGACCACTTGGACGGGTTAGCACCCTTCTTAGTGAAAGCAGTAATAGGCGCCACAATGGTGGAAAAGTCTCGTATAAACTTTCGATAATAGTTGGCGAACCCTAAGAACCTCTGGACCCCTTTGAGGGTTAAGGGTACCGGCCAATTTTGGATTGCTTGTAGTTTCTCAGGATCCATCTCTAGTCCGGAACCGGACACAATGTACCCTAGAAACGGAATGGACTTGACTTCAAAGACGCATTTTTCTAATTTGCAATAGAGATGATTGACACGGAGACGGGACAGAACCTCTTTAACCCAAAAACGATGTTCCTCTAAATCGTTGGCAAAAATGAGGATATCGTCTAGATAGACCACGACATGACGGTATAGAATGTCTCTGAAGATCTCATTGACAAAATGCTGGAAGACAGCTGGAGCATTGCTCAATCCGAAGGGCATGACGAGGTACTCATAATGTCCGTCACGGGTGTTAAAGGCGGTCTTCCACTCGTCACCCTCACGGATCCGGATGAGATTGTATGCACCTCGCAAGTCCAGCTTTGTAAAGATGGTAGCTCCGCTAACTCTGTCAAAGAGCTCAGTAATCAGGGGTAAAGGATAACGGTTCTTGATGGTAATGTCGTTCAAACCTCTGTAGTCGATGCACGGCCGCAGACCACCATCTTTCTTTTTTACAAAAAAGAAGCCTGCGCCGGCTGGAGAAGAAGAAGGTCGAATGAACCCCTTTGCTAGGTTCTCTTTAATATATTCCTCCATAGAATGCGTCTCAGGCAGAGACAACGGATAAGTTCGGCCTCGAGGTGGAACCTTCCCTGGAACGAGATCAATCGGACAGTCCCATTCTCTATGAGGAGGAAGGATATCAGCAGAAGCTTTACTGAACACATCCGTGAAATCTTGATATGGAGGAGGTGGAACATCAGACGACCTGGGGGAGGAAGAACAGACAGGCAATACTTTAAACAAACATGTCTCAGCACAGGAGGAACCCCATGCCAGGATTTGCGTAGTCGTCCAATCAATTGTAGGATTGTGAAGACGGAGCCATGGAAGGCCCAGGACCACAGGATGTGTGGCTCTTGGAATCACTAAAAAAGAAATAAGTTCGGAATGAAGAACTCCCACTCTCAGACGAACTGGTAGAGTCCTTAAAGAAATAACTGCATCAAAAATTTTGCTGCCATCCACGGCAGTTAAAGAAATGGACGAAGGAAGTCTCTCGGTGGGTATGGACCACCGTTTAACATAGGCTTCGGTAATAAAGTTCCCAGCTGCTCCGGAATCAAGGAGGGCAATGACGTTCCGATAACGTTGAGCAACTTGAAGCGAGACTGGGAGATTACAATCTTGAGGAGATGGAGAGGAGATCATTATTCCTAGCCGGCCCTCTCCTTGGCGAGCTAGGATTTGGAGTTTCCCGGACGTTTGGGACAGGCATTAATGGTGTGAGACGGAGCTGCACAATAGAGACAGAGAAACTCGGAGAAACGTCTTCGGCGCTCAGCAGGAGTTTAACGGGAACGGCCAAGTTGCATGGGCTCATCTTTAGATGGTGACAGTTGACGAGGAGGAGGAGCAGAAGATTTTGGAGCAGATGATCTTCCACGCTCAGTTGCTCTCTCTCTGAAACGTAAATCAACTTTCGTGCAGAGTGAGATTAGCTCATCTAACTTAGAAGGTAAGTCTCTGGTAGCTAACTCATCTTTAATACGCTCAGATAAGCCATGCCAGAATGCAGCATACAGGGCCTCGTCGTTCCATGCCAGTTCGGATGCCAGGATCTGGAACTGTATCAGATATTGTCCTACAGTACGTGACCCCTGGCGTAAACGGAGAATCTCGGATGAAGCTGAGGTTACCCGGCCTGGCTCGTCGAAGATGCGCCTGAATGTTGACACGAAGGCAGTGTAGGAAGATAGCAGGGTGTCGGACCTCTCCCATAACGGTGATGCCCAATCAAGGGCTGAGCCACTGAGAAGAGAAATAATGTAGGCAATTTTTGTACGGTCACTGGGAAAATTGCCAGGTTGTAGCTCAAACTGAATCTCACACTGGTTGAGAAATCCCCTGCAGAATCTTGGAGATCCGTCAAATTTTGCTGGCGTTGGAAGATGAAGACGTGGAGCAGAAATGGGTAAGGTGGGTGGGGTTATAGCTGGAGTCACTGTGGTTGACGCACCAGACGCGCCTGATCCACGGAGAGTTGTCTGAATCCCATCCAGCCGAGTAGAGAGATCCTGGAGACAGCGGATGATGTGGCCCTGTGCAGCCTCCTGATGTTCTAGTCGGGCTGCCAGTTCTTGCATCGGCCTGGCCGCTTGATCCTGGTCTCCGGCTGGATTCATTAGGTCAGTGCTTACTGTCACAACTGAGGGCCTGAGCTGACGGGAGGCAGCCTCAGTTGTAGGGGCTGAGATGTACCGGAACCTGGGAGGTTGTATCAGACCCCTGGACATGTAAGTAACATGAATAATAACTGCCCGAAGGCGTGACCACGACAACTTGGATAAAAGTCAATGATGTTTATTATGACAACTCCGCAACACAGCAGCAGTAAAAGAAAACGTAAAAGTCAGCAAAGAATAAATACAGTTTCTGGGTACTACAGGATGGCAGGAGCCACAGGGCACTGGTAGTGTGAGATAGTTCTTATGATCTTCTAGATGGAAAGTCCTTACCAGGCCCGACTGTAGCAATGGAGATAACCCAGGATTGTGCCAGCTGGTGTTCCAGGAAAAGCTGGGTTGCTGAAGATAAAACAGCTGCTGTGGATACTGGCTGGAACCAGACTGTTGTTAGCACGGAGTGGATACTGGCTGGAACCAGTTAAATAATAAATGAACTTGGGAGCGATGAAATATGAACTGAAATGTAGAACTTGAGAGCGGAGAAATAATAATACCGGTGGAGAGTGGTAAAGTGTAGAAAGGACACCGGCCCTTTAAGGGAAGCTGTACTCTGCTGGAAGCTGAGCTGGAAGCAGGTAATGTTGTAGCTGGAAACAGATGAATCCACAATGGATTGGAGAGTCAGGCTACACCGCAGGTGGAATGCTGGTGCGGGTCTCTATGGTGGAAGTCTTGAGACAGGAGCTGGAACCTGGAAGACAATCACAGGAGAGAGACAAACAGGAACTAGGTTTGACAACCAAAGCACTGACGCCTTCCTTGCTCAGGCACAGTGTATTTATACCTGCAGCAAGGAAGGGATTGGCTAGGCAATTATGCAGATTATCAATACTGAGAACAGATTGGTGGAAATGATCAGCTGACAGAATCCAAGATGGCTGCGCCCATGCAGACACTTGGAGGGAAGTTTGGTTTGTAATCCATGTGGAAATGAAAACAGTAATGGCGGCGCCGGCCACCGGAGACAGGAGGCGCCAGGCTGACAGATGCACATCCAACCACGCGGACACAGCGGAGGCCGCGGCTGACGTAATCGCCACTCAGACACTCTGCATGCAGAAGTTCAGGGACGGCGGCGGAGGCCGCGGGAGACGCCATGCCAGGTGTAATATGGCGTTTACTGTGACAGCGTCCCAGAGTGACAGGAGAGGATACAGGAATGTACACATCAGGATAACAGATGGGATCCGGTCCTGGAGCGCTGAGCCAGCCTTAGGAGGCATCTGATGGGTAAGAAATGGCGTCCAGATACCCGGATCGTGACAAGAGGCAGAAGAATATGCCTCACTATCAGTTGCAGAACCACCACTCATAAATAGGGCATGAGCCTTTCCTTGCCACTGCGTGTGTTGAATGGCATGTTGCTAATTTTAGGTTTTTCTGCACTAAACGTTCCTTTTATTAGAGGTTTTTTTTGTACCACTGTAAATATTTTTTTTTATTTTAGATGCCCTGACCTTGACACTCTAAGATTGGGTCAAACTGTGTGAAGTCTCAGGACTTTGAACCAAGATCACTAGGGTAAAGGGCACCAAAAAGTACATACAATAGATCTATATATTTTTCATTTTCTTTTTTTTAACTCACAGCTTGATTCAAACTGCATGGAGTGACAAGGCTTTGAACAAAGCGCACTAGGGTAAAGTGTACCAAACAGTACAAACAATGGATGTATATATTCGGAAAAAAAAATCTTTACCACTGTATAGATTTTTTTTATTTTAGATGCCCTGACTTTGACCCTCTAAGGTTGGGTCAAACTGTGTGTAGTCACAGGGCTTTGAACAAGCACACTAGGGTTCACCACACCAAACAGTATAAACAATAGAACATACTATATTCTTTTTATTTTTTTGAACTTGCAGCTCGGTTCAAACTGCGTAGAGTCACAAAACTTTGAACAAAGTGCACTACGGTAAAGCTCACCAAACAGTACAAACAATAAAATATATTTATTTTTGCCTTCACAGCTCAACTCTCACTGTGGCAATTCAAAGGACCTTTATTTTATTAAGTATGTGACTAATAAACACACAGAGGTACAGCGCACACAGGTCGTGCAAACTTAAAATAATAAGAAACTTTAGCTTAATTAAATTTTTACTTTTTCCGCAACTGGCAATTACAATACACACTATAGTGCTGCTTGTGAATACACGGCCACTTTAGATGGACACAGCACAGCCAATTTAACCAGAAGAGTACAGTGTAGCACAAAGCAGCGTGCCCCTTGTATACCTTGACTATATACACAGCTCATCCAATTTACAGCAGAGTACAGCACAGCACACAGCAGCATGCCCCTTGGGTACACTAACTATACACAGAGCTAAGCCAGTTTATAGCAGAGTACATTGCAGCACACAGCAGCTTGCCCCTTGTATACACGGACTATACACGCTGCGAGGGTACACATTTCTACTAATTTGGCTCAGAAATGGTGAAACATACAAAATGACACAAAACAACAAAAGACTTGTTTTGACCATTTTTGTGTCGACCTTTTGTCCCTGTTGAACCTGTCAACCTTTTCTATGGTCTACCTTTTCCATGTCGACCTTTTTTACCCTGCTGACCTTTTGCATGTTGACCATTTGGGAGCAACCTTTTGACTGTATCATTTACTGTAGATCTATTGTACCACACCTGTGATATTCCCCACACACTATATGTGGCGGGATGTAATGCAGTCTGAGATCACCGGAGTTGCGGGTTGCCATCCAATCTCAAATATTTTTTAAAGGGACAGTGACAGTCAGTTACAAGACATTGCTTTGCTTTGTAAGTGATTGTTCCTTTAAAAAAACCATCCAAGATAGGCCGGCAACCCGCACCTCCGGAGATCTCGGATGGCATTACAACCCACCAATACTGTCAGCGTCTTTCTGATCACATAGGACTTGATTCTGAGTTGGACGACTCTCTTAGCATGGTGCAAATGGCATATTTTTGCATATGGCACATGCTCAGATGTGACTTTATGCATTTTGCGTACGTCCAGCCTATTATTATTAGGACAGAGGATTGGGTATGGGATCCCAGCGGTCAGCATACTGACACTGGGATCCCAGCTGCTAGAATGCCGGCAGGGGGTCTCGCCATGCTGTGGGCTAGGTGGATCGCTGTGCTCACCACAGGTTCTATTCCCACTCTATTGGTGTTGTGGACACCCACGAGTGGGAATAGCCCGTGTTATCCTGGATTCTGGCAGGCGGCATTGTCAGTGGTCGGGATTCCGGCGTCGGTATCAGGACCGTCCGGCCCCGACTGCCAGCAATGTAACTACATCCCAAGACAGACCTTGGCTGGATGTGTCTTTCTGTAAAACTGGGCATCTCAAGGTGGGAACTGGGCGGTGGCAAAGCAATTGCATGTACCCACCATGACTTGTGGGAGTGTCATGTTCGTGTATCAAATAGTCATGCGGGTGAAGTCTGTTTCTGACATCTCTTGTACCTAGCTTGGGACTGGTGCAAGTACAGATACTTATGGTGACTTTTGCGAGGGCCAGTATAAAATTAGTGTGCGATGTGGTTTCCACTTCCAGAGGCACAAATCCTGTATTAGTTGAATAAACTCTCGTATTAGCATAATGTTGTAAATGTCTGGGAATACCTGCTCTAGACAGACATGAAAAGGTTCCAGTAGACTATCTACACTTCCCCTACTTTGCCTATTGGGCTCTGCTCCCCAGCCTTGTGTTTGTTACCAGCAGTGTTGAGTGTGGGCAACCAATTGCTTTTGTTGCTATGCTACTAGTTTCATAAGTTATTAAACCTTACAGAGTCAGATGCACTCGCACGCCACTCATACTAACTTATCTAAGTAAATAAAGACGCTGCCAACTGAATTATGGGGGTCATTCCGAGTTGATCGTAGCTGTGCTAAATTTAGCACAGCTACAATCAGGCACTCAGACATGCGGGGGGACGCCTAGCACAGGGCTAGTCCACCCCGCATTTCAGTGCCCCCCCCCCACCCCCAGCCATGTCAGGAGATAAATAAACCACTCGACAGTGCTCGTCCGCAATTGCATCGTTCACCAGCGCAACTACAGGGCAAGAAAGATGCTGAAAGAGCCTAAACTTGCCCACTACCTTTTTTGGCAACACACCCACCGGTTAGAGCACCAAATTCGTAATAGGGGCCTTCTTATAATGGCTCACCATTCTGCCTAACTAAATCTCAGCTGAAACTTTTTGTTTTAAAATATCAGGAAACTCCCGTGCTGAACGCTAGTTCTTCACGGGACCCCGTCTAATCGAGCCCTAAATAGGTAGAGCGAAGCCGTCCGCAAACCCAGCATGCAGAAATTCAGCATCGGCCCGATGCGGATATGTCTGCAACCACGGCAACAGCGCCAGCAACCTAATTGGGGTGGGAGCCCTACTCAACAACAGGGGCCGCTGGACCGCGACTTTGCCGAGACGTGGGTGTGGCCGAAACCCCCCCAGCAGGCTTACTGCAGTCCTTGATCGCATGACCGCCGCATCTAATGCAGGAGTGCCGAAAATGACACCTCCCACCCAGTTCGCATTGGCCATTATTAAAGGCAAAGCACTTCCCATGCCCTGCCCGGGTCTGGCCCAACCTATTGCCAAAGTATCGAGGACCGGGTTGCTTTACCTAGCCTTTCGTACCACTCCCCTCTACAGATCCCCCTACAGCCTGAGTCACCTCAACGTATAACTCTACATCTTTCTTACCAAAGTCGTAAACCTCCCGACCATTCTGAAACTCCTCATTGTATTGCCACCAAGCATAACCCTTATACTTGGAAAACAGAAGATGAATCGAGAATTGGTAGCGAACCAGATTCATGTATTCATCAGGCCTAGACTCTAAGTAACAAGCCGCAAAGATCAACATACCGCTGACCCAATTATGGGAAGACCGAAAGGAATCTTCACTACTCTGTCCTTTCTTCCTGGCCGCAAGCAATGCCCTTCTATCATTGCTAGTTAGTGCAAAAATATTAATATATCGGCCTTTTCTGATCCGATCCCGGGCCCGGGGCCTCAACCCACGCATTATGGCAGTGTTAGCACAGTGAACCGTATCCGACTCGACTGACACCTGGGAAGAATTAGAGCTGGAAGACCTATGTGATCGCCGCCTCCGCTGCTTGACCTTACGCACTCCGCCATCGGATGATGATACATCCTCTGACGACGTGGAAGCCAGAGAAGAGTCAGTCCCCCTACACCTCCGCCGCCTCCTATGCCGTTTGCTGGAGCCCTTACCCAAGTCCCGACCATCACTCGAGGATGAAGACTGGTTACTGGAGGATACTCCACTACCAGTGCTACCCACACTATCCCTAGACCAGTCAGGATCCGAGGAAGACTCACCGGCCCATCCAGCTGTGCCTGTCAAATCGGCTCCACCGCGTCGACTTCCCGAAGCCGAAACGCTTTCCATGACGTCAACGCGGGCCTCAGCTGGAGAAACAAAAGAAACATCATCCCTCTTTGCCACAGTATGTGCAACAGCTGAATTGCATAATTGCCCATGTGCCCTGGGCTCTACCACAGCAGCCAAAGCAGGTGCAACCCTGCCCACCTGGAACGGTGGTTAGCAGGGGGACAACTGCCGACACAACCGCCGCGCAAATGGTAGTAAGGGCAGACACATCTAAAGCTAGTGCGGTTGACACAGCCGACACCCCGCGCACCACGTCAGCATAAGACCTCTGGCCACGAAAGAAGTATGCCGCCCCCAGTGGGAAGCAAAGAGCCAGAAGAGCCCTCACTATCACCTGCCGCAGACAATGCGCCTACCACAGGGGATGACACTCGTACATTCAGCCGACACCTTATTCTCCTCCTCTCCCTCGCATTGCTGCCACCTGCAGAAACACTCACGCTGCGTCTTATAGAAAAACCCCAGGAGCCACCCGAAGCAGCTCCGGCCTCCGCTAGTTCCACACATCTCCCACTAGACGAAGCAAGAAGCCTCTCTGACCCATCAACCAAGCCCAGGTCTGACGCTTCACTAACGGCATGATGCCACTCACCCAAAGCACCTGACACCGACACATCATCCTTTCAGGGCCTCCATGCTGAGGAGCCCTATCCCTCCGTACGCGGCCCACTGCAAATACTCTATCTGGCCGAGGTGACACCCTGACCCCACCGGACCGTGACTTATTCCCCGCGTGCATCAAACGGCTGCCAGATAACCGCGTGCCCGCAGTAACGTGAGGGTGCCAGGCTCCCACTTAGCAAGACGGCTTCCGGCCTCCTCTAGCCACTAGAAGTGCCCCCGCCGCAGGTGCACTAACCAAAACAGGCACAGTAACCAGGACCGACGGCTGGTGCATAGGCCATGAACCTGCGGCCTCCCCAGATGGACGGGCAGCTACTGGACTAGGTCACCGCCTCTTCACTCCAGACCGCAACCCCACAGCTAGGCCGCCACTAGCGGCCGCACCCATGCCCCTCATGGGAGACTAGGAAGGGCCCCGGACCGTGACATGACTCGGAGGACGAGCCTGCCCCCGAACGCCTAGGACTCTCACCTCCGAAAGACCCTCCTACCCCGACATGGGCTACCATCCCCACACTGAGGACCAGACCCAGATCCTAGGAGACCCGAGCCCGCATAGTACACCGGCAGCCCCGCATTGCGTCTAGGCCTACCAGCCATACCACTATTAAGAGAGAGAAAGTAGAAGAAATAGAGAAAAGAAGAGAAGAGATGAAACAGGAAAGCTCAGAAAAAATAGAATAAAAGAACACAATCACACTTCAACTGAAGTCCAATGGACCGTACTTATCCTTCTAACGAAAATACTGGAAAGAGATAGAAACTTCTAGGTTCAACTCCTATATCACCAGTTGGGCCACCCCTGACTCTGCAACAACCAATCGCTTCTAACCAAGCCAGCAACAACGTTCCTCCCCCAAAAAGCATTAACCCCTGAAAGCCCAAAGTGAGCATCAGAGTGACATGCTACATAACTTTATGCTGTTCGGGCACACAAGATGCCCTACACAGTCTTTTTCTCATTGCACAGACTTTATATAGACTAATGTACATTTTTTGGGCCAAAGATTGCAGTAAATGGAGTCTTCCAGATTTTGACTTAACTATTGTACAGTATGTGTGATAAATTACTGCAAGTTATATTTAGTTTATACACAATCAGTTCTGCTGCTGTAGGTCTTCAGACTGGCGGCTCTGCGCTTTCGCTATTATTGTTGTATTATACCCAAGAGCTTTGGAGGGCAAAGAGTTCTAACTTTTCAAAGATTATATCTGAACATTTATTTCGTTTTTCTGATAAGGGATGGAAATCTCTCCAAACTAGCTCATAATAAAGTTCTCTAGAATTACTTTGCACTGTGTGTGCAGATAGAAAAATTGATTTGAACCAGAAATTCAGATACATTATCTGAAAGTTTTTACACAGTCTGATTTTTATCACACAGCACATCTTCTGTAAAACCATACCAATATGAACTGAAACATAAATCGTAAACTGATGGCAATACTTGTTACAGGATTCAATATGACCACCGCATTCAGATATAGAATGTAGCCATCATGTCCGTTAATTATAGCATTAATCAGAATATAGGCCCTCATTCCGAGTTGTTCGCTCGGTAAATTTCATCGCATCGCAGCGTTTTTCTGCTTAGTACGCATGCGCAATGTTCGCACTGCGACTGCGCCAAGTAATTTTGCTATGAAGATAGTTTTTTTACTCACGGCTTTTTCTTCGCTCCGGCGAACGTAATGTGATTGACAGGAAATGGGTGTTACTGGGCGGAAACACGGCGTTTTATGGGCGTGTGGATGAAAACGCTACCGTTTCCGGAAAAAACGCAGGAGTGGCTGGAGAAACGGGGGAGTGTCTGGGCGAACGCTGGGTGTGTTTGTGACGTCAAACCAGGAACGACAAGCACTGAACTGATCGCAGATGCCGAGTAAGTCTGAAGCTACTCTGAAACTGCTAAGTAGTTTGTAATCGCAATATTGCGAATACATCGTTCGCAATTTTAAGAAGCTAAGATTCACTCCCAGTAGGCGGCGGCTTAGCATGTGTAACTCTGCTAAAATCGCCTTGCGAGCGAACAACTCGGAATGAGGGCCCTATTCAATAAGCGTCTTGCAGGGAGGATATAAATTGCATGGTGTCCATAGACCATTCATGACATATAGCAGCATCTAATGCATTACAGTGGAAGAATATGAAAGAGGATCAGCCCATATTCAGCTACCCCCCTGTGAAGGAGCTGATTAAAGTTGTGGTGTTCAAACAGACTGAGCAGACCAGGCACAATCATTAGGTTTATCTAAGGAAGTGATGAAATGTGTACAGCAGCGACAGTAGGGGGAGATGAAACAAATAATGGAGAAGTTGTCCATAGTAACAAATCCGCTTCTAGCATTAATTTTTTACTTGATAAATGATAGCTACAGAAGCGTGCAATGATTAGACTCAAGGAATTTAAAACAAAGGGCTGGATGGATGTAATGAAGTCCTACAGTAGTTGGCTGGAGGCGAGGGTTCCAGGACAAACTCAGACTTTTTTTTTAAAGCGGCAATCATGTACAAGAAAAATAAGAATTTACTCACCGGTAATTCTATTTCTCATAGTCCGTAGTGGATGTTGGGGACTCCGTAAGGACCATGGGGATTAGCGGCTCCGCAGGAGACTGGGCACAACTATAAAGAAAGCTTTTAGACTACTGGTGTGCACTGGCTCCTCCCACTAAGACCCTCCTCCAGACCTCAGTTAGGATACTGTGCCCGGAAGAGCTGACACAATTAGGAAGGATTTTGAATCCCGGGTAAGACTCATACCAGCCATACCAATCACACCGTATAACTCGTGATACAATACCCAGTTAACAGCATGATAACAACTGAGCCTCTCAACAGATAGCTCAACAATAACCCTTTAGTTAAGCAATAACTATATACAAGTATTGCAGACAATCCGCACTTGGGATGGGCGCCCAGCATCCACTACGGACTATGAGAAATAGAATTACCGGTGAGTAAATTCTTATTTTCTCTAACGTCCTAAGTGGATGCTGGGGACTCCGTAAGGACCATGGGGATTATACCAAAGCTCCCAAACGGGCGGGAGAGTGCGGATGACTCTGCAGCACCGAATGAGAGAACTCAAGGTCCTCCTCAGCCAGGGTATCAAATTTGTAGAATTTTGCAAACGTGTTTGCCCCTGACCAAGTAGCAGCTCGGCAAAGTTGAAGAGCCGAGACCCCTCGGGCAGCCGCCCAAGAAGAGACCACTTTCATCGTGGAATGGGCTTTCACTGATTTAGGATGCGGCAGTCCAGCCGCAGAATGTGCAAGTTGAATCGTACTACAGATCCAGCGAGCGATAGTCTGCTTAGAAGCAGGTGCACCCAACTTGTTGGGCGCATACAGGATAAAGAGCGAGTCAGTCTTCCTGACTCCAGCTGTCCTGGAAACATAAATTTTTAGGGCCCTGACTACATCCAACAACTTGGAAGCCTCCAAGTCATTTGTAGCCGCAGGCACCACGATAGGTTGGTTCAGATGAAAAGCTGATACCACTTTGGGGAGAAACTGGGGACGAGTCCTCAATTCTGCCCTATCCATATGGAAAATCAGATAAGGGCTTTTACATGACAAAGCCGCCAATTCTGAAACACGCCTGGCCGAAGCCAAGGCCAACAACATGACCACTTTCCACGTGAGATATTTCAAATCCACGGTTTTCAGTGGCTCAAACCAATGTGACTTTAGGAAATCCAACACCACGTTGAGATCCCAAGGTGCCACTGGAGGCACAAAAGGGGGCTGAATATGCAGCACTCCCTTAACAAAAGTCTGAACTTCAGGTAGTGAAGCCAATTCTCTCTGGAAGAAAATCGATAGAGCCGAAATCTGGACCTTAATGGAACCCAATTTAAGGCCCATAGTCACCCCTGACTGTAGGAAGTGCAGGAACCGGCTCAGCTGAAATTATTCCGTTGGGGCCTTCCTGGCCTCACACCACGCAACATATTTTCGCCATATGCGGTGATAATGGTTTGCGGTTACTTCTTTCCTAGCTTTTATCAGCGTAGGAATGACTTCCTCCGGAATGCCCTTTTCCTTCAGGATCCGGTGTTCAACCGCCATGCCGTCAAACGCAGCCGCGGTAAGTATTGGAACAGACAGGGCCCCTGCTGCAGCAGGTCCTGTCTGAGCGGTAGAGGCCATGGGTCCTCTGACATCATTTCTTGAAGTTCCGGATACCACGCTCTTCTTGGCCAATCCGGAACAATGAGTATAGTTCTTACTCCTCTTCTCCTTATTATCCTCAGTACCTTTGGTATGAGAGGAAGAGGAGGGAACACATAAACCGATCGGTACACCCACGGTGTTACCAAAGCGTCCACAGCTATCGTTTGCGGGTCTCTTGACCTGGCGCAATATTTTTCTAGCTTTTTGTTTAAGCGGGACGCCATCATGTCCACCTGTGGTTTTTCCCACTGGTTTACAATCATTTGAAAGACTTCTGGATGAAGTCCCCACTCTCCCGGGTGGAGGTCGTGCCTGCTGAGGAAGTCTGCTTCCCAGTTGTCCACTCCCAGAATGAACACTGCTGACAGTGCTAACATGTGATTTTCCGCCCATCGGAGAATCCTTGTGGCTTCTGCCATCGCCGTCCTGCTTCTCGTGCCGCCCTGTCGATTTACATGGGCGACCGCCGTGATGTTGTCTGGCTGGATCAGTACCGGCTGGTTTTGAAGCAGGGGTTTTGCCTGACTTAGGGCATTGTAAATGGCCCTTAGTTCCAGAATATTTATGTGCAGGGAAGTCTCCTGACTTGACCATAGGCCTTGGAAGTTTCTTCCCTGTGTGACTGCTCCCCAGCCTCGAAGGCTGGCATCCGTGGTCACCAGGACCCAGTCCTGTATGCCGAATCTGCGGCCCTCTTGAAGATGAGCACTCTGCAGCCACCACAGCAGAGACACCCTTGTCCTCGGAGACAGGGTTATCAGACGATGCATCTGAAGATGCGATCCGGACCACTTGTCCAACAGGTCCCACTGAAAGGTTCTTGCATGAAACCTGCCGAATGGAATCGCTTCGTAGGAAGCTACCATTTTTCCCAGGATCCGCGTGCAATGATGCACCGACACCTGTTTTGGTTTTAAGAGGCCTCTGACTAGAGATGACAGCTCCTTGGCCTTTTACTCCGGGAGAAACACTTTTCTCTGTTCTGTGTCCAGAACCATCCCTAGGAACAGCAGGCGTGTCGTAGGGACCAGCTGTGACTTTGGAATGTTTAGAATCCAGCCGTGCTGTTGTAGCACTTCCCGAGATAGTGCTACCCCTACCAACAACTGCTCTCTGGACCTCGCCTTTATCAGGAGATCGTCCAAGTACGGGATAATTAAAACTCCCTTCCTTCGAAGGAGTATCATCATTTCCGCCATTACCTTGGTAAAGACCCTCGGAGCCGTGGAGAGACCGAACGGCAACGTCTGAAATTGGTAATGACAATCTTGTACCACAAACCTGAGGTACTCCTGGTGAGGATGGTAAATGGGGACATGTAGGTAAGCCTCCTTGATGTCCAGCGATACCATGTAATCTCCCTCGTCCAGGCTTGCAATAACCGCCCTGAGCGATTCCATCTTGAACTTGAATTTTTTTATATATGTGTTCAAGGATTTCAAATTTAAAATGGGTCTCACTGAACCGTCCGGTTTTGGTACCACAAACATTGTGGAATAGTAACCCCTTCCTTGTTGAAGTAGGGGCACCTTTACTATCACTTGTTGTGAATACAGCTTTTGAATTGCCTGTAACACTGCCTCCCTGCCTGAGGGAGTGGTTGGCAAGGCAGATTTGAGGAAACGGCGGGGGGGAGATGTCTCGAATTCCAGTTTGTACCCCTGAGATACTACTTGAAGGATCCAGGGATCCACCCGTGAGCGAGCCCACTGATTGCTGAAATTTTTGAGACGGGCCCCCACCGTACCTGGCTCCGCCTGTGGAGCCCCAGCGTCATGCTGTGGACTTAGAGGAAGCGGGGGAGGACTTTTGCTCCTGGGAACTGGCTGTATGCTGCAGCTTTTTCCCTCTACCTCTGCCTCTGGGCAGAAAGGACGCGCCTTTAACCCGCTTGCCCCTATTGGGCCGAAAGGACTGTACCTGATAATACGGTGCTTTCTTTGGTTGTGAGGGAACATGGGGTAAAAATGTAGACTTCCCAGCTGTTGCTGTGGAAACGAGGTCCGAGAGACCATCCCCGAACAATTCCTCACCCTTAAAAGGCAGAACTTCCATGTGTCATTTGGAATCTGCATCACCTGTCCACTGCCGAGTCCATAACCCTCTCCTGGCAGAAATGGACATTGCACTAATTTTGGATGCCAGCCGGCAAATATCCCTCTTTGCATCCCTCATGTATAAAAGTGCGTCTTTTATATGCTCTACGTTTAGCAAAATAGTGTCCCTGTCTAGGGTATCTATATTTTCTGACAGGGAATCTGACCACGCAGCAGCAGCGCTGCATATCCAGGCTGAAGCTATAGCCGGTCTCAGTATCACACCTGTGTGTGTATATATAGATTTCAGGATAGCCTCCTGCTTTCTATCAGCAGATTCCTTCAGGGCGGCCGTATCCGGAGACGGTAGTGCCACCTTCTTTGACAAGCGTGTGAGCGCTTTACCCACCCTAGGGGATGTTTCCCAGCGTGACCTATCCTCTGGCGGGAAAGGGTACGCCATTAGTAACCTCTTAGAGATTACCATCTTTTTATCAGGGGAAGCCCACGCTTCTTCACACACTTCATTTAACTCTTCAGACGGAGGAAAAGCTACTGGTAGTTTTTTCTCTCCAAACATTATACCCTTTTTTGTGGTACCGGGGGTAACATCAGAAATGTGCAACACATTTTTCATTGCCTCAATCATGTAACGTGTGGCCCTACTGGAAGTTACATTAGTCTCTTCATCGTCGACACTGGAGTCAGTATCCGTGTCGACATCTGTGTCAACCATCTGAGGTAGCGGGCGTTTTAGAGCCCCTGATGGTTTTTGAGACGCCTGGGCAGGCACAGGCTGAGAAGCCGGCTGTCCCACATTAGGTTTGTCGTCAAACCTTTTATGTAAGGAGTCGACACTATCACGTAATTCCTTCCACAGCACCATCCACTCAGGTGTCGACCCCGCAGGGGGTGACATCACATTTACAGGGATCTGCTCCGCCTCCACATAAGCCTCCTCATCAAACATGTCGACACAGCCGTACCGACACACCGCAAACACACAGGGAATGCTCTGACAGAGGACAGGACCCCACAAAGTCTTTTGGGGAGACAGAGAGAGAGTATGCCAGCACACACCAGAGTGCTATATAACACTGGGATCCCACTATCAATGAGTGTTTTCCCTATAGCTGCTTTTTTATATATATTACATATATATAATATCTATACTGCGCCTAAATTTAGTGCCCCCCCTCTCTTTTTTACCCTTCTGTAGTATTCTTAGACTGCAGGGGAGAGCCAGGGAGCTTCCTTCCAGCGGAACTGTGAGGGAAAAATGGCGCCAGTGTGCTGAGGGAGAAGCACCGCCCCCTTTTCGGCTGACTTTCTCCCGCTTTTTCTGTAATACTGGCATGGGTAATTTTACATCTATATAGCCTCTGGGACTATATATGATGTATATTTTGCCAGCCAAGGTGTTATTTATTGCCCTCAGGGCACCCCCCCCCAGCGCCCTGCACCCATCAGTGACCGAAGTGTGAGGTGTACATGAGGAGCAATGGCGCACAGCTGCAGTGCTGTGCGCTACCTTGGTGAAGACCGAAGTCCTCTGCCGCCGATTTTCCGGACCTTCTTCGTGCTTATGGCTCTGTAAGGGGGACGGCGGCGCGGCTCCGGGAACGAACACCAAGGTCGGGTCCTGCGGTCGATCCCTCTGGAGCTAATGGTATCCAGTAGCCTAAGAAGCCCAAACTACCACCTGTTAGGTAGGTTCGCTTCTTCTCCCCTTAGTCCCTCGCTGCAGTGAGTCTGTTGCCAGCAGATCTCACTGAAAATAAAAAACCTAAATATACTTTCTTTCTAGGTGCTCAGGAGAGCACCTAGTGTGCATCCAGCTCAGCCGGGCACAAGAATCTAACTGAGGTCTGGAGGAGGGTCTTAGTGGGAGGAGCCAGTGCACACCAGTAGTCTAAAAGCTTTCTTTATAGTTGTGCCCAGTCTCCTGCGGAGCCGCTAATCCCCATGGTCCTTACAGAGTCCCCAGCATCCACTTAGGACGTTAGAGAAAAAACATGCCTTGTAAATTATTTAAAAAATGTCCGAGTTTGGGCAGGAACTCGCACCTCCTGCCAACACGGACTTCATCATATCCAGCCCCAAGTCACACTTTTTCTATAAAACTCTTACCAGTACGCTAGGGCCGCGGGGCTGGCTTCTCTGGCGGTGTGCGGGCAGCGTCGAAGGTGGGCTGCTGCGCCGGGTCCGTGGGCAGCAGTGGCAGCGGTGAGGGGGTCCGCTCGTGGCGGCGGGACGCTGCTACAGCGGGTTGCTCTTGCTGAGCTGTTGCTAGGAGACCAGAGGCAGTGAGCAATGTGGCTTTGCAGAAAGGTCTGCATTACTGGGCGCCGCCATGTTGGAGACCAAGTTTTAAGCATAGTTCCTGTTTCCTGTTTCTTCCAGCCAATCCAGGGGAAGCTCTCCCTATAAAAGGGCGCTGGTTTAGGACAGGGACGCCAGTGCTTCAAGTTTCAACCCTGTTGTAGGTGCTTTAGCCTGTGCCCCCAGGATCCTTGTCGTATTCTGGTTACTCCTGCTCCTGCTTGGTCAGTTCCCTATTGCTGCTGCAGTCCTGCCGTTCCTAACCTGCTACTGCCTGTGGAAGTGCTCCTGGAAAACCCGGTCCAGTAAGACTCTTTGGGCACAGTCGGCCCCGGGTCTTCTGCCTCGTCTTTCAAGCCACACTCCACAGATCTACTTCACCAGCCACGTCTTTGTACCACCGACCACAACCTGCAGATTATCTTCAGCCTCATCCTCCAAACCACAGTCCTTGTCTCCAGCCACGTAGTCAACTACCATCCACAGTTCCACAGTTCATAATCTACAGTCTCGTCTTTCATATCACAGTCCACAGTTCTTTACCTCCAGCCACGTCTTTTAACCACCATCCACAGTTCCGCAGTTCATTATTCACAACCTCGTCTTTCAAGCCACAACCTGCAGTTCTTTATCCATAACTACGTTCTTTAATCATCGTGCTCCAGCCACAGTTCTCTACCTCAGCCCTGTACATTATAAATACTATTTATTGACTTTCAACCCCGCCTACGTTCTTCATTGCTCCGTGTCCCATGCGAAGGAACTATATCCAACCCCCTCATCTTGTTCACCCACAGCCATCTACCTCCTCGGGCAAGTCTCAGCTGCCGGATCCTCAAACTTTGCTAGACGTGACAGGATGTAGTTATATGACCAGCGGTCAGGAGACCGCCGGTCACAATACCTCCACCTACCTACATCCCGCCCCCTCACTATCCTGATGCTCGGAATGCCGACCAACAGGGACTATTCCCCCTCGTGGGTGTCCACGACACCCATAAAGTAGGAATAGAACCCGTAGCGAGTGCAGCGAGCCCGCAAGGGGCTTGTTGCACTCTTCCCCGCCGGCTGGGATCGCCGCATCGGGATGCTGACCGCCCGGTTTGGCATTCTGTTCATAGAGTTTGACAGTTTCTCCTGATATCTTCATCCCTATGCTATATTCGGAGAAGTTTTTCTATCAGCCCAGTCTTGGTGGTGATTGTCTTCTTCTTGAGTTTTTTCTTTACAGTTGCCCAAAAATTGTCAATTGGATTTGCATCTGGGCTGTTACCTGGACAAGTAGGACAGCTATGTTATTTTCTGCCAAGGCTGCCACCTTCAAAAACAAAATTTTCCTCCCAATTGTTTTCAAATAGAGAAGCTAGAATCTTAGGTAACACATGAAGAACCTCGATGCATTGCAAAGCAGTTTTACAGTGTACGTGGTCTATGTACTAAGGGGGTCATTCCGAGTTGTTCGCTCGGTAAAAATCTTCGCATTGCAGCGATTTTCTGCTTAGTACGCATGCGCAATGTTCGCACTGCGACTGCGCCAAGTAATTTTGCTATGAAGATAGTTTTTTTACTCACGGCTTTTTCTTCGCTCCGGCGATCGTAATGTGATTGACAGGAAATGGGTGTTACTGGGCGGAAACACAGCGTTTTATGGGCGTGTGGGAAAAAACGCTACTGTTTCCGGAAAAAACGCAGGAGTGGCCGGAGAAACGGAGGAGTGTCTGGGCAAACGCGGGGAGTGTTTGTGACGTCAAACCAGGAACGACAAGCACTGAACTGATCGCAGATGCCGAGTAAGTCTGAAGCTACTCTGAAACTGCTAAGTAGTTTGTAATCGCAATATTGCGAATACATCGTTCGCAATTTTAAGAAGCTAAGATTCACTCCCAGTAGGCGGCGGCTTAGCGTGTGTAACTCTGCTAAAATCGCCTTGCGAGCGAACAACTCGGAATGAGGGCCTAAGTCTTTGAAAGAGATAAAGTAGACGGAGTACCAGCCAGCCAATCAGCTCCTAACTGCCATGTTACAGGCTGTGTTTGAAAAATGACAGGAGCTGGTTGGTTGGTAGTTTATCTCCGTCCACTTTACCACTCACCAAGGCTTAGTACATAGACCCCTAAGTTTGCTGCCAGTAAGTCATGAAAACTATGTAAATGTTAAATATGTTGCACACCTCTGAAGAAGCTAATTGGTTGCTAGGGGCAACTTCACTTGTCCTATTTAGAAGGCTTGATACATCTCCCCCTATAATCTGCATTTTGACAGGACTAGCTAAGGTACTGAAGAATCTTTGTAAAATATTTGCTTGTGGATATAGCAGCACATTGGGGGTCATTCCGAGTTGTTCGCTCGTTATTTTTCTCTCACAACGGAGCGATTAGTCGCTAATGCGCATGCGCAATGTCCGCAGTGCGACTGCGCCAAGTAAATTTGCTATGCAGTTAGGTATTTTACTCACGGCATTACAAGGTTTTTTCTTCGTTCTGGTGATCGTAATGTGATTGACAGGAAGTGGGTGTTTCTGGGCGGAAACTGTCCGTTTTATGGGTGTGTGCGAAAAAACGCTGCAGTTTCTGGGAAAAACGCGGGAGTGGCTGGAGAAACGGAGGAGTGTCTGGGCGAACGCTGGGTGTGTTTGTGACATCAAACCAGGAACGAAACTGACTGAACTGATCGCAGTTGCCGAGTAAGTCTGGAGCTATCAGAAACTGCTAAGAAGTGTCTATTCGCAATTCTGCTAATCTTTCGTTCGCAATTTTGATAAGCTAAGATTCACTCCCAGTAGGCGGCGGCTTAGCGTGTGCAAAGCTGCTAAAAGCAGCTTGCGAGCGAACAACTCGGAATGACCACCATTGTCTCCGATATAAATAGGGCATTATTACAGTATGCACAAATCCCAAATATCTCTTTTTAGAAAAGTTATCTCTATATCTCTTTTGGATCCAAAGTTAGGGGTATATTTACTAAGGTGCAGGTTTACAGAAGTGGAAATGTTGCCCATAGCAACCAATCAGATTCCAGCTCTTGTCTTCTAGAAGGTCCAAGATAAATAAGTGCAATCTTGTCAGTTGCTATAGGCAATATCTCCACTTCTAAAAACCTGCACCTTAGTAAAGGCCCATGTCCATCCATCTCCATCGGGGGCCCCCTCCTCTGCAGCCGGCGCTCGTCAGCGCAATAGAGTCTGAGCAGTAGAGGGGTACAGACTCTATTGCGCATGCGTAAATCTCCAGGGAAATGACGCAGCGGCCATTTTCCCAGAGATTTCCTTACTGCGCATGAACAAATCTCTGGAAAAAAAGTCCACTGCGCCATTTACTGTAGATTTGTTGAGAGATGCTGACGCCAGCAGGGAATCGAGAGAGGTGAGTAGTTGAAAAATAGGTGCACGGTGTGCGATGTGGGCCCCTGGGGACCCGTGTCCACTCATTATAGATACACCACTGCCTTGCTTTATTTCATATGCATGCAGACATCCACCATATGCTGTTGCAGAAGCAGTGTTCAGGGCCTGATTCAGACATGCACTCAAACTTGATTTTGTACGCAGTGGAGTGATTATATTGCCACTGCACATGCGCATTTTCTGCAATGGTCTTGGGACGGTGGCCGCAGTGAGAATATATTTGCAAAGTGAGTGACAGGGAGCATCTTTGGGTGGTAACTGGGGAGTGGTGAACTGAAACACAGACGCGTCGCAACAGTTTCAGGGGCTGTCACGGCTTGTGACTGCGATCCCATGCGCAGTTACAAACACTCCGGCATCTTCCTGCCAGCGGTGACGTTGAACAACCATAAGGTTGAAGAGAAGGTCGAAGTTTGACCTATGTGCATCTGATGGTTGCGTCTTTGTACATAAGTGGTGTTTCAGAGACCCCTCAATGTGCATCTTAATACATGTGACATTTGCATATTACCGTACAGTTGCTGAGTACAAATTTGCAACTGCGGTGGCATTAGTGTATATATCTCTGAATCAGACCCTCAGTTATTGAAGAGGATTTGCTTCACCCGTCCAGTTGCAGCTCTTACGTTCCATATCAGAAAGCATTATAGACAAGCTAAAACATGTAACTATAAGGATCGCTGTGTGCCAACAGCCTGATATCTCATGCAGGGTATCCGGTCTTTAGGTCGACAACACTTATGTCGACACTCATTAGGTCGACCACTATTGGTTGACATGCATGAGGTCAACATGGTCATTAGGTCAACATGGCAAAGGTCAACACATGAAAAGGTCGACAAGAGTTTTTAAAAAAAAAAATTTTTTTTTTTACCTTTTCATACTTTAAGATCCACATGGACTACAATTGGGAATAGTAACCTGTGCCGAGCGCAATGAAGCACCTTGACTTAAGCATGGTGAGCGAAGTGGTGCACTAATTGGGTGGTCCCGGTCACTTTCCGAAGAAAGCGACACATAAAAAAAAACAACTAATGTCGACCTTTTTCCATGTCGACCTAATGACCATGTTGACCTATTTGATGTGTCGACCTAGTCACTGTCGACCAATAGTGGTCGACCTAATGACTGTCGACCCAGTTACTGTTGACTCAACGATCTACACCTCTCATGCAGAACTTTCCTACACCTTTATGTCTGTTAAAGAAATAAATTGGTTTGGCTGAGCAGTACGCTTCCCCTCTCTCCGGTATTCCAACAAACTTTGCCAAAACTTTTCCTTTATTTCCTGGAAAACCCCAGAGCAGGTTCTACAGTATATGCAGTGAATGTGCAGAGTGTGAATTGTATACCAGCCTGTATTATTCTCTTATCGTCTCTCTCCCCGGAATAAATCTGACTATAATAGCCTTGTACAACAAAGCAGACAGGATAAGAGTATTATACATGCAGCGAACATTGTCACCCAAAAACGAAACCCCTTCTAGGTTACAAAGAAGCACTTTTCCGGATAGAACAGTCTGTGGCAGGAAGATGCCTCCAAGATTCCGTTTGTATTAATGTAGTTTGCTTGATATACAGAAAGCAGATGTTCATCATACATAAATCCACATGCGTTTTATTACCTCTCCCTTGAATCTGCAATATGTGGCATTTCTCAAGCTACTAATAATGCTTTTAGCTTAGTGCTCTTTCATCTTACAAGGAACAATTTCTCTTGCGCTGTTCGCCGTCCCCCGCTGTTTTAGATTTGCAGAGGGTTAGTTAAAGATCACAACTGCATGAACTAAAAAAAAAAAGGAATTTAAGTCTTTTAAGGTTTAATATTCACTGCTAAGGACATTTACCACTTTGCAGAGTAAAGGTTCTCTACATGTACACATACACCACATATATTTTCTATATACATATTAAGTAAGAGGATACAGTAAGAGGAGCTGTTTATGTGCTATTGTGATATCTCTGAAAACAGCTCTAAAGACTGAACAAGTCCTGCGTGGGAGAACATTCTGGGGAATATACAGAATTCTGGGGGTCATTCTGAGTTGTTCGCTCGCTAGCTGCTTTTAGCAGCATTGCACACGCCAGGCCGCCGCCCTCTGGGAGTGTATCTTAGCTTAGCAGAATAGCGAACGAAAGATTAGCAGAATTGCTAATAAATAATTCTTTGCAGTTTCTGAGTAGCTCCAGACCTACTCCTAGATTGCGATCAGCTCGGTCCGTTTAGTTCCTGACTTGACGTCACAAACACGCCCTGCGTTCGTCCAGCGACTCCCCCGTTTCTCCAGACACTCCCGCATCTTTCCCTGACACGCCTGCCTTTTTTAGCACACTCCCGGAAAATGCTCAGTTACCACCCAGAAACTAGAGATGTGCACCGGAAATTTTTCGGGTTTTGTGTTTTGGTTTTGGGTTCGGTTCTGTGGCCGTGTTTTGGGTTCGAACGCGTTTTGGCAAAACCTCACCGAATTTTTTTTGTCGGATTCGGGTGTGTTTTGGATTCGGGTGTTTTTTTCAAAAAACCCTAAAAAACAGCTTAAATCATAGAATTTGGGGGTCATTTTGATCCCAAAGTATTATTAACCTCAATAACCATAATTTACACTCATTGTCAGTCTATTCTGAACACCTCACACCTCACAATATTATTTTTAGTCCTAAAATTTGCACCGAGGTCGCTGGATGACTAAGCTCAGCGACCCAAGTGGCCGACACAAACACCTGGCCCATCTAGGAGTGGCACTGCAGTGTCACGCAGGATGGCCCTTCCAAAAAATACTCCCCAAACAGCACATGACGCAAAGAAGAAAAAAAAGAGGCGCAATGAGGTAGCTGTGTGACTAAGCTCAGCGACCCAAGTGGCCGACACAAACACCTGGCCCATCTAGGAGTGGCACTGCAGTGTCAGGCAGAATGGCCCTTCCAAAAAATACTCCCCAAACAGCACATGACGCAAAGAAGAAAAAAAAGAGGCGCAATGAGGTAGCTGTGTGACTAAGCTCAGCGACCCAAGTGGCCGACACAAACACCTGGCCCATCTAGGAGTGGCACTGCAGTGTCAGGCAGGATGGCCCTTCCAAAAAATACTCCCCAAACAGCACATGACGCAAAGAAAAAAAAAAAAGAGGCGCAATGAGGTAGCTGTGTGAGTAAGCTAAGCGACCCTAGTGGCCGACACAAACACCTGGCCCATCTAGGAGTGGCACTGCAGTGTCAGGCAGGATGGCCCTTCCAAAAAATACTCCCCAAACAGCACATGACGCAAAGAAGAAAAAAAAAAGAGGCGCAATGAGGTAGCTGTGTGACTAAGCTCAGCGACCCAAGTGGCCGACACAAACACCTGGCCCATCTAGGAGTGGCACTGCAGTGTCAGGCAGGATGGCCCTTCCAAAAAATACTCCCCAAACAGCACATGACGCAAAGAAGAAAAAAAAGAGGCGCAATGAGGTAGCTGTGTGAGTAAGCTAAGCGACCCTAGTGGCCGACACAAACACCTGGCCCATCTAGGAGTGGCACTGCAGTGTCAGGCAGGATGGCCCTTCCAAAAAATACTCCCCAAACAGCACATGACGCAAAGAAGAAAAAAAAGAGGCGCAATGAGGTAGCTGTGTGACTAAGCTCAGCGACCCAAGTGGCCGACACAAACACCTGGCCCATCTAGGAGTGGCACTGCAGTGTCAGGCAGGATGGCCCTTCCAAAAAATACTCCCCAAACAGCACATGACGCAAAGAAGAAAAAAAAGAGGCGCAATGAGGTAGCTGTGTGAGTAAGCTAAGCGACCCTAGTGGCCGACACAAACACCTGGCCCATCTAGGAGTGGCACTGCAGTGTCACGCAGGATGGCCCTTCAAAAAAACACTCCCCAAACAGCACATGACGCAAAGAAAAAAAGAGGCGCAATGAGGTAGCTGTGTGACTAAGCTCAGCGACCCAAGTGGCCGACACAAACACCTGGCCCATCTAGGAGTGGCACTGCAGTGTCAGGCAGGATGGCCCTTCCAAAAAACACTCCCCAAACAGCACATGACGCAAAGAAAAATGAAAGAAAAAAGAGGTGCAAGATGGAATTGTCCTTGGGCCCTCCCACCCACCCTTATGTTGTATAAACAGGACATGCACACTTTAACCAACCCATCATTTCAGCGACAGGGTCTGCCACACGACTGTGACTGAAATGACGGGTTGGTTTGGACCCCCACCAAAAAAGAAGCAATTAATCTCTCCTTGCACAAACTGGCTCTACAGAGGCAAGATGTCCACCTCATCATCATCCTCCGATTCATCACCGTGTACATCCCCCTCCTCACAGATTATCAATTCGTCCCCACTGGAATCCACCATCACAGCTCCCTGTGTACTTTGTGGAGGCAATTGCTGCTGGTGAATGTCTCCATGGAGGAATTGATTATAATTCATTTTAATGAACATCATCTTCTCCACATTTTCTGGAAGTAACCTCGTACGCCGATTGCTGACAAGGTGAGCGGCGGCACTAAACACTCTTTCGGAGTACACACTTGTGGGAGGGCAACTTAGGTAGAATAAAGCCAGTTTGTGCAAGGGCCTCCAAATTGCCTCTTTTTCCTGCCAGTATACGTACGGACTGTCTGACGTGCCTACTTGGATGCGGTCACTCATATAATCCTCCACCATTCTTTCAATGGGGAGAGAATCATATGCAGTGACAGTAGACGACATGTCCGTAATCGTTGGCAGGTCCTTCAGTCCGGACCAGATGTCAGCATCAGCAGTCGCTCCAGACTGCCCTGCATCACCGCCAGCGGGTGGGCTCGGAATTCTGAGCCTTTTCCTCGCACCCCCAGTTGCGGGAGAATGTGAAGGAGGAGATGTTGACAGGTCTCGTTCCGCTTGACTTGACAATTTTCTCACCAGCAGTTCTTTGAGCCCCTGCAGACTTGTGTCTGCCGGAAAGAGAGATCCAAGGTAGGTTTTAAATCTAGGATCGAGCACGGTGGCCAAAATGTAGTGCTCTGATTTCAACAGATTGACCACCCGTGAATCCTTGTTAAGCGAATTAAGGGCTCCATCCACAAGTCCCACATGCCTAGCGGAATCGCTCTGTGTTAGCTCCTCCTTCAATGTCTCCAGCTTTTTCTGCAAAAGCCTGATGAGGGGAATGACCTGACTCAGGCTGGCAGTGTCTGAACTGACTTCACGTGTGGCAAGTTCAAAAGGTTGCAGAACCTTGCACAACGTTGAAATCATTTTCCACTGCGCTTGAGACAGGTGCATTCCACCTCCTATATCGTGCTCAGTTGTATAGGCTTGAATGGCCTTTTGCTGCTCCTCCAACCTCTGAAGCATATAGAGGGTTGAATTCCACCTCGTTACCACTTCTTGCTTCAGATGATGGCAGGGCAGGTTCAGGCGTTTTTGGTGTTGCTCCAGTTTTCTGTACGTGGTGCCTGTACGCCGAAAGTGTCCCGCAATTCTTCTGGCCACCGACAGCATCTCTTGCACGCCCCTCTCGTTTTTTAAATAATTCTGCACCACCAAATTCAAGGTATGTGCAAAACATGGGACGTGCTGGAATTTGCCCATATTTAATGCACACACAATATTGCTGGCGTTGTCCGATGCCACAAATCCACAGGAGAGTCCAATTGGGGTAAGCCATTCTGCGATGATCTTCCTCAGTTTCCGTAAGAGGTTTTTAACTGTGTGCGTATTCTGGAAAGCGGTGATACAAAGCGTAGCCTGCCTAGGAAAGAGTTGGCGTTTGCGAGATGCTGCTACTGGTGCCGCCGCTGCTGTTCTTGCGGCGGGAGTCCATACATCTACCCAGTGGGCTGTCACAGTCATATAGTCCTGAGTCTGCCCTGCTCCACTTGTCCACATGTCCGTGGTTAAGTGGACATTGGGTACAACTGCATTTTTTAGGACACTGGTGAGTCTTTTTCTGAGGTCTGTGTACATTTTCGGTATCGCCTGCCTAGAGAAATGGAACCTAGATGGTATTTGGTACCGGGGACACAGTACCTCCAACAAGTCTCTAGTTGCCTCTGCAGTAATGATGGATACCGGAACCACGTTTCTCACCGCCCAGGATGCCAAGGCCTCAGTTATCCGCTTTGCAGCAGGATAACTGCTGTGATATTTCATCTTCCTCGCAAAGGACTGTTGGACAGTCAATTGCTTGGTGGAAGTAGTAAAAGTGGTCTTACGACTTCCCCTCTGGGATGACCATCGACTCCCAGCAGCAACAACAGCAGCGCCAGCAGCAGTAGGCGTTACACGCAAGGATGCATCGGAGGAATCCCAGGCAGGAGAGGACTCATCAGAATTGCCAGTGACATGGCCTGCAGGACTATTGGCATTCCTGGGGAAGGAGGAAATTGACACTGAGGGAGTTGGTGGGGTGGTTTGCGTGAGCTTGGTTACAAGAGGAAGGGATTTACTGGTCAGTGGACTGCTTCCGCTGTCGCCCAAAGTTTTTGAACTTGTCACTGACTTATGATGAATGCGCTGCAGGTGACGTATAAGGGAGGATGTTCCGAGGTGGTTAACGTCCTTACCCCTACTTATTACAGCTTGACAAAGGCAACACACAGCTTGACAAATGTTGTCCGCATTTCTGTTGAAATACTTCCACACTGAAGAGCAGATTTTTTTGGTATTTTCACCAGGCATGTCAATGGCCATATTCCTCCCACGGACAACAGGTGTCTCCCCGGGTGCCTGACTTAAACAAACCACCTCACCATCAGAATCCTCCTGGTCAATTTCCTCCCCAGCGCCAGCAACACCCATATCCTCCTCATCCTGGTGTACTTCAACACTGACATCTCCAATCTGACTATCAGGAACTGGACTGCGGGTGCTCCTTCCAGCACTTGCAGGGGGCATGCAAATGGTGGAAGGCGCATGCTCTTCACGTCCAGTGTTGGGAAGGTCAGGCATCGCAACCGACACAATTGGACTCTCCTTGTGGATTTGTGATTTCGAAGAACGCACAGTTCTTTGCTGTGCTTTTGCCAGCTTAAGTCTTTTCATTTTTCTAGCGAGAGGCTGAGTGCTTCCATCCTCATGTGAAGCTGAACCACTAGCCATGAACATAGGCCAGGGCCTCAGCCGTTCCTTGCCACTCCGTGTGGTAAATGGCATATTGGCAAGTTTACACTTCTCCGACGACGATTTTACTTTAGATTTTTGAGTCCTTTTTTTTACTGATATTTTGTGTTTTGGATTTTACATGCTCTGTACTATGACATTGGGCATCGGCCTTGGCAGACGATGTTGATGGCATTTCATCGTCTCGGCCATGACTAGTGGCAGCAGCTTCAGCACGAGGTGGAAGTGGATCTTGATCTTTCCCTATTTTTGGAACCTCAACATTTTTGTTCTCCATATTTTAATAGGCACAACTAAAAGGCACCTCAGGTAAACAATGGAGATGGATGGATACTAGTATACTTATGGATGACGAGCGACTGCCGACACAGAGGTAGCTACAGCCGTGGACTACCGTACTGCGTCTGCTAGTATAGACTGGATGATAATGATATAAAATATATATATATATATATATATATCACTACTGCAGGACAGGTATATATTGTATAATGACGGACCTGCTGGACACTGTCAGCACTGCAGACTCCTAAACTACTAGTATGAAGAAGATGGAAAAAAAAAAACCACCACAGGTAGTTATACAATTATGGACGAGCGACTGCCGACACAGAGGTAGCTACAGCCGTGGACTACCGTACTGCGTGTCTGCTAGTATAGACTGGATGATAATGATATAAAAAATATATATATATCACTACTGCAGGACAGGTATATATTGTATAATGACGGACCTGCTGGACACTGTCAGCACTGCAGACTCCTAAACTACTAGTATGAAGAAGATGGAAAAAAAAACCCACCATAGGTAGGTATACAATTATGGACGAGCGACTGCCGACACAGAGGTAGCTACAGCCGTGGACTACCGTACTGCGCGTCTGCTAGTATAGACTGGATGATAATGATATAAAAAATATATATATATCACTACTGCAGGACAGGTATATATTGTATAATGACGGACCTGCTGGACACTGTCAGCACTGCAGACTCCTAAACTACTAGTATGAAGAAGATGGAAAAAAAAAACCCACCATAGGTAGGTATACAATTATGGACGAGCGACTGCCGACACAGAGGTAGCTACAGCCGTGGACTACCGTACTGCGCGTCTGCTAGTATAGACTGGATGATAATGATATAATAAATATATATATATCACTACTGCAGGACAGGTATATATTGTATAATGACGGACCTGCTGGACACTGTCAGCACTGCAGACTCCTAAACTACTAGTATGAAGAAGATAGAAAAAAAAAACCCACCACAGGTAGGTATACAATTATGGACGAGCGACTGCCGACACAGAGGTAGCTACAGCCGTGGACTACCGTACTGCGTGTCTGCTAGTATAGACTGGATGATAATGATATAAAAAATATATATATATCACTACTGCAGGACAGGTATATATTGTATAATGACGGACCTGCTGGACACTGTCAGCACTGCAGACTCCTAAACTACTAGTATGAAGAAGATGGAAAAAAAAAAACACCACAGGTAGGTATACAATTATGGACGAGCGACTGCCGACACAGAGGTAGCTACAGCCGTGGACTACCGTACTGCGCGTCTGCTAGTATAGACTGGATGATAATGATATAAAAAATATATATATATCACTACTGCAGGACAGGTATATATTGTATAATGACGGACCTGCTGGACACTGTCAGCACTGCAGACTCCTAAACTACTAGTATGAAGAAGATGGAAAAAAAAACCCCACCACAGGTAGGTATACAATTATGGACGAGCGACTGCCGACACAGAGGTAGCTACAGCCGTGGCCTACCGTACTGCGCGTCTGCTAGTATAGACTGGATGATAATGATATAAAAAATATATATATATCACTACTGCAGGACAGGTATATATTGTATAATGACGGACCTGCTGGACACTGTCAGCACTGCAGACTCCTAAACTACTAGTATGAAGAAGATGGAAAAAAAAAAACACCACAGGTAGGTATACAATTATGGACGAGCGACTGCCGACACAGAGGTAGCTACAGCCGTGGACTACCGTACTGCGCGTCTGCTAGTATAGACTGGATGATAATGATATAAAAAATATATATATATCACTACTGCAGGACAGGTATATATTGTATAATGACGGACCTGCTGGACACTGTCAGCACTGCAGACTCCTAAACTACTAGTATGAAGAAGATGAAAAAAAAAACCCACCACAGGTAGGTATACAATTATGGACGAGCGACTGCCGACACAGAGGTAGCTACAGCCGTGGACTACCGTACTGCGCGTCTGCTAGTATAGACTGGATGATAATGATGTAAAAAATATATATATATATCACTACTGCAGGACAGGTATATATTGTATAATGACGGACCTGCTGGACACTGTCAGCACTGCAGACTCCTAAACTACTAGTATGAAGAAGATGGAAAAAAAAAACCCACCACAGGTAGGTATACAATTATGGACGAGCGACTGCCGACACAGAGGTAGCTACAGCCGTGGACTACCGTACTGCGCGTCTGCTAGTATAGACTGGATGATAATGATATAAAAAATATATATATATCACTACTGCAGGACAGGTATATATTGTATAATGACAGACCTGCTGGACACTGTCAGCACTGCAGACTCCTAAACTACTAGTATGAAGAAGATGGAAAAAAAAAACCCACCACAGGTAGGTATACAATTATGGATGAGCGACTTGCGACACAGAGGTAGCTACAGCCGTGGACTACCGTACTGCGCGTCTGCTAGTATAGACTGGATGATAATGATATAAAAAATATATATATATCACTACTGCAGGACAGGTATATATTGTATAATGACGGACCTGCTGGACACTGTCAGCACTGCAGACTCCTAAACTACTAGTATGAAGAAGATAGAAATATAATGAATGACGGACCTGCTGGACACTGTCAGCAGAATGCGTTTATAGAATAAAAAAAAAAAACACCACACGAGTGTTTAACTTTTTCAGGCAGACAATATACTGGTGGTCACTGCTGGTTAGTCACACTGGCACTCTGGCAGCAAAAGTGTGCACTGTTAAATATGTACTCCTGCTATAACTGCTCCCCAGTCTCCCCCACAATTAAGCTGTGTGAGCAGTGAGCACTACTCAGCACAGTCAGATATACATAGATGATATTATCATGCAGTACACTGAGGCTGAGCACAGATATGGTATGTGACTGTGTATCGTTTTGTTTCAGGCAGAGAACGGATTATATTAAATAATAAATAAAACTGGTGGTCACCACTAGTATAACTATCAGCAAAACTCTGCACTCTCTGAGTACTCCTAAATTCCTAATGCTCCAGTAAATCAAGTGTCTCACTCTCTATCTAAACGGAGAGGACGCCAGCCACGTCCTCTCCCTATCAATCTCAATGCACGTGTGAAAATGGCGGCGACGCGCGGCTCCTTATATAGAATCCGAGTCTCGCGATAGAATACGAGCCTCGCGAGAATCCGACAGCGGGATGATGACGTTCGGGCGCGCTCGGGTTAGCCGAGCAAGGCGGGAAGATCCGAGTCTGCCTCGGACCCGTGTAAAAAGCGTGAAGTTCGGGGGGGTTCGGATTCCGAGGAACCGAACCCGCTCATCTCTACCAGAAACGCCCCTTTCCTGTCAATCATTCACCGATCAGCAGTGCGACTGAAAAGCGCCACAAAGACAACAGCAAAACTGCTACGTTTTTAGTTAAATAACTAAGGGCATGCGCCCTGCATGCCTTGCGCATGCGCATTTAGCAACAAATCGCAGCATAGCGAAAATTGGCAATGAGCGAACAACTCGGAATGACTCCCTATATATTTTATGACCGTATTGGCCAGGGAATTAATTTCGGTAGCATATTTAGAAAGTGTTGCAGGGTTAAGGTGTACATTTCCGGACAGGAAACGTTCAAACTTAGAGGTCTATTTATCACCATCTGATGATGCGGATGACAGGTGATAAACTCGACCAAACTCGCACTGTGATCATTAAGTACATCACACGATGCAGGGATAGAGGTCTGTCCCTGCGATGTTTCTCCGCAGCATCATTGGGGTATTTTTAATCAAAAATACCCCTATGTCCTGCTGCGCATGTGCCGCCACCCGTCGCTACCGCCGCTGGGTTCCCGGCCCTGTCGCTACTACCCTCACGCCGCAAAAAGCCCCCTACGGATTTTATACTTACCAGTCCAGGAGCCGGTGTCCGCTGCTCCAGGAGGCTACGAGGTGCCAGATCCTTCTTCTGTGCTGTGACCCCCGGTGCTGTAAAGTGCAGCATCACTATATGACACCGGGGTCACAGCGCAGCATATGGAGGTCCCGGCGCCTGGCAGTCATCACCGGAGCAGCGGACACAGGTTCCTAGGACAGGTAAGTATGTTTTTTACTTTTTGTTTTTTTACACTGTGATTAGCTTGTGTGTTTATCGGACAGACAGAGCTGATCACTGGATCTCGGTCCCCGCACAGCTTTCTCTACCAGGGGGCAGAGAAAGCTGGGCAAAAGGTGTACATCGCAGTGCTGCCCTGTGATCTCACCAGCCTGTTTCACAGGGCACACTGCAGTATTTTTGTATGTGTTTTTTTCCCCCCCAGTAAATTCGGCCACATCGGGATTTTTCATAAAAACTGCTCCACATGCCCTCTAATACATCCAGGTGATATTTAAATAATCTGAAAAGGGTGTGAAAACACCCTTTTTCACATTATTTTATTAAAAATAGTGTTAATATATAGGCCCCTAAATGCCCAGATTTATCAAGCCTTAGAGAGTGATAAGTAGCACGGTGATGAAGTACCAACCAATCAGCTCCTGTCAATTTTTAAACACAGCCTTAACATGACAGTTAGGAGCTGATTGGCTGGTACTTGCTATGTATCACTCTGACCGTTTTCAGGGAGTGTGCGGAAAAACACAGGCATGCCAGGAAAAACGCAGGCGTGGCTGGGCGAACGCTGGGTGGGTTTGTGACGTCAAATCTGGCACTGAACAGTTTGAAGTGATCGCAAGCGCTGAGTAGGTTTTGAGCTACTCTGAAACTACACAAAAAAACTTTGTAGCCGCTCTGCGATACAACCGTACGTACTTCTGCTAAGCTACGATACACTACCAGTGGGGAGCGTTTGCACGGCTGCTAAAAACTGCTAGCGAGCGATCAACTCGGAATGACCACCATTGTACAGGAATTCAGCAATTGAAAATAATAAATGCTTAGCTCCGTACAGGGCACAGTCTCACTGCTTCAGCCCTTTCTAACGGGATCAGTATGAAATGCTGGCGGACGGGATCCCGGCTGTCATGATCCTGACAGTGGGATCCCGTCCGCTGTAATGCCGGCAGCGGGGTGAGTGCTAGAAAGCCCCTTCTGGGCTCGCTGCAGGCATGGTGGCTCGCTGTTCTCGCCACAGATTCTTTTCTCCCTCTATGGGTGTCGTGGACACCCACAGAGGGAGAACAGATTGTGGTGCCGACAGCAGCATTTCACCGCTAGTCAAAATTCCGGCGTCAGCATTCTGTAAAGTAGAGGACCCTGCCTGTGAGAGCTCACATTCTAAAGGAGGGGGTAATGAGAGACAGTTGGAGCAATTGGGGTAGTAGGCAAAGTACTGTCACCTGTAGTGCCCCGTGCTGGAAGCAGAGGAAAGGGTTTGCAGAGCCCGGATTACTCTTGATGAATGAGTAGCTGAAAATTCCAAGTTGCAGTAAGACAGGGAAGTTCAGTTTGCAGTATGGTGGGTAGAAGTGGTGATCAGGGACGGACTGGGGCCACAATTCGTTTCCGGCATTCGTGAATTAGAGGGCGCGCCCGTCACTGCGCCTAAGGGCAAGCCTTGAGTCAGAGTTCATGGACTCGCAGCACGCCCCCATTTTTGTTAAAAAGTACACTACCGGTGGGTGGCAGGGACGCGCAGACACGGTGCACGGGGGAGTGCTGCAAGTCAGGGGGCGTGGGCTTGCGGCATGCCCCTATTTCCTTGGAGACACACGCTTCGGGCGGCCAATCCAGAGAGCCGGAGGCTGAGATGCGCGTGGCCTTCCCGGCTTTCTGCCCACCAGACCATCGGCCCTTCTGGCATATGCCAGAAGTGCCAGATGAGCAGTCTAGGCCTGGTGGTGATGGAATTCTAGTACTGAGACCAAGAGGATGTACAGTAAATGCAGACAATTTTTTGTGCAACTCTGAACCATGAATAATGCCACCAAAAAAAGTCACAAGTAGCAAATAAAGTGGGACATTCCTTGCCGCTGCTTGATGACATAATGGGGGTCATTCGGAGTTGATCGCTCGCTAGCTAGTTTTACCAGCCGTGCAAACACTATGCCACCGCCCACTGGGGAGTGTATTTTAGCTTAGCAGAAGTGCGAACACATGTGCAACCGAGCTCTGCAAAAACAGTTTGTGCAGTTTCACAGTAGCTCTGAACCTACTCAGCGCTTGCGATCACTTCAGCCTATTCGTGTCCGGATATGACGTCATACACCCGCCTAGCGAATGCCCAGCCACGCCTGCGTTTTTTCAGACACGCCTGCGTTTTTGCAAACACTCCCTGAAAACGGTCGGTTGACACCCAGTTACGCCCCCTTCCTGTCAATCTTCTTGCGGCCGTCAGTGCGATGGAAAACTTCGCTAGAACCTGTGCACAACCACAAAGAGCTTTGTACCCGTACGTCGCGCCTGCGCATTGTGGGGCATACGCATAAATGCCATTTTTTTTACCTGATCGCTGCGCTGCGAAAATCGTCAGCGAGTGATCAACGCGGCATGACCCCCAATAAACATTAATTCGGGTATGGGTGGAATTATGTAAATATTGTTTATGTTGTTTTAAAGATACTTATCCAGACATTTAAAATATCTACTTTTATACTTTGTGACCAATATTATTTAAAATTAGCCATATAGAAAAATAACAAACACATATGAACTATAATAACTGTTGTGTTTTTTGGGGTGCAAAATTAAAATTGCTCGAGTTTTGTAACATAATAATCCTGCGCTTCATTGTCAGGAAATTACTTTGATAAATGAGAGGAGAAAAAAATCAGTGATGAGATATGGTAAAAGGGAAGTCATTCAATCACTGTTGCGATTCATTGCTGAAATACTCTGTATTCCCTGACATTTCTGGAGCAGTGACAAAGACCGCTACTGTAATATAAGTATAATCAGCAGCTGCTTTGGTAATATCCCAGAAACATTTTATAAACTCTTTACAAAAGTCTACATACAGATATTTATTCTTTCTGTTACAGTAAATATCAAAATTATAGGGATTTTCAAATTTCAGATGACTTTAAGGGCCTATTTCAGACTGGGTCGCTGCAGTGTCAGCAATCGCAGTCTGAAGCCCTTTGCAGAGTGCTAACAGCATCTCAGGGCTGCGATCGCCTCTGCCTGATTGACAGGCAGAGGCGGTTGCGGGTTGGGAGGTGGCATGCCAACGGGCACAGTCCGGACAACGCAGGCCGGGCCACAGTGGCTGCGTGATGTCACATGCAGCTGCTGCGACCTAGGATGCGCTGGCATCCCCTCGCATATCAGACTAACTGATCGTATATGTGCTTAAATTTAGCACATCTACGATCAGATCTGAATTACCCGCTAAGTTATTAACTTGAACATGTCTTTCTGCAAATTCTACTTAATACATGGGTTCTTCTTACTGGATTCCTTTGAAGGTTTCATCTACAGATGTGTCCTCATTAGTGATGTGCACCGGAAATTTTTCGGGTTTTGTGTTTTGGTTTTGGATTCGGTTCCGCGGCCGTGTTTTGGATTCGGACGCATTTTGGCAAAACCTCCCTGAAATGTTTTTGTCGGATTCGGGTGTGTTTTGGATTGGGGTGTTTTTTTTTTACAAAAAACCCTCAAAAACAGCTTAAATCATAGAATTTGGGGGTCATTTTGATCCCATAGTATTACTAACCTCAATAACCATAATTTCCACTCATTTCCAGTCTATTCTGAACACCTCACACCTCACAATATTATTTTTAGTCCTAAAATTTGCACCGAGGTCGCTGCATGACTAAGCTAAGCGACCCAAGTGGCTGACACAAACACCTGGCCCATCTAGGAGCGGCACTGCAGTGTCAGACAGGAAGGCAGATTTAAAAAATAGTCCCCAAACAGCACATGATGCAAAGAAAAAAAAGAGGTGCACCAAGGTCGCTGGATGGCTAAGCTAAGCGACCCAAGTGGCCGACACAAACACCTAGCCCATCTAGGAGTGGCACTGCAGTGTCAGACAGGATGGCAGATTTAAAAAATAGACCCCAAACAGCACATGATGCAAAGAAAAAAAGAGGTGCACCAAGGTCACTGGATGGCTAAGCTAAGCGACCCAAGTGGCCGACACAAACACCTGGCCCATCTAGGAGTGGCACTGCAGTGTCAGACAGGATGGCAGATTTAAAAAATAGTCCCCAAACAGCACATGATGCAAAGAAAAAAAGAGGTGCACCAAGGTCGCTGGATGGCTAAGCTAAGCGACCCAAGTGGCCGACACCAACACCTGGCCCATCTAGGAGTGGCACTGCAGTGTCAGACAGGATGGCAGATTTAAAAAATAGTCCCCAAACAGCACATGATGCAAAGAAAAAAAAGAGGTGCACCAAGGTCGCTGGATGGCTAAGCTAAGCGACCCAAGTGGCCGACACAAACACCTGGCCTATCTAGGAGTGGCACTGCAGTGTCAGACAGGATGGCAGATTTAAAAAATAGTCCCCAAACAGCACATGATGCAAAGAAAAAAAGAGGTGCACCAAGGTCGCTGGATGGCTAAGCTAAGCGACCCAAGTGGCCGAAACAAACACATGGCCCCTCTAGGAGTGGCACTGCAGTGTCAGACAGGATGGCAGATTTAAAAAATAGTTCCCAAACAGCACATGATGCAAAGAAAAAAAGAGGTGCACCAAGGTCGCTGGATGGCTAAGCTAAGCGACCCAAGTGGCTGACACAAACACCTGGCCCATCTAGGAGTGGCACTGCAGTGTCAGACAGGATGGCAGATTTAAAAAATAGACCCCAAACAGCACATGATGCAAAGAAAAAAAGAGGTGCACCAAGGTCACTGGATGGCTAAGCTAAGCGACCCAAGTGGCCGACACAAACACCTGGCCCATCTAGGAGTGGCACTGCAGTGTCAGACAGGATGGCAGATTTAAAAAATAGTCCCCAAACAGCACATGATGCAAAGAAAAAAAGAGGTGCACCAAGGTCGCTGGATGGCTAAGCTAAGCGACCCAAGTGGCCGACACCAACACCTGGCCCATCTAGGAGTGGCATTGCAGTGTCAGACAGGATGGCAGATTTAAAAAATAGTCCCCAAACAGCACATGATGCAAAGAAAAAAAGAGGTGCACCAAGGTCGCTGGATGGCTAAGCTAAGCGACCCAAGTGGCCGACACCAACACCTGGCCCATCTAGGAGTGGCATTGCAGTGTCAGACAGGATGGCAGATTTAAAAAATAGTCCCCAAACAGCACATGATGCAAAGAAAAAAAGAGGTGCACCAAGGTCGCTGGATGGCTAAGCTAAGCGACCCAAGTGGCCGACACAAACACGTGGCCCATCTAGGAGTGACACTGCAGTGTCAGACAGGATGGCAGATTTAAAAAATAGTCCCCAAACAGCACATGATGCAAAGAAAAAAAGAGGTGCACCAAGGTCGCTGGATGGCTAAGCTAAGCGACCCAAGTGGCCGACACAAACACCTGGCCCATCTAGGAGTGGCACTGCAGTGTCAGACAGGATGGCAGATTTAAAAATAGTCCCCAAACAGCACATGATGCAAAGAAAAAAAGAGGTGCACCAAGGTCGCTGGATGGCTAAGCAAAGCGACCCAAGTGGCCGACACAAACACCTGGCCCATCTAGGAGTGGCACTGCAGTGTCAGACAGTATGGCACTTAAAAAAATAGTCCCCAAACAGCACTTGCAGCACACATATGGATAGTATACTTGACGACACAGAGGTAGAGCAATGGACTACTGTACCGTACTGCTATATATATACTGGTGGTCAGCAAAATTCTGCACTGTCCTCCTACTATATACTGCGCACAACTAAAATGCAGCACAGGTATGGATGGATAGTATACTTGACGACACAGAGGTAGAGCAATGGACTACTGTACCGTACTGCTATATATATACTGGTGGTCAGAAAAATTCTGCACTGTCCAACTTCTATATACTGCGCCCAACTAAAATGCAGCACAGGTATGGATGGATAGTATACTTGACGACACAGAGGCAGAGCAATGGACTACTGTACCGTACTGCTATATATATACTGGTGGTCAGCAAAATTCTGCACTGTCCTCCTACTATATACTGCGCACAACTAAAATGCAGCACAGGTATGGATGGATAGTATACTTGACGACACATAGGTAGAGGAATGGACTACTGTACCGTACTGCTATATATATACTGGTGGTCAGCAAAATTCTGCACTGTCCTCCTACTATATACTGCGCACAACTAAAATGCAGCACAGGTATGGATGGATAGTATACTTGACGACACAGAGGTAGAGCAATGGACTACTGTACCATACTGCTATATATATACTGGTGGTCAGCAAAATTCTGCACTGTCCTCCTTCTATATACTGCGCCCAACTAAAATGCAGCACAGGTATGGATGGATAGTATACTTGACGACACAGAGGTAGAGCAATGGACTACTGTACCGTACTTCTATATATATACTGGTGGTCAGCAAAATTCTGCACTGTCCTCCTACTATATACTGCGCACAACTAAAATGCAGCACAGGTATGGATGGATAGTATACTTGACGACACAGAGGTAGAGCAATGGACTACTGTACCGTACTGCTTTATATATACTGGTGGTCAGCAAAATTCTGCACTGTCCTCCTACTATATACTGCGCACAACTAAAATGCAGCACAGGTATGGATGGATAGTATACTTGACGACACAGAGGTAGAGCAATGGACTACTGTACCGTACTGCTATATATATACTGGTGGTCAGCAAAATTCTGCACTGTCCTCCTACTATATACTGTGCACAACTAAAATGCAGCACAGGTATGGATGGATAGTATACTTGACGACACAGAGGTAGAGCAATGGACTACTGTACCGTACTGCTATATATATATACTGGTGGTCAGCGAAATCCTGCACTGTCCTCCTACTATATACTGCGCACAACTAAAATGCAGCACAGGTATGGATGGATAGTATACTTGACGACACAGAGGCAGAGCAATGGACTACTGTACCGTACTGCTATATATATACTGGTGGTCAGCAAAATTCTGCACTGTCCTAATATATATTACAATGCAGCACAGATATGGAGCGTTTTTCAGGCAGATAACATAGATATTTTCAGCACACTGAGCACAGATATTTGCAGCACACTGAGCACAGATATTTGCAGCACACTGAACACAGAAACTGAGAGAACGCAGCCACATTCTCTCGCTATCATCTCCAATGCACGAGTGAAAATGGCGGCGACGCGCAACTCCTTATATAGAATACGAATCTCGCGAGAATCCGACATCGGGATGATGACGTTCGGGCGCACTCGGGTTAACCGAGCAAGGCGGGAGGATCCGAGGCTGCCTCGGAACGTGTAAAATGGGTGAAGTTCGGGCGGGTTCGGATCTCAACGAACCGAACCGGCTCATCTCTAGTCCTCATATATCATTGCTGCAGTGGCACCAAACAGCCCCTCTCTGCCCGCCAGGTCCCGTGAGACTCTACTAGTGTCGGACGTTAATTTTGCTGCAAATGCATTGTAGCCGCATTGTGATGCAACCAGGGCCGGTGCTAGGGTGTTCGGCGCCCTCCTGCAAACTATAAATTTGCGCCCTCCCATACTTTACAAAGCAGGGTCACGTATACACATAATGCTCCCTGTAGTAGTGCCGCTTACACACGTAACGCCCTTGTACCAGTGACGCTTTCACACATAATGCCCCCTGTACCAGTGACGCTTTCACACGTAACGCCCCCTGTACCAGTGATGCTTACACACGTAATGCCCACTTTACCAATGATGTAACGCCTACACACGTAACGCCACCCTGTACCAGTGACGCATACACATGTAACGCCCTTGTACCAGTGACGCTTACACGCGTAATGCCCCCTGTACCAGTGATGCTTACACGTGTAATGCCCCCTGTACCAGTGACGCTTACACACGTAACGCCCCTGTACCAGTGACGCTTACACACATAACGCCCCCCTGTACCAGTGATGCTTACACACGTAACGCCCACTTCACCAATGACGTAACGCCTACACACGTAACGCCACCCTGTACCAGTAACGCTTACCCACGTAACACCCCTTGTACCAGTTATGCTTACATAACGCCCCTTGTACCAGTGACGCTTACACACATAATGCCCCCTGTAGCAGTGACGCTTACACACGTAATGCCCCCTGTAGCAGTGACGCTTACAAACACTCAACGCCCCCTGTATCAGTGACGCTTACACACGCAACACCCCCTGTAGCAGTGACGCTTACAAACACGCAATGCCCCCTTTACCAGTGACGCTTACACACGCAAGGCCCCCTGTAGCAGTGATGCTTACACACGTAATGCCCACTTTACCAATGATGTAACGCCTACACACGTAACGCCACCCTGTACCAGTGACGCATACACATGTAACGCCCTTGTACCAGTGACGCTTACACGTGTAACGCCCCCCTGTACCAGTGATGCTTTCACGCGGAATGCCCCCTGTACCAGTGACGCTTACACACGTAACGCCCCTTTACCAGTGACGCTTACACACATAATGCCCCCCTGTACCAGTGATGCTTACACACGTAACGCCCACTTCACCAATGACGTAACGCCTACACACGTAAAGCCACACTGTACCAGTGACGCTTACCCACGTAACACCCCTTGTACCAGTGACGCTTACACACATAACGTCCCTTGTACCAGTGACGCTTACACACGTAACGCCCCCTGTAGCAGTGACGCTTACAAACACTCAACGCCCCCTGTATCAGTGACGCTTACACACGCAACACCCCCTATAGCAGTGACGCTTACAAACATGCAATGCCCCCTTTACCAGTGACGCTTACACACGCAAGGCCCCCTGTAGCAGTGACGCTTGCACACACTATTCCGCAGTCACACACACGCACATACATACTGTACATACATTACACACATACACAGTCACACATCTATTACACATACATACATACATACATACATACACACACACTTTCACTCACTCACTCTCTTTCAATCCTCTTACCTAAGGAAGTCTGCAGGCCGAAGCTGGAGTAGATCATCCTCCTGTTCAGCCTGGTTCTGTGTAGCTCCGCCTCCCCCAATTCTGTGTAGCTCCACCCCCTTTTTTAGCTCAGCACACTGCACTGACACAGGGGAGTGGGAGAGGACTCGGAGGCTTCATGCTGCTGGCGCTTGCCCTGCTGCCTGTCACTGAGTGTGACAGGCAGAGCAGCAGCAGCACGGGGACATCAGCTCAGTACAAGAATGCAGAGCAGGGAGAGCGCCTCTCCATTCCTAGCGCCTCCCTGCACTACATCCCTTTGCTGAGTGATTTGCGCCAGCTCTGGATGCAACTAGGACATACCAGGAGACTTTGTGGATTAGACATGCGACACTTGTCTATCTGTGTGCAGCTGAGTCTCTGTATCTGTATACAAACTGCAACAATACAGCAGATGCAGCTTTTTTCTACGCCAAGTTCTGCTGTGTGTCTTATACAGACTCATACCCCTTTTCCACAAGCTCAAAAAACAAGGGTAAATGCACGCCCCCGTGCACGGGGGCGCGCATTTACCCGTGTTTTTTGCTAGTGGAAAAGGGCCCCCCGCAAAAACCCGGATCAAGTGACCCGTGAATCCTACCCGGGTAACTACCTGGGTAGGACACTGGAATGATCCGGGTAGGGTTGTAGTGTAAACGGAAGCCGTGTCGATGCGACGCGGCTCCCATTTACACTGTATGGAAGGGCGGCGCTGGGAGATAATGTGATCTCCCAACGCCGCCCCTGCTACGTCACTAGCAGCGTCACCAACCCGGCAATATGCCGGGTTGGTGAGCACAGTGGGAAAGGGGGCTGAGCGCGGCCCGCAGCCGGGTAGCACCCGTGTCAGGCTCCCGGCTGTGACCCGTGCTCAGTAGTGGAAAAGGGGTATCAGTCGCACACAGATTTACAATTGTTGCATATCACATTAATCAGAAAATTCTCCTGGTGCTTCCTAGTCACCCTGCATTGCGACTAAGGTGCATATTTGACAAAAAAAAGATGCCAAACGCTAGTAGGGTTGCATGGTGCTTGCTGGCTCACTAGCCTCAGGCATCTCGCGCTGCATGACGCACTTAGGCTACATGTATTGAGGACACATCTGTATACATTGATCTCACCAGTCTTCATTGTCTTCATTGTACCTACCTCTGTGTCGTCAAGTATACTATCCATCTACATTCTATACCTGTGGTGCATTTTAGTTGTGCGCAGTATATATAGTAGTAGGCCATTGCTATTCATACTGGCATATAATTCCACACATTAAAAAATGGAGAACAAAAATGTGGAGGTTAAAATAGGGAAAGATCAAGATCCACTTCCACCTCATGCTGAAGCTGCTGCCACTAGTCATGGCCGAGACGATGATATGCCATCAACGTCGTCTGCCAAGGCCGATGCCCAATGTCATAGTAGAGAGCATGTAAAATCCAAAAAACAAAAGTTCACTAAAATGACCCAAAAATCAAAATTGAAAGCGTCTGATGAGAAGCGTAAACTTGCCAATATGCCATTTACGACACGGAGTGGCAAGGAACGGCTGAGGCCCTGGCCTATGTTCATGGCTAGTGGTTCAGATTCACATGAGGATGGAAGCACTCATCCTCTCACTAGAAAAATTAAAAGACTTAAGCTGGCAAAAGCACAGCAAAGAACTGTGCGTTCTTCTAAATCACAAATCCCCAAGGAGAGTCCAATTGTGTCGGTTGCGATGCCTGACCTTCCCAACACTGGACGGGAAGAGCTTGCGCCTTCCACCATTTGCACGCCCCCTGCAAGTGCTGGAAGGAGCACCCGCAGTCCAGTTCCTGATAGTCAAATTGAAGATGTCACTGTTGAAGTACACCAGGATGAGGATATGGGTGTTGCTGGCGCTGGGGAGGAAATTGACAAGGAGGATTCTGATGGTGAGGTGGTTTGTTTAAGTCAGGCACCCGGGGAGACACCTGTTGTCCGTAGGACGAATATGGCCATTGACATGCCTGGTCAAAATACAAAAAAAATCAGCTCTTCGGTGTGGAATTATTTCAACACAAATGCGGACAACAGGTGTCAAGCCATGTGTTGCCTTTGTCAAGCTGTAATAAGTAGGGGTAAGGACGTTAACCACCTCGGAACATCCTCCCTTATACGTCACCTGCAGCGCATTCATCATAAGTCAGTGACAAGTTCAAAAACTTTGGATGACAGCGGAAGCAGTCCACTGACCACTAAATCCCTTCCTCTTGTAACCAAGCTCCTGCAAACCACACCACCAACTCCCTCAGTGTCAATTTCCTCCTTACCCAGGAAAGCCAATAGTCCTGCAGGCCATGTCACTGTCAAGTCTGACGAGTCCTCTACTGCCTGGGATTCCTCCGATGCATCCTTGAGTGTTATGCCTACTGCTGCTGGTGCTGCTGTTGCTGCTGGGAGTCGATCGTCATCCCAGAGGGGAAGTCGGAAGACCACTTGTACTACTTCCAGTAAGCAATTGACTGTCCAACAGTCCTTTGCGAGGAAGATGAAATATCACAGCAGTCATCCTGCTGCAAAGCGGATAACTCAGGCCTTGGCAGCCTGGGCGGTGAGAAACGTGGTTCCGGTATCCACCGTTAATTCAGAGGCAACTAGAGACTTGATTGAGGTACTGTGTCCCCGGTACCAAATACCATCTAGGTTCCATTTCTCTAGGCAGGCGATACCGAAAATGTACACAGACCTCAGAAAAAGAGTCACCAGTGTCCTAAAAAATGCAGTTGTACCCAATGTCCACTTAACCACGGACATGTGGACAAGTGGAGCAGGGCAGACTCAGGACTATATGACTGTGACAGCCCACTGGGTAGATGTATTTCCTCCCGCAGCAAGAACAGCAGCGGCGGCACCAGTAGCAGCATCTCGCAAACGCCAACTCGTTCCTAGGCAGGCTACGCTTTGTATCACCGCTTTCCAGAAGAGGCACACAGCTGACAATCTCTTACGGAAACTGAGGAAGATCATAGGAGAATGGCTTACCCCAATTGGACTCTCCTGGGGATTTGTGACATCGGACAACACCAGCAATATTGTGCGTGCATTACATCTGGGCAAATTCCAGCACGTCCCATGTTTTGCACATACATTGAATTTGGTGGTGCAGAATTATTTAAAAAACGACAGGGGCGTGCAAGAGATGCTGTCGGTGGCCCGAAGAATTGCGGGCCACTTTCGGCATTCAGCCACCGCGTGCCGAAGACTGGAGCACCACCAAACATTCCTGAACCTGCCCTGCCATCATCTGAAGCAAGAGGTGGTAACGAGGTGGAATTCAACCCTCTATATGCTTCAGAGGATGGAGGAGCAGCAAAAGGCCATTCAAGCCTATACATCTGCCCACGATATAAGCAAAGGAGGGGGAATGCACCTGACTCAAGCGCAGTGGAGAATGATTTCAACGTTGTGCAAGGTTCTGCAACCCTTTGAACTTGCCACACGTGAAGTCAGTTCAGACACTGCCAGCCTGAGTCAGGTCATTCCCCTCATCAGGCTTTTGCAGAAGAAGCTGGAGAGATTGAAGGAGAAGCTAATACAGAGCGATTCCGCTAGGCATGTGGGACTTGTGGATGGAGCCCTTAATTCGCTTAACCAGGATTCACGGGTGGTCAATCTGTTGAAATCAGAGCACTACATTTTGGCCACCGTGCTCGATCCTAGATTTAAAACCTACGTTGTATCTCTCTTTCCGGCAGACACAAGTCTGCAGAGGTTCAAAGACCTGCTGGTGAGAAAAATGTCAAGTCAAGCGGAACGTGACCCGTCAACAGCTCCTCCTTCACATTCTCCCGCAACAGGGGCTGCGAGGAAAAGGCTAAGAATTCCGAGCCCACCCGCTGGCAGTGATGCAGGGCAGTCTGGAGCGAGTGCTGACATCTGGTCCGGACTGAAGGACCTGCCAACGATTACTGACATGTCGTCTACTGTCACTGCATATAATTCTCTCACCATTAAAAGAATGGTGGAGGATTATATGAGTGACCGCATCCAAGTAGGCACGTCAGTACTTATACTGGCAGGAAAAAGAGGCAATTTGGAGGCCCTTGCACAAACTGGCTTTATTCTACCTAAGTTGCCCTCCCTCCAGTGTGTACTCCGAAAGAGTGCTTAGTGCAGCCGCTCACCTTGTCAGCAATCGGCGTACGAGGTTACTTCCAGAAAATGTGGAGAAGATGATGTTCATCAAAATTAATTATAATCAATTCCTCCGTGGAGACATTCACCAGCAGCAATTGCCTCCAGAAAGTACACAGGGACCTGAGATGGTGGATTCCAGTGGGGACGAATTAATAATCTGTGAGGAGGGGGATGTACACAGTGAAAGGGGTGAGGAATCGGAGGATGATGATGAGGTGGACATCTTGCCTCTGTAGAGCCAGTTTGTGCAAGGAGAGATTGATTGCTTCTTTTTTTGGTTGCTTCTTTTTTTGGTGGAGGCCCAAACCAACCAGTCATTTCAGTCACAGTCGTGTGGCAGACCCTGTCGCTGAAATGATGGGTTGGTTAAAGTGTGCATGTCCTGTTTATACAACATAAGGGTGGGTGGGAGGGCCCAAGGACAATTCCATCTTGTACCTCTTTTTTCTTTCATTTTTCTTTGCATCATGTGCCTGACACTGCAGTGCCACTCCTAGATGGGCCAGGTGTTTGTGTCGACCACTTGTGTCGCTTAGCTTAGTCACACAGCGACCTTGGTGCGCCTCTTTTTTTCTTTGCATCATGTGCTGTTTGGGGACTATTTTTTGGAAGTGCCATCCTGTCTGACACTGCAATGCCACTCCTAGATGGGCCAGGTGTTTGTGTCGGCCACTTGGGTCGCTTAGCTTAGTCACACAGCTACCTCATTGCGCCTCTTTTTTTCTTTGCATCATGTGCTGTTTGGGGACAATTTTTTTGAAGTGCCATCCTGCCTGACACTGCAGTGCCACTCCTAGATGGGCCAGGTGTTTGTGTCGGCCACTTGTGTCGCTTAGCTTAGCCATCCAGCGACCTCGGTGCAAATTTTAGGACTAAAAATAATATTGTGAGGTGTGAGGTGTTCAGAATAGACTGAAAATGAGTGTAAATTATGGTTATTGAGGTTAATAATACTATGGGATCAAAATGACCCCCAAATTCTATGATTTAAGCTGTTTTTTAGGGTTTTTTGTAAAAAAAAAACGAATCCAAAACACATCCGAATCCGACAAAAAATTTTCAGGGAGGTTTTGCCAAAACGCGTCCGAGTCCAAAACACGGCCGCGGAACCGAATCCAAAACCAAAACACAAAACCCGAAAAATGTCCGGTGCACATCACTAATATTAACGCTGATAAGGTGCAGGGACTGTTTTGGGGAAGTAACTGGGGAGTGATGACAAAAAAACTAGTGATGTGCACCGGAAATTTTTCGGGTTTTGTGTTTTGTTTTTGGATTCGGTTCCGCGGCCGTGTTTTGGATTCGGACGCGTTTTGGCAAAACCTCCCTGAACATTTTTTGTCGGATTCGGGTGTGTTTTGGATTCGGGTGTTTTTTAAAAAAAACCCTCAAAAACAGCTTAAATCATAGAATTTGGGGGTCATTTTGATCCCATAGTATTATTAACCTCAATAACCATAATTTCCACTCATTTTCAGTCTATTCTGAACACTTCACACCTCACAATATTATTTTTAGTCCTAAAATTTGCACCGAGGTCGCTGGATGACTAAGCTAAGCGACCCAAGTGGCCGACACAAACACCTGGCCCATCTAGGAGTGGCACTGCAGTGTCAGGCAGGATGGCACTTCAAAAAAATACTCCCCAAACAGCACATGATGCAAAGAAAAAAAGAGGCGCAATGAGGTAGCTGTGTGACTAAGCTAAGTGACCCAAGTGGCCAACACAAACACCTGGCCCATCTAGGAGTGGCACTGCAGTGTCAGACAGGATGGCAGATTTAAAAAATAGTCCCCAAACAGCACATGATGCAAAGAAAAAATTAGGTGCACCAAGGTCGCTGGATGGCTAAGCTAAGCGACCCAAGTGGCCGACACAAACACCTGGCCCATCTAGGAGTGGCACTGCAGTGTCAGGCAGGATGGCACTTCAAAAAAATAGTCCCCAAACAGCACATGATGCAAAGAAAAATGAAAGAAAAAAGAGGTGCAAGATGGAATTGTCCTTGGGCCCTCCCACCCACCCTTATGTTGTATAAACAAGACATGCACACTTTTAACAAACCCATCATTTCAGCAACAGGGTCTGCCACACGACTGTGACTGAAATGACTGGTTGGTTTGGGCCCCCACCAAAAAAGAAACAATCAATCTCTCCTTGCACAAACTGGCTCTACAGAGGCAAGATGTCCACCTCCTCCTCATCGTCCGATTCCTCACCCCTTTCACTGTGTACATCCCCCTCCTCACAGATTATTAATTCGTCCCCACTGGAATCCACCATCTCAGGTCCCTGTGTACTTTCTGGAGGCAATTGCTGGTGAATGTCTCCACGGAGGAATTGATTATAATTGATTTTGATGAACATCATCTTCTCCACATTTTCTGGAAGTAACCTCGTACGCCGATTGCTGACAAGGTGAGCGGCTGCACTAAACACTCTTTCGGAGTACACACTGGAGGGGGGGCAACTTAGGTAAAATAAAGCCAGTTTGTGCAAGGGCCTCCAAATTGCCTCTTTTTCCTGCCAGTATACGTACGGACTGTCTGACGTGCCTACGTGGATGCGGTCACTCATATAATCCTCCACCATTCTTTCAATGGTGAGAGAATCATATGCAGTGACAGTAGACGACATGTCAGTAATCGTTGGCAGGTCCTTCAGTCCGGACCAGATGTCAGCACTCGCTCCAGACTGCCCTGCATCACCGCCAGCGGGTGGGCTCGGAATTCTTAGCCTTTTCCTCGCAGCCCCTGTTGCGGGAGAATGTGAAGGAGGAGCTGTTGACGGGTCACGTTCCGCTTGACTTGACATTTTTCTCACCAGCAGGTCTTTGACCCTCTGCAGACTTGTGTCTGCCGGAAAGAGAGATACAACGTAGGTTTTAAATCTAGGATCGAGCACGGTGGCCAAAATGTAGTGCTCTGATTTCAACAGATTGACCACCCGTGAATCCTGGTTAAGCGAATTAAGGGCTCCATCCACAAGTCCCACATGCCTAGCGGAATCGCTCTGTTTTAGCTCCTCCTTCAATCTCTCCAGCTTCTTCTGCAAAAGCCTGATGAGGGGAATGACCTGACTCAGGCTGGCAGTGTCTGAACGGACTTCACGTGTGGCAAGTTCAAAGGGTTGCAGAACCTTGCACAACGTTGAAATCATTCTCCACTGCGCTTGAGACAGGTGCATTCCCCCTCCTTTGCCTATATCGTGGGCAGATGTATAGGCTTGAATGGCCTTTTGCTGCTCCTCCATCCTCTGAAGCATATAGAGGGTTGAATTCCACCTCGTTACCACCTGTTGCTTCAGATGATGGCAGGGCAGGTTCAGGACTGTTTGCTGGTGCTCCAGTCTTCGTCACGCGGTGGCTGAATGCCGAAATTGGCCCGCAATTCTTCGGGCCACCGACAGCATCTCTTGCACGCCCCTGTCGTTTTTTAAATAATTCTGCACCACCAAATTCAATGTATGTGCAAAACACGGGACGTGCTGGAATTTGCCCAGATGTAATGCACGCACAATATTGGTGGCGTTGTCCGATGTCACAAATCCCCAGGAGAGTCCAATTGGGGTAAGCCATTCTTCAATGATGTTCCTCAGTTTCCGTAAGAGGTTGTCAGCTGTGTGCCTCTTCTGGAAAGCGGTGATACAAAGCGTAGCCTGCCTAGGAACAATTTGGCGTTTGTGAGATGCTGCTACTGGTGCCGCCGCTGCTGTTCTTGCTGCGGGAGGCAATACATCTACCCAGTGGGCTGTCACAGTCATATAGTCCTGAGTCTGCCCTGCTCCACTTGTCCACATGTCCGTGGTTAAGTGGACATTGGGTACAACTGCATTTTTTAGGACACTGGTGACTCTTTTTCTGAGGTCTGTGTACATTTTCGGTATCGCCTGCCTAGAGAAATGGAACTTAGATGGTATTTGGTACCGGGGACACAGTAGTACAGTACCTCAGTCAAGTCTCTAGTTCCCTGTGAATTAACGGTGGATACCGGAAACACGTTTCTCACCAGCCAGGCTGCCAAGGCCTGAGTTATCCGCTTTGCAGCAGGATGACTGCTGTGATATTTCATCTTCCTCGCAAAGGACTGTTGGACAGTCAATTGCTTACTGGAAGTAGTACAAGTGGTCTTCCGACTTCCCCTCTGGGATGACCATCGACTCCCAGCAGCAACAACAGCAGCGCCAGCAGCAGTAGGCGTTACACTCAAGGATGCATTGGAGGAATCCCAGGCAGGAGAGGACTCGTCAGACTTGACAGTGACATGGCCTGCAGGACTATTGGCTTTCCTGTCTAAGGAGGAAATTGACACTGAGGGAGTTGGTGGTGTGGTTTGCAGGAGCTTGGTTACAAGAGGAAGGGATTTAGTGGTCAGTGGACTGCTTCCGCTGTCATCCAAAGTTTTTGAACTTGTCACTGACTTCTGATGAATGCAGTCCAGGTGACGTATAAGGGAGGATGTTCCTAGGTGGTTAACGTCCTTACCCCTACTTATTACAGCTTGACAAAGGCAATACACGGCTTGACACCAGTTGTCCGCATTTCTGTTGACATAATTCCACACCGTAGAGGTGATTTTTTTTTTGTATTTTGACAGGCATGTCAATGGCCGTATTCGTCCCACGGACAACAGGTGTCTCCCCGGGTGCCTGACTTAAACAAACCACCTCACCATCAGAATCCTCCTTGTCAATTTCCTCCCCAGCGCCAGCAACACCCATATCCTCATCCTGGTGTACTTCAACAGTGACATCTTCAATTTGACTATCAGGAACTGGACTGCGGGTGCTCCTTCCAGCACTTGCAGGGGGCGTGCAAATGGTGGAAGGCGCAACCTCTTCCCGTCCAGTGTTGGGAAGGTCAGGCATCGCAACCGACACAATTGGACTCTCCTTGGGGATTTGTGATTTAGAAGAACGCACAGTTCTTTGCTGTGCTTTTGCCATCTTAACTCTTTTAAGTTTTCTAGCAGGAGGATGAGTGCTTCCATCCTCAGGTGAAGCTGAACCACTAGCCTTGAACATAGGCCAGGACCTCAGCCGTTCCTTGCCACTCCGTGTCGTAAATGGCACATTGGCAAGTTTACGCTTCTCCTCACACGATTTTGATTTAGATTTTTGGGTCATTTTACTGAGCTTTATTTTTTTGGATTTTACATGCTCTCTACTATGACATTGGGCATCGGCCTTGGCAGACAACGTTGATGGCATTTCATCGTCTCGGCCATGACTAGTGGCAGAAGCTTCAGCACGAGGTGGAAGTGGATCTTGATCTTTCCCTATTTTAACCTCCACATTTTTGTTCTCCATTTTTTAATGTGTGGAATTATATGCCAGTAACATATCAATAGCAATGGCCTACTACTATATATACTGCGCACAACTGAAATGCACCACAGGTATGGATGGATAGTATACTTGACGACACAGAGGTAGGTAGAGCAGTGGCCTACTGTACCGTACTGCTATATATTATATACTGGTGGACAGCAAACTGTGCAAAACTGAAATGCACCACAGGTATGGATGGATAGTATACTTGACGACACAGAGGTAGGTAGAGCAGTGGCCTATTGTACCGTACTACTATATATTATATACTGGTTTACAGCAAACTGTGCAAAAGTGAAATGCACCACAGATATGGATGGATAATATACTTGATGACACAGAGGTAGGTAGAGCAGTGGCCTACTGTACCGTACTGCTATATATTATATACTGGTGGTCAGCAAACTGTGCAAAAGTGAAATGCACCACAGGTATGGATGGATAGTATACTTGATGACACAGAGGTAGGTAGAGCAGTGGCCTACTGTACCGTACTGCTATATACTATATACTGGTGGACAGCAAACTGTGCAAAACTGAAATGCACCACAGGTATGGATAGATAGTATTCTTGACACAGAGGTAGGTAGAGCAGTGGCCTACTGTACCGTACTGCTATATATTATATACTGCTGGACAGCAAACTGTGCAAAACTGAAATGCACCACAGGTATGGATGGATAGTATACTTGACGACACAGAGGTAGGTAGAGCAGTGGCCTTCTGTACCGTACTGCTATATAGTATATACTGGTGTCAGCAAACTGTGCAAAACTGAAATGCACCACAGGTATGGATGGATAGTATACTTGACGACACAGAGGTAGGTACAGCGGTGGCCTACTGTACCGTACTGCTATATAGTATATACTGGTGGTCAGCAAACTGTGCAAAACTGAAATGCACCACAGGTATGGATGGATAGTATACTTGACGACACAGAGGTAGGTAGAGCAGTGGCCTTCTGTACCATACTGCTATACAGTATATACTGGTGGTCAGCAAACTGTGCAAAACTGAAATGCACCACAGGTATGGATGGATAGTTTACTTGACGACACAGAGGTAGGTAGAGCAGTGGACTACTGTACCGTACTGCTATATATATAGTTATACTGGTGGTCAGCAAAATTCTGCACTGTCCTCCTACTATATACTACAATGCAGCACAGATATGGAGCGTTTTTCAGGCAGAGAACGTATAATACTGGTGGTCACTGGTCAGCAAAACTCTGCACTGTCCTCCTACTATATAATGCTGCTGGTCCCCAGTTCCCACACTAAAGCAATTAGCACACTGAGCACAGATATTTGCAGCACACTGAGCACAGTCAGATATGGAGCATTTTTCAGGCAGAGAATGTAGATATTTGCACTTGCAGCACACTGAGCACAGATATTTGCAGCACACTGAGCACAGATATTTGCAGCACAATTTGCAGCCCACTGAACATAAAAACTGCCAGCCACGTCCTCTCACGATCATCTCCAATGCACGAGTGAAAAATGGCGGCGACGCGCGGCTCCTTATATAGAATACGAATCTCGCGAGAATCCGACCGTGGGATGATGACATTCGGGCGCGCTCGGGTTAACCGAGCAAGGCGGGAGGATCCGAGTTGCTCGGACCCGTGAAAAAAAAGGTGAAGTTCGGGCGGGTTCGGATCGTGAGGATCCGAACCCGCTCATCACTAAAAAAACCGCAGTCGTGTCGCATCAGTTTCTATGGTGTGTCACAGTTTGCGACCGCGATCCCGTAAGTAGTCACAATGGCTCCAATGTCTTACTTCCAGCTATCTCGCTGCACGGCCATAGGGCTGCATCTTTGTATGCAAGCAGTGGATCAGAGACGCTGATAGCAGGTGTCTCTATGCAACACCCAGCGGCAGCGACATTAGCATATTTTTGTGCAGCCGCTGTGGACATGATAGATGAGTTGCGTAGAACAGGAACATTGCAGGACAAAATCATTCAGGATGATCCCTGAAGATTACATTGCAATCGGGATGTTATCCCGGTGGAGTAGTGATTGAGATAAAATACTTATATGAAACACTGTTAACACTGGTGCTTCAATATGCTGTGTCCCTCTCAGAAAATAACTATAAATATGGCATCACGCGTGTGCCCTTTCCATGACATGTTAATGTATAAAACGAAAAATACATTAGGAAAAAAATTATTGGTTTTACTTACATACGAGGGCCATTTATAAGACAAATATAGTCATTATTTTTAGACTTGATTGTTTAAATGTACAACGCTGAATCGATTTTTATAATAAGTATAACACGCCATTTCTTACGAGTGTTGGGAGGTCTGCAGTGAATTATTTCTGGGTCTGTGATTTATATTCTAGTCTTGTTACATTAGCTCTGTCCTGTACCTGGGTTTAAAAAAACCTGGAGAGAGATTTTACTGGGCAAAGCACTGAAGTCAGGAACTCTGGAATGCTGAAATACGTTGGAATCGTATTAAATATAAGAATTAGATTTCAATATACTTATGAACATATGGGTTTGGAATTACCTGGAAGCGCACTACATTTTATGAATCTGTGGGTTGAAAATAATAAGATCTAAAATCACATTATACCATAGGAAATGAGTTATTGATAGATGGAAGGAAAAAGGGCTTGTGATGTCCTGACAGTGATCGGTGAAATATGGACGTGAAAGCTGCTATTAGTCTTTGGAGTCACGTTGTCTAATGTTTTCTTGCTGCCTATAAAGTTATACTGTAACTCTCTATTTTCCTGCCTGTATCAGTGTAGGCATCAGCGGTTCAAGAGTAGTTAGATATCAGAATGATGACAACTTTTTACCTGAAGTAGTAATTGACTAATGGACCACACTACCGTGATAGGTGTTATGGATAGGAACAAAGAGCTAGTTAGCCAAGAAGACTTGACAACTACATCCATCTTCATGATGTCATTCCATCCTCTTTATACCACGCATTATGGCATTTTTACTGCGGTCACCCCTGGTTCTTCATCTTCAACTGAGCTGTGGCCTAAATCATCAGCACTGTTTCTGCAATCACTATTTTTAGACCACAGGGACCGAATGAACGAGTGTATTAATGCATGAGAGGAGGACCACTTCTTCTCGCTCTTCTGTCGGCACTGTAACAGAGATTGGGGTCTATTTACTAAGCCTTGAATGGAGATACAGTGGACAGAGATAAAGTACCAGCCAATCAGCTCCTAACTGTCATTTCTCTGACGTCCTAGTGGATGCTGGGAACTCCGTAAGGACCATGGGGAATAGACGGGCTCCGCAGGAGACTGGGCACTCTAAAAGAAAGATTAGGTACTATCTGGTGTGCACTAGCTCCTCCCACTATGACCCTCCTCCAAGCCTCAGTTAGATTTCTGTGCCCGGCTGAGCTGGATGCACACTAGGGGCTCTCCTGAGCTCCTAGAAAGAAAGTTTATTTTAGGTTTTTTTATTTTACAGTGAGACCTGCTGGCAACAGGCTCACTGCAGCGAGGGACTAAGGGGAGAAGAAGCGAACCTACCTGCTTGCAGCTAGCTGGGCTTCTTAGGCTACTGGACACCATTAGCTCCAGAGGGATCGACCGCATGGAACTGGCCTTGGTGTTCGTTCCCGGAGCCGCGCCGCCGTCCCCCTTACAGAGCCAGAAGCAAGAAGAGGTTCGGAAAATCGGCGGCAGAAGACTTCTGTCTTCACCAAGGTAGCGCACAGCACTGCAGCTGTGCGCCATTGCTCCTCATGCACACTTCACACTCCGGTCACTGAGGGTGCAGGGCGCTGGGGGGGGGCGCCCTGAGGGCAATATATGACACCTTGGCTGGCAAATCTACATCATATATAGTCCTAGAGGCTATATAGACATAAAATTACCCCTGCCAGTATTCCAGAAAAAGCGGGAGAAAGTCAGTTGAAAAAGGGGTGGGGCTTCTCCCTCAGCACACTGGCGCCATTTTTTCTTCACAGTGCAGCTGGAAGACAGCTCCCCAGGCTCTCCCCTGTAGTTTTCAGGCTCAAAGGGTTAAAAAGAGAGGGGGAGGGGGGCACAAAATTTAGGCGCAATATTGTATATACAAGCAGCTATTGGGAAAAATTCACTCAATATAGTGTTAATCCCTGCATTATATAGCGCTCTGGTGTGTGCTGGCATACTCTCTCTCTGTCTCCCCAAAGGGCTGTGTGGGGTCCTGTCCTCAGTCAGAGCATTCCCTGTGTGTGTGTGCGGTGTGTCGGTACGGCTGTGTCGACACGTTTGATGAGGAGGCTTATGTGATGGCAGAGCAGATGCCGATAAATGTGATGTCGCCCCCTGTGGGGCCGACACCAGAGTGGATGGATAGGTGGAAGGTATAAACCGACAGTGTCAACTCCTTACATAAAAGGCTGGATGACGTAACAGCTATGGGACAGCCGGCTTCTCAGCCCGCGCCTGCCCAGGCGTCTCAAAGGCCATCAGGGGCTCAAAAACGCCCGCTCCCTCAGATGGCAGACACAGATGTCGACACAGAGTCTGACTCCAGTGTCGACGAGGTTGAGACATATACACAATCCACTAGGAACATCCGTTACATGATCCCGGCAATAAAAAATGTGTTACACATTTCTGACATTAACCCAAGTACCACTAAAAAAGGGTTTTATGTTTGGGGAGAAAAAGCAGGCAGTGTTTTGTTCCCCCATCAAATGAGTGAATGAAGTGTGAAAAAGCGTGGGTTCCCCCGATAAGAAACTGGTAATTTCTAAAAAGTTACTGATGGCGTACCCTTTCCCGCCAGAGGATAAGTTATGCTGGGAGATATCTCCTAGGGTGGATAAGGCGCTCACACGTTTGTCAAAAAAGGTGGCACTGCCGTCTTAGGATACGGCCACTTTGAAGGTACCTGCTGATTAAAAGCAGGAGGCTATCCTGAAGTCTGTATTTACACACTCAGGTACTAGACTGAGACCTGCAGATAGTGCTGCTGAAGCGTGGTCTGTAACCCTGTCAAACAGGGATACTATTTTGCGAACATAAGACGTCGTCTTATATATGAGGGATGCACAGAGGGATATTTTGCCGGCTGGCATCCAGAATTAATGCAATGTCCATTCTGTCAGGAGGGTATTAGAGACCCGACACTGGACAGGTGATGCTGACTTTAAAAGGCACATAGAGCCTTATAAGGGTGAGGAATTGTTTGGGGATGGTCTCTGGGACCTCGTATCCACAGCAACAGCTGGGAAGAAATTTTTTTACCTCAGGTTTCCTCACAGCCTAAGAAAGCACTGTATTATCAGGTACAGTCCTTTCGGCTTCAGAAAAGCAAGCGGGTCAAAGGCGCTTCCTTTCTGCACAGAGACGAGGGAAGAGGGAAAAAGCTGCACCAGTCAGCCAGTTCCCAGAATCAAAATTCTTCCCCCGCATGACGCGGGGGCTCCACAGGCGTAGCCAGGTACGGTGGGGGGCCGCCTCAAAAATTTCAGCGATCAGTGGGCTCGCTCACAGGTGGATCCCTGGATCCTTCAAGTAGTATCTCAGGGGTACAAGCTGGAATTCGAGGCGTCTCCCCCCCGCCGTTTCCTCAAATCTGCCTTGCCGACAACTCCCTCAGGCAGGGAGGCTGTGCTAGAGGCAATTTACAAGCTGTATTCCCAGCAGGTGATAGTCAAGGTGCCCCTACTTCAACAAGGACGGGGTTACTATTCCACACTGTTTGTGGTACCGAAACCGGACGGTTCGGTGAGACCCATTTTAAATTTGAAATCCTTGAACACATACATAAAAAAATTCAAGTTCAAGATGGAATCGCTCAGGGCGGTTATTGCAAGCCTGGAGGATGGGGATTACATGGTATCCCTGGACATCAAGGATGCTTACCTACATGTCCCCATTTACCATCCTCACCAGGAATACCTCAGATTTGTGGTACAGGATTGCCATTACCAATTCCAAACACTGCCGTTTGGACTGTCCACGGCACCGAGGGTATTTACCAAGGTAATGGCAGAAATGATGATACTCCTTCGAAAAAAGGGAGTTTTAATTATCCCGTACTTGGACGATCTCCTTATAAAGGCGAGGTCCAAGGAGCAGTTGTTGGTCGGAGTAGCACTATCTCGGGAAGTGCTACAACAGCACGGATGGATTCTATACATTCCAAAGTCACAGCTGGTTCCTACCACACGCCTACTGTTCCTGGGGATGGTTCTGGACACAGAACAGAAAAAAGTGTTTCTCCCGCAGGAGAAAGCCAAGGAGCTGTCATCTCTAGTCAGAGACCTCCTGAAACCAAAACAGGTATCGGTGCATCACTGCACACGAGTCCTGGGAAAAATGGTAGCTTCTTACGAAGCAAAATTCCATTCGGCAAGAACCTTTCAGTGGGACCTCTTGGACAAGTGGTCGGGATCGCATCTTCAGATGCATCGGCGGATAACCCTGTCTCCAAGGACCAGGGTATCTCTACTGTGGTGGCTGCAGAGTGCTCATCTTCAAGAGGGCCGCAGATTCGGCATACAGGACTGGGTCCTGGTAACCACGGATGCCAGCCTTCGAGGCTGGGGGGCAGTCACACAGGGAAGAAATTTCCAAGAACTTTGGTCAAGTCAGGAGTCGTCCCTACACATAAATATTCTGGAACTGAGTGCCATTTACAATGCCCTAAGTCTGGCAAGGACTCTGCTTCAAAACCAGCCGGTACTGATCCAATCAGACAACATCACGGCAGTCGCCCATGTAAACCGACAGGGCGGCACAAGAAGCAGGATGGCGATGGCAGAAGCCACAAGGATTCTCCGATGGGCGGAAAATCACGTCTTAGCACTATCAGCAGTGTTCATTCCGGGAGTGGACAACTGGGAAGCAGACTTCCTCAGCAGACACGACCTACACCCGGGAGAGTGGGGACTTCATCCAGAAGTCTTCCAACTGTTGGTAAACCGTTGGGAAAAGGCCACAGGTGGACATGATGGCGTCCCGCCTAAACAAAAAACTAGATATTGCGCCAGGTCAAGGGACCCTCAGGCAATAGCTGTGGACGCTCTAGTGACACCGTGGGTGTACCAGTCGGTTTATGTATTCCCTCCTCTGCCTCTCATACCAAAGGTACTGAGAATAATAAGAAAACGAGGAGTAAGAACGATACTCGTGGTTCCGAATGGGCCAAGAAGAGCTTGGTACCCAGAACTTCAAGAAATGATATCAGAGGACCCATGGCCTCTACCGCTCAGACAGGATCTGCTACAGCAGGGGCCCTGTCTGTTCCAAGACTTACCGTGGCTGCATTTGACGGCATGGCGGTTGAATTCCGGATCCTAAAGGAAAAGGGCATTCCGGAAGAATTCATTCCTACGCTGATAAAAGCCAGGAAAGAAGTAACCGCAAACCATTATCACCGTATTTGGCGAAAATATGTTGCGTGGTGTGAGGCCAGGAAGACAGAGGAATTTCAGCTGGGTCGTTTTCTGCACTTCCTACAGTCAGGGGTGACTATGGGCCTAAAATTGGGTTCCATTAAGGTCCAGATTTCGGCTCTGTCGATTTTCTTCCAGAAAGAACTGGCTTCACTGCCTGGAGTTCAGACATTTGTAAAGGGAGTGCTACATATTCAGCCCCCTTTTGTGCCTCCTGTGGCACCTTGGGATCTCAACGTGGTGTTGAGTTTCTTAAAATCACATTGGTTTGAGCCACTTAAAACTGTGGATTTGAAATATCTCACGTGGAAAGTGGTCATGTTATTGGCCTTGGCTTCGGCCAGGCGTGTGTCAGAATTGGCGGCTTTGTCATGTAAAAGCCCTTATCTGATTTTCCATATGGATAGGGCAGAATTGAGGACTCGTCCCCAGTTTCTCCCTAAGGTGGTATCAGCTTTTCACTTGAACCAACCTATTGTAGTGCCTGCGGCTACTAGGGACTTGGAAGATTCCAAGTTACTGGACGTAGTCAGGGCCTTAAAAATTGATATTTCCAGGACGGCTGGAGTCAGGCAAACTGACTCGCTTTTTATCCTGTAGGCACCCAACAAAATAGGTGCTCCTGCTTCTAAGCAGACTATTGCTCGCTGAATTTGTAGCACAATTCAGCTGGAGCATTCTGCGGCTGGATTGCCGCATCCTAAATCAGTAAAAGCCCATTCCACGAGGAAAGTGGGCTCATCTTGGGCGGCTGCCCGAGGGGTCTCGGCTTTACAATTTTGCCGAGCTGCAACCTGGTCAGGGGCAAACACGTTTGCTAAATTCTACAAAATTGATACCCTGGCTGAGGAGGACCTTGAGTTCTCTCATTCGGTGCTGCAGAGTCATCCGCACTCTCCCGCCCGTTTGGGAGCTTTGGTATAATCCCCATGGTCCTTACGGAGTTCCCAGCATCCACTAGGACGTCAGAGAAAATAAGAATTTACTCACCGGTAATTCTATTTCTCGTAGTCCGTAGTGGATGCTGGGCGCCCATCCCAAGTGCGGATTGTCTGCAATACTTGTATGTAGTTATTGCCTAACTAAGGGTTATTGTTGAGCCATCTGTTGAGAGGCTCAGTTATATTTCATACTGTTAACTGGGTGTAGTATCACGAGTTATACGGTGTGATTGGTGTGGCTGGTATGAGTCTTACCCGGGATTCAAATTCCTTCCTTATTGTGTCAGCTCTTCCGGGCACAGTATCCTAACTGAGGTCTGGAGGAGGGTCATAGTGGGAGGAGCCAGTGCACACCAGATAGTACCTAATCTTTCTTTTAGAGTGCCCAGTCTCCTGCGGAGCCCGTCTATTCCCCATGGTCCTTACGGAGTTCCCAGCATCCACTATGGACTACGAGAAATAGAATTACCGGTGAGTAAATTCTTATTTTTTTCAAACACAGCATGTGACATGGCAATTAGGAGTTGATTGGATGGGACTTTATCTCCATCCACTTTATCTCTATTCAAGGCTTAGTAAATAGACTCCATTGTCACCAAGCACAATGCACCATTCTGCCATTTTACGTTGTTATAGCTATGTTAGTGAATATTATTTAGCGTGCAGGCCGGGTATGTCCGCGAGCTATGAATTCTACCATCTGATGAGAAGAGGAGGGTCAATTTAGACCTGAGACTTTTTAAACCCCAAGGCTGTATCTAGGGTTGCATTTATAGTGTAATTTTTATGCTGTTAATAAAGCTGGTTGTGGGGGAGGGGAATCTGTGTTATACTCGGCCTTGGGCTGTTGACTTGGCTAGGTGTGGGTGGGGTTTTATAGACTATAATGGATAGGGTCTTTCCACTCACAGTCTATGTGCTTGCTGACAGCTTTCTCTTCAACTCGTCCCTACATTGATGTTATTATGGTTTTGATGATGGTGTGGTTTTGCTGTTGGTCAAGAAAGGCTATTGTCAAGGTTCAGTTTAAATTGTGGTTTGGGGGTGCACCCAAGGTCATAGCTACCATAGGTATGGGGCCCAGAGCTGAGGGGGGCCCACCTTCCCTGTCACAGGTTTTATATATATATATTTCTCACAATGACATGGTACATACTGTAGGGGCCCTTCCAAACTTTTGCCTGCAATATATTTAATTACGTCCCCTGGAGCTGCTCATTGTAATGTGGTATAAAATGAACTGGAGGGCATTATAATGTTACATATGAACTGGGGGATTGTAATGTGGCACAATATGAACTGGGGGCACTCTAATTTGTAATGTGAATTGGGGGTACTGTGTTGCATAATTTGTTCTGGCAGCCCTATAATGTGACATAATGTGAACTAGGGCACTACTAAAGGGCATAACATTAACCAGGGCACTACTTTAGTTCAGAGAATGAATTAGAGATCTATTATGGGCCATAATATTCACACCTGCTGCAAAGCAGTGTCACTCTAGAAGCATTGGGACAGGGGCCCTTTCAAAATGTTGCTATGGGGATCACAAAGTTCTGGCTACGACCCAGGGTGTGCCCTCTCTTGGTCTAATTTTATCCATCAGTCTTTTCTTCCTGTCAATGTCTTTGTATGGCACTTTTCATGGTGTCTGACAAAGTGTATGGAGAAAACGAATAATAATATTATTATTATTAATGATAATAATACTGAAATACTAATATACAAGCATGTGTTAAAAAAAGTTTCCTGTAACAGCTTTATAGCATTACCCATAAAGCATTGTAGCTACATCTATGATGCCAGCAGTACACGCTTACTTGCAAAGGGTTCTGGGTTATCATGTACAAAGCTTATTTTCATTAATTGCTTGCATGTTATACTGAACAATTACATTTATTGGAGCTGATGTTATGAGTCACTGCTGCGGCTCATTTCTGTTTGTGTGTCTGGCTGTCTCCTAGCATCCTGGAAGCTGGCTACTATGTGTAGCAGTACAACTGTTTGGAATGCTTCATTACCTGACTCCAGCCTGTTGTTTCTTGTGAAAGTCAGGAGCCTGGTGGATATGCAGCAGCATAGCTGCAGAGAGCTAGTAATTAGGGGGGCTGGCTATGCTGTGACTCTCATTGGCTCTTGTTTCCTATATATGTGTTACCTGTCTCTCACTCCTTGCTGGTCATAGTTCCTAGTTGCACTGGGAGCCCTTGTCTCTCTAGGTTCTAGTGCAAGTCATGGAAATCTTTGGTTATTCTGTTACTGTCCTCTGCAGTATACCTGTGTTCAGTTCTGTGTCAGTTGTATAGTTATCAGCATCCAACTCAGTTATACCTGTGTCTAGCTCTGTGTTAGTAACATAATTATCAGCATCCAACTCAGTATTCCTGTTTCCAGCCCTGTGTCAGTACATAATCATCATCTTCCTACTCTGCGTTAGTTGCATTATCTGTCTTGATTGGTATTGTTATTTCGGCTTATAGTACTCCTCATCTTCTTGCTATACAGTCTTGTGTTTCCCCAGTTATCTGTCTCTCCTGCATAACCTCAGTGCTCCCAATGCCAGTGGCTTTGTCACTTCATTGTTTTGTCTATCTTCTTTCTGTAGTGTATTGTCTGTGTATGTACCTTATGTTCTCTCCTTGTCTGAAAGCTGTCTAGAGTTTGGGAGAGTTCTGTGTTTAAGGGGAAGGTGTACTAAGCAGTGACAAAAATGTAGAAGTAAGCCAGTGGAGAAATTGCCCATGGCAACCAATCATTATTAACATAACATTTATAATTTGCATACTATAAAAGTATATAGAGCAGCTGATTGGTTGCCACTGCTTACAACATGTCCCCCTAAGTGTCTATTGTTTGTTCTCCAGTCCCTTGTCTTAGAGCAACTCCTTTCCTCTTTTGGTCTTTCGCTCCATCGGCATTGATTCAGGTCACTCTGATGTTGAGTTCATAATACCACCAGTGGCGTAAGACCTGGCGGCATCCCAGTACCGGTAGGCACGTTCTACCTTATGGGAAAAGCAGCTGTTAGAGGCGTGAAGACCTGCTGGTAGGTTCTATGAGTCTCAACTCCGGGTGTACAGGGGTCACTTCTCAGAAGACCCTTAGAAGGAGAACCGTCGCTAGCTGTAACATTTGACCAGAAATAATAATAAGCAGATAAAAACACGACAGGAAGTCACAGATTGAGTCTCATTCTACACATAAAGGAACTGATTCTGAGCCGCATGGGTCTCTGTTCACAGATGCAGATGGCGAATGTTGGCATACAGTGCACGCACAGATTTATGCATTTTTGCGTATGTGTGTCCTATTCTGAGTCAGATGGAACTTGGCTGGATCTGTCATTCCTTAAAATACAGTGTTTCCAGGTAGGAACTGGGTATGTAACTACCCTGACTTCTGGGAGTGTCGTGGGAGCAGGCATGTATCAAAAGCTCTGTGCTATCCTGAGTCCTATGTTCGAGGAAGGGAAGCTTGTTTCCGATGTATCTCTTGCACCTAGCATGGGGCTGCTGCAAGTGCAGAAAGTAATGATGACAGTTGTGGCAATTGGTGTAAAATCAATGGGTGGCACTGGTTGCTACTTGCGGATACATGAGCAGTGCTTAAAGTGGTCCTAGAGAAGTGGTGGAACTCACCCCCCTCCCCCCGGCACCCATGCAATAAAAGTATTGCGTGCACCCGAAAAGGGGCGTGGTCTCAAAATGAAAGGGCATGGTCACACAATAGTAATAATGCCCACAGTAGTAGCACCCCTAATACACATAATGACCACAGTAGTAGCACCCCGTAATACACAATGCTCACAGCAGTAGCGCTCCTTTTACAATGATCACAGTAGTAGTGCTTCTTATGCAATGTCCACTGTACTGGTAGTGCCCCTTATATAGAGCCCATAGTAGTGGTGCCCCTTATGCAATGCCCCCAGTAGTAGTGCCCCTTATGTCCCCAGGAGTGATGCCCCTTATGAAGTGCCCCCTTTACAATGCCCTCATTAGTAGTGCCCCCATTAGTAATGCCCTTAATGGTAATTCCCCTGTGTAGTATTGCCCCCAGTAGTAATGTTGCCTGTAGTAATGCCCCCAGTCATTTAGCCCCCTGTAGTTTAGCCCCAGTAGTTATGCCCCCAGTAGTTTAGCCCCCAGTAGTAATGCCCCTGCAGTTATGACCCCAGTAGTTTACCCCCTCTTTAGTCTAGCCTCCCAGTGGTAATGCCCCCAGTGGTAATGCCCCCAGTAGTAATGCACCCCTGTAGTTTGCCCCCTTGTAGTTTGCCCCCAGTAGTTAGCCCCATGTAGCTTTCCCCCAGTAGTTAGCCCCCTGTAGCTTGCCCCAAGTAGTAATGCCCCCAGTAGTAATGCCCCTGTAGTTTGCCCCCAGGAGTAATGCCCCTGTAGTTATGCCCCCAGTAGTAATGTGCCCCTGTAGTTATGCCCCCCAGTAGTAATGCACCCCTGTAGTTTGCCCCCAGTAGCTTGCCCCCAGTAGTTAGCCCCATGTAGCTTGCCCCAAGTAGTAATGCCCCCAGTAGTAATGCCCTCTGTAGTTTGTTCCCTTGTAGTTTATCCCCCCTGTAGTAATGCCCTTTGTAGTTTAGCCCCCTGTAGTTTAGTCCCCAAATAGTAATGCCCCCAGTAGCTTAGCCCCTGTAGTTATTCCCCCAGTAGCTTAGCCCCCAAATAGTAATGCCCCCAGTAGCTTAGCCCCTGTAGTTATGCCCCCAGTAGTAATGTGTCCCTGTAGTTTGCTCCCAGTAGTTTACCCGTTGTAGCTTGCCCCCAGTAGACGTGCCTTAAAAAAACCTAAAAACCACCATACTTACCAAGCCCCGCTCCCGAGTCCGACCGCTGAGATCCTCCTGACGTCCGGCTCCCTGCACTATGAGAAAGACGTCATGACGTCTCTCTCATAGCGCACACTAGAGCCGGGAGCCGGAAGCAGGAGCTCAGTAGTGAGCTCCTGCAGCCGGGGTTCCACTGTGCGGGGAGAGCTGGGCGCCGCTGGTAACAGCGGGCGCCTAGCATCTCCCTGTGGCGCTGGCACACATTGGGTGAGGTGAGCCGGAGGAGGCGGAACTGCGTTCCGTCTCCAAGTGGAACTGACGGAACGCAGTTCCACCCCATTCCAGCACACTTTAACCCCTGTACACTAGCCCCCACATTAGTTGAATAAATAGTCACATTAGTATAAAGTAGCTGCCTCCAACTATAGCCACTTTGTGTGTGACTTAGAATCAGGCCCATAAAGTGCTAGAACTGCCATCTGAACCCTCACTTTAACAGACTATGGGTCTGTTTCAGAGGTGGGTACAAATCTCATGGTGATTGCGTCTTTCTACACGGTGGTACTGAGAAGATGCCGGGATTTGTACTGAGATACGCACTGCGAAATCTCTAATCCGTACAGAGATGCACTTTTGGACCTCCGAGCAACGCTATTGTTGGTCAGAATATCTGTAGCAACTAAGCCGCAGGAGCCAGTGAAACTGCCTACAAGAACACAGGTGGTCATTCCGAGTTGATCGGGAGTGTATTTTAGCTTAGCAGGGCTGCGATCGCTTGTGCAGCCCTGCTAAGCGAAAAAAATTTCAAGTAAAACAAGACTAGCCCTGGACATACTTACCCTGTGCGACGATCTCAGCGATGATGGGGCCGGCTTTGACGTCAGACATCCGCCCTCCGTTCTCCTGGACACGCCTGCGTTTTCTTCTCCACTCCCTGAAAACGGCTGGCAACGGTCCGGTGATGCCCAGGTACGCCTTCTCTCTGTCAATCTTCTTGCGGTCGGCTCTGCGTCCGCTTTCTTCGTTGTCCTGAACGTAACCCGGTGACCCCTGTCGCTGGGCAACGTCGCGCATGCGCAGTGCGGCCGCCGCGCAAGCGCATTCTGGACCCGTTCGCACTGCAGCGACAAACCGGTGCGTGCGAACGGGTCAGAATGACCCCCACAGTCGCTGGCTGCAACATGATCCCCACCCCTACCATTATCTCCCACAAACGGTCACTGACTTTCAATCGAAGGGCCTGATTCAGTTGCGGTTGTAGTTAGCAGACTGCGTCTGAGGATCACTCTGTGACACCATCGGTTGGCTGAGTAACCCTGAGGTTACTCAAACCAGCCACCGCAGCTCAGTCACTGAGGCCAGGAAATCTTCTTAGTAATACTGAGACCCTGGTCTTGGCACTCCCATACAACAGAGGCAACATGCCTCCTTTTTGGGAAATGAAGCCCATTGTTGCCCCATTACCACTCCAAACCACTGCAGACTGTCAATCACCTGACATCTAGAGCCTTATTGCATTTGAGGATGAACATCGGTACATTACATAATATGTGCTACTATTACTACACCTGAATTCGGCCCAATCTGTGACCAAATCTTCACTACGACTGCCACCTCTAAGACTTCGCAATGCACGCACAGTAAAAAAAACATCGCCCACTGTGAAACATCAGCATAGCATCAAACTCTGAATCAGGCCCTGTGGGAGCATCACCGATTGTTAGGTATAGAGGGGGTCATTCCGAGTTGATCGCTCGCTAGCTAGTTTTAGCAGCCATGCAAATGATATGCCGCCACCCACTGAGGAGTGTATTTTAGCTTAGCAGAAGTGTGAACGCATGTGGAGCCGACCTCTGCAAAAACAGTTTGTGCAGTTTCTGAGTAGCTCTGAACCTACTCAGCGCTTGCGATCACTTCAGCCCAGCCACGCCTGCGTTTTTTCAGACACGCCTGCGTTTTTGCAAACACTCCCTGAAAACGGTCAGTTGACACCCAGAAACGCCCCTTCCTGTCAATCTTCTTGCGGCCGTCAGTGCGACTGAAAACTTTGCTAGAATCTGTGCACAACCACAAAGGACTTTGTACCCGTACGACGCGCGTGCGCATTGCGGGCCATACGCATGCGCAGAAATGCAGATTTTTAGCCTGATAGCTGCGCTGCGAACAACGGCAGCTAGCGATCAACTCGGAATGACCCCCAGAGACTGCCTCTTGCTATGTTTGTAAGATCACTGCTACCAAATCTAAGTAAAGTATTTGTTTTCCCAGGCTTTGGAAACTATTTCTGTTTGTGTGAGAACTGATACGTTCGCGTTCCTCTGTGACTCTTCCTTTGAATAAAACAATTGCTTTACACTTGGCGAGATTAGATTTCATAGAAAATAGCTCCACTGAATTTATTCTGCTCCCTTATGCCTGAATATCTGCAGTTTTTTCTGAAAACCCCAAACCTACAATAACGTCTCGCAAAGATTCCAACCAGATTACTTGCACCACATATGGGAATATGCTGTCCACCCACCTGTTTTCAGTATACAGTATCTTGTTCTGTGCACTCTCCTCTTCTTTCATTAGAGATTATATATCATTACATTGCATTTTACTAGTATTTATTTTTCCTTTACCATCTTTGACTCCTTTTGTGGTTCGAGGCCTTTAATCTGCATACACGTTCTTTCTTGCAGGTGGTTAAAGTCAATTAAATTTCTAACCAAAGCACACTTTTTTTTTACCTTTGTAGAAGACAGAATGTAACTTAATAAAAAAAAAATCTACCATAGTTTGTTTAACCTACAATTATTTATTTTTTATTTATTTATTTTTAAATATATATTTTTATATTGACATATATTATACTGTCCATTTACAAAAGTACTTGGAGTAAAGTTTGCTGGCGTTCGGTAAGATAGACATTGCACCAGTTTCGTACATGTGTGAATGCGATACTGTATGCTTTAATTAATATCAATGTACAATTATAAAAATATATAAAAACCGAACAGTGTTTTTCCATATGTCTAATACACGTTTTTTTTTTTTTAACTGATGACATCATGTGATTATTTTTTGTGGTCAACCTGTTTACTTTGTACCATTTTTAATAATGTTTATTAGTGCCCTCTGTGTATGACCTGGCTTGTTCCTGACCCTTCGTTTTCACCAACCATTTACTTAGTACTTGTGACTTCAACTGTCCTATCCTTTGTTGTTACTCATCCCAGCTGGTAGTACGAATCCACTTTTCTGACCAGGAATTGTGAGCGGTAGGGTATTCAAAACATGTGTTATGTTAAAAAGTAGCTCAAGTGAAATTATATATACATAGGGGTATATTTACTAAGGTCCCGATTTTGACCGAGATGCCGTCTTTTCTTCAAAGTGTCATCTCGGTCATTTACTAAACTCAAATCTCGGCAGTGATGAGGGCATTCGTATTTTTTTGAAGTCCAACAAAAAAAATACGAATGAATACACCATCGGTCAAAACGCGGCTGTTTAAGTATGAATCTCGGTCATTTACTAAGAAGTGCAAAGAAAAAAAAAAAAAAAAACACTGCCGTGAAAAAATACAACTCGTAAAAAAGTGCTAAAAAAAAACAGACCTGCTTTTTTGAGCCGTGATTGGATAGGCATGCACGGATCCATGAGATCCGTGCATGTATATCAGTGGGAAGGGGTGGGAAAGTGTTAATTTTTTTAAAAAAAATTGCGTGGGGTCCCCCCCTCCTAAGCATAACCAGCCTCGGGCTCTTTGAGCCGATCCTGGTTGCAGAAATATGGGGAACAAAATGACAGGGGTTCCCCCATATTTAAGCAACCAGCATCGGGCTCTGCGCCTGGTCCTTGTTCCAAAAATACGGGGGACAAAAAGCGTAGGGGTCCCCCGTATTTTTAAAACCAGCACCGGGCTCCACTAGCTGGACAGATAATGCCACAGCCGGGGGTCACTTTTATACAGTGCCCTGCGGCCGTGGCATCAAATATCCAACTAGTCACCCCTGGCCGGGGTACCCTGGGGGAGTGGGGACCCCTTCAATCAAGGGGTCCCCCCCCAGCCACCCAAGGGCCAGGGGTGAAGCCCGAGGCTGTCCCCCCCATCCAATGGGCTGCGGATGGGGGGCTGATAGCCTTTTTGTAAAAGTGTAAGATATTGTTTTTAGTAGCAGTACTACAAGGCCCAGCAAGCCTCCCCCGCATGCTGGTACTTGGAGAACCACAAGTACCAGCATGCGGCGGAAAAACGGGCCCGCTGGTACCTGTAGTACTACTACTAAAAAAATACCCAAAAAAAGACAATACACACACACCTTGAAAGTAAAGTTTTATTACATCCATCCACACAAACATACATACATACTTACCTTATGTTCACACGCAGGTCGGCCCTCTTGTCCAGTAGAATCCATGGGGTACCTGTTGAATAAATTATACTCACCAGATCCAGGGTACCAGGCTCCTCGGATAATCCTTTTGTAATCCACGTACTTGATTAAAAAAATAAAACGGAGACCCGAGCCACGCACTGAAAGGGGACCCATGTTTTCACATGGGTCCCCGAATGCCAGAAACCCACTCTGACTTCTGTCTAAGTGGGTTTCTTCAGCCAATCAGGGAGCGCCACGTTGTGGCACCCTCCTGATCGGCTGTGTGCTCCTGTACTGTATGACAGGCGGCACACGGCAGTGTTACAATGTAGCGCCTATGCGCTCCATTGTAACCAATGGTTGGAACTTTCTGCTCAGCGGTGAGGTCACTTTCGGTCAACCGCTGAGCAGAAAGTTCCCACCATTGGTTACAATGGAGCGCATAGGCGCTACATTGTAACACTGCCGTGTGCCGCCTGTCAGTCTGTACAGGAGCACACAGCCGATCAGGAGGGTGCCACAACGTGGCGCTCCCTGATTGGCTGAAGAAACCCACTTAGACAGAAGTCAGAGTGGGTTTCTGGCATTCGGGGAAAGGGGACCCATGTGAAAACATGGGTCCCCTTTCAGTGCGTGGCTCGGGTCTCCGTTTTATTTTTTTAATCAAGTACGTGGATTACAAAAGGATTATCCGAGGAGCCTGGTACCCTGGATCTGGTGAGTATAATTTATTCAACAGGTACCCCATGGATTCTACTGGACAAGAGGACCGACCTGCATGTGAACATAAGGTAAGTATGTATGTATGTTTGTGTGGATGGATGTAATAAAACTTTACTTTCAAGGTGTGTGTGTGTATTGTCTTTTTTTGGGTATTTTTTTAGTAGTAGTACTACAGGTACCAGCGGGCCCGTTTTTCCGCCGCATGCTGGTACTTGTGGTTCTCCAAGTACCAGCATGCGGGGAGGCTTGCTGGGCCTTGTAGTACTGCTACTAAAAACAATATCTTACACTTTTACAAAAAGGCTATCAGCCCCCCATCCGCAGCCCATTGGATGGGGGGGACAGCCTCGGGCTTCACCCCTAGCCCTTGGGTGGCTCGGGGGAGGGGCCCCTTGATTGAAGGGGTCCCCACTCCCCCAGGGTACCCCGGCCAGGGGTGACTAGTTGGATATTTGATGCCACGGCCGCAGGGCACTGTATAAAAGTGACCCCCGGCTGTGGCATTATCTGTCCAGCTAGTGGAGCCCGGTGCTGGTTTTAAAAATACGGGGGACCCCTACGCTTTTTGTCCCCCGTATTTTTGGAACCAGGACCAGGCGCAGAGCCCGATGCTGGTTGCTTAAATATGGGGGAACCCCTGTCATTTTTTCCCCCATATTTCTGCAACCAGGATCGGCTCAAAGAGCCCGAGGCTGGTTATGCTTAGGAGGGGGGACCCCCACGCCATTTTTTTTACAGTTTTACAGTGCTTATTTAAAAAAAAAAAAAAAAAAAAAATGAACCCCAGCACGGATCACACAGATCCGGCCGAGATTCATTTAGAAAAAGTCGGCAGTGTTTTGCTAATCACGGCCGTAAAAAACTAAAAAAAAACACGAATGACATCGACATCGGAACAAAAGAAAGTGCAGAATATGACAGCTTAGTAAATTAGTCGTAATAAATTCAAAAAGTTGCAATTTTACACTTTCGATGTCATTCGTGATTGAACTTTGACCTTTTTACGAAAATTACGAATGTTAGTAAATATACCCCATAGTGTAAAAAGAGACGAGCACTGTGTATAGTCTAACAAATACTTAGCTACTTTGTAGGACTCCTCTCCGGGAGATGCCCAGAGAGGAGATGGTACAGGCAACTTCAGGGGGCTGGCTGGGCTACTACATAGTAACAAAATGCGGCGATTTGTAGGTCAGCGAAGGAGGGGCGGGGCTAAATAATTTGAATTCACCCCTCTCAAATTGGAGCCGTAATTCCTGATGTTTGATCGACATCTTGCCCGCTTCCCTATGGAATTGGGTGGGATGTGGGAGATCTGGCCTCTCTCCCAAGTGTGCAGGGAACTACCCTAAAAATTGGAAGTCTCCTGCAACTTCCGGCAGAGTAGGTGAGTATGATGTAACATGAACTGCAGCAATAACATATGAACGTAAACTGCAAAAGATATCAAAACAGAACTGGAAAATGAGCTAACCAGTGCTGTGGGCTATGAGCTCCAAGCTGTGAGTATCCAGCTTCTCCCAGCTCCTGTTCACAACAGAGGACAGAGACTGGCGGAATCAACATGGAAGGGAAACACCACAAATATACAGATGCTGTAGACAACCAACCCCTCATGCTGACTCCTACCAGTGTGTCCTGGGTCCTACATAGCAGAGAGCACAGAGATCAGAGGTAGTAGTATAAAGAGGACATTGACAGCAGCACCAAGAGAACAGAGACAGAATAGGGGAAGGAGGCATCCAGCCTATTTGTTACCATTCCCGCAGTTTCTTGGCTTCACAGAAGCAACCACGTGTTCGCAAAAGAATTTAACCTTGTTGCAATCAGCAATCTGAATGTTTTGTTTAAAAAAAAACTGTTCTCAGTTCTGTCTTGGTATCTATCGCAGTTTATGTTCATATGTTATTACTACAGTTCAAGGTACCAAATGATGCCTATGGAAAGTCTCACTTATGTCATTATCTTGACCCCAATAGTTTTTCAGCATAGGGCTCGTAGCCTTTGGAGGTATGTTGTATGGAGGTTACTCGGTTTTTTTAACTTTTTTTTCACAGAGGCACCAATCCTCCACTGACCAATTTGGGGCCAGTTTTAACTATATTATACATATCCTATGCCTGTGGTCATCTTGTTATAGTGGAAACGAACCAAGGCTATCTAACATTGGGGTTGATTAAGGATTTCAAAAGTGGCGCATGCTGTCCATTTTACTAGTTATTAATTAACTATGGCCCTCATTCCGAGTCGTTCGCTCGTTCTTTTTTTTCGCATCGCAGTGAAAATCAGCTTAGAGCGCATGCGCAATGTTCGCACTGCGACTGCGCTAAGTAATTCTGCTATGAAGAAAGGATTTTTACTCACGGCTTTTTGTTCGCACCGGCGAACGTAGTGTGATTGACAGGAAATGGGTGTTACTGGGCGGAAACACGGCGTTTTATGGGCGTGTGGCTGAAAACGCTACCGTTTCCGGAAAAAACGCAGGAGTGGCCGGAGAAACGGGGGAGTGTCTGGGCGAACGCTGGGAGTGTTTGTGACGTCAAACCAGGAACGACAAGCACTGAACTGATCGCACAGGCAGAGTAAGTCTGGAGCTACTCTAAAACTGCTAAGTTTTTTTTGTTCGCAATATTGCGTAAACTTCGTTCGCACTTTTAAGATGCTAAGATACACTCCCAGTAGGCGTAGACTAAGCGTGTGTAACTCTGCTAAATTCGCCTTGCGACCGATCAACTCGGAATGAGGGCCTATATTTTTAAAATGTCCCAGTCCCTGTACTGAGGTCTATAGGGGTGATGAGGCAGGTTCCGTCATCACTACAGTGGCAACTCCCATAGGAAATAATGGTAGAGCAGGGGTGTCCCCAGGAAAGACTATTGTACTGTAGATTACAGCCTCTTAGTACGTGGGAAAGGGGTCCCTGATTCTCCTGTGAGTATTATCTATTTGCAGATTTTATGGGGCAAATCTGGATTGATTGGAAAATTACTTAGCCATCGGTGAGCCTTTAAAACAGCTGCATCACTGACCAAACCCATTCTCGGATCTCTGACTGTGAGTGGGTCAAAGCCCAAGTAACACATTAATGTCAGTCTTGTGCAGGGTAATATATCATTGATAGATAGGGTCAACAAAGACTCACACAAGAGTAAATGATGAGCTAAGTTAGGCCTCTAATGGCCAAGGCTATTAGAGAGTTCAAAAGTCAGTGTGCTTTATAGCCTACTGTACATTCTATGGCAGTCAACAGCCCCAGCAAGCTTTGCTCCTGTATACAAAGAATGGATGTGGTATAGAAGATCCACGCTGTCTAGATAGACAGTCATTAGGTTGGCCCCATATGGTCAACATGCATTATGTGGACAGGGTCAAAAGGTCAACAGGTAAAAGGTAGACAGCGGGTAAGGTTGACAGCTACAAAATGTCCACAGGGTCAAAAGGTTCACATGACAATTGTTGACACTAAAAAGGTCAACACAAGTTTTTGTGTGTCAACCATTTGTGCATCAACCATTGTCATGTCGACCTTTTGACCCCGTCGACCTACTGCATGTTTGCCATATGGGATTGACTTATTGTCTGTCAACCTATACATTGGAACCACAATGAACAAGAAAGTGTTGTTGCAGTGGGTTTAAAAGTACAATAATGTGTAATGATGGGAGGTTTGCGGCATAGAATAATACTCCGATATTGTGACAGAAACCCCTTCATGTAGCGAAAACTATCCAATGAAGTAAAGTAGCTTGAACTAGGGCACCCATAACGCATACAGTACTGGCGCTGACTCAGTAAGACATACAGTAACCTTTATTAATATGTTAAAACCTTATGGGAGTAATTAAAACATAAATCTGGATGGACTGAAGGTTAAAAATATGCGGAATCATGAACTATGTCTAATTCCTCATGCAGTAGCTGAGGTATTATCTCTCCTCTACGTTTATGTGGATGATAACCCTATCACTGCTGCAGAGGTTACTACATTACACATGAAGAAATGAAGAATCTTCTCAGTGCCTTGCTGCCATTGGTTTATTCAAAGGTTTTGCTCCAAACTAGTGCCTCAATAAAGTGTCATTTTCATTACAGTTTTTAAAAACTTAAATGATCCCACCATTGAAAACAGCTTAATCACGTAACTGGGGGCAGTGGGGCGCATGTTGCTTTGAATGGAGAAATATTTTGGATTGGGCGACAGTAACAGATTTATAAAGTGTATAGTTTTTAATAATGACAACTTTACTGATACATTAGGGGCCTGAGGCAGAGTTGACTGTATGCCAGTATCTGCTGTGTTTGTGTGCTGTACGCACACGGGCAATACAGAGTCATGCGCAATTTAATCACATCTACAGGGAGCGTAAATGGGCTTTAATGGGCTGTTCTTACACAGACAAAGTTCAGGGTGAGCAGGTCAATGGAACTGTGGGCTATACAGAGTTTGATGTAACCTAGTATAGGTTGGAGCAAGTATGCACAATTAATAGGGATTAGTGGCTGATTTAGCACCCATATACCTGTAGGATGCAGGTGCACCACAAGGTGCCTGTAGTTGTGCTAAGGGTGAGTTTTTCTTGTACAATTTTCAGTAGCAGCAATAGTATAGATACAGATCCAATCCTTTAGTAATTTTCAGTAGAAGCAATAGTATAGATATACAGATCCAATCCTTTAGTAATTTTCAGTAGAAGCAATAGTATAGATATACAGATCCAATCCTTTAGTAGTTTTCAGTAGAAGCAATAGTATAGATATACAGATCCAATCCTTTAGTAATTTTCAGTAGAAGCAATAGTATAGATACAGATCCAGTCCTTTAGTAATATTCAGTAGAAGCAATAGTATAGATACAGATCCAGTCCTTTAGTAATATTCAGTAGAAGCAATAGTATAGATACAGATCCAATCCTTTAGTAATATTCAGTAGAAGCAATAGTATAGATACAGATCCAGTCCTTTAGTAATTTTCAGTAGAAGCAATAGTATAGATACAGATCCAATCCTTTAATAATTTTCAGTAGAAGCAATAGTATAGATATACAGATCCAATCCTTTAGTAATTTTCAGTAGAAGCAATAGTATAGATATACAGATCCAATCCTTTAGTAATTTTCAGTAGAAGCAATAGTATAGATACAGATCCAATCCCTTAGTAATATTCAGTAGAAGCAATAGTATAGATACAGATCCAATCCTTTAGTAATATTCAGTAGAAGTAATAGTATAGATACAGATCCAATCCTTTAGTAATTTTCAGTAGAAGCAATAGTATAGATACAGATCCAATCCTTTAGTAATATTCAGTAGAAGCAATAGTATAGATACAGATCCAATCCTTTAGTAATTTTCAGTAGCAGCAATAGTATAGATACAGATCCAGTCCTTTAGTAATATTCAGTAGAAGCAATAGTATAGATACAGATCCAATCCTTTAGTAATATTCAGTAGAAGCAATAGTATAGATACAGATCCAGTCCTTTAGTAATTTTCAGTAGAAGCAATAGTATAGATATACAGATCCAATCCTTTAGTAGTTTTCAGTAGAAGCAATAGTATAGATATACAGATCCAATCCTTTAGTAATTTTCAGTAGAAGCAATAGTATAGATACAGATCCAGTCCTTTAGTAATATTCAGTAGAAGCAATAGTATAGATACAGATCCAATCCTTTAGTAATATTCAGTAGAAGCAATAGTATAGATACAGATCCAGTCCTTTAGTAATTTTCAGTAGAAGCAATAGTATAGATACAGATCCAATCCTTTAGTAATTTTCAGTAGAAGCAATAGTATAGATATACAGATCCAATCCTTTAGTAATTTTCAGTAGAAGCAATAGTATAGATACAGATCCAATCCCTTAGTAATATTCAGTAGAAGCAATAGTATAGATACAGATCCAATCCTTTAGTAATATTCAGTAGAAGTAATAGTATAGATACAGATCCAATCCTTTAGTAATTTTCAGTAGAAGCAATAGTATAGATACAGATCCAATCCTTTAGTAATATTCAGTAGAAGCAATAGTATAGATACAGATCCAATCCTTTAGTAATTTTCAGTAGCAGCAATAGTATAGATACAGATCCAATCCTTTAGTAATTTTCAGTAGCAGCAATAGTATAGATATACAGATCCAGTCCTTTAGTAATAAGTACTAATAACCCGACTGCCATACAGTTAGGGGCAAATGTACTAAGATGGGGGTTCTATTTAAGATGGGATGTTGCCTATAGCAACCAATCAGATTCCGCTTCTCATTTATCTAGCATCGTCTAGAAGATAATACCTGGAATCTGAGTGGTTGCTATGGGCAACATCCCATCTTAAATAGAGCTCCCATCTTAGTAAATTTACCCCTTTGTCTCCAAATAACTGTACAGGTGCATTAATCTATTAGCGATGTAATCTCTACCTTACTGCCCTACTGAATAGATGTGGGTCATGGGTTGGCATATTTTTAACCTTTGATTATCCCATATTCTTTATACTCAATGGGTTTTAAAATATTATTAATACTTCAATTCAGACAGTCTTCCTTCGTCAGGATTCAACTGTATTATTGCTGTGTTACTTTACTGACAGATATTGGGCCAATAGTTGATATACAGTATTAGCACTAAGCTTACAATTTTACTAAAACATAAACTTGTGAAGAAGTAAGATTAAGAAGAACAATTCTGAGAAGAGCAACTGCTGAATGTCACATAAGCTATCTATCTATAAGTTAATAATATTTGGTGCATCCGTAGTAGTGCACCAATCTGTGGATTGCCTTGGTCATCAATATAATACTCAGTCATTTTAGCAATTATTTGAATGTTGCCAGAAACATGACACAGAACTCACTGAAAAGTGGTCATATCCAAGGTCACCCTATTGCAATCCACTCAAGAACTACTGGCATAGGATATAACTTTTAAAAGTGATATTGGATGCTCTCATTACCCCCCATATCTGATAAATGCTATGAGTAGGTATTCCCTTAAGAAAAACATTTATATCGTTATACAGTATATATAAGTATATATAAGTGATGCAGTTACATAGTAGGCTTGATAAAAGGCATAATCCTAGCCAATTCCACTTTACATAAATTGGCCAAGAAGGCCACATTAAAGTTTATGAAAGGCTGATTATGATGGACGGGACCTCTGTCCATTTCTAATGTATTCATTTAAAAAAATATAGCAACATAAATATTAATTTATAGGATGGTCAAGATGAAAATTCAATTTCCAAAGGCATTTATTTTTCCATCCTCTTTATATGACTTGTTGAGTTATATAAAGAGGTTGGAACATTGTAGACACCATTGTATTCAACTCAAGTCAGATTTCACGATTTGTCGGATTAACGGGAGTTTAAGGTCGAATCCAGATTCGACTTATTCAATCATACTCCTGTTTATCTGACAAGTCATGAAATCCAACATGTCAGAAAGCGTCAGGTTTTAGCCCTGTTTCCGACAATGTAAATCCAGCTTTAAAAAAAGTCGGATTGGCATTGTCGGGAACGGCAAAATCGTGTCGGATTTGGCAGCTAATTGAAACCTGAGATGTTGGATTCTTTCCGTCGGAAAGGATCCGACATCTATTGAATACACCCCTAAGACTGACAACTGTCAGAACACTGGACCTTATTCAGTAAGGATCGCAAATTCTGCTTTTTAGCGGAATTTGCAATCCTTTCACTCGCATGCTGGGGGCCGCCCACTGCAGGGCAAGGCTGCCCAACATGCTGTTTGTCGCCCACCCACTGCGGTCACACAGAAATTGTGGCATGATCGCAATTTCAAAGTGATCGCAGAAATTATGGAAGCCTGCCAATGCAGCCTGTTTGTGACAACAGGGGGCCCAGCGATTTGCGATCCAAACTGAATTAGAACCACTGTATGGTTTGTTGGGAAATTGGCACATTGCATACATCAAGATTAGCAACTATCATAACACTGGACATGCACTTAAACTGGGGGGGAGGTAAATTCAGGGGAGATTTGGGGTAAAATTATTTCACATAAAGGGTAGTAGACAAGTGGAATAGCCTCCCATCAGAGGTGGTACAGACTAATACAGTAGAGCAATTTAACATGCTTGGGAGAGACATAAGGATATCCTTAAAAGAAATAAGGATAGGGTTTGAGGTAACAATTTGGTTAAAAAAGGGGCAGACTAGATGGACCAAGTGGTTCTTATCTGACGCCAAATTCTACGTGCTCACACCTCAAAGACATACACAAAAAATTAACGATACTGTGCTACTGTAATTGTCAGAAATGTATTCAGCTGAACATTGTGGTCACTTATCACCCAAAGTTTAAGTTCGCCCTTACTCTCTTAATCAGTACTTCACCAAACTAAGGGGGTCATTCTGAGTTGTTCGCTAGCTGCCGTTGTTCGCAGCACAGCGATCAGGCTAAAAATCGGCACTTCTGCGCGTGCATATGGTGTGCAGTGCGCACGCGCAACGTACTTTCACAAAAGCCAATGCAGTTTCACACAAGGTCTAGCGACGCTTTTCAGTCGCACTGCTGATCGGTGAGTGATTGACAGGAATGGGGCGTTTATGGGAGGTAACTGACCATTTTCCGGGAGTGTGCTGAAAAACGCAGGCGTGCCCGATAAAAACACAGGAGTGGCTGGGGAAACGGGTGAGTGGCTGGCCGAATGCAGGGCGTGTTTGTGACGTCAAAACAGCAACTAAACAGACTGAAGTCATCGCTAGCTAGGAGTAAGTCTCGAGCTACTCTGAAACTGCACAATCTTTTTTTGTAGCAATGCAGCAATCCTTTTGTTCGCACTTCTGCTAAGCAAAGATACACTCCCAGAGGGCGGCGGCCTAGCGTTTGCACTGCTGCTAAAAGCAGCTAGCGAGCGATCAACTCGGAATGAGGGCCAAAGTGGCTAGCTGCACCACAGACTTTATATAACCTCCAATCTGAGATCATATAACTTTTTTTAAATAATAATAATAATCTTAAACAACCCAATCACCTACCTCACCAAGAACTTGTTTCACTACCTTTTTTTTGTATCTCTTATTTCTCTTCTGCACTCGGCCACTTGAACAAATATGTGTATCACTTTGTAGACCTTAACCTGCCATGTTCACCAGGAATACACCAACCAATGGGGGTCATTCCGAGTTGTTCGCTCTGTATTTTTTTCTCGCAACGGAGCGATTAGTCGCTAATGCGCATGCGCAATGTCCGCAGTGCGACTGCGCCAAGTAAATTTGCTATGCAGTTAGGTTTTTACTCACGGCATTACGAGGTTTTTTCTTCGTTCTGGTGATCGTAATGTGATTGACAGGAAGTGGGTGTTACTGGGCGGAAACTGGCCGTTTTATGGGTGTGTGTGAAAAAACGCTACCGTTTCTGGGAAAAACGCGGGAGTGGCTGGAGAAACGGAGGAGTGCCTGGGCGAACGCTGGGTGTGTTTGTGACGTCAAACCAGGAACGACAAGCACTGAACCGATCGCAGATGACGAGTAAGTCTGGAGCTACTCAGAAACTGCTAAGAAGTGTCTATTCGCAATTCTGCTAATCTTTCGTTCGCAATTTTGATAAGCTAAGATTCACTCCCAGTAGGCGGCGGCTTAGCGTGTGCAAAGCTGCTAAAAGCAGCTTGCGAGCGAACAACTCGGAATGACCCCCAATACTTTTTGCTTGCCCTGCTTGGGTTTGTTAATTAGTCTGTGAGCTCCAAAGATGCAGTTACTGTACCATAATTCTCTGTATGGCATTGCATAATATGGTAGTACAGTGTTTTTTCTCTAAGAGAAATGTATCGGTACTAAAAAAAATTACCGGTACTCAAATCGCTGAAGGTTCTGTGGACATATTAATGTCTCATTCTGGTCTATGAAGTAGGGGGAATTGATTAGTCTAGTGCTAAAAGTTCCAGGTTGTACTGTTAAAATACACAAGCAATGATGGTAGACCTATCTGTTTCAAGGAGAAAAAAAGTGCTGTTTCTCTGTACCATTGAATAACATCAGAAACAGTCATAATAAATAATTTTCTTATAAAATAAAATGTCAATACTTCGCCAATGTAAATGCTTAAAGCAAACCTTTGCATATCTGCATAGTGTCCTTCAAGTTAACAAAAAGAAATACTGCTAATGTTTGCCCTATTCATACTCCAAACTTGTAAGGAGTCGGAACAAGAGCTATAGCTTTTACAATCAGTGCAGACAAATGAAATAGAACACCTTCAGTTATACAAAGAATCATTATTACCATATTATCAGCTCTATATAAAGAAAGGACAATTATCATGTCCTTATTAAATCAATGTATTTTTTCACTTGTGGAAAGTATTAAAAGAGTTTGCTTTCAGATGATGCAATTGTTATGAACTCTGAAACTCTCCAAATGGGAGAAGACTGTCCTTGTGTTTTGTTGCATAAGATAAATGGTAAGTGTTCCCGGACAAGTTTGCAGTTACAAGTGTAACTTTTTAAATAAGAGTTGGCCTTGATAAACACTATGTGCTCATGAGTATTTACCTGGAAGGTCTTCGATTTGTTGCAGTAGAATGGTTTAAACAAACATTGATTTAGAGAAGAAAACGGCTTGATGTGGTAACAAAGTAAAAACAGTGTATTGCTATTACTTTCACGCCATCTGCATCGTCCTCCAAATTTCTTCACTTCTATACTAGCTTAGCTATGGTTGGTGACTCTGCTGATGTTGATGGATGATGAACGTGTGATTGTGTGAGTTTAAAGCACATTTCTAAATTACAGAACTCAACCAACAGTGAGTGACTTCTGCTGGTAATCAAGCTAATGTCAAATGCCGGTCTTGAGGCTCATCCCGTCCCCCGTTTATTAATAAAACTATAGCTGAAGGCAGATTTCATAACATAGGTCTACTATATTTGGCCTCAAATTTTTGAGAGTCAAGAAAAGTTTTTGTCAATCTCTCATATATTAGAGGAAAGCTTGGTGGGGATTCTTTTTAGAGAGATCAGTTATTAAATGTTGTAAAAGGAATGTCACATTGTCGGTTCTCAGACCCTCGTGCCTCACCTAGCACTGCCAATTCATTGCCTCATAGGTTTCCACTGGCCATTGATCTCAGTATGTTCTCTAGGAGTCTCACACAAATCTTTGATTGACTTAAAACATATGTCAATCAAATATTTAAATATACACCCCTAATGGCGGTTTCCCAAACTCATGATTATGACTTCAAATGAAAAAAAAATCATAAATGCTAACTACTCTAGTACACACACTCCCACAAACTCTCCCTAAGTGCTAGACTCATTACAAGGGGTAGTGGGTGCATAGCTCCTCGTTACCCATCCACATTAACAGCTGCCGACTCTTCCTAAAGTTTATTCATTGCAGGAGCAATGCTACCCGCTACCATCCACGGCTTTTGCTGTGTGTGCTGTATGGGTTGCAGGAGCACGCATATGCTACCATACGCACGCTCCCGATACCATACACACATTTTCACTACCATAAGCTACACTACGCTGTATAACCCACAATGTGAACACATTGTGGGAAACAACAAAGTGGACACATCTGTATTATCATCTATATATGTGCAACATTCTTGAACTACTACATCACATGTGCCACCTTCAGCAGCTATCATTTGGTACAGTGCCTTTCTGTTCTGTAAAGTCACTTTTGGCCAACTTTTTTCTCTCCTTGATTAATAGAGATGACCAATTCACCTACCATCTGATCCATTAGAGTCAATATTTCTGAAATCACTTTTTCTACTTAAAAAGTAATGGATAATGGAATAAGTTCTCCAGCTGTATGCTCACAATCTGAGAAATAAAGGATATATCCCTCTTGATATGCTGTTTTAGGAATGCCAGATCAGTGGGGATCAGGTCATGTTCCACAGTAATGTTTCTTGGATTTTGAACTAAGTTGTCAGTAACTTTAAATAACAAAGGGAATTACATAGGAGAGTACACATTGTCCACTGGCTCCCAAAGGGAATCCATTAATAGACCAAATTTCCACATACGCAATATAATGCCTTAGGCAATGGCATGCCTGCTACTTTTGTATAAATTAGTCCTATATACTGTATGTCATAAATAAAGCCATATTGTTTTCTGGTGCATCTTTGCAATGTCAAGATTATAATCATTTTGTAGTTGAAACAAAGTATTATTCACAACCAAAGACCCCACATTATCTATTGAATACCATGCTGCCTCAACACTCATAGGTGAGTACAAAACCAACGTTTACTTTGGATAAGTGTCTTTACAATCCCAATATGCATTTTGAATTTCCTGTCAAATCATGTTGATGGTATCCCTTTTGCAAGTCTTTAAGTTTACATATTCTTCCTGGTATACCATTTAACTTATTTGTACTGTATCATATGTGTCATTGGTCATATTATCCAGTCATTGAAATATTCAAACTTTCAATCAGAATAAAAGTCATGGCATTCAGAATACCCCATACAAAAATGCAACCCCAAAGTTCCAAATCTGTCTTCAGGCTCACATCATATTTCTGTTCATGATGATCTTCACATTACCCTTTATAGGTTATTTCACTTCAGAGTAGCTGCACTGACAAGTGGCCTATGTTTTGTTTTGTTATGACTGAACCACTCACTTGTTGGCATGTGCCCCAAGAGGTGCCAGTAAGGACCACTCACTTAATGCTTTTACTGGTGAAGTGAAATAGCTGTTACTTGAAGAATATCCTCCAATTGAGCTGCTTTAAGAGACTATATTTTTTACAATGTGTAGCATGAATCCATGTTATCTACTCCTTTAATATATCAGCGGTTGGAACTGTAAGTAATAACTAATAAAGGTCTTTCACACTGGTCTGTCAGCAAGCCTGATCTAAATAAATTCTAGACCATCATGTCATCACCAAGATGTAGATGGTGGCAAGCACCTTCCACAGGGATTGGTTGTGTGCCAATCACAGCAGTGTGTATCTTCTTCAGCTGGTTGCTTAGTGAGATTAGATAATTTACAGTTAAGTAATTTGTCTTAACGAGTTCATATGCGGGTGAAATAACAACATTGAGGAGCTTTCCAAACAGTATCTCATAGAGAGAAATATTGAATTCTCTACTCAAATTTATTCTGATAGAATGAAGAACTAATGGCAGAGCTTTTGGCCAGTTCAAACTAATTAGAGCAGGGGTGTCAAAGACAAGGCCCGCGGGCCAAATCCGGCCCGCCAGACCTCGTCTGATGGCCCGCGGTGCCGCCGCCATGAAACCCCCTTCTCCCGAGTGCCCAGCTCGGGGGGGGGGCGGGGTTTCGCGGAATGACGCGATTGCGTCGTGACGTCACGGCGCAAACGCGTCATTCAACGAAACCCCGTCAGAGGAGGGAGAAGGGAGCCGCGCAGACGAGGAGGGAGAGGCGGCTGAAGAGCGGCGAGAACCGCTTCAAATGTAAGTCAGCCCCTCTCCCTTCCTCTCTTTCTCTCTCTCTCTCTCCCTCCACCACCTGCCACAATGTGTAAAATGGGGACCTGTGCCTGCCACAATGTGTAAAATGGGGACCTGTGCCTGCCACAATGTGTAAAATGGGGACCTGTACCTGCCGCAATGTGTAAAATGGGGACCTGTGCCTGCCACAATGTGTAAAATGGGGACCTGTACCTGCCACAATGTGTAAAATGGGGACCTGTGCCTGCCGCAATGTGTAAAATGGGGACCTGTGCCTGCCGCAATGTGTAAAATGGGGACCTGTGCCTGCCGCAATGTGTAAAATGGGGACCTGTGCCTGCCACAATGTGTAAAATGGGGACCTGTACCTGCCACAATGTGTAAAATTGGGACCTGTACCTGCCACTATGTGTAAAATGGGGACCTGTGCCTGCCACAATGTGTAAAATGGGGACCTGTACCTGCCGCTATGTGTAAAATGGGGACCTGTGCCTGCCGCAATGTGTAAAATGGGGACCTGTGCCTGCCACAATGTGTAAAATGGGGACCTGTGCCTGCCGCAATGTGTAAAATGGGGACCTGTGCACTATAAAAGGGGGCACATGGCTGGGCACTATAAAAGGGGGCACATGGCTGGGCACTTTAAAAGGGGGCAGATGGCTGGGCACATATAAGGCAGGTGGAGCGGTAAATTTTGGATAGACCTACAGATACAACCGGCCCTTTGATGGGGACCAAACTGCTGATGCGGCCCCCGATGAATTTGAGTTTGACACCCCTGAATTAGAGTTTCTCCGTAATTGTCCCATTATAACATTCGACTTTTTCCCTGGATTGCAGATAATATGCTGTATGCAGCTGATGTTTATTCCAATAAATTGATACATCTTTTTTAACACTAGTCCAATAAAATGTGTGCCACATAGGTCTGTTTACTAATCCTTGGATGCAGATAAAATGGATAGAAATAAAGTACCAGCCATTCAGCTCCTAACTGCAATGCTATAGGCTGTGTTTGAAAAATGACAGTTAGGAGCTGGTTGGCTTGTACTTTATCTCCATCCACTTTATTTCTGTCCAAGGCTTAGTAAATAGACCCCATAATCAGATGATATTACATAAGGTATACCATACCCACAAATGCCTGAGTGAGTTTCATAGCAGTAATTGATGATGTTGCACTAGCCACATTGACCCATCCTGAAAACAAGTCTACACATACAATAAACATACTGAAGCAAACTAAACTATGGAAGCTATATGAAATCAATCTGTATGATTGGGAAATTACCTTATTTTAGGGGATATACTATATAAGAAATTATAGTTTTAACTGGCTGCTCTGCATTTTTCTGCAAGCAGATGCACACTAATCATGGCCATCTTACCTGCATGGGTATGTCTGTGGTACATCTATGCCAATGCTGGCAAGAGTGCTTTTGGGGCAAAAGGCTTACCTGCAGAGCTTGGACATAATCCTTACTTTTCTTGTTTTCAATGTGATTTTCTCACTTATTCTTCTCTTGGAAATCACAAGCTATTTGCATTTCGATTAATGATTGTTTTTTTATATATATATATTTAATTAGTAAACATGCAAACATTTTTATTTACATTTTCTCTTTGTGCTGCTGTCTTTGCAGCAGTATCTGCTGTGTGATTTCCAATAGCAATCTCATGTCCAGTCATATTGGCTTAGCATTTAATTACTGCAATCTGTTATGGTAATTGTATAGCTTCAAGCAACTCCTATACTGCTTTTGTATATGCAATTGGGTTGCTGTCAAAAAGTCTGTTTGCTTTTTAATTCACCAAAGTTATGCACCACTCCAAAGGCGTATATGCTGTCTATGTATATTTACATTTTTTCCTTCAGTTAATAGGCATGATTTTGTTTGTACCATTATGTACTACATACTATGTACTACCGCTATAGTACTGCTATGTGTACTGAGTGTGGTGGTAAAAGAGGGGTGGAAAAACAATTGTGTTATCTACCATAGCATTGAATAATTGTGTTGTCCCAGTTTCTGTCTGCCTATGACAACTAAAATCAACCTAGTAGGCTAAGTCAGGGTTTTGGAGTTTTGGAGTTGTACCCCTGTCAAATTTAACCTTGAAGTGGATAGTTCATCTACATACATTAATCATTTATAAGGTGGTGACACTTTCCTTTCCCTAATCCTCACTCTGAAACCCATAAGTTTCATTAACTGGTAGAGTAGCCAAATTAAAAATATTACATTTGACCAGGTTAATGTTAGTAGGCATAATAATAGTTTCCATTTTGTTAGGTGTGCAGCAGTGCCATGTCAAGTTTTCTAACAAGTTAGTAGAGCTGCTTTTGCATGTAGGACAGCCAGATTACGATTGCAGTCCAAAGCATTGTTTGCAGATTTGTCTACAAATAGTGCAGCTGCTACTATTGCTCTAAGACATGTATGTGTTATGTTCAGCGTACTTGGAACCCTAGAGATTGGGTGGCAATAGAAGAGTTCCAAGTACAGAAACATGAAGCTGCGGTAAAACTGAGATAAGTTGCTATCCCTAACAAAAATCCCTGACTCCGTTGTCCTTCCCCCAGTGGTCGATTAACGCCTGCAGGACTATGGTTTCTTGTGGCCATGGCAGCCGCGTTTAAACGGGCGAATTAGGTCTGTCCAAACTCTGATGCCCCCCCGGTCTTAGTAGGTGACAAGGCGTTAACCGAGACAGAGAGAGAACAAGGGGAAAACTAACTAAGACAGACACAACAATAAGGGAGAAGAATACAGAAAATAAATGACTACTTTATGTGCTGCGCGGCCGCCAAGAAAAATGGTAACCAAAGTAACACTGCCTAAGTGCTAATACGAACCTGTTGAAGTGCAGCAAGGACAACAATAGCGAAACCTCCGCAGAAAACACAATGACAAAAGAATATGGAGGATACGGCTTCAGCCGTAAGGTGCGGCGGAGCCGCTACTCATGACACCGGGAAAGGTGCACGTAGAAAGCAACCAGGACCGCAAGGCTCAAGATTCAGGATCACTTGACTGGAAGGCAGGAATAGATCCCCAGGACCAGACTCCGGAAAACAGGACACAGGATGCTGGAACAAACTGGCTGTAAGCAGGAACACTCCAGAGGCAGGTACAGGCTCCACAGGAAGCTATCACTGGCGAGGCTGCACCGTCCTGGCACCACCAGTCGTGGAACCACCAGTCAGGCCTGCCCCAGCTGCTAAGTGGCGCGCTGAGCGTGGCGTCCTGCCTGCTTAGTAACAGCCGGGACTGCAGTGCAGTGCAGGGCAGGGCAGGGTGGTCGCCTGGCGTATATGGCAACCAGCCGGGAGCAGAGTCAGCGGCGGATGTGACACGCCGTCCCCGTTGCCTAGCAACAGCCGGGCGCCGGCACGATCCGCCACCATTGACAATATGTAATTGGGCACTGAAATAAGCTACTGTTCTCTGTTTACCAGCATGTAATTGTGTAAGGATTTTTGCTGCATGTGCTAGAAATTCATGATAGAATAAAGAAAAATCCAATAATTGGGGTAACCCTAGGGCTCAAATAATTGGGGTAACCCTAGTGCTTGGGCTCCTATGATATAATTATACAGTATATACAATATATATAGGTTAAAGAGAGAGGAGAAGCTGAGAGCAATGTCCTGGCCAGTGAGGTTGTGGCTTGTGACACACACGGTGGCACTACTGATCCCCGGGGACTGCTAGCACACATTTTATAACATACTTTAAAAAAGGTTCTATTAAGATTATATACTAGTATTCACCTGCCCCCCCCCCCACACACTATATAGTCTGAGCTGCAGCCCATAGTCAGCAGCCACCATGGGGTTTAACTGATAACTGTCCAATGATTTAAGAAACCCTGTGACATCCTGGTCGAGGTGTATTGTGTTACAATTGTCAATTATAATTTGGGAATACCTTTCATTGTGCTATCACAGCACAAAGTCAGCAAAGGCACGGACAGGTGCAGGCTACAGTCTGTTTTATACTGTACGTAATGCAGTTCAGCGTTTTATCACTTACCATAGTATTAAAAATATTTAAATTTGGATGGAAGAATTTTCATTAACAGGAAATCTGTGACTGGCGCTGGGTTTGTATGAACGAGATGGGTGAGGAGCTGAAAATTGCACCCTGTTTAATTAGCACATTGTCTGTAATTTATACAAAGACAATTGTTTCATCATTTAAAATCCTTTATTATTTTACACCAAAATCGGGCTATGACAGCACATGTAATTTAATGCAATTTCCGTAAGCCTTATGCCACATGGTTGGATATAAACATATATGCAATGCTTGGAATAAGGCAATATTACAAATCTGCAGGCATTAAGTACTGTTGAATTAGGGATTTAGTGAATAAAGTTAAGCACATGCTGATTGAGATTGTGCAATATTGTATCTGCCGAAATCAGACAACAGATACATGAAGACAAGAGACCAGGGTGAAGGTGGAGAATAAGTGAAGGCCCATGAGTGCTATGCAGTGGACAACAACTGAAGCTCTTAACCCTGCTTCAAATTTTTTTTTTTAATATGACATCTTTGCTATAATACTGACAAGATGGTATTGACTGTTCTACATGTAAAAGATTAACTAGCAGAATCCACCAGCTGTGTTCTACAAGTGGAGTTAACCCTCTGTCAGGCACACCTCTGGGACTCCCGGGTTCAGGCGCAGTGCGCCTGACAGGCGCCTGTTAGAAAATCGTCATTAGCACCTAACTAGCTCAATTCTAACGCTCTTAAAATGATCAGTGACCTTCATTAGGGACGTACAAAGAGAGAAATCGAAGGTTTTACTGGCCATTTCAGCAGAAAATCTGAAGCAAAAAAGAGAAAACTGGAACATGAGTATAAGTTTGGGTGCAGTGTGCCTGAGAGGCCACCCTGGACAAACCTACATATTTCCGCAAAATATCCACAACCTTTGTAATTTTCATTCATAAAATGAGCAAAATAAACAATTAAATAGGAAAAACGAACGTTTAAAAGCCGGAGGAGTTTAGGCGCAGTGTGCCTGAGAGGCCAGGAGGGTCACTACTGCACTCCACGAAGGCGGCGGGAAAACTGACTAGGGGGATTTCGAACATCACCAAGAGATAGGAAGGTACTAGGAGGGACAGGCCCCTGGGGCGGAGAGGGGAGCGAGAACAGCTTTGCGGCGCCTGTCAGGCCAGCTGCACCTGACTGAAGGTTAAGGGGGAATAAAAGTAAATGATCCTAAAGGTACAGTGCAGCAGAGGCACCACAAGAGGAAAGACACTGACAGGAGGGGAAGATGTACTGAGCCTTGAAGAGAGATAGAGAGAGATACAGTACCAACCAATCAGTTCTGACATTTTTCAAACACAGGGGCAGATGTATCAACCTGGAGAATGCATAAGGAAGTGATAAACCAGTGATTAGTGCAAGGTGATACACGTACCAGCCAATCAACTCCAATATGCAAATTAACAGTTAGGATCTGATTGGCTGGTGCGTTTATCACCTTGCACTTATCATTGGTTTATCACTTCCTTATGCCTTATCCAGGTTGATACATCTGCCCCACAGTCTGTAACATGGCAGTTAGGAGCTAATTGGCTGGTACTTTATTTCTCTCCATTTTATCATTCTCCAAGGATTAGTACATTTTGCCCAGATTGAGATTCAACTTTTAAGCACAATGAACCTGCTTTCACCCAACAAGCCTAATGACGGGTGGTATGATCATGTGATTTATTAATCCAACAAAAGAGACACAGCGCCCATTTGTTCAATCAGTTCTGCTTTAGCCTGCAGCATCTGCATTACCGCTGTTAGATGGTGTGGTGTGTTAGGTCGACATTTATCATATCATTGTGCATCAGATCGACAGTTGATGATGATGGTCAAATGATCAACATGCAGCATGTCAACAGTGGCCATTCATAATGTCTACATGGATGACTTGAGTGTCCACATGGTAGAATGTTGGCATAACACTCATCCTAGCTCATCCACCCGTATTTGGGCCCTCATTCCGAGTTGTTCGCTCGGTAAAAATCTTCGCATCGCAGCGATTTTCCGCTTAATGCGCATGCGCAATGTTCGCACTGCGACTGCGCCAAGTAAATTTGCTATGCAGTTAGGAATTTTACTCACGGCTTTTTCATCGTTCTGGCGATCGTAATGTGATTGACAGGAAATGGGTGTTACTGGGCGGAAACAGGCCGTTTTATGGGCGTGTGTGAAAAAACGCTACCGTTTCCGGAAAAAACGCAGGAGTGGCCGGAGAAACGGAGGAGTGTCTGGGCGAACGCTGGGTGTGTTTGTGACGTCAAACCAGGAACGACAAGCACTGAACTGATCGCAGATGCCGAGTAAGTCTGAAGCTACTCAGAAACTGCTACGAGGTGTGTAATCGCAATATTGCGAATATATCGTTCACAATTTTAAGATGCTAAGATTCACTCCCAGTAGGCGGCGGCTTAGCGTGAGCAAATCTGCTAAAATCCGCTTGCGAGCGAACAACTCGGAATGAGGGCCTTGGTGCTGGCAGGCTGCAGCGTCTTCTTCCGGATCCCAGTTATCATGTGAAATGTACAGTTCTGATGCAGGCATTCCAGTCCAGTTTATGCAAGCAGAATTACAGTATCCTGTCTGGAATTTCAGATTGTGGAAAGTCTGCAATGACTTACAGTAGGGAGACCCAGACCTTAATATATAATTAATTAAGGCAGGAGCATAACCAGAACTTTGTGGGCCCCATAGCAACATATTGAAGGGGACCATGTCCCAGTGTTTCTTGAGTGACACTTCTCTCCATAACAGTTATTCATTTTATGCCCCATAATAGTGGCCTAGTTCATTTACTGAACTATAGTAATCCCCTAGTTTAATTTTTTAACCATGATTGTTTCCTAGTATACATAATGTTACATTGTAGGGCTGCCAGTACACATTATGCCACATTATCCCCTATTCACATTCTGACATACCTGTACAGTGTCCCTAGTTCATATTATGCCACATTATAGTGCCTCTTGTTCATACTATGCCACAGTACAGTGCCCTCCAGGGTAAATTATGCCACATTACTGTGCCCCAGTTCATATTATGCCATACTATAGTGCCTCCATTTCATATTTTGCCACATTAAAGTGCCAGAGTTCTTATTATGTAGCATTATAGTACCCTACACATTACAATGCGCAGATCAGATTATGCCACATTACAGTAGCCTCCAGTTAAAAATGTTTCCTCAGTACAGCACCCCCTTACCGTAATAACATACACTACACACAATACAGGCTTGGCAGTGGATCAGACTAAACTGCTTAGCAGGCAAATCTGGGAAATTGGTATGTAACTTTGGGGCAGATTTATTAAGCCTGGTGAAGTTATAAAGTGGAAGGTGATAATGCAGCAGCCAATCAGATCCTAACTGTCATTTTTCAAACACAGGGGCAGATGTATTAACTTGGAGAAGGCATAAGGAAGTGATAAACCAGTGATAAGTACAAGGTGATAAACGCACCAGCCAATCAGCTCCTAACTGTTAATTTACATATTGGAGCTGATTGGCTTGTGCATTTATCACCTTGCACTTATCACTGGTTTATCACTTCCTTATGCCTTCTCCAGGTTAATACATCTGCCCCCAGTCTGTAACATGGAAGTTAGGAGCTCATTGGCTGGTGCATTATCACCTTCCACTTTATCACTTCACCAGGCTTAATAAATCTGCCCCTTTATAACTTGGGTTCAACCTCATTAGCCTCTGGACGCCATAGCAGTGGCACCCCTTGCACCTACTATAGTTACACCCATACATTAAGGAACGGACAGAAGTATGATTTTGATAGGTAATCTTTACCTTGCAAAATATTATTAAACATTAACATATATCACATAAATGTGTTTCACCCAGACCTATCCCCGGTATCTGCCAGTTTTTGGCAACAATCCATCTATTTAGTGTCCAGAGAACTGGGAGAAGCCAATGAAACTTGTAACTTTTAGCATTGCAGGCATGCTTGATAACATGTGCAAACTTACTAGGTACCAGCATGTATGCTATCCAAAGGTTACATGTATTATTATAACACATCCTACTCAGTTACAGTATATTGATCAACCAAGGAACCTTTTTTTCTGCAGGAAGAAGACAGTGGGGGTAATTCTGAGTTGATCGCAGCAACAAGTTTGTTAGCAATTGGGCAAAACCATGGCCCTCATTCCGAGTTGTTCGCTCGCAAGCGGATTTTAGCAGATTTGCTCATGCTAAGCCGCCGCCTACTGGGAGTGAATCTTAGCATCTTAAAATTGCGAACGATGTATTCGCAATATTGCGATTACACACCTCGTAGCAGTTTCTGAGTAGCTTCAGACTTACTCGGCATCTGCGATCATTTCAGTGCTTGTCGTTCCTGGTTTGACGTCACAAACACACCCAGCGTTCGCCCAGACACTCCTCCGTTTCTCCGGCCACTCCTGCGTTTTTTCCGGAAACGGTAGCGTTTTTCCCCACACGCCCATAAAACGGCCTGTTTCCGCCCAGTAACACCCATTTCCTGTCAATCACATTACGATCGCCAGAACGATGAAAAAGCTGTGAGTAAAATTCCTAAGTGCATAGCAAATTTACTTGGCGCAGTCGCAGTGCGGACATTGCGCATGCGCATTAAGCGGAAAATCGCTGCGATGCGAAGATTTTTACAGAGCGAACAACTCGGAATGAGGGCCCATGTGCACTGCAGGGGAGGCAGATATAACATGTGCAGAGAGAGATAGATTTGGGTGTGGTGTGTTCAATCTGCAATCTAAATTGAACTGTAAAAATAAAGCAGCCAGTATTTACCCTGCACAGAAACAAAATAACCCACCCAAATCTAACTCTCTCTGCAAATGTTATATCTGACCCCCCCTGCAGTGCACATGGTTTTGCCCAACTGCTAAAAGATTTCCTGCTGCGATCAACTTAGAATTACCCCAAGTGTTGTCACTTTTGTGTCCCTGCAGATCTCTGTGGACAATACACCCGCGCAGAGAAGTTCAGTGCTTACAAATTGCCATATACTGCATAGACAACTATTCTACAGTATTTCCAAGTTTACGATTCGTGTGTCTCTAAAACAAGTTTAATATACTTGGTTCCTCAATAAGCCACTGAGAATGGAGCTTATTTTTGTTTCTTTATATAAGGTTTGAAGCAGATTTCAAAATATTTTAATAGTTCCTCTGGATATAGACTGGCTGAGATTGCTCCATTGACACATCCATCAATCTGAAATCTAATTTGAGATTTGTAGCAAGTACACATAAATCTGTCCGGCCCGTATTAGTGTCTATAGCAGATTAGAGCAATCTTTATTTATTTTCCCCCTCTTACACTATTAAACTGTATTTTTTGTTTGGGAGCATGGTTTTACAGTAGCTGTGTTCCAGAACATTTTATCATCCTTGGTCTCACACACCACCTAATCAAACAGGATGCCTCCAAACAGAATCTGACTGCAGCTCAGTTTGTCACATATTGTGTTGCTATGGGAAAAGTACTATTTGACTTAATGTAAAACACAAAAAGATTAATATGGAGTGTACAATATAAATATTTAATGGATAATTATACACAAAACTAAAAGCTTGAAGGGTTCTAGCTCATTAAAATAAAATAAAATAAACAGATATATTCACACTTTATTTGGTGTTATCAAAACTGGCATTATCCCAATCCAATGGCACCCTGATCCAGTGCTGCTATAAAGTCTACCACTACCACTTGTGATACCCTGTTTCTAATGGAAGCTAATGGACACTGCTATATAGGAGGCTGCCACCAGGTGGTGCTGCAGAGCACAGAAAGTGACATGCTGGTAAGAGAAAAGGGATTTGTTGGTCACAACTGCACAGTAGAAACAGAGAGAGATGCCAGTGTGAGGCTCTGCAGGTCTGAGAGGTGAGATTGGGCATATGATGCTGGTGAGGTGGTGCCGAGTACCTGGGCCACTTAATACCTGCTGAGTGAGTGCTGGGGACTGCAGCAGAAGTGCCAGCAGTGTGTATGATAGATCTGGAGTGGCAGTGCTTGGTGCTGCAGTAAAGATCTGGAGGCTGTCTGAGTTAAATGGATTAAGGAAGATTTCCTTACTGTGAATTCACTGCAGCAGCCATTAAATAATTTATATTCCCGCAACACACTGATTTATAAGAATATAAGCGCTGACAACATAATATGTACCGATTAATCTATCATTGAACTAGTGGACTGAGTAAGTTAAAAATACAGAGGAAGCCATTCGGTGAGAAAGGTTAATAATAATATTAATAATAATAATATAATAGCTGACTAAAAGCACACTTGAGACTGAGATACAGATAGCATTGAGTGCTAAAGATATTTGTGCTACAAATGTGGAACTGTATTTATTGTGCTTTTTCATTGGAAAGTCAAAGCTATTATTCTCTGGAATCAAGAAAGACTATCATTAGTAGCCATTAATGTTATTTTTACCCATTGTGGATTACAAGTACATGCATGCAATAGGACAGTGACCATCTAGCAAGACAGTACTTCAACAAAAGAACAACAAAGTAAATGAGTTATTGATTTGAGATTTTACTAGTCTACTAGTTTGTGTTGTTATTCCATTATATATGTGTTATTGGGAAGGGTATGTGTGTTTAGTATAGTGTACTGAAGTAATTTGAGAAACCATATTATCCAGAGTTATAGCCAAAGAGTTGCTGCAGCAGTTAGAATAAGGAAGTCTATTAACTATGTGGACGTGTACTTGGAGGAGTGACGTGGATTGAGTAGGAGTGATGCGGAGGAGTGATGCGGGAGCCATGACCCAGAACCGGAAGTGGTTAATGGGTGCACGTGTGTGAGATTGGTGCAGGTGAGGGGGGAGCGGGAGCTGGTGCCTCTGCCTGTGCTGGTCGGAGCGGGTGCCGGAGAGGGGACAGAGCGGGTGCTGGAGAGGGGGAACGGTGCTGAGCAGAGCATGCAGCAAGAGATGCCGCTGCTGCTCTTTGTTAAAGTTGTGTGAGGGGCTGCAACCTTGAGAGTGTGTGAAGGGCTGCATTTTGTGTGTGTGAGGAGCTGCGTTTTTGAGTGTATGAGAGGGGCTGAGATATTGTGTGAGTGTGTGAGGGGCTGTGTTTTTTGAATGTATGAGTGTGTGAGGGGCTGTGTTTTTTGGGTGAGTGTGTGAGGGGCTGAGATATTGTGTGTGTGTGTGTGTGTGTGTGTGTGTGTGTGTGTGTGAGGAGCTGCATTTTTGTGTGAGTGTGTACTAGGGGCTGCCCGGTGACGCTGCTGCGGCCGAGCTGCAAATTGCTGCTCCCACAGCCTGCCTGAGGGATTGGAGCCTACTGCTGCTGCCAGTAGGAGCTGCACAAGGGGTCTGGAGATTGCTGCTGCAGAAATCAGAGGAGCATGACGGAGGGGGCCAGAGACTGCCGCCGTTGCTGCTGCTACTACTTGAGGAGCATGCTGCAGAGAGCCGGGGACTGCTGCTGCGAAAAAGATCAGGGGGCACACAAGGATAGATACTGTAAGTATAAGCTTAACTACATTACTGTATAAGTGACTGAGGAGGGGGCAGCATTGCTTGGGGGAAGGATGGTTAGAAGGTTGGAAGAGTTTTTAAACTAGGTGCCTCGGGGGAGGGTTTAGCTAGAAACTACGGGTCATGCAGTGGGAATAGTGAGGATGGAGGTAGTGAACGAAATGGGGGTGGAGAAGGGGGGAGAGAAATAGCAGTCGGTAAGGGTATTAACATATTCTATAAATATACGTTATGGTAAGAACTTACCGTTGATAACGGTATTTCTCCTAAGTTCACAGGATCCACAGGATAACAATGGGATATGATGAAGCGACAGCGGATTTGCACCAATCGGTCAAAGCTTTTCCAGCCTACCAGCATACAACGGGCCCGTTCATATATCCACGCCCCCTTGCCCAGGCAAATCAGTTGTATTCCAAAGCTCAAGGCAGGAGCATCATAGATAGCTCTAATCAGGCAATAAGAACACACATGCACACCCTACCGTACAAGAAGGAAGAGGTTAGTGAGTAAAAGGATCCTCAAATCAGGTGTGTCAGGATGGGATCACTGTGGACTTAGGAGAAATACCGTTATCAATGGTAAGTTCTTACCATAACGTATATTTCTCCAGCAGGGTCCACAGGTTATCCACAGGATAACAATGGGATTTCCCAAAGCAATTTAGTGGTGGGGATGCTCCTGATTGGACCGGAGAATCCTTTGCCCGAATTCAGTGTCATCAGAGGGAAAGGTATCCAAGGCATAATGTCTAATGAATGTGTTAATGGAAAACCATGTGGCTGCTTTACATATCTGTTCTGCTGAAGCACCATGTTGTGCTGCCCATGATGCACCTACCTTACAAGTAGAGTGAGCAGAGACATTAGCCTGAGAATATGCTTCTGAAATTGTTGTCCTAAGCCATCTTGCCAGTGTCTGCTTATCAGCAGGCCATCCTCTCTTGTGAAATCCGTAGAGAATGAAGAGAGAATCTGTCATTCTGGTGGCACTGGTACGATCCATGTAGATCCTTAGTGCACAGACAATGTCCAGCGATGCATCTCCCGCAGAAAGGCCCGGTACCTGGAAAGCCGGGACTACAATTTCTTTATTAAGGTGGAATTAAACACCACCTTCAGAAGATACCCAGATCTAGTTCTGAGAAATGCTTTATCTGGATACACAATCAGAAATGGGGAATGGCATGATAATGCCCCTAAATCTGATACTCTTCTAGCTGACGCCATAGCCAGTAGAAAGAACTTTAGCTGTCAACCATTTAAGATCTACTTTATTAAGTGGTTCAAATGGGGCAACTTGAAGGGGCTTTCAGGACTATACTTAAGTCCCAAGGCACCGTAGGAGGAACAAAAGGAGGTTGAATGCGCAGCATTCCCTGGAAAAAAGTACGTACATCCTGTAAATTGGAAATTTTGTTTTGGAACCATACAGTCAATGCCGACACTTGCACTCTCAAGAAAGCCACCTTCAAACCTTTATCAATTCCTGCCTGAAGGAATGCTAAGACCCTGGAAACTCTGAAAGTCTTAGGGTCCATTTTCCGTTCACTGCACCAATGAATATAGGTTTGCCATATTCGGTGATAAATGCGAGCTGAGGAAGGTTTCCTTGCTCTTAGCATAGTCTGAATTACCTTTTGTGAGAATCCTCTTGACTTCAGGATAGAGGTTTCTAGAGCCACGCTGTCAAAGACAGTTGATCCAGATGTCTGTGATAACAAGGACCCTGCATCAGTAGATCTGGATGTTGAGGGCGCAGAAGTGGAACATCCATCGACAGCCTCTGCAGATCTGTGTACCAATGTCTTCTGGGCCAAGCCGGAGCTATTCGTATCACGGCACCTTTTCCTTGCTTTATCTTTCTCACCACCCTGGGTAATATGGTGATTGGAGGAAACACATAAGCCAGTTGAAAATCCCATCTCACCGACAGGGCATCCACAAAGATCGCTCTGGGATCCTTTGTTCTTGACTCGTATGCGAGCACTTTGTTGTTCAGTCGGAAACACCATGAGATCTATCTCTGGCAACCCCTACTTGTCTACTAGGTTCTGGAAGTCCTCCTGGTTTAGATCCCATTCACTTGCCTGAATGGCATGTCGACTGAGAAAGTCCGCTTCCCAGTCTAGGACTCCTGGAACGAACACTGCGGACAAGGCTGGATGATAAAGTTCTGCCCACTTTAGTATGTGACTTACCTCCTTCATCGCTTTTCAGCTGTGAGTTCCTCCCTGATGGTTGAGGTACGCTACTGCCGCCACATTGTCTGAGCGGATCTGGACTGTTTGTCCCCAAAGAATGTCCTTTGCCTGAATCAGTGCCATGTATATGGCCCGAAGTTCCAATATATTTATTGGCAGGTAACTTACTTTCTTAGTCCATTGCCCCTGAAAACACAACCTTCCTGACACTGCTCCCCAGCCCTGGAGATTGGCATCTGTCGTCAGAATTTCCCAATCTGATATCCAAAAGGGTCTCCCCTTGTCCAGATGGGATGTCTGTAGCCACCAGGCTAATGACCTTCTTACTTCTATTGTAAGAACCATAGTCTGTGTTTTTATCATCTGATGCAACCCATTCCATTTGGCAAGGTTCAGATGCTGCAGAGGCCGGAATTGTGCATACTCCACCATGTCGAATGTTGACACCATCAAACCCATCACGCACATTGCTGCGTGAATGGATACCTTTTGACTGTGTAACAAGTCCTGAATCCTTAACTGAACCTTGGATATCTTGTTCAGAGGTAAAATTACTCTCTGAAGACTTGAATCCAGTACAGCCCCCAAGTGAGTCATCCATTGTGACGGAACCAGAGACGATTTTGCCCAATTTATGAGCCACCCGTGGTTCTGCAGGCACGTTATTGCCTGTTGCAGATGACATAAGAGCAATTCCTGCATCCGTGCCAGGATTAAAAGATCGTCGAGGTATGGAAATATTCTTATCCCCTGCTGGCGGAGATAAGCTGCCATTACCACAATAATCTTGGTAAATACTCTGGGAGCTGTGGCTAACCCAAAAGGTAGGGCCTAGAACTGAAATGCTGTTGCAGGATATCGAAACTGAGATAGCACTGATTGGACAGTGCTATAGGAACAAGTAGGTAAGCATCCTGTATATCCAGGGATACCATATAATCCCCTGGCTCCATGGCCAAAATGATGGAATGTAATGTCTCCATGTGAAAACGAGGTACCCAAATGTATTTGTTCAGTACTTTGAGATTGAGAATGGGCCAAAATGAGGCGGGCGGCCAAACTAATTAAGGGGATGGAGACGCTGGAATACGAGGAAAGGCTTGCAAGACTAGGCATGTTTACACTGGAAAAGAGGAGACTAAGAGGAGACATGATCAATATTTACAAATATATAAGGGGACAATACACAGAGTAGTAATGACGGACTTAGTCCACACCAATAAGAATGGGCTAGATAGGTAGCTAATGGATAAGGATATACAGGAATATGGGCCCTCATTCCGAGTTGTTCGCTCGCAAGGCGATTTTAGCAGAGTTACACACGCTAAGCCGCCGCCTTCTGGGAGTGAATCTTAGCTTCTTAAAATTGCGAACGATGTATTCGCTATATTGCGATTACAAACTACTTAGCAGTTTCAGAGTAGCTTCAGACTTACTCGGCATCTGCGATCAGTTCAGTGCTTGTCGTTCCTGGTTTGATGTCACAAACACACCCAGCGTTCGCACAGACACTCCCCCGTTTCTCCAGCCACTCCCGCGTTTTTTCCGGAAACGGTAGCGTTTTTATCCACACGCCTATAAAACGCCGTGTTTCCGCCCAGTAACACCCATTTCCTGTCAATCACACTACGATCGCCGGAGCGAAGAAAAAGCCGTGAGTAAAAATACTATCTTCATAGCAAAATTACTTGGCGCAGTCGCAGTGCGAACATTGCGCATGCGTACTAAGCAGAAAAACGCTGCGATGCGAAGATTATTTCCGAGCGAACGACTCGGAATGAGGGCCATGGTGCGTAGTCACGCACTATAGTTAATAAAAATAAAAAGAGGAATAAACACAAGGGCCGACATTAGCAACAGACAAAATTAGCCCTAAAAATAATACAGCGTAGGAGACCACAAATAGGTTGAACTTGATGGACAAATTGTCTTTTTTCAACCTCAGAAACTATGTTACTATGCTACTAATGAAAATGATTGCCTGTTGCCTGCTAATTACCATATTACTAACTATTGTCATTTGTAGTACAGTACGGTATTTCAGTTTTGCTGGGTTGCTTTTAATTTGTACAGATGTGTCTACGGATGCAGTATGATTTACTGGCGGTCTTCATACTTGCCATGCCAGATCCCATGAGCCTCTTCTAGTACCAGGTGTCTTTTTTGTCAAAAATGCTTCTTACATGCATCACATGCGATGCTCCTAAAATGCACCATGAGACTGTGCTGATTAATTTGATATGCAACACTGGTATATGAATTAGAGATGAGCGGATTCGGTTTTACTCGGTTTTACTCGGTTCTCAAAACCGAATCTTATTGGCTCACGGATGTCACGTGTTTTGGATAGCCAATAAGATTCGGTTTTGAGAACCGAGTAAAACCGAATCCGCTCATCTCTAATATGAATCTGCATATGAAGCGCTATGATGCAGTGGTCGTGGCTTTTTTCCATGACAAATTCCATTTTGCTTCATATACAAACTCAGTTGCACACAGATATACAAGTGCCACATATCAAATTAATCAGCATAGCCTCCTGGTTCATCCTAGTTGCATTGTGTGGTGACTAAGACGCATTTTTGGCAAAAACAAAAGATGCCAGACGAGCTGCATGGGACTTGCCAGCTCAGTCGTGGCAGGCATCTTCCACTGCATTTAAAAAAAATTTATTATACAATGCGCTTGTTTGTTCTGAGCAGCTTCTGTAAGCCAAATTCTACCAATATTAAAATATAGAAGCGCTTGTAATGTGTTAAAAACAGGTATGAGCATTTTTTTAACACATTACAAGCGCTTCTATATTTTAATATCTTCCACTGCATGATGTATTGAAGCTAGATGTACGAGGACACATCTGTATGTTGATCCTTATTTTCTCCATACTGTATTCCCTGGACCCATGCCATCTTATTGCCCCTTTAAAAAATTTAGTAGCTTATGTTTTCATCAAGGTTGTCGTGTTAAGTAATTTTACTGTGTATATGGGGCTAGACTGTGCTACTCCCTTAAAAGGATAAACTTGTGGAGTCATTGCCAGAGAAGAAGAAGATGGAAGATCCACTGGTGCTGCCATCTCAACTGTAAGGTACCATCTAAACCTAACTTATCTGCACATTTGTCATACTAGCAGCTATGTTGTTCCCATGGGAGGGCATCCACACACCTGTTGGAATCAGGTAGGCAGTAGTAGGATGGCAGAGTGCAGTACTGGACCACTGATGGTCTTAAATTAGTATGAACATCATCACTGACGAACATTTATGCATTCTGGTGAATCTCTGTACATCACTAGCATTTCTTGTTGCTGCGTCCATCAAGAGAAACATACTTATAGCGTATATTTATGCTTCACAACACCATAGAAAAAAACTGCAGACAGAATGGCTTGACGGCCTTCAGAGGCGGATTTAGGGGTCAGGCCGTCCCCTAGGCACAACATTATTGACTCTTACTGTTATCTCCTTCCATATCTCCCCATAGCCTTTCCATTACCCCTTTCATACTGTAGCTCTCTCTGGTTCCTTCCATATCTTACTGCCCTCCCCCTCTTCAACAACACACTGCTTTCCTTCCCCCCTCACACCTTACTATCTGCAGCAGCTTCACCTCTCTCTCTCTGACAGCAGTCCTGACCGGACCTGTGTAGCTCAGGTGCCTAATAGGAAATCCACCACTAACAGTCTTGCTAGTCTTTGCAAAAATGGCATTGTTCTGTTGGCCCAGAATACTGTATAATACTGCAGTGATGTGTTGTATACAGACGAGTGAATATTCTTGTGACCGTTATTAAAAATCACATAAGTCGCATTGACTGTATAACATTTAATAAAACACAGACACTAAGGGCCAAATGTAATAGAGTGAGAGTTTCAGAAAGTGAGAGATTTGGTAAGGTTTTTCAGTTTTTTTTAAAGTGGCAATCAGTTACACTGCAAAACCAGGTTGATCTTGCTGTGTAAATGATTGCCACTTAAATTTTTTTTTTAAAAACCGTACCAAATCTCTCACTCTCGCTTTGGGCCTTGTACCGCTCTAAATTCTCTAGTTCCAAGGGAATAAATAAGCAGCTTTAATGCCTTTACATAAGAAGTCCTATTCATCTCATACTGAGACAGACTTGTTGTAAAACTTCTATACCTGGTTTTGTTAAAGCCATCTCTAGCTGCAATTATTTTAAATGAATGAGGTTACTGTGTCAACCCCCAGAAGTACATGTCATGTAGGAGTGGGGGAGAAGTTATATAAAAAAACTAAAATTGTGCTTCTCGATACACGAACCCCAACCATTCCCAGCGGGTGAAGTGAGCAACCCGCTATCGCAGTGAGGGTACACACGGAGAGATCAATGCTTAAAATCTAAGCAATCTAGTCAGATTGCTTAGATTTTAAGCAGCGATCGCTCCGTGAGTACCCCCCTTAACTCTCTGGAAATCTGTCATCATGGCAGCTATCAGTTTGTTGTCATGGTAATAACATAATGGTAGAGCAATAAAAAAATAAATTACTACACACAATTATGGGGATATTCATTTCTAGGTCCCCCCCAGTCCTATTTAGCAGAGATAAATAGAGCGATTAATTTAACATGATCAAAAAGGATAGGACAGACTTAAGGGCCCTACACATTGACCAATCCGCCGCCGAGCTGCCCGACGGCGGATCCGGCCGACGGGCGACCCGGCGGAGGGGGGTGCAGTGACGGGGGGAGTGAAGTTTCTTCACTCCCCCTGTCACCCGGCTCCATAGAAGTGCAGGCAAATATGGACGAGATTGTCCATATTGGCCTACATGGCCGACGGGGCACCAGCGATGAATGAGCGCGGGGCCGCGCATTGTTCATTGCTTGTGCCTCCACACTCAAAGATATGAACGGTATCTCGTTCATTAATCTTTGAGTGATATCGCCCAGTGTGTAGGGCCAATTAGTTATCCTGCATGTTCTCTAATGAGACTGGAATGGCTCATGGCTGCAAGTAACAGGTATAAGGTAGGGAATTTGGGGTGGGGTGGGACACAAGTTGCCACCCCTTTAATTGAACTCTACTTTCCCAAAAACTGTAATGTTCAAAACTATGTAAGTAGAATCAAAGAAGACTGCAAAAAAAGCAGAGCTAAAATACAATATATGAAGAAAAAAAAACAGAAATGAGAAATCTAATTTTCATCAGGCGAATCCCTGATTAACCTATGAAAAATCCTCACAAATGCTTTTCTCTTTTATTATTTGCAATCATAATGGCATATACAAATCCACCACAAAACTATGCAGAAAATTGCACATTAGATTTAATAATTGGTGCCCTGACTGACAAAGCCAACAAAAGCAGCTCTTGATATATCAAGGTAACAGCTCACGACCTTTTTCAAGATTAACTAATCAGCAAATTGCTCTTTTTAAGTTAAATTCCTCTGTTCGAGCAGGGATGCACTGTGGAAATGATATCATTACATGGAACACATTATGTAGTCTGATCAATGAGTATTGTCTGGGTTTTCAAAGCGGTGTTCTTTCTATGAACATTAATGGCTATAAGAAACAATGACCAAGACACTTACTTAGATGACACCTGAGCTGTTCCTCCGAATATTGCTACTATTCAAATATATCTCTTCGGCCTAATTTTCAAATCTTGACGATGATTGAAACTATAATTACTGTGATGAGCTCTTGTACATTTATTCAAGACAACGTTAGACGTGAGAAATTAAAGGAACACTACTGTATACAATGGACGTTGGTCCATTCTAAAGCATATATACCACATGCATCAATGTATATTGGTCTTTAAAAGTTTATGGCTTTTCTAAGCAAAACTTTGAAAATAAGCAGAGCTCACAATATCCCAGATCCAGGAATAGGGAGCGGCGTGGACACGCCAAAATCTTAGCATGTATAAATCCCCAGGGACATGGTTAGTGCTTGTTAACCACTTCCCCTCCCTTCCAAACCACCAGGGGGGGGGGGGGGGGAGATGTATCAAAGCTTGGAGACAGCTATAGTAGAGAGATACGGTATATGCCCCCATTTATTGAGTGATATGCTTTTTATCACTCGTTACTTATCTTCAGTGGTGCTGCATCCAATAAGCTCCTGGCTGACATTTTTGAAACACAGCCTGTACACTGTAAGTTATACGCTGATTGGTTGGATCATCATTTAAGATCAGTAACAAGTGATAACAAGCATATCACTCGTTATTAAATAGGGCCTAAAGTACCAACCAATCATTGTCTAACTGTCAATTTTCAAACACAGCCTGCAAAATGTCAGAAGCTAATTGGCTGGTACATTATCTCTACACACTGTCTGTCTCCAGGGTTTTATACATCCCCCCCCCAGTCATTGCTGTCCGAGGTAAGCATTGAAGTTCTGTACACATAACACATATCAGGGTTATGGTATGGTACTAAATTGCCCCATTCTTCCCCCAGTTGCACTGGTTGTGATGCTAGAAATTTTGCCCATGACAAAAGCATAGGGGGACATTTACTAAGCAGTGATAAGAGCAGAGAAGTGAGCCAGTGAACCAACCAATCAGCAGCTCTATCATTTTATAGTATGCAAATTATAGATGTTACTTCAGTGCTAATTGGTTGCCATGGACAACTTCTCCACTGGCTCACTTCTCCGCTCTTATCACTGCTTAGTAAATGTTCCCCTAAATCTGCTGAGTACCCCATCTTGTATAGCTGCACTTTGAGCATACTTGCCTACTTGCCAGAATGTCCAGAAGGCTCCTGATTAATTTATTAATTTTTTGTTGTTGAAGGGGGGGGGGGGGGGGGGGGGGGTCCTCCGTAGACTCCTGATGAAGTTGGCTTCCCTCCTGCATACCATCTCGACCTTCCTAATGAAATGGGCCGGATGAAGAGCACAAAGCTACCAATCACAGGTCCTTTGGGAAGGGGCGGGACCAATTTGACCCAATTCTATAAGAACTGCATCATATTAGCCATGCCCCATCTTCACAGACTGGTGATTTGTGGAATTATGTTGCAACGGGGCAGGGCAAAGAAGCACACGACCACTCCCCCATTATTGATCAGCTGCATCTCTCCTCAGTTCACTCTCTGAAGGGCAGAAAGGAAAACTAAACAAGTAACATTTAGAAAGTACTCACCATTAACTCCTGCACAATGATATATGCTCTGCTTTCAATTCCAGATACCTCAGTTTTAGGTATACCAAGTCCCATGCATATTGTTTTATATTATCACTGTAAATATACCGTAAGAAGTAACATAATATATTAGAAAAATAAATATTTTTAGATCAGTGCTAATTATCATAAGAAATTATAAGAAATCCTCTATGGTTCTACAGACAATGGCCCTCATTCCGAGTTGATCGCTAGCTGCCGTTGCTTGCTGCGTAGCGATCATTTAAAAACCGGCAAAACTACGCATGCGTATGGGCCGCAATGTGCACGTGCGGCGTACGGGTACAAAGAGCATCGTTGTTTTGCACTGCTTCTAGCTACGATTCCATTCGCACAGCCGATCGCAAGGAGATTGACAGGAAGAAGGCGTTTATGGGTGTCAACTGACCGTTTTCTGGGTGTGTTTGGAAAAAACGCAGACGTGTCCAGGCGTTTGCAGGGCGGGTATCTGACGTCAATTCTGGGCCCTTCGTCGCAACAATCATCGCACAGAATAAGTAACTACAGGACTGGTCTTGTTTTCAACAAAATGGTTTTGTACCACTCGGCTGCACAGGCATTCACACACTTGCAAAGCGAAAATACACTCCCCCGTGGGCAGCGACTATGCGTTTGCATGGCTTCTAAAAGTAGCTAGCGAGCGATCAACTCGGAATGAGGGCCAATGGGCGGTATTCAAATGATATATTACGCCTAATCTCCTTTCTAAAGTGATCCCCGTTATTGCACATATTGCGTCCATAGTAATCAGGTTTAGCTGCGTAAAGGGTTATGGCGCCTCACTAACCCTCGGGTAGCGAGCTGAAATGATAATACCAGGCCCGTCAGCAGAAACAGAATGGGTGTGGAAGAGGGTGAAAAGAAATGAATACCACCCAAAGTGTATTTTTTCTGTTTTCTGTCTCTGAAAATAATAAACTAAAAAGATTGGTATTCCATAATGCTACAAAAGATTTCTCTATCTTCAGAGACCCGCAGCCAAAACAAAACAAAAAAAGCCATTTACTGTGAATTTATTTTGTAATTTCTCACTACTCTTTACCTAGTATTAAAGTAGAAATGGTACACACAAAGGTAGCATGTAGAGAACATCTTTGAGAAATGCTTAATCAAATCATAATTAAAATCCACGGGGGTTCTGAGCAATGTGAATTCCAGTCTGAAAATGATTTGTCAGTAAAATACAGTATTACTGTGACAGACACTTTAACGCTTTGGTATTCAACAATAAGTATAGAGTTATTACGGCAAGGGCTGGTTGGACAGAAATGTACAGAAAATGGCACTTGTCACTGTTTATTAAGCAGTCACGTCTTGGAACAGTCTGTACATGTTGATGTTTGTGTAACGGTTGCTGGTAACATTAGATTATAATTCTGTCCATCATATTCTGTTGGAACCGTGTAACAGAAGGTAGCCGTAGCGGTTTTAGTTATCGTAAAGATGGAACAAGTATTGCAGCTTTTATTCTGTCAAATATGGCTTTACATCCATCAGCTATGCTTAGGATTGTCTCAGGTACGATAAGAAGTTCCAATTACTGACGGTCGCAGAGAGAGATGTCAGGAAAGCATTCTTGGAAACAGATGACAAAAGTTTTCAATACTGTTTCAGGAAATATTTACTTCATCCCACATTTGGCAGCGAAACTGTGCACATTTTGCCAGCGGAATTTAGCTTTGAGAATCCTCAGGTGCAGACCACACCGCAGCAGACAGCAAAATGCATTGATGCCAGAACTGCATTGCTCTGCTCATGGACTATAAATTTATTTATTTATTTATTTATTTGATTACCAGTTATTTATATGGCGCACACATATTCCGCAGCGCTTTACAGAGAATATTTGGCCATTCACCTCAGTCCCTGCCCCAGTGGAGCTTACAATCTATATTCCCTACCACATGTACACACACACACACACACACACACACACACACCACACACACACACACCACACACACACACACACACACACATTCACACTAGGGTTAATTTTGTTGGGAGCCAATTAACCTACCAGTATATGTTTGGATTGTATAAATAAATGCTCCATAATGACACATTTTATAATATAGGCACCGATGAATGGTTGAATTGAACGTGCACCTGTTTGTGGAGCACATAACTTATGTTTTTTTTAATCTATGCACTACGCGTGTGCTGGAACTGAGCACGTGGAAGCATGGGAGAACCCAGAGATATACTCATTTTGATTTACATTTATGACCGAAGAGGCATTACTGGGTGGTATGCAGCATCCTCACATATATCAGGTTGCGTCCACACAACTGTAGGCTACATATAGTTGGACGTAAGTGAAAATTTTACGTGTTTAGAGTTCGAGTTTTGATTCTGAATTTGGAGCAAAGGAAAACAAAGGGTCTGATTCAGACCCTGATGCTGATGTGCAAAAATTTGCTTTGAAACGATTTTTGCACATTTGCGCATTCACGTATGCCGGTATGCGCATGTGCAAGGTCCTAAACTGTGTTCTCTTCAGAATGCAGTTTAAGACCTGAAGGGGGTGGGAACGTGGTATCGATGCTGCGTTTTGTGGGCATCGACACTCCGTTTTAAGGGCATGGTTGGGACAATGGAGGTGTTTCCAGACCATTGGAGGGGTGGGGCTACGGCGGCTGCGACTCGTAACATGGTGGGTAGCCGTCGCCTTCGATGCTCTCGCATGTCTGGGAGGGCTGGATCCGGCATGCAGGGCGGACTTGCCCTATGCTGGTCAAAGAAATTGATCGTAGATGTGCGTTTTCTCGCACATCTACACTCAAGTCTGAATTATGCCCACAGACAAGTAACGGTGCACCTTGGTAAAACCATGTTGGACTGCAGATGGGGCAAATATGAACAGGTGCAAATTTTGCAAACTGAAATATACATTTCAGTGTAAAACAAAGCTATCCAGCAGTTGTGTGCTACATGCAAAAGTAGTCAGTGTTTACCCTGCATGCAAATAATATACATGTACAGTATTTTGCACCTTTTTGCATTGCTACATGATTCGTCATTAGAGATGTGCACCGGAAATATTTCGGGTTTGGTTTTGGATTCGGTTCCACGGCCGTGTTTTGGATTCGGACGCGTTTTGGCAAAACCTCCCTGAAAATTTTTGTCGGATTCGGGTGTGTTTTGGATTTGCGTGTTTTTTTTCAAACCCCTCAAAACAGCTTAAATAATAGAATTTGGGGGTAATTTTGATCCTATAGTATTATTAACCTCAATAACCACAATTTCCACTCATTTCCAGTCTATTCTGAACACCTCACAATACTATTTTTAGTCCTAAAATTTGCACCGAGGTCGCTGGATGACAAAGCAAAGCGACCCAAGAGGGCGGCACAAACCACCTGGCCCATCTAGGAGTGGCACTGCAGTGTCAGACAGGATGGCACTTAAAAAAATTGGCCCCAAACAGCACATGATGCAAAGAAAAGAGAAAAAGAGGTGCACTGTGGTCGCTGGATGGCTAAGCTAAGCGACACAAACACCTCAATATCACAGGAATTATTTGTTCTAATCAATGGTATTATTGGTCCAAATCACTGGAAGAAAATGACAAAATCACTGGAATTATTTGTTCTAATCAATGGTATTATTGGTCCAAATCACTGGAAGAAAATGACAAAATCACTGGAATTATTCGTTCTAATCAATGGTATTATGGGTCCAAATCACTGGAAAAAAAATGACAAAATCACTGGAATAATTCATTCTAATCAATGGTATTATTGGTCCAAATCACTGGAAGAAAATGACAAAATCACTGGAATTATTCGTTCTAATCAATGGTATTATTGGTCCAAATCACTGGAAGAAAATGACAAAATCACTGGAATTATTCGTTCTAATCAATGGTATTATTGGTCCAAATCACTGGAAGAAAATGGAATGGATGGATACTTGCAGTGACACAGAGCTGCAAGATACAGCAATGGCCTACTGTACAACTATATACTGTTAGTCACCAAAATGCTGCACTGTAATACTATATATACTGCTCACAAAAAAGCCGCAAAGATATGGAATGGATGCTTGCAGTGACACAGAGCGGCAAGATACAGCAATGGCCTACTGTACAACTATATACTGTTAGTCACCAAAATGCCGCACTGTATTACCATATATACTGCTCACAAAAATGCCGCACAGATATGGAATGGATACTTGCAGTGACACAGAGCTGCAAGTTACAGCAATGGCCTACTGTACTGTACTACTATAATTATTATATAGATGACATATATAAAGTTACATTGTGGGGGAATCCAGTATACGTTCTGTCACCAGGTACCAATGAATGGCCACATCATGTATATAGGTGACAGATATAAAGTTACATTGTGGGGGAATCCAGTATACGTTCTGTCACCAGGTACCAGTAAATGACCACATCATGTATATAGGTGACAGATATAACGTACATTGTGGGGGAATCCAGTATACGTTCTGTCACCAGGTACCAGGGAATGACCACATTATGTATATAGGTGACAGATATAAAGTTACATTGTGGGGGAATCCAGTATACGTTCTGTCACCAGGTACCAGTGAATGACCACATCATGTATATAGGTGACAGATATAAAGTTACATTGTGAGGGAATCCAGTATACGTTCTGTCACCAGGTACCAGTGAATGACCACATCATGTATATAGGTGACATATATAAAGTTACATTGTGGGGGAATCCAGTATACGTTCTGTCACCAGGTACCAGTGAATGACCACATCATGTATATAGGTGACAGATATAAAGTTACATTGTGGGGGAATCCAGTATACGTTCTGTCACCAGGTGCCAGTGAATGGCCACATCATGTATATAGGTGACAGATATAAAGTTACATTGTGGGGGAGTCCAGTATACGTTCTGTCACCAGGTACCAGTGAATGGCCACATCATGTATATAGGTGACAGATATAATGTTACATTGTGGGGGAATCCAGTGTATGTTCTGTCACCAGGTACCAGTGAATGGCCACATCATGTATATAGGTGACAGATATAAAGTTACATTGTGGGGGAATCCAGTATACGTTCTGTCACCAGGTACCAGTGAATGACCACATCATGTATATAGTAGAGATGAGCGGGTTCGGTTCCTCGGAATCCGAACCCGCCCGAACTTCATGTTTTTTTTCACGGGTCCGAGCGACTCGGATCTTCCCGCCTTGCTCGGTTAACCCGAGCGCGCCCGAACGTCATCATGACGCTGTCGGATTCTCGCGAGGCTCGGATTCTATCGCGAGACTCGGATTCTATATAAGGAGCCGCGCGTCGCCGCCATTTTCACTCGTGCATTGAGATTGATAGGGAGAGGACGTGTCTGGCGTCCTCTCCATTAGAATAGAGATAGATTAGATAGAGAGAGAGAGATTGTGCAGAGTCGCAGACAGAGTTAGTTTACCACAGTCAGTGACCAGTGCAGTTGCTAGTTAACTTTTATTTAATATAATATATCCGTTCACTTCTCTCTGCTATATCCGTTCTCTGCCTGAAAAAAAAAACGATACACAGCACAGTCAGTCACACAGTGTGACTCAGTCTGTGTGCACTCAGCTCAGCCCAGTGTGCTGCACAGTCATCAATGTATAAATTAAAAGCTTATAATTAATTGTGGGGGAGACTGGGGAGCACTGCAGGTTGTTAGCAGGAGCCAGGAGTACAATTATATTAATTAACAGTGCACACTTTTGCTGCAGGAGTGGTGACCAGTGCCTGACCACCAGTATAGTATTGTTGTATACTACTAATATCTCTTTAAATATCAACCAGTCTATATTAGCAGCAGACACAGTACAGTGCGGTAGTTCACGGCTGTGGCTACCTCTGTGTCGGCACACGGCAGGCAGTCCGTCCGACCAGAATTGTATTATTTATTATTATATACCTACCACCTAACCGTGGTTTTTTTTTCATTCTTTTTACCGTCATAGTGTCATCCTAATTGTTACGAGTATACTACTATCTCTTTATCAACCAGTGTACAGTGCGGTAGTTCACGGCTGTGGCTACCTCTGTGTCGGCACACGGCAGGCAGTCCGTCCGACCAGAATTGTATTATTTATTATTATATACCTACCACCTAACCGTGGTTTTTTTTTTCATTCTTTATACCGTCATAGTGTCATCCTAATTGTTACGAGTATACTACTATCTCTTTATCAACCAGTGTACAGTGCGGTAGTTCACGGCTGTGGCTACCTCTGTGTCGGCACACGGCAGGCAGTCCGTCCGACCAGAATTGTATTATTTATTATTATATACCTACCACCTAACCGTGGTTTTTTTTTCATTCTTTATACCGTCATAGTGTCATCCTAATTGTTACGAGTATACTACTATCTCTTTATCAACCAGTGTACAGTGCGGTAGTTCACGGCTGTGGCTACCTCTGTGTCGGCACACGGCAGGCAGTCCGTCCGACCAGAATTGTATTATTTATTATTATATACCTACCACCTAACCGTGGTTTTTTTTTTCATTCTTTATACCGTCATAGTGTCATCCTAATTGTTACGAGTATACTACTATCTCTTTATCAACCAGTGTACAGTGCGGTAGTTCACGGCTGTGGCTACCTCTGTGTCGGCACACGGCAGGCAGTCCGTCCGACCAGAATTGTATTATTTATTATTATATACCTACCACCTAACCGTGGTTTTTTTTTTCATTCTTTATACCGTCATAGTGTCATCCTAATTGTTACGAGTATACTACTATCTCTTTATCAACCAGTGTACAGTGCGGTAGTTCACGGCTGTGGCTACCTCTGTGTCGGCACACGGCAGGCAGTCCGTCCGACCAGAATTGTATTATTTATTATTATATACCTACCACCTAACCGTGGTTTTTTTTTCATTCTTTATACCGTCATAGTGTCATCCTAATTGTTACGAGTATACTACTATCTCTTTATCAACCAGTGTACAGTGCGGTAGTTCACGGCTGTGGCTACCTCTGTGTCGGCACACGGCAGGCAGTCCGTCCGACCAGAATTGTATTATTTATTATTATATACCTACCACCTAACCGTGGTTTTTTTTTTCATTCTTTATACCGTCATAGTGTCATCCTAATTGTTACGAGTATACTACTATCTCTTTATCAACCAGTGTACAGTGCGGTAGTTCACGGCTGTGGCTACCTCTGTGTCGGCACACGGCAGGCAGTCCGTCCGACCAGAATTGTATTATTTATTATTATATACCTACCACCTAACCGTGGTTTTTTTTTTCATTCTTTATACCGTCATAGTGTCATCCTAATTGTTACGAGTATACTACTATCTCTTTATCAACCAGTGTACAGTGCGGTAGTTCACGGCTGTGGCTACCTCTGTGTCGGCACACGGCAGGCAGTCCGTCCGACCAGAATTGTATTATTTATTATTATATACCTACCACCTAACCGTGGTTTTTTTTTCATTCTTTATACCGTCATAGTGTCATCCTAATTGTTACGAGTATACTACTATCTCTTTATCAACCAGTGTACAGTGCGGTAGTTCACGGCTGTGGCTACCTCTGTGTCGGCAGTCGGCAGGCAGTCCGTCCATCCATAATTGTATTATTATTATAATATATACCACCTAACCGTGGTTTTTTTTTCATTCTTTATACCGTCGTCATAGTGTCATACTAGTTGTTACGAGTATACTACTATCTCTTTATCAACCAGTGTACAGTGCGGTAGTTCACGGCACAAACAGAATGTGCACAAACTGGCTTTATTCTACCTAAGTTGCCCTCCCACAAGTGTGTACTCCGAAAGAGTGTTTAGTGCCGCCGCTCACCTTGTCAGCAATCGGCGTACGAGGTTACATCCAGAAAATGTGGAGAAGATGATGTTCATTAAAATGAATTATAATCAATTCCTCCGCGGAGACATTGACCAGCAGCAATTGCCTCCACAAAGTACACAGGGAGCTGAGATGGTGGATTCCAGTGGGGACGAATTGATAATCTGTGAGGAGGGGGATGTACACGGTGATATATCGGAGGGTGAAGATGAGGTGGACATCTTGCCTCTGTAGAGCCAGTTTGTGCAAGGAGAGATTAATTGCTTCTTTTTTGGGGGGGGTCCAAACCAACCCGTCATATCAGTCACAGTCGTGTGGCAGACCCTGTCACTGAAATGATGGGTTGGTTAAAGTGTGCATGTCCTGTTTTGTTTATACAACATAAGGGTGGGTGGGAGGGCCCAAGGATAATTCCATCTTGCACCTCTTTTTTCTTTTCTTTTTCTTTGCATCATGTGCTGATTGGGGAGGGTTTTTTGGAAGGGACATCCTGCGTGACACTGCAGTGCCACTCCTAGATGGGCCCGGTGTTTGTGTCGGCCACTAGGGTCGCTAATCTTACTCACACAGTCAGCTACCTCATTGCGCCTCTTTTTTTCTTTGCGTCATGTGCTGTTTGGGGAGGGTTTTTTGGAAGGGACATCCTGCGTGACACTGCAGTGCCACTCCTAGATGTGCCCGGTGTTTGTGTCGGCCACTAGGGTCGCTAATCTTACTCACACAGTCAGCTACCTCATTGCGCCTCTTTTTTTCTTTGCGTCATGTGCTGTTTGGGGAGGGTTTTTTGGAAGGGCCATCCTGCGTGACACTGCAGTGCCACTCCTAGATGGGCCCGGTGTTTGTGTCGGCCACTAGGGTCGCTTATCTTACTCACACAGCGACCTCGGTGCAAATTTTAGGACTAAAAATAATATTGTGAGGTGTGATGTGTTCAGAATAGGCTGAAAATGAGTGTAAATTATGTTTTTTGAGGTTAATAATACTTTGGGATCAAAATGACCCCCAAATTCTATGATTTAAGCTGTTTTTTAGGGTTTTTTGAAAAAAACACCCGAATCCAAAACACACCCGAATCCGACAAAAAAAATTCGGTGAGGTTTTGCCAAAACGCGGTCGAACCCAAAACACGGCCGCGGAACCGAACCCAAAACCAAAACACAAAACCCGAAAAATTTCCGGCGCTCATCTCTAGTATATAGGTGACAGATATAAAGTTACATTGTGGGGGAATCCAGTATACGTTCTGTCACCAGGTGCCAGTGAATGGCCACATCATGTATATAGGTGACAGATATAAAGTTACATTGTGGGGGAATCCAGTATACGTTCTGTCACCAGGTACCAGTGAATGACCACATCATGTATATAGGTGACAGATATAAAGTTACATTGTGGGGGAGTCCAGTGTACGTTCTGTCACCAGGTACCAGTGAATGACCACATCATGTATATAGGTGACAGATATAAAGTTACATTGTGAGGGAATCCAGTATACGTTCTGTCACCAGGTACCAGTGAATGACCACATCATGTATATAGGTGACAGATATAAAGTTACATTGTGAGGGAATCCAGTATATGTTCTTTCACCAGGTACCAGTGAATGACCACATCATATATATAGGTGACAGATATAAAGTTACATTGTGGGGGAGTCCAGTATACGTTTTGTCACCAGGTACCAGTGAATGGCCACATCATGTATATAGGTGACAGATATAATGTTACATTGTGGGGGAATCCAGTGTACGTTCTGTCACCAGGTACCAGTGAATGACCACATCATGTATATAGGTGACAGATATAAAGTTACATTGTGAGGGAATCCAGTATATGTTCTTTCACCAGGTACCAGTGAATGACCACATCATGTATATAGGTGACAGATATAAAGTTACATTGTGAGGGAATCCAGTATACGTTTTGTCACCAGGTACCAGTGAATGACCACATCATGTATATTGGTGACAGATATAAAGTTACATTGTGGGGGAATCCAGTATACGTTCTGTCACCAGGTACCAGTGAATGACCACATCATGTATATATTTGACAGATATAGGGGTATATGCAATTGCGGTCGAATTCGCGGCAATTTTCGCCGTTTTTCAAATTCGACCAAATTCGCCAGGTGACTTCCGGAAGGTGGCTTCCGGAATTCACCATATTCAATGAAAAACGGATTCGCCAGGGTCGCGGGCGAAAATCGGCCGATTTGGCGGATTTTGCCGCGATTTTAAAAAACGGGAAAAATCGTGAAAAACCCGGAAAAAAAATGGCGTGGGGTCCCCCCCCCAAAGCATAACCAGCCTCGGGCTCTTTGAGCTGGTCCTGGTTCTAAAAATGCAGGGGAAAAATTGGCCAGGGATCCCCCGTATTTTTAAAACCAGCACCGGGCTCTGCGCCTGATGCTGGTGCCAAAAATACGGGGGACAAAAAGAGTAGGGGTCCCCCGTATTTTTAACACCAGCATCGGGCTCCACTAGCTGGACAGATAATGCCACAGCCGGGGGTCACTTTTATGCCGTGCCCTGCGGCCGTGGCATTAAATATCCAACTAGTCACCCCTGGCCGGGGTACCCTGGGGGAGTGGGGACCCCTTCAATCAAGGGGTCCCCCCCCCCCAGCCACCCAAGGGCCAGGGGTGAAGCCCGAGGCTGTCCCCCCCCATCCAATGGGCTGCGGATGGGGGGGCTGATAGCCTTTGTGAAAATTAAAAGATATTGGTTTTTCCAGTAGTACTACAAGTCCCAGCAAGCCTCCCCCGCAAGCTGGTACTTGGAGAACCACAAGTACCAGCATGCGGGAGAAAAACGGGCCCGCTGGTACCTGTAGTACTACTGGGAAAAAAATACCCAAATAAAAACAGGACACAGACACCTTTGACAGTAAAACTTTATTACACACTACCGACACACACATACTTACCTATGTTGACACGCCGACTGCCACGGTCTCCGACGATCCGAGGGTACCTGTGAAAAAATGATACTCACCTTCCAGCGTCCAGAGAGATAAATCCACGTACTTGTTAAAAAAAAAGAAAACGCAAAAACCCGAGCCATACCGGACTAGAAAGGGGTCCAATGTTTTCACATCAGACCCCTTTCTCCCGAATGCCGGGACATCACGTGACTCCTGTCACTGATGTCCCTTCAGCCAATCAGGAAGCGCTACTGCCGTTGCGCTCACCTGATTGGCTGAGCGCTGTCTGTACTGTGACAGCGCCTCGCAAAGCCGCTCCATTACTTTCAATGGTGGGAACTTTGCGGGTAGCGGTGGGGTCACCCGCCGGTCAGCCGCTGACCGGCGGGTGACCTTACCGCTAGCCGCTAAGTTCCCACCATTGAATATAATGGAGGGAGCTGTGCGATGCGCTGTCACAGTGCAGACAGCGCTCAGCCAATCAGGTGAGCGCAACGAAGTTGCGCTTCCTGATTGGCTTAGAGACCTGTCTGTGACAGCTGTCACTGACAGGTCTCATTCGTGGAAAGGTGTCCCATGTGTCAGCATGGGACCCCTTTCAGTCCGGCATGGAGCGGGTGTTCGCTTTGTTTTTTTGCCAAGTACGTGGATTTATCTCTGGACCATGGCTGAGGTGAGTATATTGAACTTTTCTTTTCAGGTATCCGTGGATTCTACATGGAGAAGAGGACCGATGTCGGCGTGTGAACATAGGTAAGTATGTGTGTGTCGACGTATGAAATAAAGTTTTACTGTCGACGGTGTGTGTGTCCTGTTTTTATTTGGGTATTTTTTCCCCAGTAGTACTACAGGTACCAGCGGGCCCGTTTTTCTCCCGCATGCTGGTACTTGTGGTTCTCCAAGTACCAGCTTGCGGGGGAGGCTTGCTGGGACTTGTAGTACTACTGGAAAAAACAATATCTTTTTATTATCACAAAAGGCTATCAGCCCCCCCATCCGCAGCCCATTGGATGGGGGGGGACAGCCTCGGGCTTCACCCCTGGCCCTTGGGTGGCTGGGGGGGGGGGGATCCCTTGATTGAAGGGGTCCCCACTCCCCCAGGGTACCCCGGCCAGGGGTGACTAGTTGGATATTTAATGCCACGGCCGCAGGGCACGGCATAAAAGTGACCCCCGGCTGTGGCATTATCTGTCCAGCTAGTGGAGCCCGATGCTGGTGTTAAAAATACGGGGGACCCCTACTCTTTTTGTCCCCCGTATTTTTGGCACCAGCACCAGGCGCAGAGCCCGGTGCTGGTTTTAAAAATACGGGGGATCCCCTGTCAATTTTTTCCCCGCATTTTTAGAACCAGGACCAGCTCGAAGAGCCCGAGGCTGGTTATGCTTTGGAGGGGGGACCCCACGCCATTTTTTTTTATGATTTTACCGTTCCAGCATTAAAAAAAAAAAAAAAAAAAAAATATTTTAAAAAATATATAAATAATATTTGTGCCTCCAAAAAAAAAAAAAAAAGTACCTAATCCCTTCTAATATAAATAGATCTTCTATTCCCAGAAAAAAAAACACAAAAAAAAACATGTTTAAATTTTTTTTATTTGTTTTCACCCTCCAAAGTGTGGCGGATTGAAAATGACGAATTTGCTGTCTAAAAGCCCTGCTGTCGAATTTCCAAACTTGAATTGAATATGCTTTGGTCGAATTGCAGCACTTGTATCATTGCAGAAAAGTCGAATTTGCAAAAATTCGAATTTCAAAAAGTCGAATTTTGAAAGTCCGTTTTTTGGTCGGAAAGCACTGAATTGCATAGGCGATTTTTTTTTTTGGTCGAAAATGACCCGAAATTCGACAATTTCGGGAATTCGACCGCAATTGCATATACCCCATAATGTTACATTGTGGGTGAATCCAGTATACGTTCTGTCACCAGGTACCAGTGAATGACCACATCATGTATATAGGTGACATATATAAAGTTACATTGAGGGGGAATCCAGTATACGTTCTGTCACCAGGTACCAGTGAATGACCACATCATGTATATAGGTGACAGATATAAAGTTACATTGTAGGGGAATCCAGTATACGTTCTGTCACCAGGTACCAGTGAATGGCCACATCATGTATATACTTATACTGGTGGTCCCCAGTCCCCACAATGCAGCACACTGATCAGATATTTGCAGCACACTGAGCATATATATGGAGCGTTTTCAGGCAGAGAACGTAGATATTTTCAGCACACTGAGCACAGATTATTTGCAGCACACTGAGCACAGATTACGGAGCTTTTCAGGGAGAGAACGCTGCCACGTCCTCTCCGTTCAATCTGCAATGCACGAGTGAAAATGGCGGCGACGCGCGGCTCCTTATATAGAATACGAATCTCGCGAGAATCCGACAGCGGGATGATGACGTTCGGACGCGTTCTGGTTAACCGAGCAAGGCGGGAAGATCCGAGGCTGCCTCGGAACCGTGTAAAATGGGTGAAGTTCGGGGGGGTTCGGATCCCGAGGAACCGAACCCGCTCATCTATATTCGTCATAGATACAAAGTTATAGTACAGTTATTCCTTTGCTTTCAATTCTAAATCTACCCGAGTGTGCATATGGGTGAATATTCGCATTTAGACCATGCACACTTCTTTGGAGCAACACACCTGGTTAACATCCAACTCTGCACAAGGCCAACATTTTGCAGTGACATTCTGGTTAATGAAAGTAAAAGTTAAAATCAGGTTATTAAGTGATATTGTGCATCAGTTTTGCTAAACGCTAATGACAAGCATAAGTAAGAACATTGTGGTATTTTTTGTCTACATGATCATAATGTCGACATTATCACAGTGTTGACACTGATTGTGTCAACATTTATCAAGTCAAGACTGTGGAAATGTCAACATCACTTGAATGTCAACAAAGTGTCCCTGGTGATCTTACCTGGTCCAGGAGCTCTAGTGGTGTCTTCTGGGTCTGACGGTCAGCTGATAATGACATCAGGTGGATGCGGCATGGAGTATGCCTATCCCTCTATGTACTGCCTAACCCTAACCTCCCCTCCCACAGCCTAACCCTAACCCTCCACTCTGGTCCATGCAGAATGTCTGTGTTTCACATATTGACATTTCACATGTCAGCATGAGAACATGTCGACATTCTGCACATGCAGTACTAACGGTTCCGATATGAATGGTCGACCATATTATGGTCAACAGTCATTAGGTCGACCACTATTTGTCGACATTGGCATGGTCAACATGGACAAATGGTCAACACATGAAAATGGTCGATATATGAAAATGGTCGACACATGAAAAGGTCGACATGATTTTTTTTTTACTTTTTTGGTGTCGTTTTCTGTGTAAAGTGACTGGGAACCCCAATTAGTGTACCGCGTCCCTCGCATGGCTCGCTTCGCTCACCATGCTTCTGGCAAGGACAGATTACCATTTCCAATTGTAGTCCACGTGGATCGTAAAGTATGGAAAAGTTCCACAAAAGATTTATTTTTTTTAAAAACTAAGGTCGACCTTTTCATGTGTTGACCATTTTCATGTGTCAACCATGTCTCCATGTCGACCATGTCAATGTCGACCAATAGTGGTCGACCTAATGACTGTCGACCATAACATGGTCGACCATCCAAACGGATACCGTACTAACATGTTCAATGTCGACATTTTAACATTGGGGGTCATTCCGAGTTGTTCGCTCGGTAAAAATCTTCGCATCGCAGCGATTTTCCGCTTAATGCGCATGCGCAATGTCCGCACTGCGACTGCGCCAAGTAAATTTGCTATGCAGTTAGGATTTTTACTCACGGCTTTTTCATCGTTCTGGCGATCGTAATGTGATTGACAGGAAATGGGTGTTACTGGGCGGAAACAGGCCGTTTTATGGGCGTGTGGGAAAAAACGCTACCGTTTCCGGAAAAAACGCAGGAGTGGCCGGAGAAATGGGGGAGTGTCTGGGCGAACGCTGGGTGTGTTTGTGACGTCAAACCAGGAACGACAAGCACTGAAATGATCGCAGATGCCGAGTAAGTCTGGAGCTACTCAGAAACTGCTACGAGGTGTGTAATCGCAATATTGCGAATACTTCGTTCGCAATTTTAAGATGCTAAGATTCACTCCCAGTAGGCGGCGGCTTAGCATGAGCAAATCTGCTAAAATCCGCTTGCGAGCGAACAACTCGGAATGACCCCCATTGTCCACCTTTTGGTGTCATCATTTTTTCTACATCTCAAATTTCTTAATTGGAGATGTGACAGTACATTATGTGGCACATTTACCATTGAGTGATAAAACTTGTCGTGCATGATAAAAATCATTGCGTATGATAAATGGTGCTCCAGCCAATCAGCTCCTAACTGTCATTTTTCAAACACATGAAAGATAGGAGCTGATTGTCTGGAGCTCCATTTATCATACGGAATGAGTTTTTTCCATTTACAGCGAGTTTTATCACTTGTTGATAAATGAGCCCCTATACTCGCTGTATGTATTTCTATTAAAATTAGTACCATCAGTGAGGAAAATGATTATTGTGTAATTTATAAAACGCTGCTTTGACACATCACATGTGGGGTGTAGTATGGTATGCCGACGGCCGGGCTCCCGGTGACCAGCATACCGGCGCCGGGAGCCCGACCGCCGGCATACCGACACTGTGGCGAGCGCAAAGGAGCCCCTTGCGGGCACGGTGGCGCGCTGTTGGTATGCCGGGTGTCGGGATTCCTGCGCCGGTATACTGTGCGCCGGGATCCCGACATTCGGCATACTGAAAACCACCCCACATGTGTACTACTGTTCCAGCTATATTGGGAAGCACAGGATTTGCTAGCTAAGGTGGCACGTCTGCGAGGATGCAATAGCTTTCACTCTCATATGGGTGGGGTAGGGGTATTTCTTGCAGAGCACAGATTAGGTTGCACCTACTTTTGCACCACAGCACAGAAAGCAAGGTTTGGGTTTATGGGGCAAAAGATGAAGGAGTGGAGCGGATGAGTTTACAGTGTGTTTCCTGCTTTGTGGGAGGGAATGAATGAATGAAAAAGTTTCAAACACACAAAACTGAGCAACTGAGTGAATTCAAACATACAAAGTAAATACAATCCCAGTTATTATTATGATTTGTATAAGAAGCAGCGGTGGAGGGGAGAGGAAATGATACGAATGCTTATACTGACAGAAAACTGAATGTAAAGATGCCCTTTCTCAAGTCATTTTACAGTCTAAGCGGTGTGTGTGGGAAATAACTGGTGCGTAAGCAGTGCCGGACTGGGGCATGTAGGGCTCACCGGGGGAATGCAGTGGTAGGGACCCATGTTTAGGGGTGTGGCCAGTCCGCAGAGGGGGTGTGGCCTACCACACCATTGGTTTGACGAACCGTTAGAGAGTGCAACGTCTGGGCCCCTTCATAAATATATACAGTAAATTCAGCTGCAGCATGCATGATAATGTACCAGGTTAATAACAGATTAATAACAGCAATGCACTGTCGAAAATAGAATAGACCATAGTCCAGTATAAGATAACATATGTATAATGTATAATACAAGTGCACAGTCTGGAACCTGATCCTTAGAGCAGGAGGTGGGCCTCCAGGCAGTGGGGCCACCGGTGGTTTCCCCTGTACCCCTCTGGGCCAGTTCAAGCCTGTGCATAAGGAAGCATAAGCACAATGGCAGGTGTTGGTAGGGAGTGTGCGTGTGGCTACTGTTAGACGCTAATCAGCCGTCAGTATCTGAGCATCCATTGTAGACTGGAATTTCTGCGCAGCTACTTCGGTGGTGGTATGGTTGGAATGAGGTGACACAGTGGAAGTATAACAGGTTAATTAGGCATTGCAGAGATAGTAACAGCTTGGAGCTGGTAGCCCTCATAATTTATATATCCCTTGTGGTTTAGTTCTGTAGGAGTCTTTCAGTTTCCTGTTGCATGGACACTTCACTATGGTGCTTGGCATAATAGCCAAGACATTCCGTCTTGCATCCATACCTTGCTGGAGTTGTTAGTGATTGTATTGTTCTGTCTCTGTCTGTCCTGGGTTTGTGGTGGCTCCAGAGGTGAGGATGCAGCACAGTCCAAAGTTCAAATAGATGGGTCACACCAACTCCCAGTGAGTCAGTTTTTGATGGCAGTTGGCGGCAGTTGGTGTGTCTCCCCTATTTGAACTTTGGACTGTGCTGCAGCCCCTGCTCTGGAGCCAACACTGGGACTCCTTTCGTCTTGCCGTCGTGGCTCTGAGTGGCTACGTGATAGGTTGTTTTCTTTGGCATCACACTCACCGCTGGATAGAGAACCAGGTTACCATGTTCATAGAAAATGAATCATAAAATAACCTTGTCCATGGTTTTATGAAACTCCTCAGCTCCTCCCTATCATTTCACACTGCTTTCAGGAAGTTTTAGCTGTTACCGTATATAGGGTATCAACTCTAAGGGGGAGATTTAATTTATCAAACCTTCTAAAGAGGGCAAGTTTATTTTCTAATATACAATGGATCTGATTCTGAGTTGCCACAAAGTAGGTGTATTTGTGGGTAGGCATGTAAGCCTGAATTACTACTTTATGCTAATGCAAAACTCTGTAGGACTGATGTGGGGATTTGTGCATCTGCAATGGAAACCAGTGCCGCCCATTGATTTCATGCCCATCGCACCATTCGTCATCATTAGTACTTGCGTCAGCCCCATGATAGATGCCAGAGATCAGTAACGGGCTTCTCTTCCCCCTACACATGAATCAGAATCGCAGAAAGCTATTAATATACACCCACAGCCAGGGACGGACTGAGGGTCTGAATCAGCCCTGATATTCTAGCGCAGGTAGCCAAGCAGAGCACCGGGAGGGGGAGATGTCCGGCCAACTCCTGGTTCTTTCTGCCGTACAGCCGAGCAGAGATTCTTAGCCAGGCCATTATGCTGGACTGACCCATCTGGCATTTGCCAGAAGTGCAAGATGACCATTCCGGCCCTGCTCACTACACCCCCATAGTCAAGGCTGTTCCTTGCACTCGCATTGTTACAGCCCAATTGCCACCCCGAAACAACCTATTTCAAGAAAAGACAAATCCAGGTGAGTTCCGTCTGACTTAGAATAGGGCAAAGATGTGCAACAATGTGTAAATTTGTATCTGCGCATGTGGTCAGTGCACCGAGATCTCTTAAACGTTGAATCAGCCGCAATGTGACATTACGTCATGTGCCATTTGACTGTGGTTGCCATGGTAGTTCATGACACAATGCATAATTATAAATAATTAGTAAGATTGTGACCAAACGAAGCAAGGACATATTATAAATACTGTACCAAGATTATTCTTATAGCCTGTCACAGTGATTTATGTTAAACAAGAGGACATAATAATTTCTATTGGGAATGCTGTTCTTAATAGCAGCATAAGTAGATGCATGTCTTATGTTTTTCCCATTGTTGGAGCAGAGTAATGCTCTTTACAACAGTAAAGCATTTCCCTGCAAAATATTGCTACAAAGGATAAAGGTCATTTTCTGCAATGAGCCTGATTCTGAGATGTGCGTAGATGCATTCACAGCTGCGACTGTGTACACAGCATTTGTGCAAAAGTACGCAAATGCCGCAACCATCTGGATTTGTATATAGGCACCCACCGGCGGTTTTGTGTGATGTTGCATCAGTCGCAGATCAGTCAATTAATGAAGATCTATAGTTGCGCAGCATGGCTGCAGGAAGTAAGATGGCAGAAACATTGCAGACGCAGGCTGAGACATACCCCAAAAATGGTCACAACACGCCCGCGTTTTTGCCACCAGTCCCTGTAACTGCCCCCAAACAGTACCTGACTGCCAATCACCTTGTGAATAACTTCTCTCTGTGATCGCATTCCCATTGAGGCACATGCACAGTGCGACTCAGACGCATGCGCGAGTCGCCTGATAATCAATCAGCTGATTCAGCCCTCTGACATTCTGGGAGGTACAAAATGCTAAATTACTATGTTATCATCTTGCATGAAATCAAATCAACTTATACAACAGGAGCAAATAGCGTTGGGCGCGATGTGACGGCATTTGGGATGCCGGCGGTAATCCAGATGCTTTGAATCCCGATAGGGATTCTAAGCAGCCTAAACCTAACCTTACCCCCTCCCCAGACCCCCTCCGCAGCCTAGCTATAATCCTCTCCAGTGGTCCCTAAACCTAATCCCCCTGTTCTGCAGCCTAAACCTATCCCTTCCTCCCCCCACAGTCTAAACCTAACACTCTCCAGGGGTGCCTTAAGTTAACCCCCGCTCCCCGCATCCTAACCCTTCCACCTCCACAGCCTAAACTTAACCCTACCTTTGTAACCTAAACCTCACCCCCCTCCCCGTATCTTACCTGAGCACATCCCCGCTGAACAGTTGTTCGGGATCCCTGCGGTCTGGGTTCTGGAGCCGGGATTGGGATCTTTGTCGCTTTGTCTGGATGCCGGCACCAGAATTCCAAGCAGTGTCGGGATTTAGGTGGTCTGGAAAACGTGACCTGCTAGTAGCTTTCGAGAACTTGGTTGGCTACCCCTGTATAGGGGATCAGTATGATATCCCGGCTGTCGGGATCACGTGGTCAGGAGACCGACGCCAGGATCCCGACAGCCAGGATCTGGACATCCGGTAAATTGACTGCCACCCCAGTATAGAACGGTGTCTATAGAATGATCACCTTGTGGTCCGGCAGGGCTATAATGATTTACTAGAAATAACTTGCTGGGTTTTCATTCACCACCCAAATAATCAGCATAAAATACAGTATCATAACATAATGTACAGTACTTGTATTATTACAGAGAATCTACCACATAATTCTATAACTTTTATTGTAAGGGACTTATATTAAGTCTTTTCTTTTTAGTGAACATTTTTATAGTGAACATTTTTCTATGGTTTCTTTTCTTCTTTCAGGATGACGGTTACAATGTACTCTTATCATTCTTTTGTGACTTAAAGTACAACCCTGGGATGGCATAAAAATACGGCTTATTATATGTTGTTGAACATTTCATTAACTTGAAATGACTGTTATTTTCTGTTATAATACAATGAGATTATAAACTTGCTGCTTAAGAAATGTCAAACTTTTATTTAGCCGCTAATAAACAAGAGTGCACTGTGATATGTAATTTCAAAGTTTTCTATGTGTCAGACCTCGACTATGTAATTGAGAAAGTAGTACATTGTGAATGTGAAGGCATTGTCACATAATACATTGACTGGCCAGTGCTGGAATAATGCATTTTAAAGTTGAAAGGATGATAAAAATGTACTGTGCAATCCTAACTGTAACTTTTATTATGAAGAATTATTATATTAGTCAGTTTTTTTTATCATTTATATAAAACAACATAATAGTTTTTATTGGATTAGTGTTGACTGGCACAATGAATGTAAATGTTAAAATTCAAGAATCCAGTTTGTATATCTATATAATTGTGAAAGGTCTGTCCTGTGCCCCAACGGTTCCCACTGTAGGTGTGGGAGGAGCCAGGAGAGGAGATACGCACCACTGGGAATGCGGTAAGTATGAAGGTGGGATGAGCGGGATGGTGTGGGAGGGTTGGGACTACTCCATTGCCAATGCAGGACTGAGTGGGGGTGGGACGGAGCAGGTGGTGGGACATGACAGGGGAATGGAGCAGAACAAGACACAGGCTGGACATGACAGAGAAGAGGGGGCCGGAGGGGGCAGACACTGAGGTGACCCAATATATGGTCCCTTTACAAGCTTAAAATTTTTTTTTTTCTAACAATATTATGTCCATTACAGTAGTTTGTAAGTAAATGTGACACTGTCACATATACAGTACAATCTAAACCATAGGTTCTTAAACTCGGTCCTCAGGACCACAAACAGTTCATGTTTTCCAGGTCTCCTCACAGAATCACGAGTGTAATAATTAGTTCCACCTGTGGATCTTGTGTCATTGAGTAATGAGTACACCTGTGCTCCTGCTAGGTGACCTGGAAAACATGAACTGTTTAATATCCTGTGGACCAAGGGGTATATTTACTAAGCTCCCGATTTTGACCGAGATGCCGTTTTTTCTTCAAAGTGTCATCTCGGTTAATCTCGGTCATTTACTAAACACTAATCACGGCAGTGATGAGGGCATTCGTAATTTTTTGCTAGTTCAGGTAAAAAATTACGAATGAATACACCATCGGTCAAATTACGCCTGTTTAGATATGAATCTCGGTCATTTACTAAGAAGTGCAAAGCAAAAAAACACAAAACACTGCCGTGAAAAATTACAACTCGTAAAAAAGTCCTAAAAAAAAACAGACCTGCTTTTTTTTCCCGTGATTTGAGATGCATGCAGGGATCCATGAGATCCGTGCATGTATATCAGTGGGAAGGGGTGGGAAAGTGCTTATTTTTGCCAAAAAAATTGCGTGGGGTCCCCCCTCCTAAGCATAACCAGCCTCGGGCTCTTTGAGCCGATCCTGGTTGCAGAAATATGGGGAAAAAAATGACAGGGGTTCCCCCATATTTAAGCAACCAGCATCGGGCTCTGCGCCTGGTCCTGGTCCCAAAAATACGGGGGACAAAAAGAGTAGGGGTCCCCCGTATTTTTAAAACCAGCACCGGGCTCCACTAGCTGGACAGATAATGCCACAGCCGGGGGTCACTTTTATACAGCGCCCTGCGGCCGTGGCATCAAAAATCCAACTAGTCACCCCTGGCCGGGGTACCCTGGGGGAGTGGGAACCCCTTCAATCAAGGGGTCCCCCCCCCCCCAGCCACCCAAGGGCCAGGGGTGAAGCCCGAGGCTGTCCCCCCCCATCCAATGGGCTGCGGATGGGAGGGCTGATAGCCATTTGTTGTAAAATAAAAGATATTGTTTTTAGTAGCAGTACTACAAGTCCCAGCAAGCCTCCCCCGCATGCTGGTACTTGGAGAACCACAAGTACCAGCATGCGGCGGAAAAACGGGTCCGCTGGTACCTGTAGTACTACCACTAAAAAAATACCCAAAAAAACACAAGACACACACACCGTGAAAGTATAATTTTATTACATACATACAGACATACATACATACTTACCTTATGTTCTCACGCAGGTCGGTCCTCTTCTCCAGTAGAATCCAAGGGCTACCTGTTGAAGAAATTCTACTCACCAGATCCATGGGTCCAGGCTCCTCGGCAAATCCAGGGTTAATCCACGTACTTGAATAAATAAAAAAAAACGGTGTCCCGACCACGAACTGAAAGGGGACCCATGTTTGCACATGGGTCACCTTCCCACGAATGCCAGAAACCCACTTTGACTTCTGTCTAAGTGGGTTTCTTCAGCCAATCAGGGAGTGCCACGTTGTAGCACTCTCCTGATCAGCTGTGTGCTGCTGTCCTCACTGACAGGCAGCACGCGGCAGTGTTACAATGTAGCGCCTATGCGCTACATTGTAACCAATGATGGGAACTTTCTGCCCTGCGGTTGACCTAAAGTGACGTCACCGCTGAGCAGAAAGTTCCCAGCATTGGTTACAATGGAGCGCATAGGCGCTACATTGTAACACTGCCGTGTGCCGCCTGTCAGTGAGGACAGCAGCACACAGCTGATCAGGAGAGTGCTACAACGTGGCACTCCCTGATTGGATGAAGAAACCCACTTAGACAGAAGTCAAAGTGGGTTTCTGGCATTCGTGGGAAGGTGACCCATGTGCAAACATGGGTCCCCTTTCAGTTCGTGGTCGGGACACCGTTTTTTTTTATTTATTCAAGTACGTGGATTAACCCTGGATTTGCCGAGGAGCCTGGACCCATGGATCTGGTGAGTAGAATTTCTTCAACAGGTAGCCCTTGGATTCTACTGGAGAAGAGGACCGACCTGCGTGAGAACATAAGGTAAGTATGTATGTATGTGTGTATGTATGTAATAAAATTATACTTTCACGGTGTGTGTGTCTTGTGTTTTTTTGGGTATTTTTTTAGTGGTAGTACTACAGGTACCAGCGGGCCCGTTTTTCCGCCGCATGCTGGTACTTGTGGTTCTCCAAGTACCAGCATGCGGGGGAGGCTTGCTGGGACTTGTAGTACTGCTACTAAAAACAATATCTTTTCATTATCACAAATGGCTATCAGCCTCCCCATCCGCAGCCCATTGGATGGGGGGGGACAGCCTCGGGCTTCACCCCTGGCCCTTGGGTGGCTGGGGGGGGGGACCCCTTGATTGAAGGGGTCCCCACTCCCCCAGGGTACCCCGGCCAGGGGTGACTAGTTGGATTTTTGATGCCACGGCCGCAGGGCACTGTATAAAAGTGACCCCCGGCTGTGGCATTATCTGTCCAGCTAGTGGAGCCCGGTGCTGGTTTTAAAAATACGGGGGACCCCTACTCTTTTTGTCCCCCGTATTTTTGGAACCAGGACCAGGCGCAGAGCCCGATGCTGGTTGCTTAAATATGGGGGAACCCCTGTCAATTTTTTCCCCATATTTCTGCAACCAGGATCGGCTCAAAGAGCCCGAGGCTGGTTATGCTTAGGAGGGGGGACCCCACGCATTTTTTTTGGGGATTTTACATTGTTTAATTAAAAAAAAAAAAAATAAGAACCCCAGCACGGATCACACAGATCCGGCCGAGATTGATTGTAAAAAAAAAACGGCAGTGTTTTGCTAATCACTGCCGTAAAAATAGGTAAAAAAAACCGAATGACATCGACATCGGAAGCCAAGAAAAATACGAATACGACAGCTTAGTAAATCCATCGTAATCAATTCAAAAAGTTGCAGTTTTACACTGTCGATGTCATTCGTGATTGAACTTTGACCTATTTTCGGAAATTACGAATCTTAGTAAATATACCCCCAAGTCTCAGAACCACTAATCTACAGTAAATTAAAAATCCCATGCAAACACATAGTCAATCTGCCCCCACAGCTGCAGGTCTGTGTGATGGAGTAACACACACTATGTCAAGGCAACACTGGTCTACTAAGCAGCGCTGCAAGTATGGCGGTATGCGCCGGTACGGCATACCGGAAAGAAATTCCCAGCCGGTATGCCGTACCGTCAGGCCGTCCACCATACCTGCATCTCACCAGCTGCTATGTGAGGGAGGAGAGCGCAGCTCCTCTCCTGCCCCTAAATTCTCTGTGATGTACGGTCTCCGGCGGCTGCGAGGGGGGTGAATACCAATAAGGCACCCGTTTGCTAGCCAATCAGAGCTCGTGGACCAGCAGCCACGGCTCCTGATTGGCTGCCGGTCTGCGAGCTCTGATTGGCTAATGAACTGGCACCTCATTTGAGATACCCGCTGCCGGAGAGAGACCAGACTTCATGAGTATTGAGGGGCAGGAGAGGCGCTGCACTCTCCTCCCCTCACATAGCAGCAACAGACTGAGGCAGCGGTGAGCAAGGGGGGAGGGGGACACTGTGAGGCAATGTATATTTGGCACTGTGAGGCAATGTATGTCTGGCACTGTGGGAGCATTTGTGTATCTGGCACTGTGGGGCAATGTATATCTGGCACTGTGGGGGCATTTGTGTATCTGGCACTGTGGGGCATTTGTGCATATGGCACTGTGGGGCATTTGTGTATCTGGCACTGTGGGGCAATGTATATCTGGCACTGTGGGGCAATGTGTATCTGGCACTGTGGGGGCATTTGTGTATCTGGCACTGTGGGGGCATTTGTGTATTTGACACTGTGGGAGCATTTGTGTATCTGGCACTGTGGGGCAATGTATATCTGGCACTGTGGGGGCAATGTGTATCTGGCACTGTGGGGCAATGTGTATCTGGCACTGTTGGGCCAAGGTGTATCTGGCACTGTGGGGGCAATGTATATCTGGCACTTTGGGGGCATTTGTGTATCTGGCACTGTGGGGCAATGTATATTTGGCACTGTGGGGCAACGTGTATCTGGCACTATTGGGGTCATATGTGTATCTGGCCCCCCCATATGTGTATCACGCCCCCATTTTCATTGGCAACGCCCCATGTGGCATTCGTCCACGCCCCATGTGGCATTTGGTCACGCGCGACAGTACCTATGAGACATTTTTTCTGCTTGCACCACTGCTACTAAGTGTCCAGATCATGAAGCCAAAAAAGAGTGGAGAGTACCAAAAACATACTGAAGCATGAGGCAGACAAACTGCACTGAAGACTCAGGGCAAATTTACACATATAGCTTGAGTACTGTAGATGTGTAACAACAAAATCAGGACTACACCTGCAACATCAGTGCAATACAGGTCTCCACTCAGCATGAGCCAGACACCAAGTGGAAGTAACAAGAGACAAACAGGAAGTGATTCACCTCGGCATGACATCATCTCCATGATGCACAGCATGCATTTACATCCCCTCTTTCAAACTGGAAGGATGCAGAACATAGATGAAACAAATGCAACAATGTGACAATGTTAGGCGTGAACAAAAGAAGACATTATACAATAAAGTCTTGGAACTTTGGGTTGGGTTTGGACACACGCCCCGATCTGGTAATGGTACACTGGGAACCTATCGGCATGTCCGCTATGACACCAGAGGGCTCTATTACTTCAGAAGTGGTCTCTGAGGAAGGACTGTCCATGCAATGCGAATCATCGCTGACATTGGTTGCAGCTGTGGTAGAAACTGATGAGTCAGGCTGTGTAGAGCTTTCTTCAGGTACACTTAACAGATGGCGGTGGTTGCGTTCATAGAGAGCATTATCAGACTGTACCACATAGCTATTTGGACGACATGCAGGATGCTGAACCACTGCCATTCTGTCAAATCCGTGCTCGGTTTGCATGTGGACATGCTGTCCTGGAGACAGTGGTGGCAGGCGATATGCTGATCTGTCATAAAAAGCTTTGGTAGCCATTCTGCGCTTGCTGATGTTCTCCCGTACCTGTGACACTACTCTGGGTTGCAGGAGCTGCTTTGTCATTTGGATGCCTGTGCGGGTGCAGCGTGCTAATAGGCACTGTGCAGGGGATGGAAGTCCATCTCGGGGCGTGCTTCTCAAGTTTAACAGTGCCAAGAATATGTCCGATCCATCTCGTGCACACTTCTCCATTAGGTGCTTTTGCAGAGCGGACTGCACGCTCTGCCAATCCATTTGACTGTGGGTAGTGTGGACTACTAGTGATGTGCTGGAAGTCCCATGTATTTGCAAAGTCCTTGAACTCTCTACTCTTGAAATGCATGGCACTATTGGTGATCAGCTGCTGTGGGGTGCCATGTGCTGCAAAGTGTCTCTTCAGCTTTGCAATGACCATGTGACTTCTGGTGCTGGGCAAGTAGTACTCCTTCCGCCTCCATTCAAATAGATCAGTTGTAAGAATGGACCACGGAAGATCAGGAATGTCATGGAGCAGAATGGGCTACCGTGGCAGGTGTGGACGCAAGGCATTGCAGGGTGCACAAAACGAGACAGCACGGTCAATGTCACTGTACATGGAGAGCCAGAACGTGGTTTCACAGGCCCTACGCTTGGTAGCCTCCAGGCCGGGATGGCCCTGGTGCATCTGCTGAGTGTATAACATCTGAAGGGCAGCCAGAATCATGAAGCAATGACCCCGCAGGATGACACCATCAGACACAGTGAGCTCATCTCTCATACAGTAGAAGGAGCGAAGGCAGTGCGGCAGCTCCTTGGAAGAGGATGGCCAGCCATTGAGAATTACAGCAGAGAGACGCTGGCAAAGATCATCCGCAAGTGTAGCAGCACGCAGCTCTTCCAGCCGCTTGGTAGGGAGCACCTCCACAGCCATGACCCCATAGTCATCCTCAGCAGCGTTCATGTCAGTAGTCGAAAGGAAGGCTCGAGACAGAGCATCAGCAACGTACATTTCTTTGCCTCGCTTATATATGACATCCAGGTTGTACCGCTGCAGCTTGAGCATCATGCCCTGAATATGGGAAGAAGCAGAGTGGATGGGCTTCTTCAGTATGGTGATGAGAGGCTGATGGTCGGTTTCCACCGTGACAGGACGGCCATAGATAAAGTCATGGAAACGGTTGCAGGCAAACACCAGTGCCAACAGTTCTTTCTCTATTTGTGCATACCTGGTTTCAGTGTCAGTGAAAGCCCTGGAAGCAAAAGCCACCGGTCTACGGTGTAGGAGGCAGATGGCACCTAGACCACTCTGTGAAGCGTTGGCAGAGAGGACTACCGGATCATGAACGTTGAAGTATTGCAGGACCGGTGGATTTGTCAGCATGGTCTTCAAACGATCAACAGCAGCCGTGTGTGCGTCCAGCCAGCACCATTCTGAGTCCTGGTGGAGTAGCTGCTGCAAAGGTGCTGTGGTTTCACTGTATTATGGAACAAATTTAGACAGCTAGTTGGTCATCCCCAGGAAGCACTGCAGTGCCTGTTGGTCAGCCGGAAGTGGTATTTGCTGGATGGCAGTGATTTTATTCGGATCTGGTTTGACGCCTTGACTAGTGAGCATGTGGCCCATGTACACCACTTCAGTAACTCTAACCTTGCATTTGTCTGGGTTGATGTTCAAAGCACGGGCCTGTTCAAGTACCTGGTGCAGGCCCTGGTCGTGTTCTTCCTTGGTGTGTCCCTACACCAGGATGTCATCGACGATGATTTCACAGGGATAGCCTGCAAACAGTTGCTCCAAACACCGCTGGAAGACCTCACTGCTCGTGGTGATTCCATAGGGCATGCAAAGGAAGCTCTGTCCAAAGGGATTTGCCAGAATTCGCACTCTGTATCCAGGGTACTGAAAACTGTGGCACCTGGCATGTCAGCAATCACTTGCTCAATGGTGCGGAGAGGGTGATATGGACGCAGCAGTGCTTTGTTTAAGTGTACTGGATCAATACAAAGACATAGAGTCCCATCCTTTTTTGATGCAGCCACCATGGCGGACACTCACTGTGTTGCTTCCTCTATGGGGGCAATGACACCCAATTGAGTCATTCTGTGGATCTCTTTAATGATTTTGTCTTTCATTGCGATAGGAATCCTCCGGGGGGCACAGACAGTAGGTACAATGGAGTCATCCAGCCATATATGGTACACAACAGGAAGTTTGCCAAATGTACGGCAATCAAATAAAACCTGAAAGTCTTTTATCTCTGGGAAGGTCATCTGTATTGCGTGTACCTCAGGCCCCAATTTGAGAAGGCCTAGCTTCATACTGTCAGGGAGGTCTAGCAGTGGTTTAACCTTTTGATCCACAATGTGGAATAGCAAATCAGCACGGGTAAACTTTAGCTTTGTGGTACCCAGTGCGGTGATGATCTGGCCACCATAAGCTATCAAGTTGATCTTGTCTCGTGGGTTTATTTGTGCAGTTGGATCTATTTCACGTAGTTGTTTGTAGGATATGACATTGCACCTCGCTCCTAAGTCTATTCTGACTATGGCCACCTTGTTTGGATGCTTTGTTCTCAGTTTGATAAATATTTTGCCTTTTTCATCCAAGTGTTCTACACTATCACAAACTGTCATGCGAACCGATTCACACCCTGGTTCCGTTTCAGCCTGGTTAATCCTCCGTTGTGAGCGGCTATAGCGCGACTCAGACTGTCGCTTTATGGAAGTTTGTTCTTTGGAGCGGCTGCACCTTGCAAAATAATTCCATTTGCCACATGCATTACATCGTTTATCATATGCTGGGCAGCCTTGTTTGTCAGGAGGGTGCTGTGTCGTGCAGTTCCCACATGTGGAGGATCGGCGCGGAACGGCCGCCATGACACACACCTCAGCGTCCTTTCTTAGTTCCCTTATGCCCTTTACAGACTGCTCATTTAACATACAGATATTTATGTCAGATTCTAATGAGGTCCTTCTTCCGCAGCAACTGTGCACGTACCTTGTCACTGCGTATGCCACATACGATTCTGTCACAGATGAGCTCCTCTGTGAGGATACCAAAATTGCTCTTCTTTGCCAGCAGCTTTAGCATGGAGACGTAGGACTGTATAGTGTTACCCTTTTGGTTTGTGCTGTTGAAAACATGCCTGTCCATAATTGCATTCTTTACTGGAATGCAGATCTCTTCAAACTATGCAATTAGGATGTCAGGATTCTCTCTGTCTTCTCCGTCAGCGTATACAAAAGCATCTGATTTGTCCACAGCATCGGTGCCTGCGAGGTTCAGCAGCGTGTATGCCTAGACTTTTTTTTTGATTTGTCTGAAAGGCCTGCTATGGAGTATACGTGCCATTCCCTTTTAAACCTCAGCCAGTTGTCAGCCACGTTTTCATCAAATATCAGCGGATCTATTCTCCTGAGACCTTGTGCCATGGCATTCCAGTTCTGTGTAACAAAAATCAGGACGACACCTGCAGCATCAGTGCAATACAGGTCCCCACTCAGCATGAGTCAGACACCAAGTGGAAGTCAATGACAACAAGTGTTGGTGAGTGGGATCACCTGGACCACTACTGCTGCACTTTTGAGTTGGGGCGCTGTTTTTTACTAACTTGTATTCTATTGTACACCAAGTGGAAGTAACAGGAAACAAGTGAGTCACCTCGGAATGTCATAATCTCCCATGATGCACAGCATGCATTTACAGTACAACTGTCTAAAGGAGGGGGGTGTAACAAGGTTTTCATGGTTAGATAACATGATTTCTGGCATTGCAGCCAAATAGTGGTCTACAGCCCATGGAGAGGCTTGCATGAATTAAGGCCCTCATTCCGAGTTGATCGCTCGCAAGGCGATTTTAGCAGAGTTACACACGCTAAGCCGCCGCCTACTGGGAGTGAATCTTAGCTTCTTAAAATTGCGAACGATGTATTCGCAATATTGCGATTAAACACCTCGTAGCAGTTTCTGAGTAGCTTCAGACTTACTCGGCATCTGCGATCAGTTCAGTGCTTGTCGTTCCTGGTTTGACGTCACAAACACACCCAGCGTTCGCCCAGACACTCCTCCGTTTCTCCGACCACTCCTGCGTTTTTTCCGGAAACGGTAGCGTTTTGATCCACACGCCCATAAAGCGCCGTGTTTCCGCCCAGTAACACCCATTTCCTGTCAATCACACTACGATCGCCGGAGCGAAGAAAAAGCCGTGAGTAAAAATACTATCTTCATTGTTAAATTACTTGGCGCAGTCGCAGTGCGAATATTGCGCATGCGTACTAAGCGGAATTTCACTGCGATGCGATGAAAATTACCGAGCGATCAACTCGGAATGAGGGCCTAAGAGTAGTGAGTTCATGTCCTGACAATCCAGGCCAACTTGAATCTGTATTAAATTTAGTTGGAGAGCTAGATATGGGCCCTCATTCCGAGTTGATCGCTCGCAAGGCGAATTTAGCAGAGTTGCTCACGCTAAGCCTACGCCTACTGGGAGTGTATCTTAGCTTCTTAAAATTGCGACCGATGTATTCGCAATATTGCGATTACAAACTACTTAGCAGTTTCAGAGTAGCTTCAGACTTACTCGGCATCTGCGTTCAGTTCAGTGCTTGTCGTTCCTGGTTTGACGTCATAAACACACCCAGCGTTCGCCCAGACACTCCCCCGTTTCTCCGGCCACTCCTGCGTTTTTTCCGGAAACGGTAGCGTTTTTATCCACACGCCCCGAAAACGCTGTGTTTCCGCCCAGTAACACCCATTTCCTGTCAATCACACTACGTTCGCCAGAGCGAAGAAAAAGCCGTGAGTAAAAATACTATCTTCATTGTAAAATTACTTGGCGCAGTCGCAGTGCGAATATTGCGCATGCGTACTAAGCGGAATTTCACTGCGATGCGAAGAAAATTACCGAGCGATCAACTCGGAATGAGGGCCATGGACAATATTGACTTTACCTGCCATGCAGGATCACTTTAGCCAACATAGAAGCCCCCATAATTAAGATTCTGGCTACAAGGTCTTGTATGACCTGAACCTTATTAAGACATAGAAACAGAACTGCTTTGTTTGTAGAATATGGATAACCTCCACAAGGAAATGCAGCACAGGTTCCAAAAATAGAAGACAGTTATTTTATAACATAACTGTTACTTTCCCTTTGGATGCTTCACCATCAGCACAAGTGTATGAAGCTATTGAGCTCTTCAACAGCAGCCTTTTCCTTAAATCTAGATCTTTACACAAATCAGATACATTTATTATGATAGATAAAACACTACTGGTAAATGATACAGTCGCACACAAAGGAAAGTCCCAGAAGCTGAATACCATGGAGAGAGACAAGGAAGTGCAGCAAACAGGGATATAAGCGAAAAAGGTCAAACCTGGACATTGTAGTCAGTCCGGCCACATTTCCGCATGAATGGTTAAACAGAGAGTATACATGGATAAAAGCCTATGGAACATAATAATGTGGAAGAAAGCCAGTGACTGAATCACCAGACATACACTAGGCAATGTAGCCTATATAGAGTGGGAATTTCATGCACCAGTATGGATACAATTATATTGGTAGTTAGATTGTATTCCATAGCTGGATGCTAGAGCTTCTATCTCTATTTCCTCTGTGAGGTGCTATGTTACTCGCAGGTGGATATTCTTTGACCAGTGAGACTGGAACTGCAAGGACACAAGGTATAAATTAGGGCGTGGGGATCATAGGGTCGACAGTCACCTGGTCGACAGTGACTAGGTCGACATCTGAAATAGGTTGACATGGTCATTAGGTCAACATAGACAAGGTCGACATATAAAAGGTCGATGTGGGTTTTTTATGTTTTTTGGGTTGGGTGTTGTTTTCTTCGTAAAGTGACAGGGAACCCCAATTAGTGCACCGTGTCACCTCGCATGGCTCGCTTCACTGGCCATGCTTCGGGCAAGGTGCCTTGCTCCACTATTGCTGTGCTCGGCACATGTTACCATTCCCAGTTGTAGTCCACGTGAATTGTTAAGTATGAAAAAAAAAGTGAAAAACTCATATCGACCTTTTTTCCATGTCGACCAAAAGCGGTCGACCTAATGCACGTCGACCTACGTGCTGTCGACCTAAAGACCGGATACCAAATTAGGTTATGCTCAATAAAAGTGGAGTAATGTTTGAGTTACCTGGCCAAGGTCAGAAACCTGATCCACAATATACTGTCAGCTGCCTGGAGAATCAAAATGGCTACAGTTCGGTGTCTCCCAAGTGACCTGCAGCACAACTCTAAAGGCACACGGCCCTGCCTGAAAACACTCAAAAGGCAGGGTGTACATTTTGGTAAGGATTACCACAGCCTCATTGTGGTCACTCCTCACCTTAGGAGTACCAGTTCCTGAGGAAGACCCCTCACAGGGTGAAACATTGAACAAGGAGGTATCGTGTCTGCCAGCAGACCCTACATCTTTCACATCCGCCAGAAGGCAAGCTCAGCACTTCAAGAGAGGTAAAGAAAAACCTTAATCTCTTTACTAAAGTGGAACAGTGAGGCTACAATATTGGATTAAGTCAGGGTAGAGCACAGCACCTAATGTGTCTCCCCCATCATTAGGTACAGACTGTGTGAACTTTTATTCATGGCACATAAGGGGATATTTACTAAGCAGTGATAAGAGCAGAGAAGTGAACCAGTGGAGAAGTTGCCCAATCAACCAATCAGCAGCTCTGTATAATTCTATAGTATGCAAATTATAGATGTTACTTCAGTGCTGATTGGTTGCCATGGGCAACTTCCCCACTGGCTCACTTCTCTGCTCTTATCACTGCTTAGTAAATGTCACCCATAGTGCTTATTAACCATTTCAAGGATCACCACTGCAAACGTTATCTTACTGCAATTTAAAAAAAAATATATATATTATTTATGCAGTAAGTAATTCGCCCTAGAAGTGTTTTACTGTACATTTTTCTAATGTCTGTCCTGTTTGTGTCGTTCTAAATGTTGTTTTATATGTAGTATACCGGTATTAGGAACTGTACAAACACACTATTCATTTTTCAACATTTTAGTATGTATAATTTATATAAATAAACATTCACATCTTTAATTTTACAATTTAATCTTGTTACTTATTCATACTTACGGTATTTGTGCTGGAAGCACCTACCTTTTATGGTCTCTTATGTCAGCCTCTTCATCTCCGCACTGCATCGTCTACATGTTGCACTCTCTTCGTGGTCTGTATCACTTCACTGGACCGGCATAATCTCTTTAACTCTTCATCGTAGCATCTTCTTCCATAATCCTCTTCTTCTGGATCCTCTCTCCTGTCTTGCCACCGCCAAACTCTTTACACCACCAACTGGCTCACCGTTTATCATTCTATTTGGCTCATTATGGCCATCTCTGATTGTCAGAGTGGCCAGTTCTGCAGTAAGGGATGCATATGGCATCCTGGTGGTGGGGATGCCGGCAGTCATGTGACTGATGCCGGAATCTCGACACCACTCAGGAGCACCGGTACTGAAGGTTAGTATCGGGGTATGAGTTAGGGTCCAGAGGGGTGGGGTGGAGGTGGGAGGCTTAGGTTTAGGCACTAGGGGGGCGTTAGGGTTTGGCATTAGGGGGGTGGTTAGCCATAGCCATCACCCCCCAAGGGTTAGCCATAGCCATCACCCCAGGAGGGTTATATTAGGTGATGGGGGAGGGGTAGAATACTTACCCTGTCCGGTGTCGGGATTGATAGTGTCGGGATGCCGCTGTTGGTCATGTGACCACCAGCATCCCGACTGCCGGAATAACATACCCAACCCAATAGTTACATATGCAACCAGACCGACCGAAGTCTTCAGCCGCCGATTTCCTCCGGTTTCTTCCGTCTTCTGGCTCTCCAAGGGGGACGGCGGCGCGGCTCCGGGAACAGACGATCGAGGTCGGGCCCTGTGTTCGATCCCTCTGGAGCTAATGGTGTCCAGTAGCCTAGAAGCACAAGCTAGCTGCAAGCAGGTAGGTTCGCTTCTCTCCCCTAAGTCCCACGTAGCAGTGAGTCTGTTGCCAGCAGATCTCACTGAAAAATAAAAAACCTAACAAATACTTTTCTTTTTAGTGAACTCAGGAGAGCCCATTAAGTGCATCCAGCTCAGGCCGGGCACAGATTCTAACTGAGGTCTGGAGGAGGGGCATAGAGGGAGGAGCCAGTGCACACCAGATAGTACCTACCGTATTTTTCGGACCATAAGACGCGCCGGACCATAAGACGCACCTAGTTTTTAGAGTAAGTAAACTGGAAAAAAAAGAGCCAGCATACACAGACAGACAGACACACACACACACACACACACACACACACACACACACACACACACATCAGAGCCAGCATACACATACACAGACACACAGACACACACACACACACACATCAGAGCCAGCATACACAGACACACACACACACACACACACACACACACACACACACACATATATTGTAGACAGTACCAGTGGTTCCCCGCGTCCAGGCTCTCAGCTAACGCTTGCCCCGGGTGCACTCCAGAGGACCAAGGAGGTGTGGGGTAGATGCCGGGCTCTACTGCTGGGCTCTGAGATGCGCCGCGCTCTGCTGATGACGGCGCAGCAGCAGCAGCAGCATCCAGGACCCGCCGGTTCCCCCATGTCCAGGCACTCAGCTAACGCTGCCTGCAGGGAAACTCCTGAGGAGGGAGGAGGTGTGGGGGAGCGGGGGGGGGGGAGTCACATGATGCCGGGCTCTGCTGCTGGGCTCTGAGATGCGCCGCGCTCTGCTGATGACGGCTCAGCAGCAGCAGCAGCATCCAGGACCCGCCGCTACACGCGAACTCCATCTGCATCTGCTCTTATTCGCTCCATAAGACGCACATACTTTTCCCCCCACATTTTTGGGGAGAAAAAGTGCGTCTTATGGTCCGAAAAATATGGTAATCTTTTCTTAAGAGTGCCCAGTCTCCTGCGGAGCCCGTCTATTCCCTATGGTCCTTACGGAGTACCCAGCATCCACTAGGACGTCAGAGAAATAGCAAATGTATTTTTTAAATGGAAAAGGTAAACTTTACAACGTTCCAAACAATTGCAGCTACTATTTAATCCTCAAATAAAAAGCTGAATAAGAACTGGTAGTGTTTTTTGAACAGACATTATATGTAAAACATTTTTATGGCCAGTATGGTTGGTGTAATGGTTAGCATTATTGCCTCACAGCACTGAGGTCATGGGTTCGATTCCCACCATGGCCCTAAAAGTGTGGGGTTTATATATTGTCCTGTACTTGCGTGGTTTTATTTCAGGTGCTCCAGTTTCCTCCCACATTCAAAAAATATACTGGTAGGTTAACTGGCTCCCAACATAAATTAACACTAGCATGAAAGTGTCTGCATGTACATGTGATAGGGAATATAGATTGTAAGCTCCACTGGGGCAGGGACTGATGTGAATGGCAAAATATTCTCTGTAAAGCGCTGTGGAATATGTGTGCACTATATAAATAACTGTTAACAATAATACTACTAATAGTAATAATAATACTAATAATAATACTACTACTAATAATAATAATAATAATAATAATAAGTGGCGTCTGCAGCCCCACCACAGCATGCAGGGGGGAACAGGATAGCACATATGAACATACATGTTTTGATGTATATAACATACGTGCTGGCTGCAGGTCTCTGGAAATCGGCAGCGATGCGTGTCGTCTTACAGCCTCTGAACCTGGGACTCTGTATTCAGCATAACACCTCGACTCTCCTGCTAAGCCTGCCCCCAGGCTCCCATTGGCTAAATTTCACACAAATCTGGGGGCAGGCTTTAAAGGAGAGTGCTGAACGCAGCATCCCAGTAGGGATGGCCATCGGAGGGCTCTCCATTGATGGTTGCCATCTATGGTGAATCATTGATGGTTTGCACCACTCGACAGCCAATCAAAATCAAAAAGGCCAATCAAAAATAGGGGCAGGGCTTAGGGGACCACTGGGGGGAGGAAGCTCAGAAGAAAAAAAACTATTCAGTTACACTTAGCTATCCATGGCAGAGAACCATTGGCTCTCTGTCATCTATGGCAAAACCATCAACCATCGGCAGTTAGACATTGATGTTTGGCAACTATAGATGGTTGATGGCCATCCCTACATCCCAGGTTCAGTGGCAGCTGTAATACACACAGCGCTGCCGATCCCTGGGGACCTGCAGCCAGCACATATGTTACATACAACCCTGCATGTATGTTCATATGTGCTACCCCGCTCCCTTCTGTACAATGTGGTGTGAGCTGCAGGGGGGGCTGCAGTCACCACTGAAAATATTAATGTGGCGTACAGTATACTTATGTCCAGTATATGTTATATTTTTTTACTGTATGTGATAATAATAAGTCCACCTACTATAAGTACATCAGTGTTGAAGTTTAGATACACAGTGCACCTACAATTCATCTACTATAACACTTCAGATGTGTTTTGCAAAAAGTGTTTTTGGATCTTTGTAATTGTACAATGATCTGACATCTATTTACAATTTATGACTCTTTATGCAGCCTGAAAATTGTGGCCAACTGATGCATACAACATCCTATACGCTGTTTAATGAGCAGGACTTCCATAAATTGTTCAGCAAAATTAGAAACATCACATTGACCTACAAACTGTGTCCTACATTGCAAAAGCCCAGTTTGCCAGGAAATTAATTGCTAATCACAGCCATTCATTGGCTAAATGGCTTTAATTTAGCTTCCAGCAGGAATTGCATTAAACACTTGTTAATAAGTTAATGAGCTCAATGCTAGCTCAGGCACACTTTGCTTGTAACACAAGCAACACAATTTCTAGATTCTGATGAGAAACAATCCAACACATAAAATGACAATTGGACAACTGTTTACTTTCTCATCCCATTAAATGGAAGAAATGAAGTACGTGAGAGGAAGCTTGTTACGTATCATCATTATTCATTCTATTACAAGGATTCAACTAGGAATATGCATTAGTTGATACAGGGGGTCATTCCTACCCGATCGCTCACTGCAGTTTGTCGCAGCGCAGCGATCGGGTCGGAACCACGCATACGCCAGTGCCGCAGTGCGCCGGTGCATGGCAGTCGTCGCTGCCTAGCTATCGCCTCTGAGACAGAGGCGGTCGCTGGGCAGGAGGGGGCTGAACGGCGGCATTAAGCCGCCGTCTAGGAGGCGTGGTCCAGCTAACGCAGGCGTAGCTGGACTGTTGGGGGGGGGGGTGGCCGTGGCGGCTGCGTGAGGTCTCACGCAGCCGCTGCTGCCAGCGGCAGCGACAAACAACTCCCGGCCAGCCACAGGAGCTGCGCTGGCCCGGGAGTTACTCCTGAAATACAAAAGCATCGCCGCTGTCCCCCCACATGTCAGGGAAGATGATCGTAACTGTGCTAAATTTAGCACAGCTACGATCAACTCGGAATGACCCCCACAGTATGTGAAATTTCAATGCTTCATATTGTGCATCTAGGTGCTAGGTACTTTCCACATCAGGTCAGAACCCCAGACCTCACTTATATCACTTGTCCACCAAAAACCCAGGTTCGACCCCGTTTTCTGGACACGTTTACAAACCAGGTCAGACCCTATTATAACCGTTTTACACCGCTGCTAAAAACCCGGGTTATTGCCATGATAGCATGGAAGCGGCTAGGTGTAAAAGGGTTTACCCAGGTCAAGTTACCCGGGAATCCATCCCGGCTAGCTTGCAGGTTTGATCCTGGAAGGGCCACGTGTCGCAGTGCAGTGTAATCAGGTAAGCTGGGTTGATGCAACCTCGTACCTGTTCACTGTATAGAGAAGAAGCGGCACTTGGAGATCATCTGATCTCCAAGCACTGCCTCCGCATACATTGGTGGTGACGTCACCAAACCAGCATGAGCCTGTCTGAAAGCAGTCTTGCCGAGTCAAACCCAGGTAGGAGCTGTGCACATATCCCGGGGGCGACTCTGAATTTAGGTTTAAAAGCAGTATTACACTGCACAGCCTCGTTTACACTGAACCCCTGTCTGTCCTGCATGTCACTCACAGACTCTCACTTGAGGTGGTTCTCTGCATACACAACCAATCAGCAGCGTTTAAGCATAACCCGAGTTGGACAACCCAGGTTGTGCCATTTACACAGCATCCTTACCCAGGACTGACCCTGGTAGCTACCATTGTCAGATTCATGGGCAGGGCTTAAAGTGGTCCTGGAGAGGTGGTGGAACTCATTTCCCCCACCACTTACCCCACCCCCCTTCCCTCCCATTCGGCAGAGCTGAGGCCGGTGTTAGGGTTTTGGCACTTAGGGGGACATTTACTAAGTAGTGATAAGAGCGGAGAAGTGAGCCAGTGAAGAAATTGCCCCATCAACCAATCAGCAGCTCTGTATCATTTTATAGTATGCAAATTATAGATGTTACTTCAGTGCTGATTGGTTGCCATGGGCAACTTCTCCACTGGCTCACTTCTCTGCTCTTATCACTGCTTAGTAAATGTCCCCCTTAGTCTGCAAAGGGACAGTGCATGCCGAAAAATGGTGCGTGATCTCACAAGGAAGGGGCATGGCCACACAATAGTACCCCCTAATTCAAATTATACCACATCTTATTCACATTACAGTGCACGTAATGCCCATGATTCATATTATACCACATACAGTAGTAGTGCCCCTTATTCACATAATGACACAGTAGTGCCCCTTATTCACGTTAAGTCACACAGTAGTGCCCCGTATTCATGTTATGCTACACAGTAATACCTCTTATACACATTACAACACACAATAGTGCCCATTATACTAGTGATGAGTGTCCCTTATACACATAATGCCCACAGTAGTAGTTCCCCATATACACATAATGCCACCCTGTATTACTGTTCCCCCTATGGGGACAGGGGTTCATAGCCTCAGGTGGTGGGTGGGTGTAGGACATAGGTGCAGTCAGAGTGGTAGGGGTGGTAGTCTGTGGTGTGCGGGCAGGGGTCATGGCCTCAGGTGGGGGATTGGGGGACACAGCCTCAGGTGCAGAGTGGTAGGGGTGGTAGTGTGTGGGGATTGGAACAGTGGGTCATGGCCTCAGGTGGGGTCAGGGTGGGGGGTGGTTGGGGGACACAGCCTCAGGTGCAGTCAGAGTGGTATGGGTGGGGTGGGGGCAGTGGGTTATGGCCTCATGTGGGGTCGTGGTGGGTGGTTGGTGGGGACAGTCTCAGGTGAAGTCAGAGTGGTAGGGGTGAGAGCAGGGGGTCATGGTCTCAGGTGGGGTAATTGTGGTGGGTGGTTGGGAGTCACAGCCTCCAGGTAATTTAAGCCTCTTATGAGTGAAGTTCTTGCCCTGCACCCTGGGTGTCCTGGCTGCTATACTTCTTACTGCTTCGTCAGAGTGACATGCAGGCATCATTGTCCGCTACCCACTGCAGGGCAACCGCAGCATCTCTTCCAGCTACTGACTACAGGTGATGGGGTGGGGCTCTACCTGATCCTGCCTCTGCCTGGTCTCCAGCAGTCCCCCTCCCTGCATGATACTTGCAGTGGGCAAAGAACTCAGTGACTTGCATATGCTCCATGGTGTCTGCTGCTCTGTACCGAACTCGGCCCGGGAGTGTTTTCTATAAGTGCTTGACTAATACTGCGGTGGCCCGGCAAGGTGGGTGGGTGAACGCAGTTCCTTTCTGTTCCAAGCCACTTTAGCCCTTGATCAGACCACACTCATGCACTGAGCCTGTGACAGACATAGAGAAGGGTGAGTCTAAAGCTGGGTACACACATGTGAATGGCCAATACATATATTGCAAGCCCATCAGTGCGTGTGTACCCCTGATATACTGTATCTGAGAATAATGTTGGTCACAGACATATCACGTCAGTCCTACATCGCAACCGATGCCCAATACTTCCACACATATATCAGTGTAGTTAGCTATGTGTATGGACTTGCTGTAGGGAGCAGCAGTGAATGACATCTCAACTGGGAGGGCACATTTAAATACCCATCAGTTGCGATGTCAGGCACAACACATCAGGCGGACAATTGGTAAGTGTGTATGCACTTACCAATTGTTAGATAAGTCAGCCATGTGTGTACCCATTTTAAGATACATACTATGAGTAGAGAGCCTACCTGGAGGAGTGATTGATATGAAATGGGAAGCAGGGGATACGAGACAAAGAAAGAGAGACACTGTCATTTGCTCCTATCCAATACCATATTTTTGTTCCAACCAGCCAGATTGGAAGATAAATCCTTAGGTGTATGGGCACCTTTAGGTTTGGAGGGTCTGTCTAAACTGTAACCTAATTTGCAGTGTCAAAATGTACAGTAGCTGATAGGTTTCTTGGTGCCCTAGGCAAAGCTTCACTCTACCACCCCTGCATTCCCCAGTATGTGTTCAGTAGTTGCACAGCCCCTATTACCACCACACCAACATAAAACAGAATTTTTTATGCATGCCTATCGATGTTAACATACTTGGCAAAAATAGACTGACTGCCAGCAGAATTACAAACAACAGTGCCACACAACAGTCAATGAAGGTCCTAAAATACTGTACCACCATGTTGTGTGGATGCAGGCAGGTACAGCTGTAGTCAGGGATGGACTAGGGCTCTGGATCAGCCTGGGCATTTGTGAACGTCATGAGGGGGGCACACGGGCCGTGCCATGAGTCAGGGGTGCGTGGACTCGTGGCACACATCCATTTCCATGGAGACGCACGCTTAGGGCGATGGGGGCAGCTAAACCAGAGAGCCGGAGGCTGCACTGCGCGCTGCCTTCCCGGCTCTCTGTGGGACCAGACCGGCTCACCAGGCCATTGGCCCTTCTGACATATGATATAAGTGCCAGATTGGCAGTCCGGCCCTGGCTCTAGTATTAAAGTTGCTAAAACTCCTGTTTTCCCCCTCATCTATTCTCCAGTAGTAGACACCCTCGCCTTACCCTGTGTGTCCACTGCCCATTTTCCTGGCTGCCATTTGGCCTGTGCTACCACCCAGGGCCGGATTAAGGCTAGTTGGGACCCTGGGGCAAGGTGTGGGGGCCCTCACTAATAAAATTGAACCTGTCCCCCCACCCCCATCCCCACTGCTGTCACTACTATGCTCCTTAGGGGAGCAGGGGAGAGTAAGCAGAGTAACAGAGTAACAAAGAGGGAGTCAGGGGTAGAGAGAGAGAGGGTATCTGGGAGAAAAGAACGAGAGAGAAAGTGTGTCTGGGTGAGAGAGAGAGCAGGGAGAAAAAAGATGGGGAGGGAGAGAGGGGGGTCAGAGAGAAAGAGAGGGAGAGTAGCGAACAGGAGTGTGAGAAAGAAAGTGTCAGGGAGAGAGACAGAGAGAGAAGGGAGCAATAAAGAGAGATAGTATCAGTGAGAGAAAGAGGTAGAGACTGAGGGAGAGAGAGACAGTGTCAGGGAGAGAGAAAGGGAGATAAAGACAGTGTAAGGGTGAAAGAGAGATAGAGACAGTGTCAGGGACAGAGATAGAGACAGTGTAAGGGAGAGAAAGTTAGTGTCATAGAAATAGAGAGTGTCAGGGAGAGACAATGTCACAGAGAGAAAGAGTGTCAGAGAGAGGGGGAGAGTAGCGAACAGGAGTATGAGAAAGAAAGTGTCAGGGATAGAGACAGAGAGAGAAGGGAGCAAGAAAGAGTGAGAGAAAGAGGTAGAGATAGAGGGAGAGAGAGTGTCAGGGTGAGAGAGACAGTGTCAGGGAGAGAGAAAGGAGATAAAGACAGTGTAAGGGTGAAAGAGAGATAGAGACAGTGTCAGGGAGAGAGAGAGATAGTGACAGTGTAAGGGAGAGAGAGATAGTATCATAGAAATAGAGAGTGTCAGGGAGAGACAGTGTCACAGAGAGAGAGAGTGTGTCACGGTGAGAGAGGGAGAGCATCAGGAAGAGAGACAGTGTCAGAGAGAGAGAGAGAGAGAGAGATAGAGAGACAGTGTAAGGGGAGAGAGAGAGACTTTGTATGAGAGAGAGAGAGAAGGAAAGAAGTCAGTGTCAGGGAGGGAGATACACACAGTGTCAGGGAGAGAGGGAGAGAGAGAGAAAGAGAGAGACTACCTGATTCTACAGCACAGGTCTTGTAAAAAAAACCCGAATCGAGGCACTGCACTGCTCTGCTGTTGGGAGCTAGCCAGGTAGTGCAATGTTTACCGCACTGTGGGGGCCCCTGGGTGACTGACCCATCTATAATGCAGCCCTGCTTCTGCTGGAGTTGGCAACTACCATGTAGAGAACTTCCCGCAGCCTTCCCAAGCACCGGCTCCCTCCCTCCCTCCTACAGATTACAGCTACACTGACTACATTATTGCCTGCAGCATCTGCTGACTGCTGAGCTCCTGCAACCTGCCTCCGTACTGCTAAGGCCAGGGCTCCCAGGATGCTGAGCTCCCTCCACTCATTCTGAATTCTTTTTTGTTTGGTAGTAGGACTATGCGGTGCCCTCTAGGGGCTTGTGCCCACAGGCAGCTGCCTAAAGTTCAGAAGAAAGGGGTGAGGAACTGCGCTATTCCTGCACAAAACTCCCTCTAGCTGGTTGCTGCTATACAACACCGTGTGGGTATACTATAGAATCCCACTTGGTATGTGATAAGTGGTGGATATGGTGTTTAGCGCATCCCTAGCTTGAGCATGTAAAGATTAGGCTCTATATCTATAAAGAATGTCCACAATGAGACAGAAATTGTGAATAAAATTACCAATTTATTTGCATAAATGAATAAAAATATATATAATATCAAATTAAATTATGAATGCAATGGTGGGTGTGTGATACTTCTAGGCTTCCTCCCTAGTACTGGTACACAAAACAAACATGCAACACATAGACAAACATATACAATCCCTGTGGGCACACTGCAAAAGCGTTTTACCCCACTGGTGATGGCTGATGTAAATGACCTATTATATCGACAGTCTTTGGTCAAAGGAAAAAAGTTTTTGTATTGTATTGCTACTTATTGTGATAAGCTCTGTATTTGGTGATTCACATTGAAAAAGCAGTCTCTGCAGTGTTGTGACTTATCCCGTCACTGCAAACAAATGTCCCTGCGAGCAGGGCAATGCTGGTGCTGGAGTCCTGTATTTACTGTCCCCGTGTACCGCTGACAATAGAAGGCAATAGGTTAGGGATTGACCCTTAGCCTACCTCAATGCAGTTGCCGCTGTGTGGGGGTCCCCGTTGGTGGTGTAGTGGATAGATCTGTAGTCTGCCGGCAGACTTCCGTAGCTCCGTGTTCCCGTCTGTGCAGTCTCTGGAGCCGGATCGATTTCTCCGCAATCAACGCGTTTCGCCTGTCAAGGCTTCCTCAGGATGGCTGCGTAATCGATCTACAGTCGTCCACTGTATTTATTCACTGCTGCTGCCGCGCTCTATAGCTTCCGCCCTTACATAAGATGGTTCAGCTTGCATCTTTGCCCTTACATACTTGTATTCATTTCTAAAGTATACTTAATCTTTACAATATAGTACATATATAACGCTGGACAACATAAAAACAAACAAACATATGTGAACTCTAATCCTTATATTTATATGGTTGATATATATATATATATATATATATATATATATATATGAGTACTGTGTTATTTCATATATAAACACTCTATGGGAACACTATACATATACTAAGAATATTATAAAAATACTATAAAAATTATATATATATATATATATATATATATACATATACACAGACCTAAAGGATTATTTAAAAGGTTTATCTTAATTCATATAAATGATAAAACATACACAGTGTTAAATTAATTTATTAAGACCATAACATTATAGTAAAATAATATAATATTTGGTTTGACCCTACTTTTTGAAATGCTTTTAATTTATTATTTTTATCTATGGTACTTATTCATGATGCTCGCTTTCCTTCTTCTTTTCCCTAAATTTCTAATTATGGCATTCCTATATTATCACTCTTATCCTCTTATATGGGGTTTTGTTCTTCTTTTCTTAGTTTTTATTAGTTTTTATAAATTTTTATTAATTATTTCCACCACTTTGTTTTTATTTTTATTTCAAAAATGGAATAATCTCCATATCTATGTTTAAACCTCTTAAGGATAGGGTACCCAAGTCGTATATCATCTTAGTTTCTTCTCTAGCCAGGATGTTTTCCATATCCCCTCCTCTCCAGGGTTTGATAACTTGTCTTAATCCTATGAATTGCAAAAGGCTGGGATCAGAATTATGCATTTCTTTAAAATGCGAAGGTATACTGTGATTATCATGACCATTTTTTATATTACAGAGATATTCCTGTACTCGAATGTGCAACTTCCTTTTTGTCTTGCCTACATACTGTAGGCCGCACGGGCACCAGAGCATATATATTACTCCTGTCGTGTGGCAGCTGATTCTTCCTTTCACTTTGACGGTTTCTTATTGGAGAAGGAGGTCACTTCTTTTATGGATTTTACTGAATTCCATCTGGTTTTCTTGCAGGCAGTGCAAATTCCACATCGGGAGAATCCCACATTTCTTCGTTGTTGTTGTTCTACTGGATTGTTTGAGAAATGGCTTTTAATAAGTGATGTTTTAATGGTAGGTGCCCTCCTATAGACTATCCGAGGATATGGTGGTAATGTGTCTCTCAGTTCTTCATCTGCTTGGAGTACATGCCAATGTAGTCTGATGCTTTTCTCCAGTAACTTGCTTTGTGCGGAATAGTCTGATATGAATAGGACATTCTTTTGCTCTTCTTGCTGCTTGATTTTGTATTTCAGCAGATCTTCCCTTTTGATTTCACTAATTCTATTCTTTTCTTTCTCAAGATGCTGTACGTCATAGTTCTTCCTGGTGAAGTTTTCTATCATGTTCTCTGTTTGTATTTCATAATCCATCTGTCTTGAGCAATTCCTCTTTATTCGTCTTATCTGTCCTCCTGGAATATTCCTTATCCACTTTTTATGATGGTTACTGTTTGCATTCAAGTAGCCATTACAATCCATAGGTTTAACAAAAGTCTTCGTTTCCCATTTATTGTTTTCTGAAAAGATTGTTAAATCTAGGAAGTCAATCGACTTTTTGCTGACATTGGATGTAAATTCCAAATTGACTGTATTTTTGTTTAGTTGTTCTAAGAAGGTCTTCAGTTCTTCCTCTTTACCCTTCCATACAATTAGGACATCATCTATGTATCTTGCCCACAGTTTCAAATTTAATTCCACTGCATCATTGCTCCATATGTTCTTATCTTCCCATTCTGCTAAAAATAAATTAGCATATTCCGGAGCAAATTTGCTGCCCATTGCGGACCCTTTCACTTGTACATAGGAGTCTTCCCCGAATTGAAAGTAATTATGCCGTAATATGAATGATATTAATTCAACCAAAAACTGTATCTGTTCACTTTTGCGTTATGTGTCTTTCTCCAACCTTCTCCTTACATACTCACATCCTGTCTCGTGTTGTATACATGTGTATAATGATTTTACATCACAAGTTGCCAGTATAAGGTCTTCTTCCCATTCAATATTGTTGATCAAATTGATTACGTGTGTGGTGTCTTTTATATACCCTTTTTGTTTTATAACAGCAGGTTGCAAAAAAGTATCTACATATCCAGAAAGATTTGCAGTGATTGATCCAATTCCTGCAATTATTGGTCTGCCTGGGGGGTGTTGAAGATCCTTATGGATTTTTGGTAAGTGATAAAACACAGGTGTGATAGGATTCTTTTGATTGAGATATTTGTACTCTTTCTTATTTAATATACCCAATCCAATCCTTTCTTATGGAGTGATGATAACTTCTCCATATATTGGACTGTGGAATTCATCTTCAATTTGCAATATGTAGATTCGTCACCTAATTGAAGTAGGGCTTCTTTCTCATACGCTGTTCTGTCCATGATGACTATTCCCCCACCCTTGTCTGCGGGCTTTATGATAATCGCAAATATTTCTGGATATGTAGATACTTTATGGGAAGAAGACCTTATACTGGCAACTTGTGATGTAAAATCATTATACACATGTATACAACACGAGACAGGATGTGAGTATGTAAGGAGAAGGTTGGAGAAAGACACATAACTCAAAAGTGAACAGATACAGTTTTTGGTTGAATCCATATCATCCATATTACGGCATAATTACTTTCAATTCGGTGAAGACTCCTATGTACAAGTGAAAGGGACCGCAATAGGCAGCAAATTTGCGCCGTCATATGCTAATTTATTTTTAGCAGAATGGGAAGATAAGAACATATGGAGCAATGATGCAGTGGAACGAAATTTGAAACTATGGGCAAGATACATAGATGATGTCCTAATTGTATGGAAGGGTAAAGAGGAAGAACTGAAGACCTTCTTAGAACAACTAAACAAAAATACAGTCAATTTGGAATTTACATCCAATATCAGCAAAAAGTCGATTGACTTCCTAGATTTAACAATCTTTTCAGAAAACAATAAATGGGAAATGAAGACTTATGTTAAACCTACGGATTGTAATGGCTACTTGAATGCAAACAGTAACCATCATAAAAAGTGGATAAGGAATATTCCAGGAGGACAGATAAGACGAATAAAGAGGAATTGCTCAAGACAGATGGATTATGAAATACAAACAGAGAACATGATAGAAAACTTCACCAGGAAGAACTATGACGTACAGCATCTTGAGAAAGAAAAGAATAGAATTAGTGAAATCAAAAGGAAAGATCTGCTGAAATACAAAACCAAGCAGCAAGAAGAGCAAAAGAATGTCCTATTCATATCAGACTATTCCGCACAAAGCAAGTTACTGGAGAAAAGCATCAGACTACATTGGCATGTACTCCAAGCAGATGAAGAACTGAGAGACACATTACCACCATATCCTCGGATAGTCTATAGGAGGGCACCTACCATTAAAACATCACTTATTAAAAGCCATTTCTCAAAGAATCCAGTAGAACAACAACAATGAAGAAATGAGGGATTCTCCCGATGTGGAATTTGCGCTGCCTGCAAGAAAACCAGATGGAATTCAGTAAAATCCATAAAAGAAGTGACCTCCTTCTCCAATAAGAAAACCGTCAAAGTGAAAGGAAGAATCAGCTGCCACACGACAGGAGTAATATATATGCTCTGGTGCCTGTGCGGCCTACAGTATGTAGGCAAGACAAAAAGGAAGTTGCACATTCGAGTACAGGAACATCTCTGTAATATAAAAAACGGTCGTGATAATCACAGTATACCTTCGCATTTTAAAGAAATGCATAATTCTGATCCCAGCCTCTTGCAATTCATAGGATTAAGACAAGTTATCAAACCATGGAGAGGAGGGGATATGGAAAACATCATGGCTAGAGAAGAAACCAAGATAATATACGACTTGGGTACCCTATCCCCAAGAGGTTTAAACATAGATATGGAGATTATCCCATTTTTGAAATAAAAATAAAAACAAAGTGGTGGAAATAATTAATAAAAATTAATAAAAGCTAATAAAAACTAAGAAAAGAAGAACAAAACCCCATATAAGAGGATAAGAGTGATAATATAGGAATGCCATCATTAGAAATTTAGGGAAAAGAATAAGGAAAGCGAGCAGCATGAATAAGTACCATAGATAAAAATAATAAATTAAAAGCATTTCAAAAAGTAGGGTCAAACCAAATATTATATTATTTTACTATAATGTTATGGTCTTAATAAATTAATTTAACACTGTGTATGTTTTATCATTTATATGAATTAAGATAAACCTTTTAAATAATCCTTTAGGTCTGTGTATATGTATATATATATATAATTTTTATAGTATTTTTATAATATTCTTAGTATATGTATAGTGTGTTCCCATAGAGTGTTTATATATGAAATAACACAGTACTCTTATATATATATATATATATATATATATATAAAAATATATCTATCAACCATATAAATATAAGGATTAGAGTTCACATATGTTTGTTTGTTTTTATGTTGTCCAGCGTGATATATGTACTATATTGTGAAGATTAAGCATACTTTAGAAATTAAGGGCAAAGATGCATGCTGAACCATCTTATGTAAGGGCGGAAGCTATAGAGCGTGGCAGCAGCAGTGAATAAATACAGTGGATGACTGTAGATCGATTACGCAGCCATCCTGACAGGCGAAACGCGTTGATTGCGGAGAAAACGATCCGGCTCCAGAGACTGCACAGACAGGAACACGGAGCTACAGAAGTCTGCCGGCAGACTACAGATCTATCCACTACACCACCAACGGGGACCCCCACACAGCGGCAACTGCATTGAGGTAGGCTAAGGGTCAATCCCTAACCTATTGCCTTCTATTGTCAGCGGTACACGGGGACAGTAAATACAGGACTCCAGCACCAGCATTGCCCTGCTCGCAGGGACATTTGTTTGCAGTGACGGGATAAGTCACAACACTGCAGAGACTGCTTTTTCCATATGAATCACCAAATACAGAGATTATCACAATAAATAGCAATACAATACAAAAACTTTTTTCCTTTGACCAAAGACTGTCGATATAATAGGTCATTTACATCAGCCATCACCAGTGGGGAAAAACGCTTTTGCAGTGTGCCCACAGGGATTGTATATGTTTGTCTATGTGTTGCATGTTTGTTTTGTGTACCAGTACTAGGGAGGAAGCCTAGAAGTATCACACACCCACCATTGCATTCATAATTTAATTTGATATTATATATATGTTTATTCATTTATGCAAATAAATTGGTAATTTTATTCACAATTTCTGTCTCATTGTGGACATTCTTTATAGATATAGAGCCTAATATTTACATGCTCAAGCTAGGGATGCGCTAAACACCATATCCACCAGCTGCCTAAAGTTGCCTAATGGTAGCTGAATTTGTAGGCTACATGCAAAAGCATCAAGGATTTGCCCTGCACGCAAAAACAATGAATGTATTTGCACCCCTTGCATTGAAAAATGGTTTGTCCAGGTGTACAGTTACTTACTTGTTTTTGCTTTTCTCCCAACTCTGAATCATGCCCTTTATAATCCTAGTGATAATATGCAGGAATGCTGAAAGGGAGGTCACTGGTCAGTAGCACATTGGGCAGGGAGAGAGAGAGAGGAGACTAATGCTGCAAGTTTTTCGGGGAAGGGGCGATTCCACTGAGCCCCCTTCAATCTGAACCTTCATCGAGGGGACAAATTGACCCCCTTCCTAGAGCTGGACCACACATACTACCTTTTAATCATTTTATGGGGTAGGGGACATTGCCACACTTCCCAGACTTGGTCCCACTCCCCCCTCCTGCTTTCAATGGCTCATAGTCCATGATTGCTAACCTATATCCACCAGAGTGGAATCTACAAATGGTCCTGACGTAGGAGCAATGTTGCAATCAAATTGTATTTACATATAGCCATGACAAAACAACATTAGGGGGAAATTTACCATGTGGTGGTTGCAAACCACCACACAAACTTCTGCGGTTTTCAGTTCCAAACTGCAAGCTTTATCCTAGCTAAACTGGATGTGAAAACATCTGTTATACTTTACCTATGTGCAGTCTCTGGTGGTGTGTACTGTGTCTGTGTGATAGGCTGGGCATTAGACACCTTCACAAGGACCGAATTCAATTAGCCGCATAAAGCAGATTTCGCATAAAAAAACGCAAATTTACCGCAAATCACGAAAAGTGCCTATTCCATTGTAGCAAAAATGGATTAGCTGTAACTTTCCTGCAAATTTCAATTAAGATGGGAAAAATACCTATTTTAAGTAAAGATGAGCGGGTTCGGTTCATTGAGATCCGAACCCCCCCCGAACTTCACCTATTTTACACGGGTCCGAGGCAGCCTTGGATCTTCCCGCCTTGCTCGGTTAACCCGAACGAGGCCGAACGTCATCATCCCGCTGTCGGATTTTCGCGAGATTCGTATTCCATATAAAGAGCCGCGCGTCGCCGCCATTTTCACTCGTGCATTGGAGATTGAACGGAGAGGACGTGGCTACGTTCTCTCCCTGAAAAGCTCCATATCTGTGCTCAGTGTGCTGCAAATATCTGTGCTCAGTGTGCTGCAAATATCTATGTTCTCTGCCTGAAAAGCTCCATATCTGTGCTCAGTGTGCTGCAAATATCTGATCAGTGTGCTGCATTGTGGGGACCACCAGTATATAATTATAGTACAGTACAGTAGTCCATTGCTGTATCTTGCAGCTCCGTGTCACTGCAAATATCCATATCTGTGCTGTATTGTTGTGAGCAGTATATATAGTAGTACAGTGCAGCATTTTGGTGACCAACAGTATATAGTTGCACAGTACAGTAGTTCATTGCTGTATCTTGCAGCTCCAAGTCACTGCAAGTATCCATCCATATCTGTGCTGCATTGTTGTGAGCAGTATATATAGTAGTACAGTGCAGAATTTTGGTGACCAACAGTATATAGTTGTACAGTACAGTACAGTACAGTAGTCCATGGCTGTATCTTGCAGCTTCGTGTCACTGCAAGTATCCATCCATATCTGTGCTGCATTGTTGTGAGCAGTATATATAGTAGTAGTACAGTGCCGCATTTTGGTGACCAACAGTATATAGTTGTATAGTACAGTAGTCCATTGCTGTATCTTGCAGCTCTGTGTCACTGCAAGTATCCATCCATATCTGTGCTGTATTGTTGTGAGCAGTATATATAGTAGTACAGTGCAGCATTTTGGTGACCAACAGTATATAGTTGTACAGTACAGTAGTCCATTGCTGTATATTGCAGCTCCGTGTCACTGCAAGTATCCATCCATATCTGTGCTGCATTGTTGTGAGCAGTATATATAGTAGTACAGTGCAGCATTTTGGTGACCAACAGTATATAGTTGTACAGTACAGTAGTCCATTTCTGTATCTTGCAGCTCCGTGTCACTGCAAGTATCCATCCATATCTGTGCTGCATTGTTGTGAGCAGTATATATAGTAGTACAGTGCAGCAGTTTGGTGACCAACAGTATATAGTTGTACAGTACAGTAGGCCATTGCTATTGATATAATAATATTACTGGCATATAATTCCACACATTAAAAAATGGAGAGCAAAAATGTGAAGGGTGAAATAGGTAAAGATCAAGATCCACTTCCACCTAGTGCTGAAGCTGCTGCCACTAGTCATGGCAGAGACGATTCAATGCCATCAACGTCGTCTGCCAAGGCCGATGCCCAATGTCATAGTAGAGAGCATAGAACTAAAGTTCAGTAAAATGACCCAAAAATCTAAATTAAAAGCGTCTGAGGAGAAACGTAAACTTGCCAATATGCTATTTACTACACGGAGTGGCAAGGAATGGCTGAGGCCCTGGCCTATCTTCATGGCTAGTGGTTCAGCTACACATGAGGATGGAAGCACTCATCCTTCCGCTAGAAAACTGAAAAGAGTTAAGATGGCAAAAGCACAGCAAAGAACTGTGCGTTCTTCTAAATCACAAATCCCCAAGGAGAGTCTAATTGTGTCGGCGGTTGCGATGCCTGACCTTCCCAACACTGGATGGGAAGAGGTGGCTCCTTCCACCATTTGCATGCACCCTGCAAGTGCTGGAAGGAGCACCCTCAGTCCAGTTCCTGATAGTCAAATTGAAGATGTCACTGTTGAAGTACACCAGGATGAGGATATGGGTGTTGCTGGCGCTGAGGAGAAAATTGACAAGGAGGATTCTGATGGTGAGGTGGTTTGTTTAAGTCAGACACCCGGGGAGACACCTGTTGTCCGTGGGATGAATATGGCCATTGACATGCCTGGTCAAATTACAAATAAAATAACCTCTTCGGTGTGGAATTATTTTAACAGAAATGTGGACAACAGGTGTCAAGCCGTGTGTTGCCTTTGTCAAGCTGTAATAAGTAGGGGTAAGGACGTTAACCACCTAGTAACATCCTCCCTTATACGTCACCTGGACCGCATTCATCAGAAGTCACTGACAAGTTTAAAAACTTTGGGTGACAGTGGAAGCAGTCCACTGACAACTAAATCCCTTCCTCTTTTACCCAAGCTCCTGTAAACCACACCACCAACTCCCTCAGTGTCAATTTCCTCCTTAGACAGGAACGCCAATAGTCCTGCAGGCCATGTCACTGGCAAGTCTGACGAGTCCTCTCCTAACTGGGTTTCCTCCGATGGATCCTTGAGTGTAACGCCTACTGCTGCTGGCGCTGCTGTTGTTGCTGCTGGGAGTTGATCGTCATCCCAGAGGGGAAGTCTGAAGACCACTTGTACTACTTCCAGTAAGCAATTGACTGTCCAACAGTCCTTTGCGAGGAAGATGAATATCACAGCAGTCATCCTGTTGCAAAGCGGATAACTCAGGCCTTGGCAGCTGTGTTGGTGTTAGACTTGTGTCCGGTATCCACCGTTAATTCACAGGAATTAAGAGAATTTCTTGAGGTAGTGTGTCCCCGTTACCAAATCCCATCTAGGTTCCACTTCTCTAGGCAGGCAATATCGAGAATGTACACAGACGTCAAAAAAAGAGTCACCAGTGTCCTAAAAAAATGCAGTTGTACCCAATGTCCACTTAACCACGGACATGTGGACAAGTGGAGCAGGGCAGAATCAGGACTATATGACTGTGACAGCCCACTGGGTAGATGTATTGCCTCCCGCAGCAACAACAGCAGCGGCGACACCAGTAGCAGCATCTCGCAAACGCCAACTCGTTCCTAGGCAGGCTACGCTTTGTATCACCGCTTTCCATAAGAGGCACACAGATGACAACCTCTTACGGAAACTGAGGAACATCATCGCAGATTGGCTTACCCCAATTGGACTCTCCTGGGGATTTGTGACATCGGACAACGCCACCAATATTGTGCGTGCATTACATGTGGGCAAATTCCAGCACGTCCCATGTTTTGCACATACATTGAATTTGGTGGTGCAGAATTTTTAAAAAAACAACAGGGGCGTGCAAGAGATGCTGAAGAATTGCGGGCCACTTTCGGCATTCAGCCACCGTGTGCCAAAGACTGGAGCACCAGCAAACACTCCTGAACCTGCCCCGCCATCAGCTGAAGCAAGAGGTGGTAACGAGGTGGAATTCAACCCTCTATATGCTTCAGAGGATGGAGGAGCAGCAAAAGGCCATTCAAGCCTATACATCTGCCTACGATATAGGCAAAGGAGGGGGAATGCACCTGACTCAAGCGCAGTGGAGAATGATTTCAACGTTGTGCAAGGTTCTGCAACCCTTTGAACTTGCCACACGTGAAGTCAGTTCAGACACAGCCAGCCTGAGTCAGGTCATTCCCCTCATCAGGCTTTTGCAGAAGCAGCTGGAGAGATTGAAGGAGGAGCTTAAACTGAGCGATTCCGCTAGGCATGTGGGACTTGTGAATGGAGCCCTTAATTCGCTGATGGTCAATCTGTTGAAATCAGAGCACTACATTTTGGCCACCGTGCTCGATCATAGGTTTAAAGCCTACGTTGTATCTCTCTTTCCGGCAGACACAAGTCTGCAGAGGTTCAAAGACCTGCTGGTGAGAAAATTGTCAACTCAAGCGGAACGTGACCCATCAACAGCTCCTCCTTCACATTCTCCCGCAACTGGGGCTGCGAGGAAAAGGATAAGAATTCTGAGCCCACCCGCTGGCGGTGATGCAGGGCAGTCAGGAGCGAGTGCTGACATCTGGTCCGGCCTGAAGGACCTGCCAACGATTACTGACATGTCCTCTACTGTCACTGCATATGATTCTGTCACCATTGAAAGAATGGTGGAGAATTATATGAGTGACCGCATCCAAGTAGGCACATCAGACAGTCCGTACGTATACTGGCAGGAAAAAGAGGCAATTTGGAGGCCCTTGCACAAACTGGCTTTATTTTACCTAAGTTGCCCCCCCTCCAGTGTGTACTCCGAAAGAGTGTTTAGTGCAGCCGGTCACCTTGTCAGCGATCGGCGTACGAGGTTACTTTCAAAAAAATGTGGAGAAGATGATGTTCATCAAAATGAATTATAATCAATTCCTCCGTGGAGACATTCACCAGCAATTGCCTCCAGAAACTACACAGGGACCTGTGATGGTGGATTCCAGTGGGGACGAATTAATACTCTGTGAGGAGGGGGATGTACACAGTGAAAAGGGTGTGGAATCGGAAGATGATGATGAGGTCGACATCTTGCCTCTGTAGAGCCAGTTTGAGCAAGGAGAGATTGATTGCTTCTTTTTTTGGTGGGGGCCCAAACAAACCAGTCATTTCAGCCACAGTCGTGTGGCAGACCCTGTGGCTGAAATGATGGGTTTGTTAAAGTGTGCATGTCCTGTTTATACAACATAAGGGTGGGTGGGAGGGCCCAAGGACAATTCCATCTTGCACCTCTTTTTTTTTTTATTTATCTTTGCATCATGTGATGTTTGGGGCTTATTTTTTTAAGTGCCATCCTGTCTGACACTGCAGTGCCACTCCTAGATGGCCCAGGTGTTTGTGCTGGCCACTTGGGTCGCTTAGCTTAGTCATCCAGCGACCTCAGTGCAAATTTTAGGACTAAAAATAATATTGTGAGGTGTGAGGTGTTCAGAATAGACTGGAAATGAGTGGAAATTATGGTTATTGAGGTTAATAATACTATAGGAACAAAATTACCCCCAAATTCTATGATTTAAGCTGTTTTTGAGGGGTTTTTGAAAAAAAACCCACCAGAATCCAAAGCACACCCGAATCCGACAAAATTTTTTAAGGGAGGTTTTGCCAAAACGCGTCCGAATCCAAAACACGGCCGCGGAACCGAATCCAAAACCAAAACACAAAACCCGAAAAATTTCCGGTGCACATTTCATTTTAAGTTAAAAATTTGGGGATTTGGTTCAGAACCCCTGGGACACCCCCCCTGAATGACTAATCAGTCACTTAGAAGTTTTTATTATTTTTCATTGACCAATAATGACATGTAATTTTTGGTGTGAAAGAGTGCAAAATGATGGAAATTGGGGTACAATGTATGGGGCAGATATATTGGTGTTCTTTATGAGTGGGACAAGTGTTTTTAGACTTGCAGGTGGGAGTAATTGGTCTGTTTCCACTTATTTTTAAATCGCGGGAGCATGCATACCTGCAAAAAGCCCATTTTCGCTGCAAATATGTTGTGAAAGATGTGAAAATGGCAATCATGGTAAATTACCGTGATTTCACGGTCAATTGAATTCGACCCTAACTTGTCTAATGGCTTTAAAATAAAGTTAATAAAGTTATGCAATTTGGGTCAACAGTTTATGAGACCAAATCTGATTGGCTGCCCGGCTTCAAACTAGCTTGGTTCACTGGAGCATCATTTATTTTGGGAGCAGTGCACTTGTTCCTCAAAAGGCAGATTGGTAATTTGCAGGAAACAGAAAACCTAGGAGGAGGAATCCTCTGAAGAATCTGGGCAGCATTAGCGTTCCAACACCTAGATTTGGACAATGCACTTCATATAATTCCAACAGTTACAGAATAGTCACAACATCTACACATTGCCATTATAGGTAGCTGCAGCTGCACCATTTGTGCAGCTCACACAAGATGGGGAGATGTTTCAAACCTTGGAGAGCGATAAAGTGGAGAAGTTGCTTCTGTCTTTTTATGAACTGTGCTAGGTAAATGATATCTACAAGCCTATTGGTTGCTAAAGGCAACTTTTTCACTTCTCTACTTTATCTCTCTCCAAGGTTTGATTCATCTCCTCCAGAATGAGATCCCAGAGGCACCATTGTTCCATCAACAGTACCCTCATTGATGAAAAAAGGTCCAGGTATTAAATTCACCCCAAAAAGGTATCATTTGCATCATGCACCACCACCCTGTCTGGTCTTAGACAAAAACAAATAAAAAATAATTACGTCTTACATCTATTAGGTGCACTGCAATAAAATTCTGCTCCAACTGCGTATGCTGCAACGGATACCCAGTTCAGAGGTTGATCTGATCACAGTCCCTGTTGCTTTTCTTTCCACAGAGCTGTTTTGTTTTGTCTCTCTTTATTTTTCAAGCCCAATCTTTCAGCTGATGATATAAAAGGCCTCCTGTCTGAGTTTGTAAGTACTGTAAGATGACTTGTCTAAGTGTAAATCAATAAATGTACTGGCAATATGATTATTCCATTATTATTATGGGTCTGCAGCAATTCTCTTTTCATTTTGCCTGACAGCTAACACAGGTAGAGCGAGCGTTTATGAGTGTTGTCGCTGTTACCTGCATTATTGGAACAATGCATCACTTGGACGCACATGGGTTTGATTGGCAGCTGCTCCTTCCAGATGCAAAGCTTGGAATATCCCCAGCAGCAGCTACAGATCCCATCGCAGGATTATCTTTTTTTTATTTTACCTGTTTTGATGGATTCAGCGCTCCTGGCTGCTGAGATACGGAGACTACTGCGTATCTGGCAGCATCTAAACTCCATGGTCATCGAAATCCCTAGGGCCAGGCTTTTGCCTGGGAATCATGCCATGATACATAAACGCTTCAGTTTCCAAGGTTATGTTTTCCACTTATAAAGTGGCACAGCAAATATATGTTTAAACAAGTATCAGTCTACCTTGACTGTTATTAATATGAATTGTAATAGTCTTCAGAACAGATAGTAACAGCCATACACTTTCTAAACACATAACTTCAGGAAGGCCTTTCACTCTAAATGTCAATATACTGTGTAAATCTATCTATCTATCTATCTATCTATCTATCTATCTATCTATCTATCTATCTATCTATCTATCTATCTATCTATCTATCTATCTATCTATCTATCTATCTTTCCAATAACCCGGCACTCCACCTGAATAAAAAAAATGGTTTTGGTGCCCTCACAATGTAGAATGTAGAATAGCGAAGGTGCGGCACTCACAAACACTTGGTAAAAGGAATCATGGACATAGAATTGTTCATCAACATTTCAATCGTATAAGGATTTTCATCAGGAATACAAATATAAAGAAAACATCCTCACCTTATGGGGGTCATTCCATGGTGATCGCTCGCTACCGATTTTCGCAACGCAGCGATCAGTTAAAAAAAATGGCAAAACTACGCATGCGTATGCACAGCAATGTGCACGCGCGTAGTATGGGTACAAATAGCATCATTGCTGTGCAATGCTTCTAGCGAAGAATCCATTCGCACAACCGACTGCAAGGAGATTGACAGGAAGAGGGCGTTTATGGGTGACAACTGACCGTTTTCTGGAGTGGTAGGGAAAATGCAGGCGTGTCCAGGCGTTTGCAGGGCGGGTGTCTGACATCAATTTCGGGACCGGACAGGCTGAAGTGATCGCAAGGGCTGAGTAAGTTCAGACCTACTCAGAAACTGCTAAAAACTTTTTCGAACCACTCAGCTGCGCATGCGATTGCACACTTGCAAAGCGAAAATACACTCCCCCGTGGGTGGTGACTATGCGTTTGCATGGCTGCAAAAAGTAGCTAGCGAACGATCAACTCGGAATGAGGGCCTATATCCCTTATCACCCACCAAGACTGCAAACACGATTGGCCGCGTTCTCCGGCGCGGGAGACCGTCCCGGAGTGCTGGCGCAGCAGGATGACGTCAGTGCACCACACGTCAAAACCAGTTGTTATGGCAACACGTATACTGTAAATAATGTAAGGTAGCATTAACAGCAATCATTTGCATATAGCATATAGAATTTAAGATACATTAATTCAACATAGTGGCCACATAAACACTGTAACATAACATGTGTCACTACCATGGCAACCTTGAGCATATCAATACCATACTCATTGTCTATAAAAGCATACAGATTGAGTGTATGTCCAATGAGATTATTTATGGTGACCTATTGAACCTGAAAAAGAAAGAGATCGATTTCCATCTCCAGGGAGTCTCATTAAGCTATTATTATCATGATAAAAAGATCCCAAGAGGATTTAGGGTTCGTAACTGTCCTACTATTGGACGCTTTGATCCTGCATTCTGCAAAAAATGGATCAGCATCTTGAACAAATGTCCGTTCGATCTTATGCTATTAGTCATTGAACAGTCTAAAAAGGAATATATCAGCATCCAAGGCAGAATCCTAGATTTTCAATCTAAGCATAACTTCCTGTTTACAAACCGGCCCTGAGACTGATTGGCTGGGCAAGCTGGGAAATCAATTAACCATCTATAAAAGGGACATTCTAAAATTTAAACGTGAGAAACTCCAAAGGGTCAACCTTGACTATGAACACCATCAGGTGTATAGGTGGCTGATGGGTAATAACAATACAGGCACAAGGGGTTTAGAATGTAAACCCTTTTTTCGCAGAAATCGCTACCTGAAAGAGAATCTTGATACGGAATCCTCTCAGGATGGAAACAGCACAGCAAGCGAAACTGATAAATCTAAGACCACCAGTAAAAACTAAAATAAAGCAATTATCCCTTTAGCGGCAGCTACCAGAAACAGGGGCAGACTAGACCCAGATGATTTAATAGGCGAGGGGGCCAAAATAGGCGAAAAAAATCCAGGCAGGAAACCACCAATTCAATCCAGGAGGAAATAATTTTTGATCTTTCCTCATTTGATTTAAGTGCAAGCGAAACCTGCCTTTTATCTAAAGGATTTTCGTTTATTCCGTCATCTGCATTTATTGACTTCAATTGGCAAACAGAAAAATTCTGTCTACAGAGACTATTAAGAGTTAAAGAATTCTTTCATAAAAAAGAAGCTTGTGCACCACCAGTCTCTAAGATTAATATACCGCCTCAATTGCGACGTTTACAGAAGAAATCCAATTTTGATCCACCGTCTAATAATATGTCTATGAAAACCTTTGTATGCCTTCTGGATCAGGAAGTGTCCTTGAATATTAAGAATACCAATGCACCTCATCCCAACTTAACTGTATTAGAATGTGAAGCAATTAAATCTTTGTCTTTAAATCAGCAATTAGTTATCCGCCCTGCAGACAAGGGGGGTGGGGTTGTGATTCAGGACCTCTGTGACTATAAGGCTGAGATTGATCGGCAATTGGAGGATATGTCTGTTTATTGTAAATTGAATAGAGATCCAACGATTCAATATTCTAAAGACCTCCGAGAGACATTAATTTATGCAAGAGACGTGAAACTCATTGATGACTCAATTTTTGATATCTTGCTGCCTAAATTTCCAATCATGCCCCTACTATACACGCTTCCCAAGATTTATAAGGGTTTGACCCCGCCGCCTGGTCGGCCGATCGTGTCGGCACGTGGGTCTCTATTTCAGCCTACTTCTATTTTTTTGGACTCGATCCTCCAACCTCTGGTGCAGAAACATCCACATTTTTTTTATTGGATACTACATCTCTTCTAAATAAATTAAACACCCTTGAAGCTATCCCAGAAGGGACATGGTTTGTTACGGCAGACGTTTCTAGTTTGTATACGATAATTCCTCATAAAGAGGGGCTAGCTGCTATTAGGAAATTACTGGTGCAATATAGCTCCTATTCTGAGATTCATGTGGATTGTTTAGTTCAAATGCTTGAACTGGTGTTGACTAAAAACTTTTTCATGTTTAATAATAACTTTTATCTTCAAGTAACTGGGTGTGCCATGGGGTCCTCTGTGGCTCCCAGTTACACTAATTCATATATGTTTGGGGTTGAGAAACTATTGTTTTTCGACAATTTGGCTGTTGCTGAAAAAGTTTTTCATGTTTAATAATAACTTTTATCTTCAAGTAACTGGGTGTGCCATGGGGTCCTCTGTGGCTCCCAGTTACACTAATTCATATATGTTTGGGGTTGAGAAACTATTGTTTTTCGACAATTTGGCTGTTGCTGAAAAAGTTTTTTTCGACACCAGATTCATTGACAATCTGCTATTGATTTGGTTGGGTTCGGAAATTGAATTGAAATTGCTATTGTTGGAACATAATGCATCCACCTCACCTGTGAAATTGAAATTTGAGATGTCTTAGAAAGAGATAAAATTTATTGATGTAAAAACTATGAATATTGATGGTAAAATTGTTACAACATTATATTCAAAGGATACAGATAGAAACACATTATTGCATTTCCAAAGCTGCCATCCGCTTAGCCTTAAAATGGGGCTTCCGTTTTCACAAATGATCCGAATCAGGAGGATCAATAGTGATAATCAGACAGCCTTTCACCAAATTGATTGGCTAATAGATAAATCTGTACGAAGAGGATATCATCTTGATAATTTGCTGTTAGCTAAAGAGAAAGTTATGTCCTTAAAGAGACAGGATCTATTATCAAAACAAACTTCTAAAGCTAAAACTCAGGAGAGAATACATTGGGTTAATAAATTTAACATTAGATCCCCTATTATTAATCGTTCATCTAAATAAATTATGGCCCATGATCTCCTCAGACAAAGATCTAGGATTGACCAACATGTCCTTGATGTCATGCTATTCACGCCCCCAAAAATTGAGAGATTTATTAGTAAAAACTGATATCTCAGGTTAGTTCCAGCAGTTTAGAGAAGAGAGAGAGAGAATGCGCTCACTGGGGAAGGTGGGGGATGAGTGCTGCTTGACCTGGAGGTGTCCTACCTCCTATACATGTATTTGGAAATGGTAGGTCAGCGCGCTCTAGGGGGTCGGGTGGGGCTGGGGTGATGATAAGGATAAGATGGGGGATCTGTATGTGCTACAGGGATGAGCGTACTGTATCTATTGAGTGTTGCTGATCTGTATATCTATGAACTATAGACCATGAATTGGTTTTATGATTTTATTAAATGTAAAATTGCAATATGTTGGACCCTCTTCAGGTATGTCTTGCAGACTACCCTTTCTGTGTGTACCTTCCTTAGTGGTACACTTGTGTTAGGGCCCTTTCTGTATTGTGTCCATATGCTACTTTCAGGTGTGTCTTGCAGACTACCCTTTGTTGGTATACCTTCCTAGTGGTATACCTTCCCAGAGGGCCCCTGCCGGGGTTGAATGTCAGGTATACCTTAGTAGGTTACCTTTACCATAGGTGTAGCAAGCCTATGTGATTCTGGTTGATTTGTTCATGTGTATCTCTAGTGTGACAGTTTGCGGCGTCCCGCCTGTCACACTATGCCGTATGTTCTTTGTCTGTGGATAGCGGATGTGGGGCTGTGAGCTCTCACTTACCGCCGGGGGCGAGACTGTCCGTCTGCCGCCGGTGTCTGCAGTCCGTGTCCGCTTTCCTTGTTCCTCGATGTGTCCAAGCAGGGGCGCCGGTCTCCGTCTCTGCAGTCGGCGCCGCTTCTCTCTGCTCCTTCCGTATTCTCGTCTGTTTCTCCCAGGTGACGGCGTCACGTGTGTTGTCACGTGAGCGGGCGATGGGACTCCGGGTTTGTGTCTCTCACTTTCTCCAGCCGGAGAAAGGAGTGTATCAGCGTGCTGTGGTAGTTGTGGTGTGCAGGTCTCCAACGCGTTTCAGCTTAACAGCCTTTTTCTAGGATTACCTTCCTGCTGTTGTGGATGTCATTTAAAGTGCTGTTTGGATCATGATTGGTTCAGTTAGTTACCGCCCACTTATTCGATTGGTTCCTTCTCATTCTGGCATTGTCAATCATTGTTCTCTTACATGTGTCTTGATTGATCTGTGTGGTTTATTTGTTAATGAGGATTCAGAATGTGTGTACAAAATAACGAATACATATTGGTGTGAATATCGTTGATGATTATAAATTGCATATCACATTGAAGTATTGTTTTCTGTCATTTGTTAGATTATGAGCCATGGATAAATGCTCAGTGACGGTTTCTGGGTTTGTATCTATCTTCCTGATGAGTATGATGATATATATGTCTATATCTGTGTCTATGTGTCCCTGTCATATTTATATTATACAGGTGTGTAATTGAAGCCTTCCATTTTCATAAATCTGTATGTGTGTCTATGAGGAATTAATTATTCCTTTGCCCGCAATATTCTGCGTGGGTGTTTGTTAATTGATTGGTTGTGTTAATGTTGGTGGATATATCATTCTTTATTGTATCGGTGCGTCTATTCTGGTGTTGTTCCTTTCTCCTTCATGGATCTTATTTGATCCCAATGAGTGGTGTGAGTGCCAGCTGAGGTTATTCATGATGTGCTGTTTATATAGCAGAGGTGATGTTGTATTCTATGTTGAGTCCTTTCGGTGTGAGGGTCTTTAGAGTGAAAATCCATTTTAGTTCTTCTTTGTTGATCTTTTTGAGATAGTCTCCTCCTCGCCAGTTCTTATATATTAGCTGTATTGCCATGAATTGCATCTGCGTAGGGTCTTGCATGTGTTTCTCCTTGAAATGTTGTGAGACACTATGTTTTTCATACCCTTTTTTTATGTTAAGTATGTGTTCTGATATTCTGACTTTCAGTGCCCTGATGGTCCTTCCAATGTATTGGAGACCGCATGGACATGTAATGAGGTATATTACCCCTTTCGTGTGGCAAGAAATCTCATCCCTCACTGTATATGTCTTTCCTGTAGTTTTAGATGTGAATTGTAAACTGCTTTTGGTTGTTCTTGTGCTTGTGGTTCTGCAGCCTATACATGAGCCACAGTGGTGGAATCCTTGCCTTTTGGTGGTTCCATCTATTTTGGTCTGATGGATCTCTGTCGGTGGAATGTGGTTGTGTACCAATCTCTGTTTCAGGTCGGGTGCCTTTCTATACACTACTTTCGGTTGTTTCGGTAGTATTTGCGCTAGTGTCTCATCTTGCATTAGAATATCCCAGTGTTTATTGATGCTTTGTTTGATCTTCCCGGCTGCAGTGTTGTATTGTGTTATGAAGTATATGTCTTTATCATGTTGAGCTTGGTTTTTATTTTTGTATGTTAAGAGTGTGTCTCTCTCTGTTTCTTCCAGTTTCTGATACGCTTTATCCACCAACTCTTTGTCATATCTTTTGTGTGAGAATTTTTGCTTTAATTCCTGTCCCTGCTCTCTGTAGTCCTCTATTTGTGTGCAATTTCTCCTCAACCTTGTGAATTGCCCTGTGGGGATGCTTTTGAGCCAGTTTGGATGGTGACTGCTTGTGGATAAGATGTAGCTATTCACATCCACTTGCTTGTGGTGTGTGCGTGTTTCTATCTTGTTGTTGGTGATACGAATCTCTAAATCTAAGAAGACTACCTTTTCTTTACTGTGGATGGTTGTGAATTGTAGGTTTCTGTCATTGTCATTGATATAGAGTATGAACTCTTGCAAGTCTCTCTCTGTTCCTTTCCAAATAAATAATATGTCATCTATATATCGTCGCCAGAGGACCAGGTTTGCCCCGAAGCCATGCCCCTGCCATATGTGGTCTTCCTCCCACTTGCTCATGAACAGGTTAGCATAGCTTGGAGCAAACCTGGTCCCCATAGCTGTCCCTGTACATTGTTTGTAGTAGCTGTTGTCGAACCATGTGTAGTTATGGTCTAGGATGAATGTAATGGCCTTAAGAATGAAATCTGTCTGTTCTTTTTGAAGTGTTTCGTCCTGTTGTAAGAAATGTTTTGAGCTTTCGATAACTTGTGTGTGTTTTATCACTGTGTATAGGGATGTTACATCACTGGTTACTAAGAACATGTCTTCTGCCCATGTTGTCTCTTGCAATGTTTGAAGGGTATGTGTGGTGTCCCTGAGATATGATTTTTGTTTGGTTACATGTTGTTGAAGAAAGAAATCTATGTATTGGGATAGGTTTGAGGTGAGTGAATCAATGCCTGAAATTATGGGCCTGCCTGGTGGGTTTGTTGTGTCTTTATGAATTTTGGGAAGATAATAGAATACTGGTATGACTGGATTGGTGGGAGTGAGGAATTCAAATTCCTTCTTGTTTATAATCCCTAATGATAAACCTTCATTCAGGAGAGTTTGAAGTTCCCGTTTGTATTCCTGTGTGGGGTCCCCTGTTAGTTGAGTATAAACCTGTTTGTCTTCTAAGAGACGTTTGGATTCTCGCATGTATGCAGATTTGTCAAGTAGTACTATTCCTCCCCCTTTGTCTGCCGGTTTTATGATGATGGTCTTCATGTTTTTGAGTTCCTCTAGTGCTTGAATTTCCCCCTTAGTCAAATTTGTTTGTTTGTTGTGTGTAGTCTCAATTTTTTCTAGGTCATTAATTAATAATTGTTCGAATGTGTTTATTATGTGTCCTTTTAGGTACTGTGGGTAAAAGGTAGACGGTGGTTTGTAATTTGTGTGTTTATGATCTGTTGTACTGTCTTGCGGTTTGTGTTGTAGATTGGTTTGTGCGAAATATTTTTTGAGGGTTATTTTTCTGGTGAAAGCTTGTATGTCAAGGTATGTCTCGAATTTATTCATCTTTTTGGTGGGTGCAAACTTGAGTCCCTTATTGAGTAATGTTTTGTGTTGTTCCTCTAATTTGAAACTGCTTAGGTTGAATATTCCTTCTGGTTGTCCTGCTCCACTTATGGTGGGGTTGTTTTTGTTTTTTTGGCCTCCCCTGCATCCTCTTCTGGTTCTGTGAGTTTTCTTTTGTTCGTTTGTGTGTGCGTTTTTGGTGAACGGCAGGCCGCAATGCCTGCCTCTAGGTCTAAAAAATCTATGTCCCAGTGGTTCCCATTTCCTGTTGATGTGGTTGTGTTTTGAATAGGTTGGTTTTCTTTTTCCAATGCTGTCTTTTCTGTGTTTTTTGTTTGTTCTGCCGTGCATTTGCCTGGATTTTGTGGAGTATGTGTTACTTCTACCGGTGGATTTGTGGTGTCTATATATGGTTGATCTTCTACTCCATGGACGGAGAATGAAGATTCCATTTCTTCCATACCTGATAAATCTGTGATTTCTGACTCTGTCTCTGATTCTGATTCTGTCGTGGTTGGTCTCCCTAGATGTATTAGGGTCATGTATTCCTGGTATGTCAGGGATTTGTTGGTGGTGGGATGTTTATATCTTTTTGGTTCTGTGTACTTGTGAATTTTGTGTTGTGATTTCGTCTTGTTTGGTGGTTTGTTGTTGAGTGTGTGAGATGTTCCTTTCTTGCTGTTTGATGTTGTCTTTACTCCCCACCTGTCCCTTAATTTATTATTATTAATTTATTACTTAAGATTTATTAGTAAAAACTGATATCTCAGGTTAGTTCCAGCAGTAGCAAAAAAATTTGGCTTTAAAAAAAGAATATTTTTTTTAAATGTCCATGTACTACATGTGGCTTTCTTATTGCAGAAGATGTTTTTTTGTCACCCACATTTGGGTATTAAAAACAAAATAAGACACCATCTAACCTGTGAAAGCACATATGTAATTTACCAGCTTTTGTGTCCCTGCGGACTCTCATATATTGGGAAGACGCAGAGGAAATTTAAAGAGAGAATGTGTGCCCACCGCTCTTCCATCTGTTTAGCTTTGGCTAATGGCACAAGTGATCAGCCGGTGGCTCGCCACTTCGTTGTGGCTAATCACCCGTTGAATAGTTTGAGATATAGGATGATCGATCACATCCCTCCATTAAGGAGGGGTGGGCTCATAATCCACTGCTTTTGAAAAGGGCGGCTGAGTGGATCCATCGATTAAATGTAATAGCTCCTAAAAGTAGGTCGACCACTATTGGTCGACAGTAACTAGGTCGACAGTGTCTCTAGGTCGACAGAGTCTCTAGGTTGACATGTTCTAGGTCAACAGGTCGACATGAGTTTTTTTACAATTTTTTTCTTTTATTGATCTTTTTCATACTTAACGATCAACGCGGACTACGATTGGGAATAGTTACCTGTGCCGAGCGCAGCGGTAGTGGAGTGAGGTGCACTAATTGGGGTTCCCGGTCACTGTATGGAGCAAACGACACCAAAAAAACATAAAAAAACTCATGTCGACCTTTTGACATGTCGACCTAGACCATGTCGACCTGGAGACCCTGTCGACCTAGTTACTGTCGGTCTTCCATACCACACCCTTATGTACTATGGAGAGAATTTTTATTTTTATCAGAAATTGCATAGGTTTCTCAAGTCCAAAATGACTATATGTGTTTGCGAAAGTTTCAAGGCCCTACAGCCTCTTAATCATGGTGTGACAGAACAAATTGTGTGCAAAATAGACATACCTTATATAGGGATATAATAACCCCATAGTTTTAAAGTAATCTCCCAGCTCCCGCACTATCCGGTAGCCACGGTGATGTGTAGTCATCCAGGTGCATCTTCCTGTGGTGTGGCATGCTGGGGAATCGCAGTGGCCACTGGGTACTTTGTCATGGTGACATGAGCTGTGTTGCGGTTACTATGGTGATCGCTACATGTACATAAAGTTGATCGGCCCGGACACTGACAGGAACAGAAGGGAGAGAACGTTGTGGTTTACAGGAGGGAAATAGGAAAACTACGTACTTAGAATTTTAATAAGCCTCCCGTAAGGGGATGAAAAGGGGCTTGACATAATGACGTCATCATCAATGCGTGAATGATAACGCTGAAATGAACAATTGGATCAAAATTTGGTTTGCACCTCCAGTGTGTAGAATTTCATTAACTACAAAACTGGTCCTGTCACTTTTTACCATATCTCTCACTGACTGACTGACTGACTCATCACTAATTCTCTTACTTCCCGATATGTTCGGCAGATGAAATGTAACATAGGTATTCTGCAGGTGGGAAATAGGAAACCTATGTAATTAGAATTTTAACAAACCTTCCCTAAGGCGATAAACAGGGGGTTGACATAATGACATCATTATAAAGCGTGTCTTGCGTCGCGTGATTACTGAGACAATCAGATCAGAATTTGGATTGCACCTCCAGTGGGTAGAATTGAATAAACTGCAAAAATGGTCCTGTCATTTTATACCGTATCTGCTATGAGTGCTCATCGGGTAACGCCAAGGACCATGGATTAATATTTACTTACATTAAGACGTCTCAAATTTACATCTCTATAGATTTAACAAATTTTTAACACTCATTTATATTTACAACCATGAAAATCAGAAACTCCCGTGCGAAGAGTGAGTAGAACAGCTAGTATATATACAGGGTGATTCTTTCTACTTTGGACAGGTGGGGAAAGTACATTTAGGAATTTGATGTCAGATATCAACCTTAGGGATTCCCCCATCAAATTCACCTTTTCATGCAGTACCAGTGAAGCACATTTTCTGGATGTTGCTATCAAAGTGGATCATGGCTGTTTGATCACTAATGTGTTCCATAAGCCCACTGATCGCAACACCCTGCTTTTAGCTTCCAGTCAGCTTCCAGTCACCACCCTGAGCCCCTCAAAAACGGCCTTCCCCGCTCACAGATGATGCGTATTGCACGCATTGTCAGTGATCCGTTGGTTTTAACCACGGAAATTGATTCTCTGATTGTCAAGTTTTTGGCCCGGGGATATGACAATGACTTGCTACAGTCATACAAGACTGAAGTTTTGCAGATGCCCAGACAGAGACTTTTAGAACCTGTAGGGAAGTCCAATAAACAAAAAAATTCCATTCCCTTGTGAGTTTTCCACCTCTAACCCCATCATGAGAAGGGCCACTCGGGCACTATGGCCCATAGTGGCCACCGACCCCGATCTTAAAGGACTTCACCAGTCCGCTCCTATGATGGCATTTTGGCGAGGGAGGAATATCTGAGACAGGGTAGTCAAAACTGACATCACAGGTATGGGAACCCCAAAAATTCCCAATGTACATTACAAAGCCCCGGGATGCTACCGGTGTACTGGTTGCACTACTTGTAATTTTATGTTTAACTGTAAAGCCTTCCAACACCCCCACTGCAAAGAGAAAAAATATGACATCAGATTTGTCCTCACTTGTACCTCCACGTATGTGGTGTATATTATTATTTGTCCGTGTGGACTCTATTATGTGGGACAAACCATTCGAAAATTCTCTGAACTAATGGCTGCCCATAGGTCGGCCATTAAACTTATCCTGGAGGGGAAACAGGTTGACCAGCCAGTCGCCAAACATTTCAAGCAGTTAGGCCATTCCTTAGACTCCCTTCGCTACTTCATGATTGATCATGTCCCTCTCTCACTTCATGGGGGGGATCGAGCTAAAACCCTATTGATTAAAGAAGGCCGTTGGATTACTAGATTAGGGACTACATCTCCTGGGGGTCTTAATGAGAAAATTAACTGGAACTCACTAGCCTAATTGTGCACCCTCCATTGTAGTGATATAACTTTCCCTGTATTAGATAGCTTAACGTGGGATGCGTAGGTTGCACATCAGGAGCTTCTGCTAATCATCGTTGTCTCTAATTTCCCTTTAGAGTCTTGTTTTATGTATATACACTGTGGGTTTTTCGTTTATAGTTTATATCTGTTTGTTTATTTTTGTTAATGTTTTGATTTTAACCATGGCCCGTCCATTCCTTCTATTTCCCTGCAGTCTCCTCCACAACCATGCCCCTCCCCACGTGCAGGAGCTGTGGAGCGCAGCGCAGGATCTAGGTGGAACGCATGCGCGCGTTCCCTAGACAACCGCCAGCCCTGCCCCCGGATATGACGTGACGGATTCAGCTGGTGGAACGAGACGCGGTGATGGAAGCGGGAGACGGCGGGACCGATGGTACACGGTGGGGTATTTAAGTGGGTAAGTTTGTTTGCGTCTCTATGTTTCTGTGGTTATTCTGAGGACGGGGCTTGCTACTCCGAAACGTTAATATATCCAGTTTTTCATTATATTATCTCTGAGTGCCGTTTTTATTGGATGCATACATGTGTATATATACGTGTACTGTATGTATATATATATATGTATGCATGTTTAATATGCTATGTATATGTATGTATATATATAAATATATATATATATATATATAGGTGTATATATGGTATATATATATATATATATATATATATATATATATATTAGTGATGTGCACCGGACATTTTTCGTGTTTCGTGTTTTGGTTTTGGATTCGTTTCCGCGGCCGTGTTTTGGATTCGGACGCGTTTTGGCAAAACCTCACCGAAATTTTTTTGTCGGATTCGGGTGTGTCTTGGATTCGGGTGTTTTTTACAAAAAACCCTAAAAAACAGCTTAAATCATAGAATTTGGGGGTCATTTTGATCCCATAGTTTTATTAACCTCAATAACCATAATTTCCACTCATTTCCAGTCTATTCTGAACACCTCACACCTCACAATATTATTTTTAGTCCTAAAATTTGCACCGAGGTCGCTGGATGGCTAAGCTAAGCGACACAAGTGGCCGACACAAACACCTGGCCCATCTAGGAGTGGCACTGCAGTGTCAGACAGGATGGCACTTCAAAAAAATAGTCCCCAAACAGCACATGATGCAAAGAAAAAAAGAGGCGCACCAAGGTCGCTGTGAGACTAAGCTAAGCGACACAAGTGGCCGATACAAACACCTGGCCCATCTAGGAGTGGCACTGCAGTGTCAGGCAGGATGGCACTTCAAAAAAATTGTCCCCAAACAGCACATGATGCAAAGAAAAAAAGAGGCGCACCAAGGTCGCTGTGAGACTAAGCTAAGCGACACAAGTGGCCGACACAAACACCTGGCCCATCTAGGAGTGGCACTGCAGTGTCAGACAGGATGGCACCTCAAAAAAATAGTCCCCAAACAGCACATGATGCAAAGAAAAAAAGAGGCGCACCAAGGTTGCTGTGAGACTAAGCTAAGCGACACAAGTGGCCGACACAAACACCTGGCCCATCTAGGAGTGGCACTGCAGTGTCAGGCAGGATGGCACTTCAAAAAAATTGTCCCCAAACAGCACATGATGCAAAGAAAAAAAGAGGCGCACCAAGGTCGCTGTGAGACTAAGCTAAGCGACACAAGTGGCCGACACAAACACCTGGCCCATCTAGGAGTGGCACTGCAGTGTCAGACAGGATGGCACTTCAAAAAAATTGTCCCCAAACAGCACATGATGCAAAGAAAAAAAGAGGCGCACCAAGGTCGCTGTGAGACTAAGCTAAGCGACACAAGTGGCCGACACAAACACCTGGCCCATCTAGGAGTGGCACTGCAGTGTCAGACAGGATGGCACTTCAAAAAAAATGTCCCCAAACAGCACATGATGCAAAGAAAAAAAGAGGCGCACCAAGGTCGCTGTGTGACTAAGCTAAGCGACACAAGTAGCCGACACAAACACCTGGCCCATCTAGGAGTGGCACTGCAGTGTCAGGCAGGATGGCACTTCAAAAAAATAGTCCCCAAACAGTACATGATGCAAAGAAAAAAAGAGGCGGATAAAAGAGATGGCTAGTATACTTAATGAATGACGACACAGAGGTAGGTACAGCAGTGGCCTTCCGTACTGCTATATATAGTATACTGATGGTCACTGTGTCAGCAAACTGCAAAACTAAAATGCACCACAGGTATAGAATGTAGATGGATAGTATACTTAATGAATGACGACACAGAGGTAGGTACAGCAGTGGCCTTCCGTACTGCTATATATAGTATACCGGTGGTCACTGTGTCAGCAAACTGCAAAACTAAAATGCACCACAGGTATAGAATGTAGATGGATAGTATACTTAATGAATGACGACACAGAGGTAGGTACAGCAGTGGCCTTCCGTACTGCTATAGTATACTGGTGGTCACTGTGTCAGCAAACTGCAAAACTAAAATGCACCACAGGTATAGAATGTAGATGGATAGTATACTTAATGAATGACGACACAGAGGTAGGTACAGCAGTGGCCTTCCGTACTGCTATATATAGTATACTGGTGGTCACTGTGTCAGCAAACTGCAAAACTAAAATGCACCACAGGTATAGAATGTAGATGGATAGTATACTTAATGAATGACGACACAGAGGTAGGTACAGCAGTGGCCTTCCGTACTGCTATATATAGTATACTGGTGGTCACTGTGTCAGCAAACTGCAAAACTAAAATGCACCACAGGTATAGAATGTAGATGGATAGTATACTTAATGAATGACGACACAGAGGTAGGTACAGCAGTGGCCTTCCGTACTGCTATAGTATACTGGTGGTCACTGTGTCAGCAAACTGCAAAACTAAAATGCACCACAGGTATAGAATGTAGATGGATAGTATACTTAATGAATGACGACACAGAGGTAGGTACAGCAGTGGCCTTCCGTACTGCTGTATATAGTATACTGGTGGTCACTGTGTCAGCAAACTGCAAAACTAAAATGCACCACAGGTATAGAATGTAGATGGATAGTATACTTAATGACGACACAGAGGTAGGTACAGCAGTGGCCTTCCGTACTGCTATATAAAGTATACTGGTGGTCACTGTGTCAGCAAACTGCAAAACTAAAATGCACCACAGGTATAGAATGTAGATGGATAGTATACTTAATGACGACACAGAGGTAGGTACAGCAGTGGCCTTCCGTACTGCTATATATAGTATACTGGTGGTCACTGTGTCAGCAAACTGCAAAACTAAAATGCACCACAGGTATAGAATGTAGATGGATAGTATACTTAATGACTACACAGAGGTAGGTACAGCAGTGGCCTACTGTACCGTAATGCTATATATTATATACTGGTGGTCACTGGTCAGCAAAACTCTGCACTGTACTCCTCCTATATAATATTATACTGGTGGTCCCCAGTCCCCACAATAAAGCAGCACACTGAGCACAGATATGGAGTGTTTTTCAGGCAGACAACGTATACTGGTGGTCACTGTCAGCAAAACTCTGCACTGTACTCCTGCTATATAATACAGCTGCTCCCCAGTCCCCACAATTAAGCAGTGTGAGCACAGATATATGCAGCACACTGAGCACAGATATGGAGCGTTTTTTTCAGGCAGAGAACGGATAACTGGTGGTCACTGATCAGCAAAACTCTGCACTGTACTCCTCCTATATACAGCTGCTCCCCAGCCCTCCCCACAATTAAGCAATAGTGCACAGCACAATCAAGTTCAACAATAACGGAGAGGACGCCAGCCACGTCCTCTCCCTAAGATTTCCAATGCACGAGTGAAAATGGCGGCGACGCGCGGCTGCTTATATAGAATCCGAATCTCACGAGAATCCGACAGCGGGATGATGACGTTCGGGCGCGCTCGGGTTACCCGAGCCTTACGGGAGAATCCGAGTATGGCTCGGACCCGTGTAAAAAGGGTGAAGTTCGGGGGGTTCGGTTTCCGAGAAACCGAACCCGCTCATCACTAATATATATATATATATATATATATATACACACACACACACACACAAAGACATACTAGTTTTACGGACCCAGCATATGCTGGGTCACCTCAGTCCCCACCCCCGTGATTGGCTCCACCCAGTTCTGGAAACCCCCCCATGCAAATCCTGTGTTTGCCGCTGGGTTTGATAATCTATTATTGTGGATGGCACCAGGCATTTTTTTATTTATAAGAAGCTGTGAGTACCGATCTATATACATATTTCAACGTTTCAATTTTACTTCAGAAAATCGTCATCAGGAATAACAAACAATTAAATGTTTTACCTTAAATACCTTCACCACAGTGCCACAGGTGCTGAATGCCGACGGCTTCCGGCTTCCGCTGACGTCATCAGTCACTGGTCACTGTGACCCGAATGGCCAGCGTCAGCTCCTCCCCGGTGCTACCATCACCAAGGCGACTAGATACAATAGAGCACTGCTATACATTTCCAGTGTCACACAGTAATAGAATTGTAACATACATGTAACAATCAGAGATATTTAGTAACTAACACTGGATACATATGTTTTCACAAAGACTATGTTAGCAAAAGCATATTAATAATCTCTACATCCGAATAATTTATAGAAAGCAACTATTGGAAAGATACTCATTCAATCCGTGCGGCTGCACGGTATTTAAATTATAAATCCACCTAGCCTAATTTTGCAGTAGGATCTTATTTCAATCTCCTCCCCTCCTAAATTCTGGCACCTGAGCTATAATTTTATATTGTAATTGTGCCAGACTATGACCACACTGCTTGAAGTGCCTGGCTACAGGCTGATCTATCATTTTGCCTGCTAATGCCTGTTGTATTGCACTTCTATGCTGTGCCATTCGTTCCTTGAAGGGACAAACAGACTTGCCAATATAAAAACCACCGCAGGGACATCTGATAAAATAGATAATATACTTGCTGGAGCAGGTAAGTACCTGCCTGATTGGGATCCTCTTACCGGTGGCCGGATGCGCGAAAGAATCATCAGTTTTCATGTATGAATACGTCGTACATCCCAGGCATTTGTACACTCCAAGCCTGCGTGTTAAAACATTTGTCACTTTGGGTTGTAGTTTTAATTTGGCAATGTCTGTACATACTAGGCTTTCCCTTAGGCTCCTCACCTTTCTGTAACAAGGTAAGAGTTTTTTATTTGCAACAGATGATCAATGTGAATCTTGTTATACAACTGCCCATAAACGCTTGGACACCTGCGTTATGTGGGTGCTGGCTTTGGTGTAGTTATTTACCCAAATAATTGAGTCAAAGTTTTTATCCACCTCCACCTTCTGTACCGCTATTATTGGAGCTTCCTGGGCTTTCTCCATTGCCCTATCTAGATCTTCACTCCTATAGCCTCTTTGCAGAAATTTTTCCCTGAGGTTCTTTAAATGTTTTTTCTCATCATCAATCTCACTGCAAATTCTATGGACCCTGAGGCATTGCGAATATGGCAATCCTCTTTGCAATGCCCTTGGATGGAAACTATTGGCTTCTAGCATAGGGGGTAATTCCAAGTTGATCGCAGCAGGAATTCTGTTAGCAACTGGGCAAAACCATGTGCACTGCAGGGGAGGCAGATATAACATGTGCAGAGAGAGTTGGATTTGGGTGTGGTGTGTTCAATCTGCAATCTAATTTGCAGTGTAAAAATAAAGCAACCAGTATTTACCCTGCACAGAAATAAAATAACCCACCCAAATCTAACTCTCTCTGCAAATGTTATATCTGCCACACCTACAGTGTACATGGTTTTGCCCAACTGCTAAAAAATTTCCTGCTGCGACCAACTTGGAATTACCCCCATAGTATTACTGTCAGTGGGCATTGAGTGGTGATGTTCAGATGTTGAAGTCTTTAACGGTCATTTATTGTCAAAAGTCAACAGACGGATAAGTTATAACTCTGCCTTATTACATCAACATTATGCTGAATTTTAGGCACAATGAGTGCTGTGATGTTTTTCTAAAAGTGACTTTATGGATGTTTTAAGCTGAGCCATCGTTTTGAGACTTGCTGGAGAGCCCTGCTTGGGTGAAAATAAATAAGATGTGTTTGTTTTGAAATAAATCACTAAGTGCCCTTTTTTCAACTCTCTCTCTCTCTCTCTCTCTATATATATATATATATTTATATATACAGTGGGGCAAAAAAGTAATTTGAACACCCACCGATTGTGCAAGTTGACCCACTTAAAAGATGAGAGAGGTGTGTAATTTCCATCATACAGTAGGTACACTTCAACTGTGAGAGACAGAATCTGAAAAAACCCCTTAGGAAATCACATTGTATGATTTTTAAACAATTTACTTGTATATTCTTGTGTAAAATAAATATTTGGACACCTACCAAGCAGCAAGATTTCTGGCTCTCACAGACCTGTTACTTCTTCTTTAAGACGCTCTGCTATCCTCCACTCGTTACCTGTATTAATGGCACCTGTTTGAACTGGTTATCTGTATAAAAGACACCTGTCCACACCATCAAACAGTCAAACTGCTACCTCTCCACCATGGCCAAGACCAGAGAGCTGTCTAAGGACACCAGGGACAAAATTGTAGAGCTACACAAGGCTGTGATGAGCTACTCGACAATAGGCAAGCAGCTTGGTGAGAAGAGATCAACTGTTGGCGCAATTATAAAAAAATGGAAGAAATACAAGATCACTGACAATCTTCCTCAACCTGGGGCTCCATGCAAAATCTCACCTCGTGGGGTATCAATGATCTTGAGAACAGTGAGGAATCAGCCAAGAACTACACGGGGGGACCTGGTCAATGACCTCAAGAGAGCTGGGACCACAGTCACAAAGGTTACCATTAGTAACACACTACGTTGTCATGGATTGAAATCCTGCAGCGCCCAAAAGGTCCCCCTGCTTAAGCCAGCACATGTCCAGGCCCGTCTAAAGTTTGCCAGTGACCATCTGGATGATCAAGAGGAGGATTGGGAGAATGTAATGTGGTCAGATGAGAGCAAAATCAAACTTTTTGGTATAAACTCCACTCGCCGTGTTTGGAGGGAGAAGAATGATGAATGGCATCCCAAGAACATCATACCCACTGTGAAGCATGGGGGTGGAAACATCATGCTTTGGGGCTGCTTTTCTGCAAAGGGGACAGGACGACTGATCCGTATTAAGGAGAGGATGAATGGGGCCATGTATTGTGAGATTTTGGGCAAAAACATCCTTCCCTCAGTAAGAGCATTGAAGATGAAACGTGGCTTGGTCTTCCAGCATGACAATGACCCCAAACACACCACCCGGGCAACTAAGGAGTGGCTCCGTAAGAAGCATTTCAAGGTCCTGGAGTGGCCTAGCCAGTCTTCAGACCTCAACCCAATAGAAAATCTGTGGAGGGAGTTGAAAGTCTGTGTTGCCCGGCGACAGACCCAAAACATGACAGATCTAGAGAAGAAGAGTGGAACAAAATACCTGCTACAGTGTGTGCAAACCTGGTCAAGAACTACAGGAAACGTTTGGCCTTTGCCAACCGAGGTTATATTACAAAGTATTGAGTTAAACTTTTTGATTGTCCAAACATTTATTTTCCGCAATAATATACAAATAAATTATTTAAACATCATACAATGTGATTTCCTGTTTTTTTCTTCAGACTCTGTCTCTCACAGTTGAAGTGTACCTATGATGGAAATTACAGACCTCTCTCATCTTTTTAAGTGTGTCAACTTGCACAATCGGTGGCTGTCCAAATACTTTTTTGCCCCACTGTATGTATGTATATATATATATATATATATATATATATATATGAAATCCCCACAGGGCAAATATAAGGAAAGAGGCATGCCACAAAAAATCTCAAAAAAGTATTCCATTCAATCAAAAAAGTGCAAAGACCACCCTGTTATGAATATTGTACACTTACTGTAACAACATGATGAGGCTGTAGCATAAATGTAGTAATGCAGAGCCTACCGACCTACCTGACAGCTGATTCGGTGAGAAGTGCACCTTCATCGAGGGTCAGCCATATTATAACATACAGGCTTCTGGTTTTATTACCTCACCAATATATCAATACCATTCACCTGTGCATAACCCCCTTGTCAGCCGTACCCAGTGGTCATCGCTAACCAGTATACCTGTATGTGCATTTTTGTTCCATTAAATCCTACAATCATGAAGTGAGAACATAAACTATCTTACAATCACTTTGGGTAAAATTGTCCAGCTATCCATTTCCATGGCACAGAATTTTACACAAGCTCTTCTTTTTAGAATGCCCAATTTTTCTTTTGTTGTTAGTAATCCATATAGACTATAGGGGTCCATCCTGTTCTCATTTCTATTCTCTATCTTTCCGAAGGTGTTTAAAAATACACACAGATGAGCTATTAGAGTTGATTTACTGGCGCGCTTTGTTTTGTGAGTCTTTTTTGTCATGCTGGTTTGCATTGTTGTACATAAAACTTACGGAACACTGTAGGTGTACAGCTCAATTATAGGAAACATTTTGCCTTCTGAATCTTCTGTAAACATACGTTCTGTATTCAGCATCACAGATACGGCTTGGAAGCAAAATCCTGTGTCACTTTTCATTATTTCATCCTTACAATAAAGCCCCATTGTTTGCATGAAAATAATCCAGCTTTTTAAACTCTAAAATTGACATTATGGGTCCAATACTGAGTCGGACGCTGAAGCATCCGCTTGAGTGACTTCTGCCGGTATTGCTAACATTATGCAACTACAGCTGCAAGCAAGGGCTGAGACGCCCCCTGTAGATGCTCAAATAACCTCTTCGTTCATCTTTAATGGAACCATTGGTCACACCATTGAAATTTGCTCCAGTCCCAGGGTAGGTGCAACTCCATAATAGTATGGCCGTCAATGTGAACGATTATGAGCTTCAGTTGCCAAACTCTTCCGCAACATGCCCACGACACTCCCATAACAGACGTATAAGAAGGAGCAGGGCTGGGCATGGTTAATTTAGGGTAGCGTGACCTAATCTTGGTAGATGTGGGAGGGTTGGGGGGTGGCAATATGCACCACTCAGCCAGGTGAGGATCCAGGTGGGGAAGGGGTGATAAATGCAGCAGCCTCTCTGGACCCAGCGCAGCCCAGCACACAGCAGTGTGTGTTGAGGGCGGGAAGGGGGGGGGGGGGGGGGTATGAACTGGGCCTGCCAACAAACCTGGCTAATTAGCAGGATTGGACTGGCCAACAGGGGTACAGGGAAAACTACCGTAGGGCCCTATTGCCTGGGGCCCCACTTTCTCTAGGGATGAGGTTCCAGACTGTGCACTTGAATTATACATTATGCATACTGTATGTTACCTTATACTGCACAGGACTATGGGGGTAATTCAGATCTGATCACAGCAGCAAATTTGTTAGCTAATAGGCAAAACCATGTGCAGTGCAGGGGGGGGGGGGCAGATATAACATGTGCAGAGAGAGTTAGATTTGGGTGGGGTGTGTTCAATCTGAAATCTAAATTGCGTGTAAAAATAAAGCAGCCAGTATTTACCCTGCACTGAAACAAAATAACCCACCTAAATCTCTCTGCACATGTTATATCTGCCCCCCCTCCTGCAGTGCACATGTTTTTTGTCCATTATCTAACAAATTTGCTGCTGCAATCAGATCTGAATTAGGCTCTATGATACATTATCTACAGTGCATTGCTGTTATTAATCTAGTACTTTATCATGCATGCACTAGGAGTATTTACTGTGTATATTTATCAAGGGGCCCAGACCATGCACTCTCTAATGGTTAGCCAAGTCTCTGTGGGAGCTGGCGACACAACCTCTGGGGACTGGCCACACCCCTAAACTGCATTCCCCTGGAGGGCCCTTAATGCCCTAGTCCGACACTGGTAATTAGTAACCCACTCCCCCCACTCTCTGTGTCTCTGAGAAGGACCACCTTTGTGTGTCAAAATTCATTCCTGATACCGTCCGTCTCAATCGCAACTGCGCCTTTTTGAGTACAGACTGTGTTGTACATGCAGAAAAGAAAAGATATACAGCGCTAATTGACACAGTGAATTCTAAAAGTATTTAATATAAAAAATTATGAATAAAAATTATTTTAGACAATTTAAAAAACCTACAATCTGAGGAGTCCTGGTTCACGGAGACAGGAAGAAACAAGGTCCTGGCTGTAGGTGGTGGCGTGATGATGGTGCTGGTCAGCAAGTGTCCACACAGGTCTTTATCTAACGCGTTTCGCTGCTCCAGGCAGCTTTGTCAATGCCAGGACTCCTACTGGCATTGCTATTGCCTACTACATCCATAGGAGAACCCACTCAATGGAACACGGAGTTCCGAGTGAACTGTGAACCAGGACCCCAACAATTGTTACCGTTGCCACACGGACTTGTACTCTACGGGAGCCTCTTTAAACGGAACACAGACTCGGTAACCACATCCAATTGGATGAATTATCTCACATCTGGTCCACTATTATGACTGTATATGTGTTGGTTCAATTATGTTGATGAGTGCCCAGCATACTTGGTGTCAGTATAAGCAGATCTTCTAGTCCACCTGAAGTCAATATTGAGACATATTATACCTTAGATTGTAGGTTTTTTAAATTGTCTAAAATAATTTTTATTCATAATTTTTTATATTAAATACTTATACTTTTAGAATTCACTGTGTCAATTAGCGCTGTATATCTTTTCTTTTCTTCTTGTTATTTAAAGGGTTTGACTACCCCTTATTTATCCAGCTGCTAGGAGAAACACACTCATCACAGCGCCTGTATATATACTTGTTATATATTTTCTCCAGTGTTGTTCATGCGTTGCGCAACTTTTTAGAAACTTAGGTACTTCATCAATCGCTCCACTCCAAGAACACCCTCATTGCGTGCCAATCAGAAATCAGGCCCTATAGGTCCACCTTTCAGGGCAGGATACTACTACAAAATTATTTAATGACTCATTCTATCAGATTTAAATGTGCAACGTAAATAAATACTGCTAATAGGCTAAAACACTGCTGCTCTTATTAAACTGAACAATTTTATTAAAAAGCAAACCTCAAAGTAATTGCCTATAATTAAGTCAATTAACAACGGAGCATATTTGATACTGCTAATTAGACATAGAAGGCCTTGAGAACAAATATGCCATCGTCAGTGTGGGGCCCCACTGCCTGGTAATAGCCTTGGGATGCTCCGGGGAAAATATTTAGGGCAATTTGGCAACTGACCAAATATAACAGGCTCTCAAAGACTTTTGATGATCTTCTGTTATTTCCCTATAGAAATTATTTTATTGCAACACAGATGAGAAGAATAAATTCTAAACCAGATTATGGTATTCGATAAGAATACATAGGCTGCAATAGAATGCATGTTAATAAATGTCTATTTATAATTAACCTAAAAGGACATAGATGATAATTGGCCTCTGTAATATACATAACATTATACATTATTTGCAAACCAGATACAGTGATTCAATTTACATTCTTACACTCTAATTAATGCGTATCATTTCTATTCTATTCTTTCTTATTGATCAGTGTTATACAGAGAAAGAAAACAAAAGTAATTATAATTACGCAGTTTATATAGATAACTTATTTATAATTTTTTTTTATTTATCAACATGGGTGTCGGCTTGCCACTAAATATAATTGCATTTCTAACCCTTGCCCCAGACCCCCTTTTCATTTTCTGCGTTCTGCTGTGGCGGCAGGATTGGGAAGAGGTTTCTACCCAACAGCCTCAGTGAAGAGTAGACATTTGTGAGTTATACCCCTCTTACACCAAAACCCCAGATCACTAAACAAAGGGTTTCAAGCCGTGTCACAGTGTGTTGAAACCCGTTTACCCTGCAGGTTGGACTTGGATTATTGCTGGGGTTTCGCCTCTGCAGGCATTCGGAGACCCTCCCTCACCTGCTTCTCTGCTTAGCAGAGCAGCAGTGAATAGGCACTGTGCGCATGCACACAGCATCTATTCACTGGGTGAGAGGGACAGGTAGCATGGCCAGCAGCTCACAGACTGCCAAAAATGGGGGCGTGGCTTGTGACAGCGGCACTCCCATGAAGGCACACCCCCATCTTACAGAGACCACGCTCCTTTTCTGGGAGCATGCTCCGAAGTCGCGCAGAAGAGTCCCGCTTTCCATGAACACAAAGGGGGTACATTCCGAGTTGATCGCTCGCTAGCAGTTTTTAGCAGCCGTGCAAATGCTATGCCGCCGCCCACTGGGAGTGTATTTTAGCTTAGCAGAAGTGCGAATGGTTATATCGCAGAGCGGCTACAAATTTTTTTTTGTGTAGTTGCAGAATGGCTCAAAACCTACTCAGCGCTTGCGATCACTTCAGACTGTTCAGTTCCGTATTTGACGTCACAAACCCGCCCAGCCACGCCTGCGTTTTTCCTGACACGCCTGCGTTTTTCCGCACACTCCCTGAAAACGGTCAGTTGCCACCCAGAAACGTCCACTTCATGTCAATCACTCTGCGGCCAGCGGTGTGACTGAAATGCATCGCTAGACCCTGTGTAAAACTACATCGTTCGTTGTGCCCGTACATCGCGCGTGCGCATTACGCAGAACTGACGTTTTTTTAGCCTGATCGCTGCGCTGCGAACAAATGCAGCTAGCGATCAACTCGGAATGACCACCAATGTTGTTTTCAACTGAATGTAGTTTTGGAATTTTTTTCATGCACACCTACCTAAGTTTGGTGGGTAAATGTGCCCCATTATGAGGTTGTTCCCATATTATAAGAAAACGTAATTTCCATTACACAGGTTATTTTCTTCCAGGGTTTCATTAGCCTTTATTGTAGGAAATAGACATTGAAACAATAAACTGAATCATAGATAAAACCCTCCCTGTCCAGTGAAAGCACATTGTCTGATCTCCGGCAAATCTCCACATGACAGTTCTAACTGTAACCATAGAAGCATGAGCTACCCATAGAGGGATTTACAGCATGATGATCTTAGTACACTAATAAAGAACCAGTCATCTGGCCAGTCGCTGCTCCCCATTGTGCACGTTTCAGCTCATGACTTGTTTTTGCTTGTAAAGAGCCAACTTCTGTATAAATCTGCTGCATTCCCGCGTCTTAGCCAGTTTTTAATTATCAGTTGGACTTAACCCTTGTGGCCTAATTCAGCATGGATCGCTATTCAGAGAAATCGCAAATCGAACAATCATCGAACGATGCACACACGCAAGGGGTAATAGCGAAACAGAAAATGCGCACAGATTGCAATCGCAACGTGGCCGCTGTTTGACTGACAGGAAGCTGGCGTTTCTGGGCGGATATCTGCCGTTTTCTGGGTGTGTCAGAAAAAATGCAGGCATGCCCAGACGTTTTAGGGGAGGGTCTCCGACGCCAGTGCGGACCACTTCCAGGCCGCCTCAGTCACAGATTACTGGCAGCCTCAGACCTACTCACATTTGCTCAGTTTCTTTGACGTTCCGGGAATTGCGTATGCATCTGCTAGTGGATAGCGATCTGCGATGCATTCGCAATTTTGCACGCAGCGTTTTTTCTTCCTGTCCAGGCGGCGCCTTTCTACTCACGGACAACTGCAATTTCTCTGTCCAAAGACAAATTACTTACAGGGTGATGCTGTAAATCAAAGTGCAAATTGGCATTTTGGGGCATAATTATCTGTTAAACAATATATAGGGGCACTATTCTGTATTAAAAACTATACAGGGGGGCAATTATATATGTACAGTAAACTAAATGGGGACTGCACCCCCGGCCAGGCAATACAGTACATTACACTGGACTGGATATCCCTAGTGCACAAGACTGCCTGTGGTACATAATAGGATTAGCATATTATTTGGAACATTTGCAAACCGCCAGGGTTTTATCTCTCTACTTCCCCCATTTGCTGTAGACCTGTGAGGTGTAGCAGGGGGCTGGCAGGGGAGAGATCTCTGCTGCCAACGAGAAATTAACATCCATAGTGATTTCACGTCTTCATGGCTGTCTCTCTCCTGGGAGAACTGAAAGAGTGCATTAGAATTATCCTAGTTCTAGCAAACAAAGGGAAATCTGTCTCAGATGTAACCGGTCCTCTTTAAGAACTAATGCTAACCGTGATTGAAAGCATGTACTGTACAGCCATTTGGAAAACTAGGTGAACTGAATGTCCCTATGGACGTGCCCTGTTACAGAGAGTTCACAAAGTAAAACTGTCAATTTAATTAGAATCACCCTGCTGACTTTCATGACCCTCACATGCCTCAGAATCCATTTTGATGTTAATGGAAAACTTTCTGGAACATCAAAATCTATCGGTCGTGAGGTCTCAACTCAACCACAGGGGAAAATTGAAAATTTACCATGTTTAGTTCTCCTTACAACATACGTAAAGGTACCCAATATAGAAGTTGCTCCATTCCTATATAATAAAAGGCTAACACTGTTCCTCACCTCTATGGGGGGAATTCAAGTTTTGCTCCGTACGGGCGCACACAGCCGCTGTTATGTTGTGCCGTCATTTTGACGGGCTGGTAACTAGTCAATTTATAAACAGAAGGAGGAGATAGAAAGAGATGGGTTATTTAGAAAAGAAAGATAAAGAAACAAAAACATTCCCCCAGCACTCTGTTATAAAACCAGCATCACCAGAATAAGGGGAAAAGTCTCAATATCCAGTTATATCTGCAGCTTCTTGAATAGCTGTAACTACACTGTATGGGTTTATTGATGTAAAAGTACAGCCACTTTATACAGTTTAAAGTTGCATTTCTCTTTTAATAAGTAGGGTATGCAACATAGTAACACTGGGCCTGTTTCAGATGTGATTGGAGTTGCTATGGTGATGCAGCAAGAGGCATCTGTTACAAGCAGATGTCTCCTGCTGCAGTAGTGATCTGACCAGCATCGAATATGTCACTCAACATGGGGTGGCTTGCGGTACCCATGGTGCCGCTCAATCCACCCATCACAGAGGCCAAGAAATATCTGTATAACCACAGAGATCCCTGGCCTCTTCCCACCCCCTAAATGATGACAATACGCCTCTATTTTCCCAAACAGAAGCCGTCGCCGCTCCCTCCCCGCCCCTGACAAGGCATCAGACTGTCAATCACTAGCAGTCTGCATATGTGCAGGTGCAAAACGAGTCCTGCGCATGCGCAAAGTACCGATAATCGATACTTTGGGCATGATGTTGCACCTCTGACCATATCTGAATATCCCCCACTGTTGCTATTTCTGTCCCTCAGAGATGATCTATATAGTTATAATAGCAATTCCTCAATGTGTTACAATTATGGGGGATATTCAATTACCCGCAATTACTGATCACGGGTAAAAGAATCACCAGGGGGGCTATTAAATTAGCCTCGATAAGCAGGCGCGTGCCACGGCTTATTGGAGATTTGTTTCACCTGCCTCTGGCAGGCGAAGCAAAATCTCCGCAGACAGCCCCGTTTTCACTCGAAAATGGGGCTGTTTCTACCAAAAACAAAGTTTTGCTGAACCTGTGTGTTTTCGGGTGAAAAAGGATGTTTTTCCGGGTGAAAAAACATTGAAGAAACATCGGGAAAAATCATCCAAAGCTTCTTCATTGGTAATTGAATACCCCCCTATATCTTTTTAATGCAGAAACGCTAGATGAAAGTAACAATGTGATTCACAATTCTACTTCTTAACTCTGCTGAGCCAGATTAAATTAACCCACAATGTCGATAGAGACTCGGCAATGAGTATTAAAGTTAGTGCATCCAACACACTTATTAATCCAGCAGGTTTTAGTCTCCCGAATCACATGTTCATCAGCATTTAGAAATGCTGGGGCCTACTGAGATGGCCATAGGCTGTGACCAATGGTCACGATGATGATCCGACGCTGCATCTTGGAACCCAGCTCTCGAATCACTCACAGATGATGGAAAGAGATTTATTTTTCCTAGATACACCGCCTGCAGCATTAACATATCATTTGTACAGTATTGGACAGCCACTTCCCTGTGGGTGTGCATTACTATACAACTAGTGCTGTAGTAGGAGAGTATCTAAAAACAGCAAACCACTAGCACCTTTTCAACGCATTTCACCTCTCTCAGTGGCATATCTCCCAACTGTTCCAATTTTCGCAGGATAATCAAATTTTTTTTTGGGACTACCCCACTGTCCCACCTGTGGGTCGCAGTGTCCTGTAGTGGTGGGGTAGTTGGGTGGCTCCTGTCACTTGCTGCACTGCAGCAGTGAATAGACACTATGCACATGCGCACAGCAACAATTAATGGGAGACAGAGAGACTGGGGGCATACCAGCAGCTTATAGAGCGATGGGCATGCCCCTCTAAATGACAAGAACAGGGGTTTGGCTCATGATCACGGCTCTCATGAAGCCACGACCCATTTTCCATTTGGTCCTCCTTTGTCAGCAGCAGATGGGCAGCTGGGCTTCCTACCACTTTTGTTTAATACCTGCAAACATGCATAAAAAGTTATTCCCACATCTCTAAGGTTCCCTCCTGAGCCAGTTAGTGTAATCACTCTCTCTCCAGGGACAGGACACCATTTTATCTTCATATGGTCATCAGCTTCAGACCACCATGTGGCCTCACTAGTGATCTATATAATCAGAGTGCTGTACTTCCATTACATAAATCACTAGTGAGACCACACGAATACTGTGCACAATTATGGGCACCATAATACACAAAAAGGACATCTAGAACTAAAAAAGGAAACCAAACTGATTAAGGGGATAGAGATGCTAGAATATGAGGAAAGGCTAGCTAGGCATGTTTACACTGGAAAAAAGGAGATTAAGAGGGGACATGATTAACATTTACAAATATATAAGGGGTCAATACACAGAGCTAACAGGGAATTGTTTTTGGTAAGATCATCACAAAGGACATGTGAACACCCGCTCAGGTTAGAGGAGAGGAGATTTCACACACAGAGACAGAAAAGTTTCTTCACAGTAAGGACAATACGGATTTGGAATTCCCTGCCTGAGAGAGTAGTAATGGCGGACTCGGTCATTACTTTTAAGAATGGGCTAGATAAATTCCTAATGGATACGGATATACAGGGATATGGTGGGTAAATCATGCACTATAGTATTAAAATAAAAAAATAAAAAAAGGAATTGAATAACGGCTAAACATTTACCACAGTTATAATTAGTCTTAAATATTACTGTGTAGGAGACCACTAACAGGTTGAACTCGATGGACAAATTGTCTTTTTTTTAACCATAGAAACTATGTTACTTTGTTACCCTGCCTCTTGAAGGACATACAATGGGCTCACAATTAAGCCTTAGCTCCTTTTTGAACTGTCTACTCAGTTCATAATTTCTATCTTCCACTTACCCCCACTGGGAGATTCTGGAGTTTAGGGTCCAGGTGGGAAAGTGAGGGCACGGTACCTAGACTTGCATCATCGTTGTCCCATTCCCTGCAGTATGATGCTGTGATTTTCACCATTGGGCCACAGGGGGCGGGGCTATATGGACCACCAACTTTACTGGTATAGAGGACGGGATCCAGAAGACTGATCCACTCTCTCAGGATCCGGTAGAGATTCACAAAATTCTGGAGTCTCCTGGAAATGCAGAGAGCATGAAATATAGTAAAGCATGTATTTTCTGTCTACATTACCATAAATTATCATGTCGCTTGCACTTTTCATGGCGATATTTCAGACATATCTGTGGTGAGCCTATGATTTGATCAATACCATATATCGATATATCCCAAAGGATGGTTTATATTGTCCCTCATTCCGAGTTGTTCGCTCGTTATTTTTCTTCGCATCGCAGCGATTTTCCGCAAACTGCGCATGTGCAATGTTCGCAATACGCCAGCGCCAAGTAAATTTGCAAAGAAGTTTGGAATTTTACTCACGGCTTAACGAAGAAATTTCTTCGTTCTGGTGATCGGAGTGTGATTGACAGGAAGTGGGTGTTTCTGGGCGGAAACTGGCCGTTTTATGGGAGTGTGTGAAAAAATGCTGCCGTTTCTGGGAAAAACGCGGGAGTGGCTGGAGAAACGGGGGAGTGTCTGGGCGAACGCTGGGTGTGTTTGTGACGTCAAACCAGGAACGAAAAGGACTGAACTGATCGCAGTGGCAGAGTAAGTATCGAGCTACTCGAAAACTGCAAAGAAATTTCTGATCGCTATTCTATTCGCTATTTTGCGAATCTTTCGTTCGCAATTCTGCAAAGCTAAGATTCACTCCCAGTAGGTGGCGGCTTAGCGTGTGCAATGCTGCTAAAAGCAGCTAGCGAGCGAACAACTCGGAATGAGGGCCATTGTTCATTATCACTGCTGCTCACAGCGCCAGTTAAAATGATTTTGTTGGTATTTACCAATACTCACCTGTCTGAAGCGTTCCAATGGTTTCCCTTTCCTCATCGTAGCCCTCATCTGTTTTGTCGGCAGCCTAACATTGCCAGTAAAAGGTTACTATGAATTGCTTGCATGCTGCAGATTTTCCACCTGCCAGCGATTCAGTACATGCTTTACAGAAGCCAGAATGAAATTGCTGGATTCCTTTTGCTGGCAATGGGACTATGGGGGCTATTTAATTGAAGTTGGAATTGCTGTCAAGTCGGAATGATGCCAGTTTCCGACTTTTTTTGGGTCGAATCAGGATTCAACCTATTCAACGGAGTTGGCGTTTTTCCGACTTGTCGGCAATTCTGATTTGTCGGAAAACACGTGGATCGCGGATCCACGTGTTTTGTTGAATTATCGGCCAATTCCAACAGTTTTTTGGCCCGTTTTCGACAATGCTGATCAGACTTCAAAAAAAGTTGGATCAGCATAGTCGAAAACAAGAAAAACCTGTCGGAAATGCCCGCTAATTGAATACTGCACTGCCGGATCCTCAACATCAGAGAGGATCCAACATGCATTGAATAGACCCCTGTAGGTAAAACCATTTGTAGATGGCATTAGAATTTTAACTAAAAAAGGGGGAGATGTACTTAACAGTGAAAAGAGTGAAGAAGTGAGCCAGTGGATATCAGGTGCTCTGTATAACTTTATAGTATGCAAATTATAAATGTTACTTCAATGCTGATTGGTTGCCATAGGCAACTTCTCCACTGGCTCACTTCTCCAGTCTTTTCACTGCTTAGTACATCTCCCCCATAGACGTAAATATAGCTTACTGCTGTTTGAAGGAGGTGAGAAGCCACTGATTACTAAGTAGAAACCCACCTGATAAAATGCTGTAACCTGTGCTAACCCCTTTTCCCAATGGATAATAGAGTCCAGTGACATGTAGTGAAGCAGAACCTTTCCTGTTATTCTTCAGTATACGCCAGAGACTATATAAATTATCTGAAGAATACAAAGAATACTGTATATTATAAATATCTTCATTTTATTATTCTAATTATTTGCATAGTCAAAACTCTGTGGTAAAAAGTTTATGACAGATAAGTCAGTGCCTCACCTGCCTATCTTTTCCACATATGTCTGATCAAAACTCACCAAATATCCAACAGTTTATACTGCTGCACCTGAGTATAATGCCCACATGTATATACTGCTGCACCTGTGTATAATGCCCACATGTAAATACTGCTGCATCTGTGTATAATGCCCACATGTATATACTGCTGCACCTGTGTATAATGCCCACATGTAAATACTGCTGCATCTGTGTATAAAGCCCACATGTATATACTGCTGCACCTGTGTATAATACCCACATGTATATAATGCTACACCTGCGTATAATGCCCACATGTATATACTGCTGCACCTGAGTATAATGCCCACATGTATATACTGCTGCACCTGAGTATAATGCCCACATGTATATACTGCTGCACCTGAGTATAATGCCCACATGTATATACTGCTGCACCTGAGTATAATGCCCACATGTATATACTGCTGCACCTGTGTATAATGCCCACATGTAAATACTGCTGCATCTGTGTATAATGCCCACATGTATATACTGCTGCACCTGTGTATAAAACCCACATGTATATACAGCTGCACCTGTGTATAATACCCACATGTATATACTGCTGCACCTGTGTATAATACCCACATGTATATAATGCTACACCTGCGTATAATGCCCACATGTATATACTGCTGCATCTACGTATAATGCCTACATGTATATACTGCTTAACCTGTGTACAATACCCACATGTATATACTGCTGCACCTGTGTATAACACCCACATGTATATACTGCTGCACCTGTGTATAATGTCCAAATGTATATACTGCTGCACCTGTGTATAATACCCACTTGTATATACTGCTGCACCTGAGTATAATGCCCACATGTATATGCTGCTGCACCTGTGTATAATGCCCACATGTATATAGTGCGACACCTGTGTATAATGCCCAGATGCATATACTGCTGCACCTGTGTATAATGCCCAGATGTATATACTGCTGCACCTGCGTATAATGCCCAGATTCATATACTGCTGTACATGTGTATAATGCCCAGATATATATACGGCTACACCTGTGTATAATGCCCAGATGTATATACTGCTGCACCTGTGTATAATGCCCACATGTATATACTGCTGCATCTGTGTATAATGCCCACATGTATATACTGCTGCACCTGTGTATAATGCCCACACGTATATCCTGCTACACCTGTGTATAATGTCCACATGTATATACTGCTGCACCTGTGTGTAACGCCAACATGTATATCCTGCTGCACCTGTGTATAATGCTCACATGTATATACTGCTGCACCTGTGTATAATGCCCACATGTATATCCTGCTGCACCTGTCTATAACGCCCACATGTATATCCTGCTGCACCTGTCTATAACACCCACATGTATATACTGCTGCACCTGTGTATAACGCCCACATGAACCCTTTGGCTCATATATTGTGTGCAAATCTGGCTCTGGTTCTAGCCAGTGCCTCTTGAGCCACCTTCCTCTCCACACATCACTGATTAGATTCCCAAGTGAATGGAATACAAAAAAGGAGCGTTAAATATACAAATGCAACGCAAAGAAAATGATGCCAGAGTTACTGTTTGAGACCTTAAGATGCCAACTGTAACCGGGGATTTATGGTAAAAATCATGTGACCCTTGTCAAACATTGATAGTATAAGGCTGCATGTTTGTGTGATGTAGGATTTGAAGAAAACATTTAGCCTGTTCCCATGGCTTCTGTTCAGACAGAATGCGGTTAATTTACCGGCAGTCGGGGTCCTGTATGTCGGAATACTGATGCCAGAAACCCAACACCAATCAAAATGCCGATACCGGAATTCCGAAATGGCCAGGAGACCGACATCAGAATTACGACTGTTGGAATCCTGACAATACTAGCTATACCGCCATGGTTAGGTTTAGGGCTGGGAGGTTTAGGTTAGGCACCTCCTGGGGAGGTTAGGGTTAGGCTGCTGGAGGTGGGAGGTTGGGGTTAGGATCCGGGGAGGGAGGGTTAGGGAGAGGCGCCCATGGGGGGTCTGGGACTGAGGGTCGACAGCACAAATGTCGACACACCTTAGGTCGACGCCAATTGGTCGACACGCCTTAGGTCGACATGGACAAAAGGTCGACAGGAACAAGGTCGACATGGAAAAAGGTCGACATGAGTTTTTTATGTTTTTTGGGTGTCGTTTTCTTCGTAGAGTGACCGGGAACCCCAATTAGTGCACCGCATCCCCTCGCATGGCTCGCTTCGCTCGTCATGCTTCTGGCATGGTGCCTTCGCTCCGCTACCGCTTCGCTCGGCACACTTTACCGTTCCAATCGTAGTCCACGTGGATCGTTAAGTATGAAAAGGTTCAAAAAAAGAAAAAAATCGTGAAAAATTCATGTCGACCTTTTTCCATGTCGACCTTGTTCCTGTCGACCTTTTGTCCATGTCGACCTTTTGTCCATGTCGACCTAAGGTGTGTAGACCAATTGGTGTCGACCTAAGGTGTGTCGACCTTTGTGCTGTCGACCTGGAATCCGGATACCCCATGGGGATGGTTAGGTTTATGCTGCAGGGGAAGGAGGGTTAGATTTAGGCTGCAGGGGAGGGAGGGTTAGATTTAGGCTGCAGGGAGGGGTGGGTTATGTTTAGGCAGTGCTGAGGAAAGGTTAGGATTAGGCACTATAGTGGGAGGCTAGGGTTAGGCTGCGACAAGTGAGGGTTAGGGTTAGGGGGTAGGGTAGAGGAGAAAACATCCCCAACTCACCCCTGTCGTTAATACAAACTTCAGTATCCCGGTGATGGTCTGCTGTGGCTGGGATACCAAGCGACTGCATTTCTTACTGATTCCTGTTCAGACTGACATGCACAGATACAAGAGGTTATTATTGGGCCTAATTCATAACATAGTTGGCCTTCAGAGCAGGTAAATAGATGATTTTTATGTTATTTTTTTATTTATAACCATAAATGGAATCACCCCTACCACTAATAAAGTAGAGCAATATTTTACAGATGCTATATTAATTTAATTATATTTCCACCGGCCAATAGTAGTTACCAACCTGACATCTCTATCACTGTTGATAACTCAGCAATCATCCCTACCCCACAAGCTCGCTGCCTAGGTTTCATTCTTGACTATGATCTGTCCTTTTTCCCCCACATTCAATCTGTCTCAAGATCATGTTACATTCATCTAAGAAACATATCCAAAATACGACCATATCTTACACAAGACACGGCAAAAACTCTGATCCATGCTCTCAATATCTCCTGCATTGATTATTGTAATAGTCTCCTGACTGGTCTTCCCAAACATAGGCTCTCACCACTACAATCCATTCTGAATGCAGCTACGAGGCTAATCTTCCTCGCTAGACGTTCACCATTGCAGATCAGCTCTGTCAGTCCCTCCATTGGTTACCGGTATTCTACCGTATTAAATTTAAAATACTTTTACTTACATACAAGACTATTAACCAAACTGCACCAACATAATCTCTTCACTCATCTCAAAATATCTCCCTACCCGACCTCTCTGCTCTGCACAAGATCTGCGTCTCTCATCCACATGTATTAGCTGTTCCCACTCAAAATTACAGGACTTTATCCGGGCTTCACCCATTCTGTGGAATGCCCTCCCATGCACAATAAGACTCACCTCTAGTCTCCAAACCTTTAAACGTTCCCTGAAAACTCACCTTTAGACAAGCCTATAAAGTTCTAGACCCACCCACATAACCTTCAGTGCTTCCCTATCTAATTACATCCTCTCTGTACAGTACACATAACATTAAATATCTTGTATTTCTTTACGCTAACACCCTCCTGACCCTTGGCCAACATTGCTGGGTGATCATATCATACAACCCATTAAGAACCTAGCAATCTGGTTGACCATTATGCAATAGTTAGCATCTATCCTTGTGTATCAATGCCTTTTTCCCCATAGGTTGAAAGCTTGCGAGCAGGGCCTTCCTACCTCTATGTCTGTCTGTTGTTACCCAATTTTGTTCTATTACTGTTGTTCTAATTGTAAAGCGCAACGGAATATGCTGCGCTATATAAGAAACTGTTAATAAATAAATAAATAAATAAATATAGTTTGTATACATTTCTTGGGGAGAAACTGCCCCTAATCTCTCAAGGAAGTCTAAACATTTGTTAAATTTGTTAAGTATACCCTTATAGAAAAAAAAATAAAATAAATAAATATATATATATATATATATATATATATATATACACTGCTCAAAAAAATGAAGGGAACACTAAAATAACACATCCTAGATCTGAATGAATGAAATATTATTATTAAATACTTTGTTCTTTACATAGTTGAATGTGCTGACAACAAAATTACACAAAAATTATCAATGAAAATCAAATTTATTAACCCATGGAGGTCTGGATATGGAGTCACACTCAAAATTAAAGTGGAAAAACACACTACAGGCTGATCCAACTTTGATGTAATGTCCTTAAAACAAGTCAAAATGAGGCTCAGTAGTGTGTGTGGCCTCCACATGCCTGTATGACCTTCCTACAATGCCTGGGCATGCTCCTGATGAGGTGGCGGATGGTCTCCTGAGGGATCTCCTCCCAGACCTGGACTAAAGCATCCGCCAACTCCTGGACAGTCTATGGTGGCGTTGGTGGATGGAGCGAGACATGGTGTCCCAGATGTGCTCAATTGGATTCAGGTCTGGGGAACGGGTGGGCCAGTCCATAGCATCAATGCCTTAGTCTTGCAGGAACTGCTGAAACACTCCAGCCACATGAGGTCTAGCATTGTCTTGCATTAGGAGGAACCCAGGGCCAACCGCACCAGCATATGGTCTCACAAGTAGTGATGAGCGAGGTTCGGTTTTACTCGGTTTTACTCGGTTTTACTCGGTTCTCAAAACGGCATCTTATTGGCTATCCAAAACACGTGACATCCGTGAGCCAATAAGATGCCGTTTTGAGAACCGAGTAAAACCGAGTAAAACCGAGTAAAACCGAATCCGCTCATCACTACTCACAAGGGGTCTGAGGATCTCATCTCGGTGCCTAAAGGCAGTCAGGCTACCTCTGGCGAGCACATGGAGGGCTCTGCGGGCCCCCAAAGAAATGCCACCACACACCATTACTGACCCACTGCCAAACCGGTCATGATGGAGGATGTTGTAGGCTGCAGAATGTTCTCCTTGGCGTCTCCAGACTCTGTCACTTCTGTCACATGTGCTCAGTGAGAACCTGCTTTCATCTGTGAAGAGCACAGGGTGCCAGTGGCGAATTTGCCAATCTTGGTGTTCTCTGGCAAATGCCAAACGTCCTGCACTGTGTTGGGCTGTAAGCACAACCCCCACCTGTGGACGTCGGGCCCTCATACCACCCTCATGGAGTCTGTTTCTGATCGTTTGAGTAGACACATGCACATTTGTGGCTTGCTGGAGGGCATTTTGCTGGGCTCTGGCAGTGCTCCTCCTGTTCCTCCTTGCACAAAGCGGAGGTATCGGTCCTGCTGCTGGGTTGTTGCCCTCCTACGGCCTCCTCCACGTCTCCTGATGTACTGGCCTGTCTCCTGGTAGCGCCTCCATGCTCTGGACACTAAGCTGACAGACACAGCAAACCTTCTTGCCACAGCTAGCATTGATGTGCCATACTGGATGAGCTGCACTACCTGAGCCACTTGTGTGGGTTGTAGACTCCATCTCATGCTACCACTAGAGTGAAAGCACTGCCAGCTTTCAAAAGTGACCAAAACATCAGCCAGAAAGCATAGGAGCTGAGAAGTGGTCTGTGGTCACCACCTGCAGAACAACTCCTTTATTGGGGGTGTCTTGCTAACTGCCTATAATTTCCACCTGTTGTCTATTCCATTTGCACAACAGCATGTGAAATTGATTGTCAATCAGTGTTGCTTTCTAAGTGGACAGTTTGATTTCACAGAAGTGTGATTGACTTGGAGTTACATTGTGTTGTTTAAGTGTTCCCTTTATTTTTGTGAGCAGTATGTATATAATAAGAATTTACTTACCGATAATTCTATTTCTCGGAGTCCATAGTGGATGCTGGGGTTCCTGAAAGGACCATGGGGAATAGCGGCTCCGCAGGAGACAGGGCACAAAAAGTAAAGCTTTAGGATCAGGTGGTGTGCACTGGCTCCTCCCCCTATGACCCTCCTCCAAGCCTCAGTTAGGATACTGTCCCCGGACGAGCGTACACAATAAGGAAGGATTTTGAATCCCGGGTAAGACTCATACCAGCCACACAAATCACACTGTACAACCTGTGATCTGAACCCAGTTAACAGTATGATAACAGCGGAGCCTCTGAAAAGATGGCTCACAACAATAATAACCCGATTTTTGTAACTATGTACAAGTATTGCAGATAATCCGCACTTGGGATGGGTGCCCAGCATCCACTACGGACTCCGAGAAATAGAATTATCGGTAAGTAAATTCTTATTTTCTCTATCGTCCTAGTGGATGCTGGGGTTCCTGAAAGGACCATGGGGATAATACCAAAGCTCCCAAACGGGCGGGAGAGTGCGGATGACTCTGCAGCACCGAATGAGAGAACTCCAGGTCCTCCTTAGCCAGGGTATCAAATTTGTAGGATTTTACCAACGTGTTTGCCCCTGACTAAATAGCCGCTCGGCAAAGTTGTAAAGCCGAGACCCCTCGGGCAGCCGCCCAAGATGAGCCCACCTTCCTTGAGGAATGGGCATTTACATATTTTGGCTGTGGCAGGCCTGCCACAGAATGTGCAAGCTGAATTGTATTACACATCCAACTAGCAATAGTTTGCTTAGAAGCAAGAGCACCCAGTTTGTTGGGTGCATACAGGATAACAGCAAGTCAGTTTTCCTGACTCCAGCCGTCCTGGAACCTATATTTACAGGGCCCTGACAACATCTAGCAACCTGGAGTCCTCCAAGTCCCTAGTAGGCGCAAGGCACCAAAATAAGCTGGTTCAGGTGAAACACTGACACCACCTTAGGGAGAGAACTGGGGACGAGTCCGCAGCTCTGCCCTGTCCAAATGGACAAACAGATATGGGCTTTTTTGAGAAAAAAACCACCAATTTGACACTCGCCTGGTCCAGGCCAGGGCCAAGAGCATGGTCACTTTTCATGTGAGATGCTTCAAATCCACAGATTTGACTGGTTTTAAACCAATGTGATTTGAGGAATCCCAGAACTACGTTGAGATCCCACAGTGCCACTGGAGGCACAAAAGGGGGTTGTATATGCAATACTCCCTTGACAAACTTCTGGACTTCAGGAACTGAAGCCACTTCTTTCTGGAAGAAAATCGACAGGGCCGAAATTTGAACCTTAATGGACCCCAATTTGAGGCCCATAGACACTCCTGTTTGCAGGAAATGCAGGAATCGACCGAGTTGAAATTTCTTCGTGGGGCCTTTCTGGCCTCACACCACGCAACATATTTTTGCCACATGTGGTGATAATGTTGTGCGGTCACCTCCTTTCTGGCTTTGACCAGGGTAGGAATGACCTCTTCCGGAATGCCTTTTTCCCTTAGGATCCGGCGTTCCACCGCCATGCCGTCAAAACGCAGCTGCGGTAAGTCTTGGAACAGACATGGTACTTGCTGAAACAAGTCCCTTCTTAGCGGCAGAGGCCATAAGTCCTCTGTGAGCATCTCTTGAATTTCCGGGTACCAAGTCCTTCTTGGCCAATCCGGAGCCCTGAGTATAGTTCTTACTCCTCTACGTCTTATAATTCTCAGTACCTTAGGTATGAGAAGCAGAGGATGGAACACATACACCGACTGGTACATCCACGGTGTTACCAGAACGTCCACAGCTATTGCCTGAGGGTCTCTTAACCTGGCGCAATACCTGTCCCGTTTTTTGTTCAGACGGGACGCCATCATGTCCACCTTTGGTATTTCCCAACGGTTCACAATCATGTGGAAAACTTCCCGATGAAGTTTCCACTCTGCCGGGTGGAGGTCGTGCCTGCTGAGGAAGTCTGCTTCCCAGTTTCCATTCCCGGAATGAAACACTGCTGACAGTGCTATCACATGATTTTCCGCCCAGCGAAAAGTCCTTGCAGTTTTTTGCCATTGCCCTCCTGCTTCTTGTGCCGCCCTGTCTATTTACGTGGGCGACTGCCGTGATGTTTTTCCCACTGGATCAATACCGGCTGACCTTGAAGCAGAGGTCTTGCTAAGCTTAGAGTATTATAAATTTACCCTTAGCTCCAGTATATTTATGTGGAGAAAAGTCTCCAGACTTGATCACACTCCCTGGAAATTTTTTCCTTGTGTGACTGCTCCCCAGCCTCTCGGGCTGGCCTCCGTGGTCACCAGCATCCAATCCTGAATGCCGAATCTGCGGCCCTCTAGAAGATGAGCACTCTGTAACCACCACAGGAGAGACACCCTTGTCCTTGGATATAGGGTTATCCGCTGATGCATCTGAAGATGCGATCCGGACCATTTGTCCAGCAGATCCCACTGAAAAATTCTTGCGTGAAATCTGCCGAATGGAATTGCTTCGTAGGAAGTCACCATTTTTACCAGGACCCTTGTGCAATGATGCACTGATTTTAGGAGGTTCCTGACTAGCTCGGATAACTCCCTGGCTTTCTCTTCCGGGAGAAACACCTTTTTCTGGACTGTGTCCAGAATCATCCCTAGGCACAGCAGACTTGTCGTCGGTATCAGCTGCGATTTTGGAATATTTAGAAACCACCCGTGCTGTTGTAGCAGTATCCGAGATAGTGCTACTCCGACCTCCAACTGTTCCCTGGACTTTGCCCTTATCAGGGGATCGTCCAAGTAAGGGATAATTAAGACGCCTTTTCTTCGAAGAAGAATCATCATTTCGGCCATTACCTTGGTAAAGACCCGGGGTGCCGTGGACAATCCAAACGGCAGCGTCTGAAACTGATAGTGACAGTTCTGTACCACGAACCTGAGGTACCCTTAGTGAGAAGGGCAAATTTGGGACATGGAGGTAAGCATCCCTGATGTCTCGGGACACTATATAGTCCCCTTCTTCCTGGTTCGTTATCACTGCTCTGAGTGACTCCATCTTGATTTGAACCTTTGTAAGTGTTCAAATTTTTTTAGATTTAGAATAGGTCTCACCTAGCCTTCTGGCTTCAGTACCACAATATAGTGTGGAATAATACCCCTTTTCTTGTTGTAGGAGGGGTAATTTAATTATCACCTGCTGGGAATACAGCTCGTGAATTGTTTACCATACTGCCTCCTTGTCGGAGGGAGACCTTGGTAAACCAGACTTCAGGAGCCTGCGAAGGGGAAACGTCTCGACATTCCAATCTGTACCCCTGGGATACTACTTGTAGGATCCAGGGGTCCTGTACGGTCCCAGCGTCATGCTGAGAGCTTGGCAGAAGCGGTGAAACGCTTCTGTTCCTGGGAATGGGCTGCCTGCTGCAGTCTTCTTCCCTTTCCTCTATCCCTGGGCAGATATGACTCTTATAGGGACGAAAGGACTGAGGCTGAAAAGACGGTGTCTTTTTCTGCAGATGTGTGACTTAGGGTAAAAACGGTGGATTTTCCAGCAGTTGCCGTGGCCACCAGGTCCGATGGACCGACCCCAAATAACTCCTCTTCCTTTATACGGCAATACACCTTTGTGCCGTTTGGAATCTGCATCACCTGACCACTGTCGTGTCCATAAACATCTTCTGGCAGATATGGACATCGCACTTACTCTTGATGCCAGAGTGCAAATATCCCTCTGTGCATCTCGCATATATAGAAAATGCATCCTTTAAATGCTCTATAGTCAATAAAATACTGTCCCTGTCAAGGGTATCAATATTTTTAGTCAGGGAATCCGACCAAGCCACCCCAGCTCTGCACATCCAGGCTGAGGCGATCGCTGGTCGCAGTATAACACCAGTATGTGTGTATATACTTTTTATGATATTTTCCAGCCTCCTGTCAGCTGGCTCCTTGAGGACGGCCCTATCTATAGACGGTACCGCCACTTGTTTTGATAAGCGTGTGAGCGCCTTATCCACCCTAAGGGGTGTTTCCCAACGGGCCCTAACTTCTGGCGGGAAAGGGTATACCGCCCATAATTTTCTATCGGGGGGAACCCACGCATCATCACACACTTCATTTAATTTATCTGATTCAGGAAAAACTACGGTAGTTTTTTCACATCCCACATAATACCCTCTTTTGTGGTACTTGTAGTATCAGAAATATGTAACACCTCCTTCATTGCCCTTAACGTGTGGCCCTAATAAGGAATACGTTTGTTTATTCACCGTCGACACTGGATTCAGTGTCCATGTCTGTGTCTGTGTCGACCGACTAAAGTAAACGGGCGTTTTAAAACCCCTGACGGTGTTTTTGAGACGTCTGGACCGGTACTAATTGTTTGTCGGCCGTCTCATGTCGTCAACCGACCTTGCAGCGTGTTGACATTATCACGTAATTCCCTAAATAAGCCATCCATTCCGGTGTCGACTCCCTAGAGAGTGACATCACCATTACAGGCAATTGCTCCGCCTCCTCACCAACATCGTCCTCATACATGTCGACACACACGTACCGACACACAGCACACACACAGGGAATGCTCTGATAGAGGACAGGCCCCACTAGCCCTTTGGAGAGACAGAGGGAGAGTTTGCCAGCACACACCAAAAACGCTATAATTATATAGGGACAACCTTATATAAGTGTTTTCCCTTATAGCATCTTTTATATATTTCTAACGCCAAATTAGTGCCCCCCCTCTCTGTTTTAACCCTGTTTCTGTAGTGCAGTGCAGGGGAGAGCCTGGGAGCCTTCCCTCCAGCCTTTCTGTGAGGGAAAATGGCGCTGTGTGCTGAGGAGATAGGCCCCGCCCCTTTTTTGACGGGCTCGTCTCCCGCTCTTTAATGGATTCTGGCAGGGGTTAAATATCTCCATATAGCCCCCGGAGGCTATATGTGAGGTATTTTTAGCCAAAAAAGGTTTTCATTTGCCTCCCAGGGCGCCCCCCTCCCAGCGCCCTGCACCCTCAGTGACTGCCGTGTGAAGTGTGCTGAGAGGAAATGGCGCACAGCTGCAGTGCTGTGCGCTACCTTAAGAAGACTGAGGAGTCTTCTGCCGCCGATTCTGGACCTCTTCTCGTTTCAGCATCTGCAAGGGGGCCGGCGGCGAGGCTCCGGTGACCATCCAGGCTGTACCTGTGATCGTCCCTCTGGAGCTAATGTCCAGTAGCCAAAGAAGCCAATCCATCCTGCATGCAGGTGAGTTCACTTCTTCTCCCCTAAGTCCCTCGTTGCAGTGATCCTGTTGCCAGCAGGACTCACTGTAAAATAAAAAACCTAAACTAAACTTTTCTAAGCAGCTCTTTAGGAGAGCCACCTAGATTGCACCCTTCTCGGCCGGGCACAAAAATCTAACTGAGGCTTGGAGGAGGGTCATAGGGGGAGGAGCCAGTGCACACCACCTGATCCTAAAGCTTTACTTTTTGTGCCCTGTCTCCTGCGGAGCCGCTATTCCCCATGGTCCTTTCAGGAACCCCAGCATCCACTAGGACGATAGAGAAATATATATATATATATATCCTTTATACATTGTTTAATACAGTACATATTTTTCAGCAATAAACTGCTGTTTACTTATATTACATTATAACAACATTGTGCAATGTCCTTTACTTGATTAAGCTATATTTTCTTGGATAAGATGTATGAACGCAATATTAAAATTCCCAAAAGATTACACCAACCTGGCAGTATTAAAAACTATTTGCTTGTCACCAAACCTAATAAAAAAATAATAATAAAAATTAAAAGAATATTATAATTTTTGCTTTAAATTACTTAAGGTATGGTAGATAGGGCACTGTAGCCACAAACATTACTAGAGTAGGTGCATGTTTTAGTATGTCATTGTAGAGTTACATCATTTTTAGACAGACGTCTATATCCTATATCTTGTCAAGTGTTGAACGTCTGCTGGAAACACATTTGAAGTTATCAAGAAAACCTGCTGCCCTATGCTTCAGAATAGCACATTTTATTGACAGGTAAGGAATCTGCAGATGTGTGTTATATTTTTTTTTGCTGGCACCTATGTTACAAACTGTTTCCTTACCAGGGAGAACTTGAGTGATTCTCGGAAATTTTAGCAAGGTAACAAGTCAGCAGTATTTTCTCGTCTGCTCTTGCCAAGGTTTTCTCACCCTCTATGAAGGTATGAAAGAGCATGGGTAGCTTGGAATCATGGGGACAAACCAATGTGATGACGATAGTATTAAATTCACAGACCAGCAGTGACAATAGGAAAGTGTCAGAGTGAGAGGAAGGTGACATCCTGGCTGGCAGCTTTAAATTCATTTCATTTCTTTTGTTCTGTGTTACTATTTGGGAAATGAAGCAGTTGAGCAATTTGTGGAATGCAGACAAAAGTATTACAGCCAATCAGGAGACAAGGTCAAGGGGATAATAAAGCATTGCATCTCATCAATAGTAATGGAGAATTAGGGGGACATTTATTAAGCAGTGATAAGGGCGGAGAAGTGAGCCAGTGGAGAAGTTGCCCGTGGCAACCAATCAGCACTGAAGTAACATCTATAATTTGCATACTATAAAATTATACAGAGCTGCTGATTGGTTGATGGGGCAACTTCTCCACTGGCTCACTTCTCCGCTCTTATCACTGCTTAGTAAATGTCCTCCTTTGGTATCGTTCTAGCAGATTCTTACTTTGTAAATCAGTAACGTGCGGCTTAGTGAAGTGTTCTACATATCGATTACTAGATCCCATAGTACAGTACACACTATACATTTATAATGTATGTAAGGGATTCCAGATGAAGCGGTGACCTCATATGTCCAATTGTGGAGCACCGTGTAGGTACTTCCCTCCAGATACAGCATGGTATCAAAAAGGAGCAGTCGGTAGTGTCAGAAAGGAGAATAGTAATGGTCAGTGTGGACTCCCCCCCCAGCAATTACAAAAGAGAGACTTTGAATGAGTGCTCCTTCACCTGGCTGGGTAACTGGTCATTCCTGGCACAGTGGCCTCAGATCCTGATTCTCACACCATGGTGAAACAATTGACCTTGCATGGGTGTAAGGTCCACCTAAGCCCATTGGGAAATGAGGAAGGAGGGCTCATGCTGTACACAGAGGACGTTCGTCACAGAATAAACAAAGCAATTGTATTATACTCTTCACACAATGCCTGATATCAGTTTTAATTAACTCAGCAAGTCACAGAAATCAAGACAACCAGACATACACATTGAAGCATACATAGGGATTAATATTTTGTAATAGAAAACATTAAAGTACTCAATGACAAATATATCTCATTTACTGGGTCCTTATTTACTGGGATATTGAGAACAACCCAGATCTTCTATTATTTCTCTCAGAACTAATCTGTTTATCTGCTTAGGAGACAGGGCACCTGTTTCCTGTTCAATGTAAGCACTTTCCTTCTATGAGGAGAACTGAGACCAGTATAGACTCACACACACATTGTGCCAATTTGTGGTAGGAAAACAGGTTTGTTCAGTGAGAAAATGGGTTGGTTTATGATGGAAATTGACTTTGTAGTTGAGTTCTGTTAGAGACAAGGGCTTCTAATTGCCAGTATTAAACTGAGATGTGGGTCTAGCACCTGAACGTAACCAATGTGCCCACAGTATAGGAACGCAGGCTCCAGCTTTATTGGATGTTCAGTGGGCCCCCATGACTAATGCCTAACTCTATGGGGCAATTTCCTAGTGGACCAGTGGCTTATAGGTACTGTAAGTGGAAAGGACTCAAGAATGCCTACCTTTGGTCAGAAAGCGGTACCACGGAGCTTCATAAAGCTGTTTCGCTTCCCGCTGCTGACAACCCTTTCTGAAGGCCAGGTCTGATCCTCAATTTGGTTCTTGATATCTTCTAACATGAGCTTGTTGACCACTGCTGTCAGCCCAGTAACAGGGCGCTGCTGCACCCACCCCCTTAACGGCACTCAAGCCATACCTCCCAACATTACCCTCTCCAGGAGGGACAGAACGCTCTGCTCCTGGACTTTTTATATTAAGTTACGATTGCCCTCACCTGTGCTAAAACACTTTTGTTAGAGTGTCTTACAGATGCTCCAAGCTGTAGAACAGCTCTCATGGCACTAGGAGAGAAGACATAATGTGTTTCTCCCAACACAGTGTGGGTGCCATGAGCTGGGGCAGGGAACAGACTTTAGTAGAAGTCAAGTATGGCTGGTATCGACAACAGACCATCCAGCTGTGTGTGATGGCACTGGCTGTACCCCACTCCTAACATCCCTAGCAGCTGTCCTCAGAGCTTTGCCACAGTTGGATTGGGTCCTCACACTCTTCTGGCTTTGTTACATTGGCTTCTTGCTTGAGCTCATCATCTCCTTCAGTTGGATCTTCTCTTGTTGTATTAGTCGTCCACTCATGTATGTATGTATGTATGTATGTATGACAAGGATAACATTCCCACCAACATCACAGCCACCACCACCACCACCACCACCACCACAAACCAGGGAGAAAACACGGCAGAATGCATACATGGATTCATACTGTTTTTTCCAATTTGTGACCATACCATGTGCATATCACAGCAGATATCAAGATTCATCAGACCAAGCTATATTTTTACAATCTTCAGCTGTCCAGTGTTGGTGAGCCTGTTTCCTCTATAGCATCAATTTCCTGTTCTTAACTGACAGGAATTGAACCCAGTGTGTTCTTCTGCTGCTGCTATCCATCCACATCAAGATTGTCCCTTTTGCATTCTCCCATGTGGATTCCTTATGGTCTTCTTCTGTCTTCCAAGCTAGTGGACGGTGTTGTCTGGGGATGCCTGGTTGGCTACTTTACCACTGCTTACATGTCTGCTTATATTTCAGTAGACCATTTCATCTGGTATATGCTGGAGGAGAGGCTGTCTGGAGATGAAGTCGTGGTCAGTATCAGACCACTCTCTCTGGTAGGGAACCCTAAGCTGTGTACCATTATGTATGTCATTTGTATAGTTGTACTGTCCTATGAAATGTCTTTTGTTTTCTGAGATACTCAGGAGAACTTGAGATCCATAAAGACATTTGGGCTTCGAGAAGAACCTGACTATTAAATATTTTTTATTGTGGGACATTCTGTAGAAGTTCATCGTTGACCGACCTATTTGATCATCTTATTATGGGTCACGAACTCCATGGCAAGCAAAAAGTTTGTTGACAGTCTGTGATTCTTTTTTCTGTAACAAACCCAATCTAAGGGGCAAATTCAGTACAGAATGCAAAAATTACAAATTAGCAAAAATTGCGAGCAAAAGCAAAATTGCGAAAGCACGCCCAAACGGAAAAACGGCAACACTAATTTAATTTAACAAAAAGAAGATGGCCTTGTGAAATGTGCAAATGTTGCGAAAACCATCTTAATAATCGCAATTTTTGCATACATATTACAAATGTACGCAATTTTTGCGTACATGTTTCTGATGTTGCATTTTTTGCTAACAACAGTGTTTTTCCCTTAAAAATTGCACAACCTACACCTGCACCCAAATTAAAGAAACTACTCAACATTTGTCAATAAATTCAATCATCACTTAATTGGTCAAATGATCTTGTGGTAATTCAGCAATTATTATCTTAAAGACACCATAGTGTTTTTCTTCAAACATTGACTAATGCCCATAACTGTGTTCAAATAGATTCAACTAGAGAAAGTGTGAATTCTAGCCTCTAAACCCTACACAACAACAATTATTGGTATATGTTTTAACAAACACACTTTTTTTTGGAGTCAAAATATTTTAATTCGGAAACAACAGTAAAGGGGGGTACTCACGGAGCGATCACTGCTTAAAATCTAAGCAATCTGCTTAGATTTTAAGCCTGATCACTCCGTGTGAACCCCCTACAGCGATAGCGATGCGCAGCCCCGTACATCGCTATCGCTGGTGCTAGATTGGCCTCCTGTGCAGGCCAATCTAGCGGGTCGCTCATTTCACCCGCTGGGTGAAATGAGCGGCCCCCCCGTCTCCCCCCGCACGCTCACCACACATCGCGCTGTGCTGAGCGGCGGGAGAGATGTGTGCTGAGCGGTACGCTCAGCACACATCTCTCCCGCATCGGCCAGTGAGTACTGGCCTTAACATTTTTATAAGAAATAAAAAAAAATAGTGTTTTTTTGATTGTGAAGTGGTCAAACATTACATATTGTTGTTTATTTGCTTTTATTTACATACCTTACTTTAAGGAATTATGTGTAAATATCTGTTTCAATAAGTATACAAATGGAGCAGAATTTGCAAAACTTGAAAATAAAAAGATGGTGTTGCTGTTCTTCAACATATGTTTGTGTGTAGCGCACAAATAAAATAAATAAAATGTATGTGGGTATGTTTTGTTTAACAAAAAAATGTTGGTTGCTTAAAAACAAAAACAAAAATGTTAGGAAGCTAAATGTCATTCAGCAGATACTACTAAGCAAAATGCTTGTAAAGGTTATTTTACATTTGCTTCTATCAAATAGTGTGGTTGTCAAACCTCGATTGTTAGTAAGTGTAAACACAAATCGGGTAGTAACATATATTTTCACAATCAACATGTGTTACAGAGTTAAACAATACCTTACATGTTTCTAGGTTCCAATACAGCTGAATGAATTGATTTGTGGTCTGAGGCGTGAGCTTCTTCAGCTGGGTGTAATGAAGCAATGATTGCAGTATACATGCAGTCTACAACTGAGGTCAGCTTGTGCAATTTTTAAGGTAGACCTGTAGTCACTCAGAAACTGCACATCAGAAATGTGTGATCTGTTGTAAAAATTGCGAATGCACCGGCCACCGACCATCAGCATACACCCACAACACGCCCCACAACACGCCCCTGAACGTAGTTTTTGCGAGTCCAGCCCTTTAGTACTCCCCCTACATGCCTACTTTTCGTAGTGCATATGCAGTCTTTGCTAAGTCTCAGAAATTGGTTTATTTTCTCGGTTTTTGCTATTTAACTTGCAGAATTTGCGTTTTTACGCTTTTTTTGCTAAATTTGCTGATTTGCGATCCTTGCTGAATTAGGCCCTAAACTCATGTCCCCCAGGAATAGAACAAAATACACGCTCTGATGTACCATTCTCCCCATTTGGCCTCTCTGACTTGAGACTCAAACCGTTACTGTTGCTGCACTTTCATCTTGCCAGACCTCAAGGAGATTCATTACCCTGACCCACTTGCTATTTTAATTTTTCCCCAATTGATAGAGCCTATAATTGACTGGACATACAGTCTCTGTTACCTCATGTGGCCCTTATCAGTAAGCAAATCAATTTTCCCTTTGTTGTGTACCACTGTTCTAGTATAATTCTTGTCGAAAGAGGAGCGCGCTACTGTGTAGAATCCATGTTGTTCCTCCACTGTGGATTCATTCCTTGTACCAAAATGGCTGCCAACCTAAGTACTGCACATGTGCGACACTTAGGGTTGCCACCTCATCCCTTTAATTCTGGACACATATTAATTACACAGGTTCTGTGGCTGATTAAAACCAGGTGAAAAGGATTCTTGAAGTCAGCCAGCCACAGAACCTGTGTAATTAATATGTGTTGTATGGCATCTTCTGCTATGTACAGAAACTTATCTTCATGCCTGTACACATATATTTCCGGGATCCGGATTGAAAGTCGACAGTAACTAGGTCAACAATGTCTAGGTGGACCACTATTGGTCGACAGTAACTAGGTCGACAGGGTGTCTAGGTCGACAGGGTCTTTAGGTCGACATGTTCTAGGTCGACAGGTCAAAAGGTCGACATGAGTTTTTCACATTTTTTTTCTTTTTTTGAACCTTTTCATACTTAACGATCCACGTGGACTACGATTGGAACGGTAATCTGTGCCGAGCGAAGCGGTAGCGGAGCGAAGGCACCATGCCTGAAGCATGGCGAGCGAACGCGGTGCACTAATTGGGGTTCCCGGTCACTCTACGAAGAAAACTACACCAAAATAACATTAAAAACTCATGTCGACCTTTTGACCTGTCGACATAGAACATGTCGACCTAAAGACCCTGTTGACCTAGACACCCTGTCGACCTAGTTACTGTCGACCAATAGTGGTCGACCTAGACATTGTCGACCTAGTTACTGTCGACTTTCAATACCACACCCTATATTTCCAGCAGTTCTGTAATTTCCTCACTTGGCTTCAACAGTACAAAGCTCCCGGGCAACATGTATAAAATATACACAATACATTAATTATAGTAACAATTAATGTTATTACTATGAATACACACCCTCTTTCTGTATGCCATCTATTGTCTTAGCTGCTTTGGCGCAATTAAAAAAGTGGGTTATGTTCTTTCTTTGTGATATAGGTTGATACTTACATATCTGATATGAATGGAATCAGAAGGATTTGGGATTTTTCTGTATTTAGGAATGTTTACATGCCATAATGAGATATCTTAGGGATGGTAACTAAGTCTAAACACAAAATACATTTATTTTTTATATACACCTTATACACACAGCCTGAAGGTAATTTTCTACAATATTGTTATTCATTTTGTGCATGAACCAATGTGTGCATTGATCCATCGGAAAGCAAAGGTGTCACTATCTTAGTTGCATTCCAAAAATATTGAATTCCAGAATATTTTGAGAGCGATATTAGGACTGAGGGGGTTGAGAGAGAGACTGAGGACTGAGGGGGGTGAGAGAGATAGAGAGAGACTGAGGACTGAGGGGGCGAGAGAGAGCGATATATAAGGACTGAGGGGTAGAGAGAGAGAGATATAATTAAGAACTGAGGGGGGATGGAGAGAGAGAGAGAGAGAGAGAGAGAGAGAGAGGTATAAGGTCTGGGGGAGGAGGGGGAGAGAAATAAGGACTTAGGGACAGGGTGGGGGGGTGAGAACTGAGGGATGGGAGGAGGATGGAGTACAGCCACTGAGTCCTGCTGCTGCCTGCCGCTGCCACCTCCACCTCAATCCCGGGACTCCTGTGATTGAGCGTTTTTCAATCCCAAAATTGATGAAACGGTTCATGATTAGCCCCCCTAGTGCCAGCCATTCAGCTCTCTAAACTGGGATTTGAAATTAATAATTTCTTGTCCCTTTTACAAACTGAAACGTGAATTATGTTCACTATAAAATGTAAATATTATAATCTCTAGCCACAAATTTATATACCAAAAGCTAAATCCTCATTAGGACAATTGCCATTTGTGAATGGAATCCATTAATTTTGCTGTCTCCAAACTGTGCCTGCGAACTAGGACTTGCCCAGGTTGCATTGTTATAGGTACACTTCTGATTCAGGAGTAGTCCTTACCCCCGTATCTTGCCCTTGGTCAATATGGTGGTCACAGTTTCCATGGCAACTAATGATCTTTTTAATGACAGGTGCTCCAGCTGTGCCGACCACACAATGCTGTGTCATTCTCTGAGGTAATTTGCTGGGAGTAAAAATATAATAGGTGTGCAGTTAAAAAGGATTCCTGGGGATGTGTCTGATTTATAGTTAAAAGTTCAATATACATAATATTTGCTGAGGCAATTTTTTTTTTAAGAACTATGCCGCTATTAAAACAGTATCTCTCTTAGGACAAAGCATAAGAAAAGGCAAAGCTCTTTGAGACTCTATACATAAAAAGATTATCAAGTGAATGTGTGGGGCACACAGCATGATGTCAGAATACATTAGGTGTTTGACTCACGGCTCAAAAAGCTGAATTGTATTATGCTTAGTACAACTCAGCTGGTCTGAAACACTTTGATAATGCTGAATAATAAGAAGCGAGCAATGTAGCACATTTTAGACTGGACTGAGTGATTGTATTGGCATAGGCAGAGAATGCCTGGCGAGATTTCAGCCTTAGAGTAGGCTCAGAAAATGCACAGGACATGCTTATCCACTTCAGAAAGTTAGGAAACACAAGCGACAGTAGCCATTCTCATCCTGTACAGATGTGTCTGGCTACCTGTAAGACTCTGAAGCAGATGTATTTCTGTATTTTAGTACCATAAACTGATTACAAAAGTTAACACTGCTTCATCCTTCTGGACCTCTTTATCCAGCGATAGTTGCCACTTCATCTCCAAATTATACCTCTCTTCACTTAAGTCCCAGGTCTGACCCATGATTTGGAACACAGCTCGAAACCGGGTCATATAACCGGGACTGCCCCATTTCAACTACTGCACCGACTGAGATGTATAACAATAGAGGTGCAAAATCTAAAACCCACTCTTTAGGGGTTACTTACTACCCATTCAAGGGAAGGAGAAGGGAAAGACACTACACCAGGCGAGGAGGACAAAACCATAGGAAGAGGTTGTGGTAAAAGACCTCCTGTACTACGAAAGACATAGTTATAAGTCTATCATGATATCAACTTTCTCAGATGGTGCCCAGTATGCTTAATAGAGGACTATCTTTTGTGCTGACCGTAAAGCTTGACATGTTACACTGGCAAGTAGAGCATATATATATATATATATATATATATATATATTTATTTCTTATACGTCCTAGAGGATGCTGGGGTCCACTTCAGTACCATGGGGTATAGATGGTTCCGCAGGAGCCATGGGCACTTTAAGACTTTTCAAGGGTGTGAACTGGCTCCTCCCTCTATGCCTCTCCTCCAGACCTCAGTTTTAGAAATGTGCCCAGGCAGACTGGATGCACTCCAGGGGAGCTCTACTGAGTTTCTCTGAAAAGACTTATGTTAGGTTTTTTATTTTCAAGGAGGACTGCTGGCAACACTCTCCCTGCTTCGTGGGACTGAGGGGGCAGAAGTAGGAACCAACTTCCTAAAGAGTTTCATGGCTCTGCTTCTGGCTGACAGGACACCATTAGCTTCTGAAGGGAACTGAACGCTAGCTGTGCCTAGATGCTCACTCCCACAGTACGCCGTCACCCCCCTTGCAGAGCCAGAAGTCAGAAGACAGGTTAGTGTTAGAAGAGAGATCTTCAATTAAGGTGACGGCTAAAGGTACCACGCGGCTGGCGGGAGCGCAGCGCGCCGTTACTGCCCACACATACACAGGCACTGCAGGGTGCAGGGCGCTGGGGGGGCGCCCTGGGCAGCATATTACCTACAAAACTGGCTGACAAGGGGCATAAGATGCCGAGGCACAGCTCTACCCCCACCAGTATAAAAAATTACCTCAGAAATGCTGAGGAGAGATGCGCCATTACGGGGGCGGAGCTTCCTCCTCAGTCAGCAAGCACACTGCTCAGCGCCATTTTCTCTCTCTCCTCAGGCTGCAGAGACAACGCTAGTCCTCCTCCACTACTGAATACATGTACCAGGGTGCAAAAAAGGGGGGGCACAGTAAATTTGGTGCTTTATAGTGTGTATTTACATCATAAAAAGCGTTGCATGTCATTGGGCTTGTTATGTTTCACAGGCAGTGTGTTACTGGCGCTGGGTTGTGAACTGGCAAATCCTATCTGTGTCCTTCTGACAGATTTTACTGTGGGTCTGTCCCCTATAAGTCCCGGAGTGTCTGTGGTGTGTTTGTGCACGTGTGTGACATGTCTGAGGCAGGGAGCTCTTCCTCTGAGGGAGCCGTTTTAGGGACACAGAGTTGTAATGTGGTGGCGCTGACAGCTCACCACGATCCTGAATGGGTGAAAGAATTACGTGATAGTGTGAATCATATCAGTAAGAGATTGGATAAGTCTGAGTCTCATGCAGAGAGCTGGAGAAAATCAGTGGAAGATGTGATTTTTCATGGTTCTGCCTTTTCATCCACAGGCGACCCCTCTGGGTCACATAAGAGACCATTTGCACAAATAGTACATACTGATACCGACACGGACTCTGATTCCTGTGTCGATGATAGAGATTCCAGGGGAATAGATCCTAAATTGGCAAATAGCATTCAATACATAATTGTTGCTATAAAAGTTACGGAAGCTCCTCCTGTACCTCAGGAGAAGGCTTAGTTATAAAGAAAAGAAAATTAATATAACTTTCCCTCCTTCTCAGGAGCTAAATACTCTGTTTGAGTGAGTTTGGGTAAACCCCGAAAAGAAATTTCAGATTCCCAAAAGGATTCAGGTTGCTTATCCTTTTCCGGCACCCCCCGTGTTATACAGTACCCTGTCAATGTTATCTAAAAAGGTGATTTTCCCTGCACCTGGGACGGCTTCACCAAAGGAGCCGGCAGACCGCAAGTTAGAGAGAAATATATTTATGCGTGGGTGTATGGCGCTATCGAAAAGTGGCCAGACAACTTGTCATCTGACATTGACACGATAGATACTCCTAACATTAGGTCATATCAATAGACGCTGCTGCATACATGCTAGAGGCCATGAAAGATATTGGGCTCTTGGGTTCAAAAGCTGCTAACAGGGAAGTCTCAGCTCGGAGGGCGTTGTGGATTCGCCAGTGGAATGCTGACGCAGATTCCAAAAGAAATATGGAGGCTCTCCCGTATAAATGTGAAGCCTTGTTTGCAGATGGGCTGGATGCGTTAGTCTCTGCAGCTACCGAAGGTAAGTCGACATTCTTGCCTTATGCTCCTGCGCCGGAGAAAAAGAAACGTCACTCTCAGATGCAGTCCTTTCGGATAAAAAAAAAAAAAAAAAGGATGCAGCGTCTCCAGGATCGAAGGAGTAGAATTCAACCCCTGCTTCTGCCAAATCTGCAGCATGACGCTAGGGCTTCCTTGCGGGAGTCCACTCGGGTGGGAGAACGTCTGAAATTTTTCAGTCAGATCTGGCTTCAATCTGGCCTGGACCCATGGGTCTTACAAATAGTGTCCCATGGATACAAACTGAAGTTTCAAGACGTCCCCCCATGCCGATTTTTCAAATTGACCTTGCCAGCTTCTCTTCCAGACAGAGAAGTACTAACAGCTGCAATTCAAAAATTATGTCAGGATTAAGTCATTGTCCTGGTACCCTTGTCACAGCAAGGAGAAGAGTTTTATTCAAGCCTCTTCGTAGTTCCGAAGCCAGACGGCTCGGTCAGACCAAATTTAAACCTTAAAAATCTGAATCTCTACCTGAAAAGGTTCAAGTCAAGCTGGAATCTCTGGGAGCAGTGATTTCCAGTCTGGAGGAAGAGGACTTCATGGTGTCAGTAGACATAAAAGTTGTTTTCTTACATGTTCCCATTTATCCTCCTCACCAAGTTTATCTGAGATTCGCAGTACAGGATTGCCGTTACCAGTTCTAGACGTTGCCGTTCGGACTCTCCACGGCACAGAGGGTATTATTATTATTATTATTATTATTATCCTTTATTTATATGGCGCCACAAGGGTTCCGCAGCGCCCAATTACAGAGTACATATGCACATAATCAAAACAGGAAAACAGTGACTTACAGTTGAAGACAATATAGGACAAGTACAGGGTAACTAAGCATAACTACACCAGTAAATGACAGAGATAAGTTCCAGGTGGCCAAAAAACTGCGTGATTTGGGCAGTTGAGGATTATTAAAGTAAGAAAAGGATAAGCACATGAGGTAAGGGGGCCCTACTCGTGAGAGCTTACATTCTAAAGGTGAGGGGTAGACAGACAGGGGTGACACAGATAGGGTACATAGAGAGTGTGGGACAGAGGGGTAGGATGAGATTTGGCTGGGCTTGGTAAAGAAATGGGTCTTAAGAGCCCATTTGAAGTTTTGTAGGGAGGTGGAGAGTCTGAGGGGGAGAGGTAAAGAATTCCAGAGGAAGGGAGCAGCACGTGAAAAATCTTGGCGATAGGAGTGGGAGGAAGTAATCAGAAGACAGGAGAGTCGGCGTGCATTAGCAGAGCGAAGAGGACGGGTGGGAGAGTAAAGGGAAATAAGGTCAGAGATGTAAATGGGAGAGGAGTGGGTGAGTGCTTTGTAAGGGAGTGTGAGAAGTTTGAATTGGATTCTGAAAGGTAAGGGAAGCCAGTGAAGGGCTTGTAGGAGAGGGGAGGTGGACGTAGTGTGTTTGGTGAGGAAGATAAGCCAGGCAGCAGCATTGAGGATAGACTGGAGTGGAGAGAGGTAATTGTCAGGGAGGCCAGTTAGGAGGAGATTACAGTAGTCCAGTCTGGAAATAATCAGTGAGTGAATAATGATCTTAGTGGCATCCTGGGTGAGAAAAGGTCTGATCTTGGAAATGTTTTTGAGATGAAAATGACAGGTTTGTGAGAGGTGCTGAATGTGTGGTTTGAAGGAGAGGGAGGAGTCAAGGAATACACCAAGACAGCGTACTTGGGGGCTAGAGGAGATAGTCGTGCCATCAATGGATAATGAGATTGTGGGAGGTGAGGTTGTGCGGGAGGGTGGGAAGATGATCAGCTCTGTCTTAGACATGTTGAGTTTAAGAAAGCGCTGGGACATCCAGGAAGAGATAGCAGAAAGACAGTTAGAGGTATGAGTGAGGAGAGCCGTGGAGAGATCAGGGGAGGAGAGGTAGATTTGAGTGTCATCAGCATAGAGGTGATACTGGAAGTTAAAAGAACTAATGAGTTCACCTAAAAAGGACGTATAGAGAGAGAGAAAAGGAGAGGACCAAGAACAGAACCTTGGGGGACACCAACAGTTAGTGGAAGTGGGGGCGAGGTAGCATCATGAGAGGAGACAGAGAAGGAACGATCAGAGAGGTAGGAGGACAGCCAGGAGAGGGCAGTATCGCGTAGACCAAGAGAGTGAAGGATTTGCAGAAGGAAAGGGTGGTCTACAATGTCAAAAGCAGCAGAGAGGTCAAGAAGAATAAGCAGAGAGTAGTGGCCCTTAGATTTGGCTGCATGGAGGTCATTGCAGACTTTTGTGAGGGCAGTTTCAGTGGAGTGGAGAGAGCGGAAATCAGACTGGAATGGGTCAAGCAGTGAGTGAGAGGAAAGAAAGGCAGTGAGGCGATTATAGACAATACGCTCTAGAAGTTTGGAGGCAAAGGGGAGGAGAGAGATGGGTCGATAGTTGGAGAGAGTGTTAGGATCAAGGGTAGGTTTTTTAAGAATAGGGGAGACGAGAGCATGCTTGAAGGCAGATGGGACAGTGCCTGATGAGAGGGAGAGATTGAGAAGGTGGGCAAGATGGGAACAGGCAGAAGGAGAGAGGTAGCGGAGGAGGTGGGAGGGGATAAGGTCGAGTGGAGAGGTTGTGGGGGGGAGGAATGTTTGAGGGCCATGACTTCCTCACCAGATACATGGGAGAAAGATGTCAGAGTTGGTAAGAGGGAAGGGGAGGGGTGGCAAAGGATGGGTGGTGGCTGGTTGCTGGTCTGGTGGGAAGTGATGTCCTGACGTATGGAGTCAATCTTGGATGTGAAATAAGTGGCAAAGTCAAGAGCAGACAATAAGGAAGGGAGAGGAGGTGGTGGTGGGCAGAGGAGGGAGTTAATAGTGGCAAAGAGGCGCCGGGGGTGAAAGACTGGGTAGAGATGAGGATTTTGAAGTATGATTGTTTAGCGAGGGAAAGGGCAGCACTGAAGGATGAGAGCATGAATTTGAAATGCAGGAAGTCTGCTTTAGAGCGTGATTTCCTCCACCAAGATGATGGCAGAGATGATGGTCCTCCTTCGACAACAAGGAGTTAATATAATTCCTTACCGGGGCGATATCCTGATAAAAACGAGATTCAGGAAACGTTTGGTGCAGAACATTGCACTCTCCCTGTCAATACTCCAACAACACGGTTGGATCATAAATTTTCCAAAGTCGCAGTTGGAACCGACGACAAGATTGTCCTTTCTGAGGATAATACCGGACACAGAAGTATAGAGGGTATTTCTTCAAGGGCAAAAGGCTCTGGAAATCCAGAAAATGGTCAAACAAATATTGAAACCAACAAGTGTGTCGATCCATCAATGTATTCGGTTGTTGGGGAAAATGGTAGCGGCCTACGAGGCCATACAGTTTGGTCGATTTCATGCCAGAGTATTCCAGTGGGACCTGTTGGACAAGTGGTCCAGATTCCACCTACACATGCATCGGAAGATAATCCTGTCCTCCAAAGCCAGGATTTCGCTCCTGTGGTGGCTACACAGTTCTCACCTACTAGAGGGACGCAGGTTCGGGATTCAGAACTGGGTCCTGGTAACCACCAGGTCTCACCAGGATGCAAGTCTCCGAGGCTGGGGAGCTGTCACACAGGGGGAAAGCTTCCTGGAAAATGGTCAAGTCAGGAAGCCTGCCTTCACATAAACATTCTGGAATTGAGAGCCATTTACAACAGCCTTCTTCAAGCGGTACATCTACTTCAAGATCATCCCGTGCAGATCCAGTCGGACAATGTAACAGCAGTCACGTACATAAACAGGCAAGGCGGAACGAAAAGCAGAGCGGCAATGGCAGAGGTGACAAGGATTCTCCTCTGGGCAGAAAGACATGTAAGAGCTCTGACAGCAATTTTCGTTCCGGGAGTGGACAATGGGAAGCAGACTTCCTCAGCAGACACGATCTCCATCCAGGAGAGTTGGGCCTCCATCAAGAAGTCTTTGCAGAGGTGACAAGTCTTTGGGGAGTTCCTCAAGTAGACCTGATGGCATCTCGTCTAAACAAGAAGCTTCAGAGATATTGTTCCAGGTCGAGAGACCCTCAAGCAATAGCAGCGGATGCACTGGTGACCCAGTGGGTGTTTCGGTCGGTATATGTTTTCCCTCCACTTCCACTGATTCCAAAAGTTCTCAAAATAATAAGAAGAACAAGAGTTCGAGCAATCTTCATTGCCCCAGACTGGCCAAGGAGGGCTTGGTATCCAGATCTTCAGGAGTTGCTCATAGAAGATCCTCAGCCTCTTCCTCCTCGAGAGGACCAACTACAGCAGGGGCCGTGTGTGTATCAAAACTTACCACGGCTACGTTTGACGGCATGGCTGTTGAGCGCCGGATCCTAGCCCGAAAGGGTATTCCCAACGAAGTCATTCCTACTCTTATTCAGGCCAGAAAAGGAGTTACGTCTAAACATTACCACCGTATTTGGAGAAAATATGTGTCTTGGTGTGAATCCAAGAAGGCTCCTACGGAAGAGTTTGAGTTGGGACGTTTTTCTCCATTTTCTGCAGGCTGGTGTGGATGCGGGCCTTAGATTGGGGTCAATCAAGGTCCAGATTTCGGCCTTATCAGTTTTCTTTCAAAAACAATTGGCCTCCTTTCCAGAAGTTCAGACGTTCGTGAAAGGGGTTCTGCACATCCAGCCTCCATTTGTGCCTCCAGTGGCACCATGGGACCTTAATGTGGTGTTGCAGTTCCTTCAATCAGATTGGTTTGAACCTCTGCAGGAGATAGAATTGAAGTTTCTCACTTGGAAAGTGGTGATGCTTTTGGCCTTGGCATCCGCAAGGCGGGTGTCTGAGTTGGGGGCCTTGTCTCACAAGAGCCCTTACCTGATCTTCCATGAAGATAGGGCAGAGTTAAGAACTCGCCAACATTTTCTTCCAAAGGTGGTTTCATCTTTCCACATAAACCAACCTATTGTGGTGCCAGTGGCTACTGACACTTTTACTGAGTCAAAGTCTCTCGATGTGGTTAGAGCTTTAAAGATTTATGTTGCAAGAACAGCTCGGATACGGAAAACAAAGGCTCTGTATGCTCCCAACAAGATTTGGTGTCCTGCTTCTAAGCAGACTATTGCATGCTGGATCAGAGGTACGATTTAGCACCCTCATTCTACGGCAGGTCGGTGAAGGCCCATTCTACTGGGAAAGTGGGCTCATCGGCTTTACAACTTTGCCGAGCGGCTACTTGGTCAGGGTCAAACACATTTCTTGTTATGGTCGACAGTCATTAGGTAGACCACTATTGGTCGACATTGGCATGGTCGACATGGACAAATGGTCGACACATGAAAAGGTCGACACATGAAAAGGTCGACATGAGTTTTTTTACTTTTTTGGTGTCGTTTTTTGCGTAGAGTGACCGGGAACCCCAACTAGTGCACCGCGCCCCCTTGCAGGGCTCGCTACGCTCACCATGCTTTGGGCAAGATTACCGTTCCCAATCGTAGTCTACATGGATCGTAAAGTATGGAAAAGTACCACAAAAGAAAAAAATTTGAAAAACTCATGTCATCCTTTTCATGTGTCGACCTTTCATGTGTCGATCATTTGTCCACGTCGACCATGTCAATGTCGACCAATAGTGGTCGACCTAATGACTGTCGACCATCCAAACGGATACCCCACGTCACACAGTTTGAGAACCAGTGGGTTAATGGATAAGATAGATGTTTTACCACAGCTGATGGCAATCATAAATTAAGAGGGAAGTCCAGGAGCAGAGCATTCTGTCCCTCCTGGAGAGAGTCGTGTTAGGAGCAGTGGATAGAGTTCAGGGGATGGAACAATATGACTCATTTGGCAATGGTTTCAGAACTGTTTGAGATTTTCAGGTGGCTTTAAACAGAATTGACTTCAGTAAACAGTTTATAGAACTAACAAAATTCAGCTGCTGCAGAGTCTCACAGGGAACAAATCTAGCAGCACAGAATGAGAAGAATGACAACTGACGTTTGAGCTTCCCAAGAGTTTCCGCAGTAGGGGAAGAGTTCCTGAGCATGTTCGACCTCAACAAAGGGTAAATTCTCACCTCTTCTTCAGGCATTCCCTCCCCTGTGGGTACAATCAGGCAGTCTAGTCTGAAAGGTGCAATCCTTCTCACTTATTATTATTCAGCATTATCAAAGTGTTTCTGGTCAGCTGTGCTGTAATAAGCATAATACAATCCAGCTTCTAGAGTGGTGTGTTAAACATCCACTGAATTATGGCATCATGCTGGGTACTGGGCACATTTACTTAATAATCCTTTTTATGCATTTCTTTTCCCTGCTCTTTGCCTTTTAAGCCTGCATTGTCTGCAGAGAGAACATATTTAAAAATAAAAATAAAATAAACAGCGCAGTTCTTAAAAACATTTTGCCTGGCCGAATAAAATGTATCTTGAAGTTTAAAATATAAATCAGACACATCCGCAGGATTCCCTTTTAACTGCACACCTTCAAAGAAATTATATTTTTACTTCCAGCAAATTACCTCTGAGAAAAAAAATGACAAGTGTAATCTATTTTTTTTCACAGCTGGTCGGTTGGCCAGGGTTTCTCATCAAAGTGTACATGCTGTTTGCTCCCCAGATGGACAGCCTGGATAAGTAGCAACTCTGCAGAGCACAGGACACAAGGTGGAAATTACACTCTCTGCGCTTTTTAATCTTGCACAGCTCTGCACAGTGGTAATTGCGAGTGGACGATTTCCAAATGAGTCTCTGTTGGGACAATTTCCTGTGTCTTGTCGGAATGAGGCCCATTAAATTCTCAGCTGGAATTGAACCAAAAACATATAATTATTACTGGAAACTTAATCAAAAGTTGATGCTGTAGGTTGTGGCAAATCTGTCAAGAGATACAGGGAAACTGCTGGACAATTTTATGGATTTTGTAAAGTAATACAAAGCTTTTTTTTTTGTGGCCTCTATGAAGTCTTTTGATTCACCATGAAACGGAGAAACAAAACTGTTTTGTGTAAATAGTAATGGAACTACACGGACGGTATAAACATATTATGCTGCAAGAGTATGGCAAGAGTAGATATGCAACACATAATCCCTGTCCGGGAATATCATATAGTGTTGGTGGTGCGGAGGGGGGGGGGGGAGTGGGTGGGCTGGGGGGGGGGGGGCAGTGGCAAACTGAGGATTTCTAGAGGAGGGTTTCCAAATACAATCCACAATTTCACACTCTGTGGAACATTGGAGCAAGTGTGGGAGTCTGGGGGAGCACTAGAAGGACCTAGTAATGACCCTGGACATTGATGTAAACGTTGCCTTGGTCATTATAAAACACTGGATACTGTATAGAATACAGTATTAATATTTAACACTACAGATGATCTATCGTATAGGTAGTAATAAACATTCAAATAATATAAATAAGTGGTCAGGAAGGGTTAAACATACCATAGTAATAGGGAACTAAGGAGTTGGCTGTTATGTCCTTAATGTCTGCAGGGTGATAGCTGAAGCATTAGTTTTAAAAGCAATAGTTGATCACAGTACATGCAAGTCGGTGCAGAAAGCAATAGAACAGGTAGCACACAAGTTAGGTTTTAGGCAACTATGCAGGTAGAAGCAAAGCAGTCCAAGTAGCAACTGGCCTTGTGTAACAAGGTACATCCCCTCACTGATGACAGAAGCACAATTAAGTTATTCAGGTACTACTAAGTTAATGACAGAGGTGAATGAGTGGTTATAAAAACAGAGTGTGACAACAGCAGAGCATTAGGAAGAAGTAATGAACTGTCTACTCTTTTGTAGTCCAGTAATGATAACCTGACTGGAAAACTAACTGTGATGGGTTGTTATCCTCAAGGCTGTGTGGTACAATACTGTCTAGCAGGCGTAAGTCTCTCTCACACGTAGCTTTCTGCTGAAGTAGCTGACCAAGCTAGGCTGTGACACTTGGTCAAACTCAGTAGTCTCTGACTTGGGACTACCCAGTTGCCTTGGCTTATCACTTTTTACAGGTGCTCAGGGGCAGATTTATTAAGCCTGGTGAAGTGATAAAGTGGAAGATAACACACCAGCCAATCAGCTCCTAACTTCCATGTTACAGGCTGGGTTTGAGAAATTACAGTTAAGAGCTGATTGTCTGGTACGTTATCACCTTCCACTTTATTACTTCACCAGGCTTAATAAATCTGCCGCTCAGTCTTTACAGGGCTGTGGGCTACTGTGGGGTGGTAATGAACTGAGGGTCTGGTGCTGATTGAACGCAGGCTGGCTATGCTGTGACTGGAATTAGCTAGATAGCCGACAGGAAATTTGTGGCTGACTGGCTGCTCGTCACTCACACAACCCCCTTTTGGCTGTTCGGTTGCTACTTGGTACTGGCACTCGATTAGGGACTGGCAGGCTAACTGGCTAGTGTTGGTTGGTAATACACTTGCACTCTCTCTCTCAGTCTCTCTGTTTCCAGCTCCCTCCCAGGAGATAGTAGTCGGCAGTGCCCTGAATCCGGTACCTCTGCTACTCACTCCGACTGGTCGGCGCAGATTCTCCTCACAGCGGGTCACAAAGGCATCACTCAGCTATGCTCTGCTTCATTCCGAACTGTCACTCCTCATCAGTTTCTCCCTCACAGGTTTCATCAGCTCTTGCTGCGGCTCTCTGTATGCACAGTCCTAGGGCTCTGCAGCAGCACCGCCCTGGCAGCACAGTCTCTGGCCGCTCCGTCCGTCATGGCTCTCTCTCCTCAGGGTGCTATCTCCAGCCCCCTCACTTACAGGCTCTCACGGTGACTACCCCACTTGCGCTCCTCTCGGCCGCTCTCCATGTCACCGCGCCGTGTTCTCCTCGCAGTTCAGACTCCTCAGCGCGTCACCTCACACACCTCTCCTCAGCCACACACTGGTGCGAACCCCGCCTCCTCTTTTTCCCGCACTGCCACAGCCAATCAAAACTCCATCAGCCTTCTCACTCCCTCCTCCATTATAAGTAAGTCCAAGGGTCCTGGTGCCCCTCCGCTCACTGGTCCTGCTGGCGTCTCCCAGGCAACAGCAGAAGGGAGTGTTAACCCCTTCAGTATTAACAGGATGGGTAGTAATTGAAGCTCAGCAAGGGGAAAATTAGGGGACCTTACTCATGTCTTATCCAGTCCGACAGTTGCCTGCAATGCAAACCCTTTGTAGTACAAATTAAGGGGGTCCAGTTCAGAGTGTCACAGCAGTAAGTTGAAATGTGTTATTTAATGAGGGGTATTGTGGATGGTAGTGAGCTCTTGGGTTACGTGCATGGATGTGGTATAAAGAGGATTTGTGTCCAAATCCATTTCTATAAATGTGTGTATAATCTATCTATCTATCTATCTATCTATCTATCTATCTATCTATCTATCTATCTATCTAAAACAAAATGTGGGAAGGGGCATCATAGCATGGACATTCTCTGGGATAAATTTTGTCATGCCCGCTCCCTGTGAGGGGAGGGGGCGCACCAATTTTCTTTCTGGTACAGGACACCAAAATGTCTAGTTACAGCGCTGGCCTTTGGTTTTGCTATTAAGTGTATTAAGCAAGGTTCCATTTATCAAACAATATTTGGGGCTATGTCCCCCAAAACATCTCTTTTCAGGGACTAGCCACAAATAGTATACATTCCTGCAATCCCTCCATTGCTGCCCGTAGCCGCATCTCTCTTGGTGCTGCATTCCAAATTCCTGATTCCTGATTTCGCATTCCCAATGTTGGCCCCCGCAGCTACCGCAATCTTTTCATTTCGGTAGCTTGTTGTAGCCTATGTGCTACACTTTGCAGTATATAGTTCCGGCAGGGGTCAAAATGGCCCCTGTGCATAGTGGGGACAATAAATAGATGAGTACTGCGCTTGTGGATGCATCACCATCGGGAGAAAGGGCCACGCAGTGGAGATACATGCGGCTGATTGATTAGAGGCACCAGGAAGGGTAATTATACCAGTGTATAGTGCTTGGATAAATGAATTTATAAGCCGGGATGCCGGCAATTGCAGTACTATTATATACGTCCAGCTCCGAGGTGCATATCTGCCACTAATGATACTATTTGGACACAAACAGCCGCTGTAAATATCATTGTTACAAATTAACTAAAATACATTATTTTTATTCTTTGGAGGAGGATAAAGTCTGGGAGTTTGCCAATAGTTACTATTTCCAAACTATTTTATACTATCATAGGAATTAAATTACTTGTTTTAATGTATGCACATGAAGGAGAGAACAAATAATTATTGATGTGATACAGTATAAGTAACAAGCATCCACAAGCGCAGTAATCATCTATTTCTTGTCTTTTCTGTCAGCCTAACAGGTTCTAACCAAACCCTTATTACGTGCAGCTGAGGTAGATTAATGCACTCTTTGTGGGAATTCAAATGTTTGAAAAGTCAGTTGGGTGTCTGTTTTTTCCTGTCTATTAGATAGAAAAAAACAGACACCCACCCGACTTTTCAAACATTTGAATTCCACCCTTAGAGTGTGAATATCTATTTCCATCTATATTTGTAGAATTATTTATCACAGTGCCAGGAGCGTCAGTGTTGGGGCTCCCTGTGCATAGTGGTCACAATGGCCGCACATGCAGAGGCGGAACTCTGGGAGGCAATGGAGTCGGCTGCCGCAGGGCTACTGCCCTGAAGAGGGCACCACTCCTCAGGGATTCCATTACCATCAGTGGGGGACTGGAGTCCCAGCAGGCAGCCACAGCCATGGAGAGATAGAGCTGCCGGCATACCTGAGTGGTGTAGGCTATCTCACTCTTCTGTGTAACTCCGTCCCCTCCCCCAGAAAGTACTGCAGTATCCTGGTCCTGGCCAGTGGCCGCTGCTGCGCAGGAGGATGGGGGTCTTCGAGGGTGGCTTCTGGGTCCTAAGTCTCCTCCGTGTGTTCTGCTGCTGCCTGTCCCTCCTCAGACCCCGCTCTCTGTCATCGCCTATCACAGACACCCAGTACCCAAGGTACAGGCTGGGTGTTACTGTGTGCATATGTGTGTGTATGTGGCACAGGCTGGGTATTGTTGGGTGTAAGGCATAGGCAGGGTGTTGCTGTGTGTGTGTGTCTGGTTGGGGCCAGAGGTGTAACTCTGGGAGGCAACGGAGTCATCTGCCACCGGGCTCCTGCTCTGAAGGGGGGTACCTCTACTCCCATTCTGTGACACCACTGAATTAAGTTAATTGATAGCTGCCGCTATCTCTTCAGTGACCGACTTCCTCACTGGTCCATGCACCTTACAAATCACATTTTTTATTACACTGTGGATACACGTTTTACACAGGGCCAGATTAAGGGCCACATGGGCCTGGAGCTGAAAATCTTCAAGGGCCTATACTGACAAGGAGAGGAGCTGTGACCAGTGCTGTGTAAATGTGGTCAGACCCATGTGGAGCGTGTACACCCTATAAACTATGTGCCCCAATGTGTCCCTCAATAAATAAACAAACACAGAAAACTTGGATAATTTTGTGGGAAAACTACAAAAATAATTTTAATACTTTGATTTATAATTATTCGGCCAACTGTGCACCCGGTCAGCATTCTGCTGCCAGCATGATAGGCCTATTTTTATGTGGAGGCCTGGAGCTGTAGCTCCATACGCCCCATTGTTAATCTGGCCCTGGTTTTACAAGTGTCATACCCAGGATTAGAAACCACAACCTATTACACTGGAAGCAGAGACCTTACTGATGAAGCTATTTGCTCCTGTATAGGAAATAAGAGAATTCTAACTATATGAAGTTACTTCTCAGACAATTAGACATAACTTCATATAGTAAGAATTCTCATGCTTCCTGTACAGGAGCAAATAGCTCCACCAGTAAAGTGTAACAGGTCATGGGTTCGGGTGGTCTTCAGTATGCCGGCGGTCGGGCTCCCGGCGACCAGCATACCGGCGCCGGGAGCCCGACAGCCAGCATACCGACACTTATTCTCCCTCGTGGGGGTCCACGACCCCCCTGGAGGGAGAATAAAATAGTGTGCCCGTAGCGTGGCCAGCGCATCGAGTCCGCAAGGGGCTCATTTGCGCTCGCCACACTGTCGGGCTCCCGGCGCCGGTATGCTGGTCGCCGGGAGCCCGGCCGCCGGCATATCGTAGTGAACCCATGGGTTCTAATCCTGGGCATGACTGCTAAGAAATGTGTCATTTAAAATAAAAGACAATGAAATTTATATATACAGTATATACATTTTTTTTCCAGAACACTCCATACACACACACACACACACACACACACACACACACACACACACACACACACACACACACACACATTTACGCACACACATTTACGCACACATACACGCATATATTTAGCCATAATAGGGGGGTGGGCACCAATATTTATCTTGCCTCCGGGCAACTGGGATGAACTTATTGCCACTGGTTGGGGCACAGGGTTGTTGTCGCTGTGTGTGTGTTTGAAGCACAGGCTGCGTGTTACTGTGTGTGTCTATCTATATGTATCTCTCTCTCTCTCTCTCTCTATATATATATATATACCAACAAATAGAAAACCACAGCACTCGCCACCCCAGAAGCTGTGTGCAGTATCCGCACTCGCCACTAATAGGGTGGGGTGCATGTAGCCCATGGCCACCTACTCAAAAATATAGAAACAAAAAGTTCAGCACTCACCAAAATAAGCTCACTTATCCTCACAACATCAATAAATAAATGATGGAGGTTTAGTTAGTGAATTGGCCAATGCACGGAAGCCTGCATACCGCTCGACAAGGTACCCCACCTTCATGCAGGTCCTACACTACATATATACTTCTAGGGGGGCACCAGCACTTATCTTGCCTCTGGGTGACTGGGACGTACACATGCATGGAGGCCCGGACATCACGCCCGATCTGGGTGCTATATTAGCACCCAGGATAGCATTGCAAATGCGATTATTGGTAAATGGACCCTGTAGCGCTAATCAGTTAAATAATATTTTGTAAAGAATGAAGAGAAAACATAAAGCAGTATTTTAGGAATTAAATGACAAAGCAGGATGATTTTTATTCTCAGTTGTAGCTAATATCCATGGTAACTTAATTTACTGGTTTAATATGCTCGGCGAATGCAATAATATATCATTTTTATACCACTTTGCATTAAAGTGCTTCTTAAGAAAATGCTGCACACACATAAACAGCCCCTATAATTTATGTTACAGACAGCTGCAAGCAGGTAAAGCGATACGTTGTATCCTACGTACACATATTGTCACTGGGGGCAAGTTTGTGTAGTGACATATGGTTGTTCTAAAAGCAACAACACATGCTATCTTTTATAGAATACACAACTCTTTCCATACACAATACTGCACGAACTTGTCATTAGTTGTCATGATATAAGTAAGAATATATGAGGGACTGGTATTGCTATAAATCAACCAGCTTGAGCTTGCTTTTAAACATTAAAAGTATTTATCTTTACTCATAAGACATAGAAAATATACGTGTACACTAAATACATATAAAATATTATATAAAAAAATCTTAAAATGTCTATTGTAGACTATCCCTCATTCATACGCATACTCCAAACATACTCTAATGAAATAACTGACACCAACAACTGAAATAATTTTGCCAAATAAAAATGTGAGCTTTATTAATCAGAAATGGAGGGACGGCCTATTTAAATCAAGTCCCTATTTATTCTAACCTTTAAACCTTTTCTTGTGGCTGACCAAAACAACTTCTAAATTTCAAACCACAAGAAGAGGCAAGGGCCCAACTTCAGCCCTGCCTCCATCGCATCACAAGGGGCAATATGGGGCCATTTGCCACCCCTTTTTTTGATTAATCTTTACCAGGAATACCGTGCCCAACTCTCCACTCAAGGTATTCCCCAACTCCAAACCAAAAAGTGCTCAGGTGTCTACCCACTCCACCGGAGATCGAAGTCCATCTGGTCCGATGGTACTCTGGCCCCGTTATGGATCAAACAACTCCACTTACTCCTTCTCCCAAACTCATCCTATTTAACTGCTACTCTCCCAACTATAGACAGTGGACAACAAGTCCCCAAGAAAAATTTCCATACCCCTCAAATTTAAATGAACACCATCGACCATGTAAACCTGAGGGGTAGAAACCGAAATGGAGGGATGTGGGACCACAAACCCCCAGTTCTCACAGCTCGGACCACCACAGATTTGATCCGGTGCCAGACCAACTCTATGGCGGCCATCCTCTCCGCACCACTCCACACTAAACGTGGAACGATGTCTGACCAGCCCACACTTAGGGAGGTTAACCTGTTCTGTAGGTTAACTAGGTCCCTATCCATGATTTTCCGGAGGTCCAGACCCTACCTTCTGGTCAAGTCATTTCCCTTGGCATGGAACACCACTCTCAACGGGAATCCCAACCTCTGAAGCTGTTGCCAAACTAGGGGCATGACTTGCTCCCAACGTAGGCCCCTCACACCGATCCACCTGATCAGCTCCACTTCCGGGGACTGTAGGCACTCCAACCCTGATCTTTCGCCGTGAAAGACATACGAGTGCCCCATAATCCTTATGGGACACTCATCCAAACACCAATCTGAAAAATATAAAAATCAGTATTCATACAACATTCACATTACACCAAAACTGAAAGAAATTCCCTAAAAGCAACCTCAACTAGACCCATTATAACCTTTCTAATATGGTGCTTTTAATAATTAAACTATTTTTAATTTGTACTCTTAGATGACATATTTGAAAAGGTAAGGGTGGGGTGGAGGAGATATGAAGAATCAGATTTGACGAGATGCGAAAAACACACCTGTCAAGTGGGTGTAAACCCCTGGGCTTAAGGCACTTGATAGGATAAAAAATTCCTCAAGACCCCCAAATATGGCGAGCGGCTGAAACCTCAAGTCTGGTTTAGTTACCAATGGTCAAAACATGATATATTTCCAAAATACATCAGACTTCCACCTACCAAGAACTCGCTCGAATGGCCCTCTGCAGCCACTGATATCGCCGCACATATCCTAAATGAATGGTTACCAATCTTCGATACTGGCAAACCCATCTTGCAAATACAAAGTTCCATAACCCATCGAAATTTGAATTGAGTAACCGGCATACCATCCCCATGCTGCAACCATGAACCTGGCACATCAGTGAGTAACCGGCATACCATCCCCATGCTGCAACCATGAACCTGGCACATCAGTCCTCGCACTCAAATATTCCTTTGCCAGGGCAAATCTCAATATCCTCAAAGCTCCTCAAAGCCACCCAACAACCTTTACCTAATTGATCAGTTTTGGAACGCTGCACTATGCACCATAAGAATCCATCTTCCAGCGACACATGCTCAAGAAGCATACTGTAGGTGACATTGTTCTTTTTGATGCTGCCACCAATTCACTGACTCTAAAAGCCCCAAAGAAGGCCATAATGAAACACAATCTAAATAAAAGTGCTTCGTAATCTGACACACAGACCTCTTGCAATACGACCGCCATGTGCTGCAACATTGAAATGGTTATCAGTCTGCGTGAGTCCTGTACAGGGGGCATCACTCGTGCCCACCCTTTCAATACTCTAGCTAAAAAGAAGGATTTAGTGAAATCATGCCGGCCTTCAAGCCTCAAGAAATAAGATAGATCAGACAGTAAGCGTGCTACAGACCCTCTTGACTTGCCTTCGCTAAAACATTCCCAAACATAATCCAACAACATGGCATAATCGCTCTTACCTTGATCTCTCCCACTCCTTCATTGCTGCTCTATACCCCCGAAGATTGTAAGGCGCCAAAGACCTTAGTGCTATGCCCTCCAATCTGGACATATCACCTGCCAGGCATAAGACGAGCAAGGGTCACCAGATACATTCGCATCTGGCGCTAACACCCTGAACCTGTGCCACTCAAAACGTGGTAGAGCATCTGCCACGCCATTTTGAATGCCTGGAACATGCCTAGCACAAAAATTAATATTCCACTGTAAACAAATCAGAACAATCTGACCCAACAATCACAAAACAGGTAGACCAGCCGCTTTTTGTCTGTTAATCGCCTGAACCACCCCCATATTATCACACCAAAAAACTACTGAAACATTGGCCAACACTTCGTGCCACAACTCCAACGCAACCATAATTGGGAATAACTCCAACAATTACAGATTCCCTGTTAGGCCTTCATCAAACCATGCTTTGGGCCAGGGGGACGCACACCACCTGCCCTCCAGGTAAGCCCCAAAACCCAAAGAACCATATGCATCAGTGAATAACTGCAACTCAACATTGGATCTGGGTTCAGTCCGCCAACTGCGAACACCATTGAAATCCGCCAAAAACTCTTCCCAAATGTGCAAATCCCTATGAATTTCTTTAGATAAACGAATAAAATGACTGGGCCTCTTAACACCAGCTGTTGCTCTTTCTAACTTCCTGCTAAAAACCTTACCTATTGGGATAACCCTGCAAGCATAGTTAAGTGACCCCAATAATGATTGCGCCTGCTTCAACGTCAGTCACCTTACCATTAGCCAATGCCACCATTATATCATCTCTCAAGCGCCCTACTGTTTCCATGGGCAAACGACAGCAACCCTGAATCGTATCAATTTCAATACCTAACAAGGTCAAAACCGATTTACAGTATGGCCAACCATCTTTTCATCAGCTACCGGAACCCCCCACTCAGAATACAAAGACAAGGCATTTGCTAAGATACTACCACAAATATCGCAGCCGAACATAAAATCATCTAAGTAATGAACAATTCCAAACTTGCCTGAATAATCTGAAATACACCAATGCAAGAAACTACTAAAATTTTCAAAATACGAACAAGATATAGAACAACCCATAGGAAGACATTTATCCACATAGAAACCATCCGCCAGGCGAAAACCCAAATAGCAAAAAAATTCTGGATCAATGGGTAACAGATGGAAAGCCGACTCTATGTCGGTTTTACTCATCAAAGCTCTTCTACCAAATGACCTAACCTTCGCCAACGCATCTTCGAAAGATTGATAAACTACCATGGTCAAAGCCTCTGGAATGGCATCATTAACTGAAGACCACCTTGGACATGACAAATGCTGAATTAATCTAAACTTTCCCGGGGCCAAAATCAAGTCTGACACTGAAGGTGAACTAAAAGGCCCTACCATTCTTCCCAAAGAAACCTCTTTATCCACTTTTTCTTTCAAAATTTCTGGAAACTGCTCAGCCGAGCACAAATTTCGAACCACACCTGAAAAACTTGACCCTCAATAGGCAAAGGGAAGCCCTTTGAAAAACCCAACCTTAACAACTCAGCGTCTTCCCTGTTTAGGTAATAGTATAACCAATTGGACAATTTATCAAATCTCACTGGAGTAGGAGCCCTACTTAGTACCAGCAACCATGGGGGCGCAGTTCTGCTATCTGTTGAAACCTCCTCTACCACCTGAGGACTGCGTGCAGTCTCTAATGGGATGTGACCACCCACGGAAGATACAAACAGGCTGAAAACAACGCCTCGACCCTAGGGTACATTGGCCATTATTAAACGCATAGCATCTACCTTGACTACTCTTCCTTGACGTCCCTCTACTACTGGTACCACCATGTTTTTCACTAACCGCTTCAGAACCACCCTTCTGTGGTTGTGTAATGTCTACAAAAATCTTAATATCTTTTTTTACCAAAATCCATAACAGCTCTACCTTGCTGCTTCCTACGAAACTCCTCATCATAAATTCTCCAAGCTAGCCCACGCCCTGATATCGCTAATTCATGCAACAAATACATATATTTGATTACGTTCAAATGCTCCTGTGGTCTAGTCTCCAAATAATAAACTGCAAAGACCAACATACCTTTTTGCCAATTTGAATATGATTTACACGCCTCCTCACCTATACCCGATTTCTTTTTGGCTGCAGCTAACGCCTTCTTAGCTTTGCTCATTAACAAAAACATGTTAACTTACCTGCCCTCGCGTAAGCGATCCTTAATTCTGGGCCGGACCCCTCTTAAAACAGCCGTATTAGCACATTGCAGCAAATCTTCAGATCCCTATGCCGAGAACGTGCTAGAACTGCTGTGTTTGCACTTCCTCTTATGTTTTCTCTTACAACCACTTCAATCACTATCCCCTGAATCTGAGGACTCCGAGGAAGATGTGGATGAACCACTCTCCTTCCTGTGTCTGCGCCTACGCTTACGCTTATACGCAGCTTTCTGCTTGCATGCTTTCTCTATAACCATTGACTTATTAAAGCTGGCTTCTACACCCTCCTGATGCGCCTCAAGGTCATAAACAGACTCACCATCACACCTTCTGCCATTGTCCTGAGTGGACCCGACCACAGCCGCTGACTCTCCTGAATCCTCCTGTAGCTCGGGAACAATCAAAGACTCTGCAAGGGGACACATCCACTAGACACTCATCAAGTATCTCCTGACCATCCCTTTCCTTGCGTGCTCCTGCGCGTGAACCAGCAGCCGCTGCTTCCCTTACACTATCCTCATTTATCCTGGTGGACATCTGCCCCCTCAAAACTCTCCCCTCTACATGACTGGCTGTAAGAACGGGGACATGTGCTGATATCACTGAGCTGCATATGGATGCCACCTCAGATGAATTCCAGCCAGCACCTTTGTGCTCCCCAGCCTAGTGACCGCACCCTGAACGCACTTCATCTGCGTATGACCGCCCAGGGACCGTGAGCCTGCCTGGTGTCCCTTCAGAAACAACAGTTCTGCCCCTCACACTCAAGCTCAAAGGCTCAACTCTCCGCGGTGCGCCAGCATTGGCACGGCCTGATGTAACTGCACGCTGACTCCCTTTACACCTCCCTTGCAACCCCACAGACTGGCCCTTTTTCTACTACCAACTCCATTGGATGCTCCCAATCCTTGCAGCACAAATTTTTTACATGTTCCCTGATCTTCCCTTCCAGACTGCTAACCTCTAGAAAGTCCGGGCCTGCCATGAACACCTCTGGCCACCATGGTCCCCCACGGGCCCACGGGGCGACCACGACGAACCTCTGGAACATGCAATCCTGAGGTAACACCTCTTGATGCTAATGCACCATGCATCACCCCAGCCCATGACTCAGCCAAAGTGCCAATACTAGGAGACAGTGCACTGTCCGGTTGTACTTCCACAGCAGTAACACTAACTCCGCTATGTCTGCCAACAGAGCGTGTCACTGATGTGCTGGTCAACCGACCTCTGTGTGACGCAGCTCCGCCTGCCACCAAATCTCTCTCTGGAGGTCAAGCCTGACCCCTGGTCCTACCACCCACACTAGATACACCCTGCCATTTTCCCTGCACCGTTCTACCCTGCGACACTGGCACCGTGGTACCCATTCCTCTGCTTTCCATAAATTGGAGAGGGAGACCCGCAGCACAACTGGGCCTCGGCATGTTAAAGCAAAGAATAGATTAGGTAAAAGAAAGATTAGAAAAAAAAGGGGGGACGAAATTAGAGAATAGTAAAGTATGAGAGGAAATTGAAAAGAAAATACAGTAAAGTCACACTTATAAGTAGTTCAGTACAACATAAACATACAGCACTTCACTGTTCAATTTTTCTTGAGGAAAAGAGGAAGAACTTAATCAATCCTCACCTCATAAGTGCTGTCCCTCCCATTGCCTGATTCATCAGCATGCCCATAGGTCAAGCTGTTACCATCGTAACACCTACACCTGTCCTAGCTGCTTCATGCAGTATACTACTCAGAATTTTATGTCACTATGGACATATGAAATGTCCTCCGTTCTCTAAATTTAAAAACATCAACAAAATACAACAAATTGCATATAAATAAAAAGACTTAGTGACGTCAGACTAGGATATAGCATCAGTTCTTCATTAGCAGCATGAAAAACAGATAAATTTCCAAAGGGGTTCAGAATGATATCCCAGCTGACGGGATGCCAGCGGTCAGAAAACAGATGCCGGCATCCCAGTAGTGTAAATCCCGACTGGGGGGAGGTAATACTATTCTCCCATCTCCCCTACTCCCTAACCATAACCCTCCCTTTCCGCAGCCTAACCCTAACCTCCTCCTTTAGTGCCTGGCCCTAACCTTCTCCCGGTGGTACCTAAACCTAATCCCCCTTCCCTGCAACCTAACCCTTCCCCCTTAGTGCCTGAGCCTAACCTCCCCCTGGTGGTGCCTAACCCTTACTCCCCCTGGAGGTGCTTAAACCTAACCTCTCCCTAACCCACTGACTATAATTATGGTTGGGATGCCAGCTGTAGGGTTTCTGGTGTCGGCTTCCTAATGGCTGTCGGGAGTCTGGTGTCAGCATTCTAGCTGCCGGGATCCCGGCAGCCGGCATCTTGATCGCATCCCATCCATAGAAACCAATAATTTGCTTCCGAGTATATGGTATATTTCACAATTCCAGAGGAATGATGTGATGGGAGATGATCAGTGGATGTGCAGATGGAGAAATCTTACACACCTTCTGCTGGCTGTCCTAAGGAGGGGTCCAGAAATGTGTGCCCATAAGGCTAGCTTTCTCCATTCCTTCATCTCAGACGTTCCATTGTACCTACTAATTCCTGTCGCATCCCAGTGTCTATGGTACACTTTGAGTTGTGTTTAGCTGCATGTGCAATGCAAATAAGATACAAAAATTAATGAAAAAGCAGCTCTCTAGACACACTAGATCACACGACCGATAATTATCAAATGACTGCACACCTCCCAGCATGACCATACTCCTGAACTACTTCCAACTGTCACCAAAACCTAACTGACAGCGGAACATCCCTGCCTCACTGACAGCAGCACATCCCTGCCTCACTAACAGCAGCACATCCCTGCCTCACTGAAAACAGCACATCCCTGCCTCACTGACAGCAGCACATCCCTGCCTCACTGACAGCAGCACATCCCTGCCTCACTGACAGCAGCCCATCCCGCCTCACTGACAGCAGCACATCCCTGCCTCATTAACAGCAGCACATCCCTGCCTCACTGACAGCAGCACATCCCTGCCTCACTAACAGCAGCACATCCCTGCCTCACTGACAGCAGCGCATCCCTGCCTCACTGACAGCAGCGCATCCCCGCCTCACTGACAGTAGCGCATCCCTGCCTCACTGACAGCAGCGCATCCCCGCCTCACTGACAGCAGCACATCCCCACCTCACTGACAGCAGCACATTATCGCCTCACTGACAGCAGCACATTATTGCCTCACTGACAGCAGCACATCTCTGCCTCAGTGACAGCAGCACATCCCTGCCTCACTGAAAGCAACACATTATTGCCTCACTAACAGCAGCACATCCGTGCCTCACTGACAGCAGCACATCACCACCTCACTGACTGCAGCACATCACCACCTCACTGACAGCAGCACATCACTGCCTCTCTGACAGCAACACATTATTGCCTTACTGACAGCAGCACATCCCTGCCTCACTGACAGCAGCACATCACTGCCTCACTGACAGCAGCCCATCCCCATCTCACTGACAGCAGCACATCCCCGCCCCACTGACAGCTGCACATCCCTGCCTCACTGACAGCAGCACATCCCCGCCTCACTGACAGCTGCACATCCCCGCCTCACTGACAGCAGCACATCCCTGCCTCACTGACAGCTGCACATCCCCGCCTCACTGACAGCAGCACATCCCCGCCTCACTGACAGCAGCACATCCCCACCTCACTCTGATACAAATATCGGATATTTAACAGCCTGAATGTTCAGCTCTTTTATTCACTTATCCAGTGAAATGTTTAATTATTAGAAATAATTCAGCCTATTCTAAACTACCTTTTTGTCCCATTCTGTATCTGTTTCATCTCTCCACATAGAACAATTTCATCACAACAGGGTCCATTTTATAAGATAGATATACCATTCTTGGGTGTGTGGTTGCGATCCGACATACCTTGGGTTTTTGAACATACTCCGCCTTCAGCCGCATACATCACAACGCACACCAAGGCTTGCGTATATAAATAAAGCTTTCAGACTGTCAGTCCTGTCAAATCGCAACATTGTTTTCTTATGGAAAAATCTGTCCAGTGCTGTCATACAGTTTCTGGCCCTGGAAGGTATTATAAGAATGCAAGATCAAATATGCTTATACAATGCTGGAGTGACAATTGATTTTTCTGGCACTTGTGACAGCGAAAGTACCACAGTAGGACGTCATGCCCCTTCCAATAGACAAGACGTCTCTGTAGACTGTGGCTTCAAACAAGGCTGGCAATGAGGCAGATTGCAATTTCTCAGAGCCCGCTGTTCAGTGCGTGGAAAAGAGAATTATAATACTTTTTTAAAATTTCGATACATTTTTCTTTATTGAACACTGTTAAATCTGGTTTCTGAATTCTAAAATTTTGATAAAACATTCATGAGCAACGTGGTATTGTTTGTAGATCGCCTATAAAAATATAACAGAGCCAAATGAAATGTAGAAAGTGCTTATTTGAGAGTCAGGTTTGCTTCAAAAGGATAACTTTTAAATAGACTTAAATGTGTCAAGGGAGCAAAAGAAAGATAAAAATCTATGTCATTATACGGATCGGCAGGTGCGGCGAATGGAGTCATTTTCATTATTATTTTTTATACCTCATCAAAATTCACCCAAAACTGTTTTTTTAGGCTCTAATAGACTGAAAAAGTAGATTTACTAATGAATCTATGAATAATGAATACATACAAAAATGCAGCCAAATAAAAAAAAAAAGTATTTGCGAACTTACAAGCTCTTGAGGTAATTCTAAATTTAAGGATATTTTTCTATTAGTCTATTAAAGTTCTGCTATGCTCTATTGTACCCTAAGGATACTGTCCTTCAAGTTTGGAGCGGAACTCTGCGCAAGGGGTCTATTTACTAAGCCTTGGAGTTCGAGAAAGTGGATGGACATAAAGTACCAGCCAATCAGCTACCAACTGTCATTTTACAGGCTGTGTTTGAAAAATGGAGCTGGTTAGATGGTACTTTTCTTCGCTCAACTATCTAATATATAGAGCCCAAATTAAAAATGCACGTGGTGATCTATTGGGTGTCCAATCACATGACATGATGTTCCATGATTTCCAACTTTCAAATTAAGGGCTTCATTCAGAGATATACGCAATGCCAATATTTCTGCCGTTGAGCGTAATGGTCACACTGTGTACTTGCTATAGCACTGTAGCAATACTGCAGGATGGGGGGGTGTTATTTGCAAAGTGATTGACAGTCGGGAACCCTAATGGGGAATAGTAGCAAAAATGCAGATATGTCACAGGAGGAAATACATACTAAATGCTAAAGATCCTGACATTTGAGGGGGTAGGTATTTCAACTTCCTCTGTCCCATACCATAATCCTGGTGGCTAGGGCTAAGCCCTCCTCCTAGTGCCTAACTCTACCCCCCTAGTGTCTAACCCTCCCCCCCGCCCTAACTGTAACCCTGAACTCCAACACCATCGGTGTCTCAGTCCCCGCAGCCATTCTGTACAACCATAGGGCTCTGTGAGCTGCTGGCCATGCTCCCTGTCCCTCTCTCCCGTACAGCAAGTGAGAGGGGGTTTCCCAACTTACCCCCCTTCCCCATCACGGGACACTCTGGCCTGTGGATTAGACAGCAGGACTGTCCCATCAGAATCGGGACAGTTGGGAGGTATGGTTATTTTGTATTCCATGAGTAATAGAAAGCAGACTACAGTACTTATGATGCATAAAAAGTGGTTCCATACTTACTATAGGGGGACATTTACTAAGCATTGATAAGAGCGGAGAAGTGAGCCAGTGGAGAAGTTGCTCGGAGCTCCATCAACCAATCAGCAACTTTGTATAACGTTATAGTATGTAAACTATAGATGTTACTTCAGTGCTGATTGGTTACCATGGGTACTTCTCCACTGGCTCACTTCTCCGCTCTTATCACTGCTTAGTAAATGTTCCCCCTAAATCCCTTAATACCCCTTTCAAATATGAGACACAGGAATTTGCCGGGTCCAGCAAGTAGGCAAATTTCCAGGTCTCAGCCTGATCCTGGTAAAGAGCAGGGTCAGGAACCCGGAACTTTGTCCCAGGTGGTTTGCTTTCACACTATGTAAAAACAAGGCTTTTTGTGTGTTCATGTACAGTAACCCGGGAATTTGCTACAAGTGAGAAAGGGGTATTAGTGGTACACAGAATGCATTATTATTGTCTTTCTCTAACGTCCTAAGTGGATGCTGGGGACTCCGTAAGGACCATGGGGATTAGCGGCTCCGCAGGAGACTGGGCACAACTAAAGAAAGCTTTAGGACTACCTGGTGTGCACTGGCTCCTCCCACTAAGACCCTCCTCCAGACCTCAGTTAGATTCTTGTGCCCGGCTGAGCTGGATGCACACTAGGGGCTCTCCTGAGCTCCTAGAAAGAAAGTATATTTTAGGTTTTTTATTTTACAGTGAGATCTGCTGGCAACAGACTCACTGCAGCGAGGGACTAAGGGGAGAAGAAGCGAACCTACCTAACTGGTGGTAGCTTGGGTTTCTTAGGCTACTAGACACCATTAGCTCCAGAGGGATCGACCGCATGGAACCGGCCATTGATGTTCGGTCCCGAAGCCGCGCCGCCGGCCCCCTTACAGAGCCAGAAGCAAGAAGAGTCCGGAAAATCGGCGGCAGAAGACATCAGTCTTCACCAAGGTAGCGCACAGCACTGCAGCTGTGCGCCATTGCTCCTCATACACACTTCACACTCCGGTCACTGAGGGTGCAGGGCGCTGGGGGGGGGGGGGGGGGGCCTGAGCAGCAATAAAAACACCTTGGCTGGCAAATATATCACAATATATAGCCCCAGAGGCTATATATGTGATAAATACCCCTGCCAGAATCCATAAAAAAGCGGGAGAAAAGTCCGCGAAAAAGGGGCGGAGTTATCTCCCTCAGCACACTGGCGCCATTTTCTCTTCACAGTGCAGCTGGAAGACAGCTCCCCAGGCTCTCCCCTGTAGTTTTCAGGCTCAAAGGGTTAAAAAGAGAGGGGGGGGGCACTAAATTTAGGCGCAATATTGTTTATACAAGCAGCTATTGGGGGAAAAATCACTCAGTTATAGTGTTAATCCCTGCATTATATAGCGCTCTGGTGTGTGCTGGCATACTCTCTCTCTGTCTCCCCAAAGGACTTTGTGGGGTCCTGTCCTCAGTCAGAGCATTCCCTGTGTGTGTGCTGTGTGTCGGTACGGCTGTGTCGACATGTGGGATGAGGAAGGTTACGTGGAGGTGGAGCAGAGGCCGATAAATGGGATGTCGCCCCCTGTGGGGCCGACACCAGAGTGGATGGATAGGTGGAAGGTATTAACCGACAATGTCAACTCCTTACATAGAAGGCTGGATGACGTAAAACAGCGGTGGGACAGCCGGCTTCTCAGCCCGCGCCTGCCCAGGCGTCTCAAAGGCCATCAGGGGCTCAAAAAAGTGCCCGTTACCTCAGATGGCAGACACAGATGTCGACACAGAGTCTGACTCCAGTGTCGACGAGGTTGAGACATATACACAATCCACTAGGAACATCCGTTACATGATCTCGGCAATGAAAAATGTGTTACCCATTTCTGACATGAACCCAAGTACCATATAAAAGGGGTTTTATTTTTGGGGAGAAAAAGCAGCCAGTGTTTTGTTCCCCCATCAGATGAATGAATGAAGTGTGTAAAGTAGCGTGGGTTCCCCCGATAAGAAACTGGTAATTTCTAAAAAGTTACTGATGGCGTACCCTTTCCCGCCAGAGGATAGGTCACGTTGGGAGATATCCCTTAGGGTGGATAAGGCGCTCACACGTTTGTCAAAAAAGGTGGCACTGCCGTCTTAGGATACGGCCACCTTGAAGGAGCCTGCTGATAAAAAGCAGGAGGCTATCCTGAAGTCTGTATATACACACTCAGGTTATATACTGAGACCTGCAATTACCTCAGCATAAATAGTGCTGCTGCAGCGTGGTCTGATACCCAGTAACATAGAGCATATTAAAGACGTCGTCTTAGATATAAAGGATGCACAGAGGGATATTTGCCGGCTGGCATCCAGAATTAATGCAATGTCCATTCTGCCAGGAGGGTATTAGAAACCCGGCAGTGGACAGGTGATGCTGCCTATAAAAGGCACATGGAGATTCTGCCTTATAAGGGTGAGGAATTGTTTGGGGATGGTCTCTGGGACCTCGTATCCACAGCAACAGCTGGGAAGAAAAATTTTTACCTCAGGTTTCCTCACAGCCTAAGAAAGCACTGTATTTTCAGGTACAGTCCTTTCGGCTTCAGAAAAGCAAGCGGGTCAAAGGCACTTCCTTTCTGCACAGAGACAAGGGAAGAAGGAAAAAGCTGCACCAGCAGCCAGTTCTCAGGATCAAAAATCTTCCCCCGCTTCCTCTGAGTCCACCGCATGACGTTGGGGCTCCACAGGTGGAGACAGGTGCAGTAGGGGCGCGTCTCGGGAACTTCAGGGACCAGTGGGCTTGCCCACAGGTGGATCCCTAGGTTCTGCAAATAGTATCACAGGGATACAGGCTGGAGTTCGAGGCGACTCCCCCTCGCCGTTACCTCACATCAGCCTTGCCTGCTGCCCTCGGAGAAAGGTAGTACATGGCGGCAATTCACAAGCTGTACTTCCAGCAGGTGAAATCAAGGTACCCCTCCTTCAACAAGGCCGGGTTACTATTCCAAAATGTTGTGGTACCGAAACCAGACGGTTCGGTGAGACCCATTCTAAAATTGAATGCCTTGAACACTTATATACGAAGGTTCAAGTTCAAAATGGAATCGCTCAGGGCGATTATTGCAAGCCTGGAGAATTTCATGGTATCACTGGACATCAAGGATGCTTACCTGCATGTCCCTATTTACCCTCTTCACCAGGAGTACCTCAAAATTGTGGTACAGGATTGTCATTACCAATTCCAGACGTTGCCGTTGGTCGGTCCCCGGCACAGAGGTATTTACCAAGGTAATGGCCGAAATAATTATCCCGTACTTGGACGATCTCCTTATAAAGGCGAGGTCCAGGGAGCAGTTGTTCGGCGGAGTAGCACTATCTCGGGAAGTGCTACAACAGCACGGCTGGATTCTGAATATTCCAAAGTCGCAGCTGGTTCCTACGACGCGTCTACTGTTCCTGGGTATGGTTCTGGACACAGAACAGGATAAAAAGGGTTTCTCCCGGAGGAGAAGTCCAAGGAGTTGTCGTCTCTAGACAGAGACCTCCTAATACGTATACAGGTGTCGGTGCATCAATGCACGCGAGCCCTGGGGAGGATGGTAGCTTCTTACGAAGAAATTCCATTCGCCAGGTCCCATGCATGGATTTTCCAGTGGGATCTGTTGGACAAGTGGTCCGGGTCGCATCTTCAGATGCATCGGCGGATAACCCTGTCTCCAAGGGCCAGGGTGTCGCTGTTGTGGTGGCTGCAGAGTGCTCATCTTCTAGGGGGCCGCAGATTCGGCATACAGGACTGGGTCCTGGTGACCACGGATGCCAGCCTTCAAGGCTGGGGGGCAGTCACACAGGGAAGAAACTTCCAAGGCTATGGAAAAGTCAGGAGACTTCCCTACACATAAATATTCTGGAACTAGGGGCCATTTACAATGCCCTAAGTCAGGCTAGACCCCTGCTTCAACACCGGCCGGTGCTGATCCAGTCAGACAACATCACGGCGGTCGCTCATGTAAACCGACAGGGCGGCACAAGAAGCAGGATGGCGATGGCAGAAGCCACAAGGATTCTCCGATTGGCGGAAAATCATGTGTTAGCACTGTCAGCAGTGTTCATTCCCGGAGTGGACAACTGAGAAGCAGACTTTCTCAGAAGACACGACCTCCACCCGGGAGAGTGGGGACTTCATCCAGAAGTTTTCCAAATGATTGTACACCGTTGGGAAAGGCCACAGGTGGACATGATGGCGTCCCGCCTCAACAAAAAGCTACAAAGATATTGCGCCAGGTCAAGGGACCCTCAGGCGATAGCTGTGGACGCTCTGGTAACACCGTGCGTGTACCAGTCGGTGTATGTGTTCCCTTCTCTGCCTCTCTTACCCAGGGTAATGAGAAAGTGCGCTCATCCCAAGTGCGGATTGCCTGCAATACTTGTATATAGTTATTGAAAAACTGGAAAATTGAACTGTCCCAAGGCGCAAACAAAACCTATGCAGCTGGCCACAAACAAGGGACCACCGATTCCCTATAAGTAAACAATGTAACAGAGAAAAAGAATGCAACTCAGCGCTCAGTCCTGTTCCAACAAAAAGTCCAAAATGAGGAGATATCTTCTACTTGTCATACGACCACTGATGGACGGTGTGTCAGTGTTCAATCATCAGTCCATATTATTCTCTGTGATGATCAACCTCAGGAAAAACCAAATTGAAACAACAATGTGTAGTATGTCCACATAAGTTGGATAACACCCGTGTGGAAGTGTGAATGAAATGAGAGAGTTTGCGTACCAAACTTACACTCGCTAAAAGTGAATGACTCCCATAAAGGTATCTTTAACCACCAGTGATGAGGGCGTAAATATATATGCCGTACACACCTCTAATTGGAAGGACGTACCACACTCACATAACACAAAGATGATGTACTCTCATAAAGGTATCTTTAAGCCACCAATCCTCAAAATGTTTAGAAGAAGCCAACCGAGCCACACCTTAATCTGTTATTCCCTTACAGCGGGACGTACCGTACTCACATAACACAGATTAATAATCCTCATATAACGGTTTCTTTATCCGTGTCCTCCAAATTCTTAGTAGGGACAGTGTTGGATAAACTGACCCTCAATAGATATGCGGTGACCCAAAAAAAACAAAAGGGTACTCTTAAAATCCATAAAATTTATTCCAAAATGTAAAAACAAAGGGAATGACAGAGGGTGGATGGAACAAAATAGATGTACCTGAAAGGCGATCCTGGCCACGAATAGCCCAACAAGCAATTCCCAATCTGTCTATTCCCACTGCAAAAGATGGTCAGCAGCACTCCTAGACCAACATGTTTCGACTTTGTCTTTTTCAAGGTGAAGGGGTGCTGCTGATGGTGACTGCTTTTATCCCTAACTAATGATGTAACTATTTCCGGACGCCGTGTCCACGAGGCCGTCCGTTTCCTGTCTCTCTTAATTTCCGCCAACCAGCCAACCAAAACCGGAAGTGCGGAGCGAGAGAGAAATAACACAAATAGCTTGCGACTAGACAGTTATATCCACAATGTACACAAATACCGAGTGGATAATAATTAAACATTAATGTGATAAAACAATGAAAACAATCTTACATACTTATAGACAGAACTCGGCCGGGTGACTTCCGCCAACCACCGGCCTACTGACTTCCGCCAACCATTGTCGGATCCGTATATTATGTATATGCATTACTTGACTTCGTGGACTGACTGTGATTTAAAAAAGGGAATGACGCTTTGTTATTACACATAGTCTTCATTATATAAGTCCCCTTGTTATCCCTAAAGATAGAAGGATAAAGAGGGACCTTCTCGGCTAAAGTCCGATACGTCACTTCCGCCCTCCACTCTTTTACAGGATCCGTATATAATGAATGTGAATTACTAAACTTCATAGACTGACTATGATTTTTAAAAAGGAAATGGCACTTTGTTAGCACATAACTTATTCATTATATAAGTCCCCTTGTTATCCATAATATTAGAAGGATACAAAGGGACCTTCTCGGCTAAAAACCAATCCGTCGCTTCCGCCATCCACTCTCTTTACATATTGCCAACCATGAATATCCGCATTGATGGAGTTACATTATATGAAACCCCTAAAGACTAACAGTGATTAAGTGGAGAGAATGGGACGGATGACACATGCATGTATGCATATTAGAAGCCTGAAGGGGGGGAAACAAAATAAAACAAGGGCCAGGGTGTCGCTGTTGTGGTGGCTGCAGAGTGCTCATCTTCTAGGGGGCCGCAGATTCGGCATACAGGACTGGGTCCTGGTGACCACGGATGCCAGCCTTCAAGGCTGGGGGGCAGTCACACAGGGAAGAAACTTCCAAGGCTATGGAAAAGTCAGGAGACTTCCCTACACATAAATATTCTGGAACTAGGGGCCATTTACAATGCCCTAAGTCAGGCTAGACCCCTGCTTCAACACCGGCCGGTGCTGATCCAGTCAGACAACATCACGGCGGTCGCTCATGTAAACCGACAGGGCGGCACAAGAAGCAGGATGGCGATGGCAGAAGCCACAAGGATTCTCCGATTGGCGGAAAATCATGTGTTAGCACTGTCAGCAGTGTTCATTCCCGGAGTGGACAACTGAGAAGCAGACTTTCTCAGAAGACACGACCTCCACCCGGGAGAGTGGGGACTTCATCCAGAGGTTTTCCAAATGATTGTACACCGTTGGGAAAGGCCACAGGTGGACATGATGGCATCCCGCCTCAACAAAAAGCTACAAAGATATTGCGCCAGGTCAAGGGACCCTCAGGCGATAGCTGTGGACGCTCTGGTAACACCGTGGGTGTACCAGTCGGTGTATGTGTTCCCTTCTCTGCCTCTCTTACCCAGGGTAATGAGAAAGTGCGCTCATCCCAAGTGCGGATTGTCTGCAATACTTGTATATAGTTATTGCCTAACTAAAGGGTTATTGTTGAGCCATCTGTTGAGAGGCTCAGTTGTTATCATACTGTTAACTGGGTATTGTATCACGAGTTATACGGTGTGATTGGTGTGGCTGGTATGAGTCTTACCTGGGATTCAAAATCCTTCCTATTTGTGTCAGCTCTTCCGGGCACAGTATCCTAACTGAGGTCTGGAGGAGGGTCTTAGTGGGAGGAGCCAGTGCACACCAGGTAGTCCTAAAGCTTTCTTTAGTTGTGCCCAGTCTCCTGCGGAGCCGCTAATCACCATGGTCCTTACGGAGTTCCCAGCATCCACTACGGACTACGAGAAATAGATTTACCGGTGAGTAAAATCTTATTTTTGCTGAGCTGGATCCATAGCCCTCCTCCCCTACATCCAACTACAGTTATAATTTAATACTTTTATTAACAGAAAAAATATGTTCTAGTTTATAATTAAAAACTAGCCCTACAGGGCCCCTATATGGCATTGCCTTCACATTAAGCAGTGCCGCTATATTTCATTTTCCCCAAAGTGACCCTATATGCCGTTACCACAACTGCAAGCAATTCCACTGTATGTTATTGTGCCACATCCTATGCCATTGCCCTCACAGTAAGCAGTGACACTGTTTGTTATTGTCCCTATAGTGCCCCTGTATTACATTACCCTCATAGTAAGCAGTGCCATTATATATTATCCCCACGTTGTCCCTATATGCCATTGACCTCACAATGCCCCTATATGCCATTAACCTAGCAGCCAGTAGTGCCCCTATATGCCATTACCCAGCAGCCAGGAGTGCCCCTATGTGCTATTGGCCTTGCAGTGCCTCCATGTACCATAGCCCCGACAGTCAGAAGTGCCCCTAAATATGATTGTCCCCACAGTGCCCCTGTTTCTCACTTCCCCCACAGTTATGATATATGTCGTTATGTCCATACAGTATATACATCATTGACCAACTGTGTCTCTATTTAATCATTTACACCACAGTGCTCCTATATGCCATTACCCCAACAGTGTACCTATATGTCATAACTCTACAGTGCACATAAATGTCATTTCCCCTACAGTGTTCCAACTGTACATGCCATTGCCCCAACCGTAAATCATGTGCCTCCACAGTGCCCCTATATACCATTGCCTTCACAATGCTCCTATATGCCATTACCCCCACAGTGTCCCTATATGTCATAACTCTACAGTGCACATAATGTAATTTTCCCTACAGTGTTCCAACTGTACATGCCATTGCCCCAGCAGTAAGTCATGTGCCTATATGCCATTGCCTCCACAGTGCTCTTATACCATTGCCTCCACTGTGCCCCTATATACCATTGCCTTCACAGTGCTCCTATATACCATTGCCTCCACTATGCCCCTATATACCATTGCCTCCACAGTGCTCCTATATACCATTGCCTCCACTGTGCCCCTATATACCATTGCCTTCACAGTGCTCCTATATACCATTGCCTCCACTTTGCCCCTATATACCATTGCCTCCACAGTGCTCCTATATACAATTGCCTCCACGGTGCTCCTATATACCATTGCCTCCACGGTGCTCCTATACCATTGACTCCACAGTGCTCCTATAGACCATTGCCTCCACTGTGCCCCTATATACCATTGCCTTCACAGTGCTCCTATATACCATTGCCTCCACTATGCCCCTATATACCATTGCCTCCACTATGCCCCTATATACCATTGCCTCCACAGTGCTCCTATATACCATTGCATCCACAGTGCTCCTATATACCATTGCCTCCACAATGCCCCTATATACCATTGCCTCCACTGTGCCCCTATATGCTACTGCACCTACAGTCAGTAGTCCCTACAGTATAAGCTGTTGCCCTCACAGTGTTCCTATTGGTTTTATGTCACGCTAATGCTTTAGCATTTGATTTGTCAGTGAACCCCATAACAAGAAAACAAAACAAAACAAAGAATTAGGAAGGAGATACATTTTACTGAGGTTCTCCATTCATTCGCACTCTTACTGCTAAGAAGAAGTGAACATTCCCAGCAGGTGCCGCAGCATCCAATGCCACATGCAACAGTGACATCACAGGTCACATAGTTATGGTATGTGCATAGTCCTGGTTATTAGAGGATGTGGGCAGCACAGATAATCTGTCTGAGGAACGACCGTAGTGCCAACCCCTCAGAGTCCGTTAATTCTGCAGTGTGGTCTCCATGGCACAGCACCTCCATCTAGCTAATTCAATCAAATGAAGCCAGCGCTTATCTTTTATTTATATTGTGTAACAAGGATTACGCAGTGTTATACATAGGCAATGCATACAACAGAAACTAAAGTATGTTATACAATTAGACAGCTACAGTACTGTCTAGTTTATAAGGGAGGCAGTCAATTTGGCAGTTGTCGGGATCCCAGTTGTCAAGAGACCGACGCCGGAATCCCGACACCTGGTGAAATACCGGCGGTCAGAATCCTAACCGCCGGCCGAAATCCCCACTCGGGTGGTGGTCCATGCCACCATGGAACACCACTTGAAGGTCACCACCGGGCACAAAGCGTGGTGAGCGCAGCCGGTATTCTGACCGCCGGGATCCCGACAGCTAGGATATCATACTGATCCATTTATAAATTAACAGTATAGCATAATTGTCACGCTTGACTTGAGTTGGGGATGACTGATAATTGACTGAGGGAGCAGCTATCCGCAAAGGAAGGAACGAGGTGGCGGAATGTAGTTCTTACTCATGGATTGAAGACAGGGCCGGTTCTAGCACCTGTGGCACCCCGGGCAAACATAGGGGCGTGGCTTCCTACGGGGGCGTGGTCAGTTACGCCCCCATTTGTGCCCCCTGTAGAGTAGCGCCGCTGAAAAAAAATAAAAATGAATATTTACTATCCCCGCTCCTGATTCCCGACCGCTGCAGACCTCCGCCGGCGCCGCTCCTCTCCTCGGATCTATGTTAGAGACATCATGACATCTCTCCCATAGCACAGCATAGACACTAGAGGTCAATTATGACCCCTAGCGTCTGTGTCAGTCCCACAATGCTGTGCAGTGCATGATGACGTCATCGCGCACCGCACAGCAAAGGTCCTCTCCACGAAGGGAAACTAGACGGGTAGCGTCTAGTTCCCTTCACAGCGGGGGACCAGCGGGGGATACAGCGGCAGCGGAGGGCACAGTAGCGGATCTTGCCATGGTGCGGCGCCCTCCAGATGGCGCCGGCGCCCTCTGGAAGGCGGCGCCCCGGTTAAAAGTCTTGCTTGCCTGTGGCAAGATCCGCTACTGATTGAAGACTTAGGCCCGAAGATGTAGAGGGGTAGGCAATGAGGACAAAGAACGAGAACGATACACTGAAGAAATTTTAATTCAGCTTTACTGAGACCTCAATCATACACAACGACTAGGAGATAAGTCCGAGTGAATTCTGAAGGACGAAATGTTCATGACTTGTAAACGATGCTGAAGAATACTGAATGAAGAGATGACTTGTGATTTGTAAAAGATGCTGTAGAACACTGAATGGAGAGATGACTTGTGATTTGTAAATGATGATGAAGAACACTGAATGAAGAGACGATTTGTGATTTGTAAACAATGCTGAAGAACACTGAATGAAGAGACGACTTGAAGAACGATGTTGAAGAGAGGATCGCTGTGAGCACCGGGAGAACAGAGCTTGAACACCTTACAGCAGAAAGTACCTTGAAGCACTGGCACCATGACTAAGCATCAACCCCTTTTTATAAGGGAAGACTGCACTGGACTGGCTGGGTGTGAACTGGGATACCTATTGACTTGGCTTGGTCTCCAACATGGTGGCTCCCTGCACAGAGGACACATGTGGAACCAGCACACAGCCACTACCTCAGGCCTCAGCCTCCCAGACGCCGCACTCCAACAACAGAACACTTGGAAACAGACACCTCCGGCTGCCATGCTCCGCTCCACAGGACCCGGACCCCGGCCTCCATACACCCGGCAGCCACACCGGAGGACCTCGCTGCCGCAGCTCCAATCCGCTGCAGCCACACCAGCCAGCTAACAGGTAGGCCGCAAGGACCAGAACCGGAGGTAAGACTCCGGATGCTGACAATAATCCCAATACAATCCCACCAATTAACTAACAAAATTGAGTAGATAGTAGGAAAGATGGCACTGCTCATAGGAGCTTACTGTAAATTCAAGTGGGTAAAAGGTAACCCAATGTAACTAGGGGTGTGCAAGTGATGCTGTCGCATACAGAGCAGAGCTCTAGGGGATGACTCAGAGCTACACCGCGCTTGGAGCTTCTGTAGGACACCTAATGTCTGCAGCCCCTCCCCCTCTGTGTGACATCATGACATCATACTCTAAGATGGAGGGGCCGGCACAGGGTGCATTGCTGACCTGTTACACCGCTGGTGTTCACCTACTGCAGAGAAATTGGTATTCTTGTACCTACCATTAAATACCATTATTTAAAGCTGTTGGAGGTGAACAGATGTTGGTTATGTTGTAGCGAGAGCAGTGAGTAACAAGAGCCTCCCAACTGCCCCCACCCCACTGCCGAGGGGCACTGCGACCCGCAGGCGGGACAGCGGGACAGGTCCAAAATAACTGGATTCTCTCGCAAAAATCGGGACAGTTGGGAGGTATGCTATAGAAGTGTTTGTCATATACATAAATGTATTTATTTTCTGAATAATATGCAAATAGTGAAAAAAGAATTCTTGATCTGAATGTTTGCTTTTATAAATATTCAGATTTTATGGTTCCTATAATCTATTGTGTACCTTGCAGGTGATTTTTTACATATTTCTGTTAGTCTCTGAATGCTATTTTATAGTCTTTACTGACAAATAGAAAAAGATAATTAATTTGTGTGGCTGTGGAATAAATTCTAGCCCAAGGATACAAAAATCTCTTGAGACGTCAGAAATGTCATTGATTTCATTTGTTTGTTAAAAGACTTTGGAATAACCAGATATTTTATTAAAACTAATAAATAGAGAAGTATTAAATTTTTCAGCCACTTTCAGGTTTATTTAAATAGAAAGTATTATATCCTTCCAACAAAATCTTTCGTATATGAGACAAACAAAGTTTAAAAAAAAGACTGTTGTCTGTGGGTTATGGTCTGATGTATAAAGTAGTGGAGGAGTGGACCAGTGGGGGAATTAACCATAGCAACTAATCAGTTTTAAGGAATCATTTATCAAGTACAATCTATAAAATGTTACATAGATGCTGATAAAAAAAAGGTTATACAAACACATCTCTTACAGACAGTGCCGGACTGGCCCACAGCAGCACAGGAAAAAACCTGGTGGGTTCCCCACTGGTGTTTTTTTTTAGGTTAGGGTTGCACTTGAATTATACATAATACATAGATTACATTATACTGCAGAGACCTATGGTATTATTTCTACAGTGCACTTGTAGTATTTACTATATATATTTATTTATCAAGGGGTCCAGATCAGGGCCGTAACTACGTGTGTGCCAGCGGTGCCTCGCACACAGCACTGTCACCCTGTGAGCGTAACTGCCCGCATCCCCATTGTGCTGCCACAAGGGGCCCAAAGTCTGTGGCATTGTAATGAGTCAGACTGACTCATTACAAGCCGCCTGAGCTGTGTGCTGCCAGCGGAGTGAGAGGAGCAGAGACGCAGTTCTGGGGGGCAGGGGAGGAGGAGGAGGGAGCTGCAACAGCGCACTCTAATTGGTGGCAGCACCAATGCAGCTGTCCCTCTTGTTCCATGTTGTCAGGCCGCCGCCGCCGCTGTGAATGCTGGGAGGTGGGAAGGACAGATGGGAGCTGCCAGCAGCTGCATTGAGGAACCTGAGCCAGCGGGGAGAGAGAGCCATTAAGTATCTATCTCTCTATCTATCTATCTATCTATCTATCTATCTATCTATCTATCTATCTATCTATCTATCTATCTGCTATCTATCGGCTATCTATCTATCTATCTATCTATCTATCTATCTACTGTATATGTATCTATCTCTTTATCCAGGGCCTAACTAGGTGGACAAAGCACATATACCTGCCGTAATGTGTAAAAAGGGGGCTCTACCTGGTGTAATGTGTAAAAGGGGCTCTTACTACCGTAATGTGTAAAAAGTGGACTCTACCTGGTGTAATGTGTGTAAATGGCACTACTGTGCGGGATAATTTGATTAATGGAGACTACTGTGCAGCGTAATATGAATTGGTATTATTTTGTGGCCACGCCCCTTCTCCATGAAGCCACGCCCCAAGGGGGAAGCACCGATGCTGATTCTTGCACACATCGCTAATATGTCTAGTTACGGCACTGGCCCAGACCATGCTCTCTCTAATGGTTAGCCAAAACCCTGTAGCGGTTGGCCACACCCCTATGCATGGGCCCCTATCACTGCATTCCCCGGTGGGCCCCAGTCCGACACTGCTTACAGATGTGTCCTCATACACTCAGTCAAGACACCAAATGTCCACCATTGGCGATCCTGGTCCCGGGCAGCTTGGCTGTGACAAGATGCTTTTCGCTAAAAATGTGAATCTTATGCGCACAAATAAAGACACTGGAAGCGACAAAACAGTACACAGACCACTGTATCTTTGTGACATTTGTGCGGCTGAGTCTGGATCATTGCAAAAAGGGCTCCAGTGTTTGCAGCCATAGCTTTCCTTAAGAAGGGTGACCATATTATCCCTTTAACCTGGGACTCTCATGGATTACACAGGTTCTGTGGCTGGCTGACTTCAAGCCTGTAGTTCAGCTGGTTATAATTAGCCACAGAACCTGTGTAATCCCTGAGTGTCCCAGGTAAAAAGGATAATATGGTCACCCTACCTTATGTCAAGTTCCATTGTGCTTAATCTGCAACTTTGTAAAATCAATTCCTGTGCTCTAGTTCACCGACGGTCTGGTGCAGATGTGCTTGGAGTTGCTATTGTCGTTGCTTACATGAAAGCAGCAGTGATAGCTCTAATATGGTAATGCAGCAGGGGGCGTCATGTCTCCTGCTGCATTAGTGACCCAAACTGCATCCAAGGATGCAGTATCGTCTCTTGCCCGGCACTATCGGCTGGCTGCATGAAAGTGTAAAAGTGCGCTCTACCTGACGCAATGTATAAAGGCTCTACCTGACACAATGTGTAAAGGCTCTACCTGACGCAATGTGTAAAGGCTCTACCTGACGCAATGTGTAAAGGTGGGCTTTACCTGACGCAATGTGTAAAAGTGGGCTCTACCTGCTGCAATGTGTAAAGGCTTTACATGGCGTAATGTGTAAAAGTGGGTTCTACCGAGTGCAATGTGTAAAAGAAGGCTCTACCTGGTGTAATGTGTAAAGGCTCTACCTGATGCAATGTGTAAAGGCTCTACCTGATGCAATGTGTAAAGGCTCTACCTGTCGCATTGTGTAAAGGCTCTACCTGATACAATGTGTAAAGGTGGACTCTACCTGAGGCAATGTTTAAAGGCTCTACCTGACGCAATGTGTAAAAGTGGGCTCTACCTGACGCAATGTATAAAGGCTCTACCTGACACAATGTGTAAAGGCTCTACCTGACGCAATGTGTAAAGGTGGGCTTTACCTGACGCAATGTGTAAAAGTGGGCTCTACCTGCTGCAATGTGTAAAGGCTTTACATGGCGTAATGTGTAAAAGTGGGTTCTACCGAGTGCAATGTGTAAAAGAAGGCTCTACCTGGCGTAATGTGTAAAAGAAGACTCTACCTGATGTAATGTGTAAAAGGGGGCTCTACCTGACGCAATATGTAAAGGCTCTACATGGCGTAATGTGTAAAAGTGGGTTCGACCTGATGCAATGTGTAAAGGCTTTACATGGCAAAATGTGTAAAAGTGGGCTCTACATGGCACATTGTGTAAAAATGGGGTCTACCTGGTGCAATGTATAAAAGCAGGATCTACCTGGCGTAAAGTGTAAAAGGGGGCACTACCTGATGCAGTGTGTAAAGGCTCTACCCGGCGTAATGTTTAAAAGTGGGCTCTACCTGGCGCAATGTATACAAGTAGGCTCTACCTGGCGCAATGTGTAAAAGTGGGCTCTACCTGGAACAATGTATAAAATTGGTCTCTACCTGGTGTAATGCGGCACTACTGTGGAGTGCCACCTATTCTTTTCCATGTGGGCTATTATTCTCTATACTGGAGGGGACCTATTGAATACTGAATTGAAGGAGGGCATGCCAATACTTACCAACCATCCCGAGTGCCAAATTTATATGTGTGTGTGTGTGTATATATATATATATATATATATATACATACACAATTTCACCGATGCTGTCTATAGTAAATACGTTCACCCGTGCTGTCTGTAGTATTTTGTGTCACCAGTGCTATCTGTAGTATTTGGGGTCACCAATGATGTCTGTGGTTTTCTTAGCCATGAAGGAGTATCTTGCTCCTGTGCCCTCCATGGGGTGATATACCCCCAATATACCAAATACAGAATGGCGGCACTCAGAGTCTGTGTATAAGCATAAAGAGTGTGTTTATTCCGCTTAAATTTCAGGACTAAACCCGTTGCTGTCTTTCCTGACAGACGCCACTGGGGGATGCGACCTGATGATGCCACTGGGAGTCTGACAGGGTTGCTAGTCAGTATGTCTCAGTGAGTGTCTGACGGCAGGAGATCCCAGCTGCACTGTATCAGGTAATTATGTCTTTGTATTTGTATTTATTAATGCTACTTTGTATCATTGTATCCGATCCCTGATGCCGGGTTCTGTCCCGAAAGGTAGGCTGTGAAGGAGGAATAAACTATCTTTCTCTTATGTACTAGAGGATACTGGGGTCAACATTAGTACCATGGCGAATAGACGGGTCCACTAGGAGCCATTGGCACTTTAAGAAATCAATAGTATGGGCTGGCTCCTCCCTCTATGCCCCTCCTACCAGACTCAGTTTAAAAAATGTGCCCGGAGGAGCCGGTAACACTTTGGAGACCTCCTGAAGAGTTTTTCACCTTTATTTTAAATGTTTTTTTTTTCAGTCAGTTCTGTTTTGGCAGCAGTCTGACTGCTTCGTGGGACTTAGGGGGAATAACGGCCCAACTTCCTTAGAGTTAATGGTCCCGTTTCTCTGCTGACATCCTGAGCTCCTGAGGGAGCCATTCGCAAGCCACACCACGGCGCAGCGTACCCTCCCGCAGAACGCCACCACCCCCTAACAGAGCCTGAAGACAGAAGAGTGGTAAGTACAGTGCCGGCATCCTGGTTAGTGGGTCGCTGGCGGGAATGGCGGCACAAGGATGGGAGCACAGCTCTGAGTACAGGCTGCGCTGCAGGGGGCTCAGAAGGCACACACTGCAGTGTGTCCCGCCACCATTGATACCCACACTGGCCACAACTATCTAACAGGGGTTTTAACCCTTGGTTGGACATTATATTACCTCAGGCCAGTATAATAAATGCGGGAAGCCACGTGCCATTACAGGGGGCGGGGCTTCACTCAGAGCGGATCCTACAGCTCTCCGGCGCCATTTTCCCTCTGCAGCTCGTACAGGCAGCATTCACAGGGAAGCGCAGCTCCTCCACAAGGACTCCAAGTCTCCTCAGCGGTACCAGGGGGTCTTAGTGAAGGGGGGGAGCAGTGTTAAGATTATAAGCACTACCGATGTGTTTGTTCTTGCGACCCAGCTAAGTTTCACTTTTGCTAAAGGGGTGCTGTGTGGCTGGCTCTGACTTCTGTGCCTCTCTGAAGACCCTGCCTACATATACTGTGTTTTCACCTGATGTTTGTATGTGTGTGTGTCCCTTCAAAATCATGTCCAGGGACTGTGTTTCTTATACAGTGTAATGTCTCTCATCCCCTGGGGACTCACTACCCTGTACCCAGGATAGTGCTCACTCCCAGTCCACTGGGGCTGAACCCCCATGGTTAGCTTCCATAAAAGGGATGATTTCTAATATTTCCAATAAACTGTCTCATAATGAGGAGACGCAATTCTTACGGCAGTCTATGGATGACCTGATAAATAAAGATTCAGCTCACATGCCTGCGTCTCAAGCTCTCGCCATTTGCCCACAAAAGCGTACTCTGGCCCAAATCATGCAGGATGATACTGATCCTTATACATCAGATCCAGAGGAGGGTGAAGTGGATGCGAGTGGGGGGGATGCTGTCCTGTCACAGGGAATTCAGGCCCTCGTTTAGGCTATCAGAACTGTCCTACACATTCCTCACAGGACAGAGGATATAGAGGAGGAATCTTATTTTAATACTAAAAAGAAATCCTCAGCTACTTTTCCCGCTTCAAAGGAATTGAATGCCCTCTTTGAAGAGGCTTGGGTAAACCCTGACAAGAAATTTCAGATCCCTAAAAGGTTGATTTCTTCTCTTCTCTTTCCATTACATGATAGGAAGAAATGGGAGAACCCACCGATTGTGGACGCATCGGTGTCCAGGTTGTCGCCTAAGATAGTCTTTCTGGTTCCCGGGGCTGCGTCCTTAAAAGACGCGTCTGACGCAAGATTGAGATCACGCTCAAATCTTTATACACGGCGGCGGGGGTGGCCCAGAGACCCACTATTGCTTGTGCATGGATCACTAGGACCATCACTAAATGGTCAGGTAACCTAATTGATGGGTTAGATTCCTTAACCAGGGACAATATTATTTTACTCCTACAGCATATCCAGGACTCTGCTAACTTTATGGTGGATGCCATAAAAGAAATTGGTGTGCTCAACGCACGCACCACTGCCATGGCATTGTCAGCACGCAGGGGATTGTGGCTACGCCAGTGGACTGCGGATGCGGACTCCAGGAAAGGAGTGTAAAATCTGCCTTTCACTGGAGAGGTCCTGTTTGGGGATGAACTGGATAAGATAATATCCAAGGCTACGGTGGGTAAGCCTACATTCCTTCCTTCAGCAGCTACCCCGACTAGGAAAGCCTACTCTGCTCCAACTCTGCAGTACTTTTGGATGGCTAAATTCAATGGCAAATCCAAGGGTTCTTCTACAGCCTTCAAAGGGAATAGAAGTAAGCCCAGAGAACCCGCAGCTGCAGGTTCTCTGGAACAGGCCTCAGGGTCTGCTTCCTCAAAGCCTTCATCATGACGGTGGAACACACTGCCTCGAAGACAGGCAGGTGGGAGCCTGGTTACGTTGTTTCAGTCTCATTTGGGCAATGTCATGCCGGGATTCCTGGGTCAAAGATCTTATAGCACAGGGATACAGACTGGAGTTTCAGGATCTTCCAATTCCCAGATTGTTCAAATCCGGCTTACCAGCTTCTCCAGAACCCAGTTCGACCTTACAAGCAGCAATTTGAAAACTGGTCCTGACTCAGGTCATTGTTCCAATTCCTCTTCACCTGCAAAACAAAGGTTTTTATTCCAACCTGTTTGTGGTACCGAAACCGGACGGTTCGTTAAGGACCATTTTAAACCTCAAGTCACTGAACCCGTACTTACGGGTGTTCAAATTCAAGATGGTGTCTCTGAGAGTGGTGATCTCAGGTCTGGAGGAGGGGGAATTCCTGGTGTCTCTCGACATCAAGGATGCGTACCTTCACATTCCGATTTGGCCGCCTCATCAGGAGTATCTAAGGTTTGCACGGCAGGGCTGTCACTTCCAGTTTAAGGCCCTGCCATTTGGCCTCTCCATGGCACAGAGAGTTTTCACCAAGGTGATGGCAGAGATGATGTTTCTCCTCTGCAAACACAGGGAGTGAACATCATACCATACCTGGATGACCTGCTGATAAAAGCGCCTTCCAGGGAGAGGTTGTTGGACAGCATTGCCTTCTCAACCAGACTTCTCCAGGATCACGAGTGGATTTTGAAGCTGCTAAAATCCCACATGGAACCTACACAGAGGCTTCCATTCCTAGGAATGATCCTGGATACAGAGGAACAAAAGGTGTTCCTTCTGTTGGAAAAGGCATTGGTAATACAGTCAATGGTGCGGGATGTCCTAAAACCAACCCGGATATCGGTGCATCTGTGCATTCGCCTTCTGGGGAAAATGGTAGCCTCTTACGAGGCTCTCTAGTACAGAAGGTTTCATGCCAAGCCATTCCAGCTGGATCTGTTGGACAAATGGTCCGGATCACATCTTCACATGCACCAGAGGTTATGTCTGTCGCCAAAAGCCAGGATTTCTCTTCTATGGTGGCTCCAGACTTCTCACCTGACCGAGGGTCGATGGTTTGGGATTCAAAGTTGGATTCTGCTAACCACGGATGCAAGCCTCAGAGGTTGGGGAGCAGTCACTCAGGGGGAACAGTTCCAAGGAAAATGGTCAAGTCAGGAAGCCATTCTCCCAATAAACTTTCTGAAACTAAGGGCCATATACAACGCCCTTCTACAGGCATCGCATCTTCTTCAAGATCAAACCATTCAGGTTCAGTCGGACAATGTGACGACCATAACGTACATAAACCGACAGGGCGGAACGAAGAACAGAGCTGCAATGTCAGAGGTAACAAAAATTCTCCTCTGGGCATAAAGACACATGGTGGCACTGTAGGCAATCTTCATTCCGGGAGTAGACAACTGGGAAGCAGACTACCTCAGCAGACACAACCTCCATCCAGGAGAGTGGGGTCTTTACCCGCAGGTGTTCGATTCCTCAACACGTCGGTGGGGAATTCCACAGATACACATGATGGCCTCTGAACTCAACAAGAAGCTAAAGTGCTATTGTTCCAGGTCGAGGGACCCACAAGCATGGGTTTCCCAGATGGTTTACGTGTTCCCACCTCTTCCACTAATCCCAAGAATTCTCAAGAGAATAAAAAGGGAAAAGGTTCAAACACTTCTCATTGCTCCAGATTGGCAGAGAAGGGCCTGGTACGTGGATCTACTGGAGTTGCTCCTGGAGGACCAGTGGCCTCTACCTCTGAGAGAGGATCTTCTGCAACAGGGGCCGTTAATCTATCAAGACTTACCGCGGCTACATTTGATGGCATGGAAGTTGAACATCAGATTTTAGCCCAGAAAGGCATTCTGAACAAGGTTATTCCAGCCCTGATGGAAGCTAGGAAAGGGGTAACGTCTAAACATTACCACCGTATTTGGAAAAAATATGTCTCATGGTGTGAAAACAGGAAATTTCCTGCAGTGGAATTTCAACTGGGATGTTTTCTCCTTTTTCTACAGTCAGGTGTGGATGTGGACCTACGTTTGGGCTCCTTGAAGGTCCAGAATTCGGCCTTGTCCATTTTCTTCCAGAAACAATTGGCTTCCCTCCCTGAGGTTCAGACATTCTTGAACGGTGTTCTGCACATCCAACCGCCCTTCGTGCCTCCCACGGCACCTTGGGATCTTAACGTGGTGTTGCAGTTTCTGCAATTGGACTGGTTTGAACCTTTACAGGAGGTTGATGTTAAGTTTCTTATGTGGAAGGCTGTTACACTGTTGGCCTTGGAAAGGCGTGTCTCTGAACTGGGGGCGTTGTCTCACAAAAGCCCCTATTTGGTTTTCCATGAGGATATAGCTGAACTCAGAACTCATCAGCAATTTCTTCCTAAGGTGGTGTCTGCGTTTCATATCAACCAACCTATTGTGGTTCCGGTGCTTACTGACACCTCTGCTACTTCAAAGTCCCTGGATGTGTGAGGGCTTTGAGGATCTATATGAAGAGGACAGCTCGTCACAGAAAATCTGACTCGCTGTTTGTTCTCTATGATCCCAAGAAAATTGGTTGTCCTGCTTTAAAGCAGTCTATTGCTTACTATCAGTCTTACTATCCAGCAGGCTTATTCATCAGCAGGATTGCCGGTTCCTAAAGTACAGGCCCACTCTACTAGGTCAGCGGGTTCTTCCTGGGTGGCTGCCCGGGGTGTCTCGGCTTTACAGCTCTGCCAAGCAGCTACTTGGTCAGGATCGAACACGTTTGCTAAGTTCTACAAGTTCGATCCTTTGGCCTCTGAGGACCTTCAGTTTGGTCAATCAGTTCTGCAGGAACCTCAGCACTCTCCCACCCAGTTTGGGAGCTTTGGTACATCCCAATGGTACTAATGTGGACCCCAGTATCCTCTAGGACGTAAGAGAAAATAGGATTTTAATTACCTTTTCCCGTAGTCCATAGAGAATACTGGGCGCCCGCCCGGTGCTTCGTTTTCTGCACTGTTACTTGGTTAAGTATTATTGTTGGATCAGCCATTGCTGTTCCTGTTCAAGTTTGGTTAGCATGGTTTTCCTCTTGTTTGTGTGTGCTGGTTCGAATCTCACCACTGTTCAGTTAAATCCTTCTCTCAAAGTATGTCCGTCTCCTCGGGCACAGTTTCTAGACTGAGTCTGGTAGGAGGAGCATAGAGGGAGGAGCCAGCCCACACTATTGATTTCTTAAAGTGCCCATGGCTCCAAGTCGAGCAGTCTATACCCCATGGTACTAATGTGGACCCCAGTATCCTCTACGGACTATGAGAAAAGGATTTACCGGTAGATAATTAAAATCCTATTTTTTATGCTACTACACAGACTATGAGTGGCGCCATTCTGTATTTGGTGTAATTAATTTTATATATATATCTATCTTATCTATCAAAATGTGCATATAGTACAAATCTGGAATCCCCCCTTACAAATCCCTGGGAGGGGAGGTAGAGTTTAGGGGGTGGGGGGCCCCAGAGATATCAGTGTATGGGGTCCCAAGATTTCTGTTGCCTGCCCTGACTGTGGGTATTATGTGTATAAGGGACACTGCTGTGAGTATTGTGTATAAGGGGTACTACTGTGTGTTGTAACATGTGGTGCAATATGAATCATGGACACTACGTGCAGTGTAATGTGAATAAAATTGTGCTACTGTGTGGCTTAATTTGAATTGGCGATACTGTTGGTGGTCACGCCCCTACCTTGTTAGATCAGACCCCTTTTTTGCTGCACGTGCCTTCGTCATACACTGTTCCTTTATTGCATACGGAGGGAGGGTGCAAATTTGTAATTTGCAGGGGGCACTGAACACCCTAGCACTGGCCCCTAGCATATTTCTATATGGACTGATACGAAAGTAGGTCTATATGAGGGGGGGGGGGGACCACTATGAGATACAACACCGGGTGACACCAACCCTAGTGACGCCTCTGTGTGGGAGCTGTGCTACCACCCAAGTGCCATCGCCCAACTGCACCTACATTTAACTTGCAAGGTGCCTGGAATGGCACCCTGCAGCCAGTAGAACTGCTGCAAAACTGCCTGCAGCATCATTACTAGAATGCTCTGGAGTGTCATTCCTGGTGCAGATGGTCAGCCCCTCGGCATGACATCATGACCTCACAGGTCCATGAGGGAAGGGCTGACACAGGTCAGGAATCGCCCTGACACAGTGCTGACACATTTTTGGTGAGCAAAAGCAGTACAGAAATTACATCCCAAAATTGGCAGATGTCCAACGTTAAATGAGACCCCCTCATGCCAAATAATGCCATATTCCGTGTAAGTATGTGCCTACTGACCACTAGTTCTTGATTTATCAATCTCTTCCCCCAAAAACTAGTACAGAATGCGTGGGCAAAATATATTGTGAACTTTGATATTAAATAAAACAGGTAATATTATTCAATCCCACACAGTCCCATTTTATTTGTCAGTAGATATATTATTTATTTGAGTTTAGTCAGTAGATTTGCAAATGAGCTGCCAAACAAGATTATTAAATGTTTTCCTGCTGCTTTAGAGACGTTAACTGGCATAAATAAAACATTTTATCTTAAGCATCACAGACTTTAAAATGCATAAAGCTTGGGTAGACTGGCAAGCAATCCTCAATAAAATTGGAAAGTAGCTTAATATTCCTGTGCGCCACCTCTGACTGACTCAGATCACATCTCAGATCTCATAGAGCTGCTCTGTTGTACTGTCATGAAGAGCAGCTTATAATGTTGTTAGCGTAATTTCATTTCAGGTCTTTTCACTTTATTTGGATTGCTTAAAGGAGAACTACCGTACGATAATTTTTTAGCTATTTAAACAACATAAAATGGCAATTGTATTTCATTACACAAAACGGGTGTGGTATACAAAATCAAAAGGTTGACATGGACAAAAGGTCGGCAGGATCAAAAGGTCAACATGGCAATGGTTGACACAAAAATGTACGACTTTTTTTGTTGCAATGTTGGTGTTAGTGTGGATAATTTTTTCATATGAAACCACCATTTGTACAAACGCGTCCGCTTGCCATGCTTTGGGCACAGAGTTTCATCTATTGTCTAAGTGTGTCGCGCTGGTGCTGCTGTGTAACCCTGAGTGTCACACTGGTGGTGTATTTTTTTGTCACAGCCCACAGTGCAGCTGCAGCCCAGTGCTAACATACTTTTTGTACAACTTGTGTGTGCTGTATGTGCTGTGCCTCACTGCATTCACATAAAAAAATATAAGCAGGGTGACTCTGCAGTGAGTGGTCATTTGTGAAAAAAAAGTTTACGTAAATAAATAATACTATTATACTGTAGTTTTTTGTACAACTTTTGTGTGCTCTGCAGTACCCCAGTGCATTCACATCACATAAGCAGTGTGACTCCGTAGTGACTTGAGTGGTCATTTTGAAAACCAGCTAAAATCAATAAATATAATACAGTACTACTAGTTACCAGCATGTCAAAATGATAGAACAACATAACAGTAATGTCAGCACCGGTGTCTGTACACGCCCAAATGGAGCAACACTTGAATTGCTCCATTGGACACCATCTATTGGCCGTTGGGTCATTAAACATCTAGGCACCTCCTCTTAATGTTACATAATTTGCGGCTAGTTTGCAACATTTATTTTACAAAATTACTGTATGATAATTTGTTGTAACTAACAACCTCACCATCAACCTCCTCATTAGTGATCAAAGGTAGTCTTTTCAAAAATGTTTTTTTTGAGGGCCCAAACAAACCAAGCACTGCAGCCACAAAAGTGGCTATCCCTGTCGCTGAAGTGCTTGGTTTGTTAAACAGTGCATGTCCTTCATTAATGTGGGTGGAAGAGCCCAAGGACAATTCTATCTTGCACCACTTTTCATTTCATATTGGACTGTATTTTTGGTGGCCATTGGGGATGGTCTTTGCATTACTAATTTGCAACACAGTTTTAACTAGAAATTATGTTATGCCTCACACATGTTAATTCTAATCAATCAATCAATTAATTGATCATTCTTGTATTCTTTTATGGCCTTTTATCGTTTGACTTGCTACAAAAAAGAAGGTTGATACAGTCCATGTCTCATGTTGTAAATAATCAGTCAGTCATTCCACTATATACTCCATCTCCATTTCCATGTACTTCCCTTGGGCTAGTTCTTGATTAATTAAAACATTCTTTGTTATTTTCTATGGGTTTTTATAGTTTATTAAACTGCCATGTTGTCTGCCACTTCAGTGCCACTCAGTTTCCTAGAAGTGCCATGTTTGAAGTTGAACTGCCACATGTTTGTGCCTCTGACTACTATCGCTTAGCTTAGCAAGTCAGCTAGCTTGTTGCAATCTTATGGCCTAAAATGGATGACACAATATTGTGAGCTGTGAGGTGATGAAAATTGACTGAAAATGGCTGGAAATTAATGTTATTGAGGTTAATAATACTGTAGGAACAAAAATAGGCCCACATTTTGTGATTTTAGATGTATTCATCAATTTAAAATATAAAATAAAATACAGATTCAAAACCATAACCAAAACACGAGAGGGCGGTTTTGGTAAAACCAAAATACAAAGGTAATACAGATCCAAAACCAAAACACAGGGGTTGGCACACATCTCCAGTCAATTTTGCCCACCTCACAATACACTCTCATGAGTGAAATAGCATCTAAAATCATGAGGGAGAGATTTACATGCAATCCAAATTGGAGATCCAAACTTGAGGGAAGACCTAACTAGGAACTCTGTCCACTCCGATCCCCAAATGTTATCCAAGCCATGACTTGGTTCTACTCGGATCCCCAAAGTTCGGGTGTGTTCGGTTTTCAACAAAATCAAACCGCTTATCTTTATGCCAAATACTGTAAGCAGGAATTTAGTCTTGTGCAAGAGATGAAATGTGAAACAAAAGCACAATCTTTATAAGTGTATTTCATGTGTTCAGAACTATTCATGTTATGCAATGATAGGCACCGTCAAAGCTGCACCATGCTTCATATGCAGATTCCAAGTTAGGGACTGACGTGATACATATTTTTGAGAGCAGGCTTATTGGGCTTAGATGAACATTATGCATATGGAGGGGAGGGGGATCTTTGTTTGGTGACGTCTTCCCAGGATCTTGTCTGTATGTGTCCAGAGTGGGTGAAACAACCGCTCTTGCTTTACAAGTTATTGCAAACTGAGATAAATGTTCCCTAGTCTTTGACATACCTCCCGACCCTATTTCAGGGCTTTGTCCTGCTGTCACACTTGGAAATGAATCGACAGGCAATCAGGAGTTACTTCTATTCTCCATGTTGCCCTTCTCTCCAGACAAAAAGCAGTGGTGAATGGGTGTAGCACACACCAGGCACTTGTGTGCGGCAGTAAAAAGGTGGTAGGATGCCCACTGGAGAGGTATAAAGGTCATTACATGGCCACGCCCCTCCACTCCCTGTGATGTGACCATGCTAGTCCACTATATAACCACGCCCCCTGTCCCAATCCCTATTGCCCACACTGGTGGCCCACTAATTGAGCATTAAGTATCAGACCCTCATTCATGTATATGATATAACTGGCCACATGAGAAAACCTTATATTTGAGTCAATATAAGATGTACATAAAGAAGTTGCTAGCACAATGGGCTATTTGCTCTTGCAGGTGCTCAATGAGGAGATATGGCTCCAAGAGATAACAAAACAGAGCTTCATCTAGTGAGTGAGCTTTAATCATTCATCAAAGGGTGTGTTGGTTTTGCTGAGAAAATAGAATTAAAATGTAAGCCTCTGTTATTAATGCTATAACTTGAAAAAAAAAAAATTGGGTAGAAGACAGATACAGACTATAGTCTGCTGGGGTACAGGCATTGGAATGGTTACAATGAAATTGTTTGACTCAGATTCAGAGTTTGAAATATTTGAAATAGAGACTACAACTGTGCATTCTGCTATTGCCCCTTCCATAGAGTATCCCATAGTAACCACACAATTCAGAAGGAAATGCACAAATCTCATAAAAGAGCAGAAGGGGGTCCTGCTTTCAACTGTAGGGGAGAAGAATCTTTATAGGTAGAACAGGTCATGATGAAAGGGTCTAATAAAGTAACAACAAATTACAATGCAGGGGAGTAAAGTGACAATGCAGAAAAACACCAGCAGCAAATTGAAACTATGACCTTGTTTTGACTAATCTTGCCTGTTCTTTATTTTTGTCTGATACCTGTCCTGACCTTGGTTTATAAATTGTTTATCCTATTGTTTTTTTAATGATAATTCTAATAGCATTATAAATATTTAAAATTTTAATCACCGGCCATGTGGTATTGTAAGTGTTGTATGTAATGTATGTAATAAGTGTTTTAAATATAATCAGTTGAGTCGGGCAGCGCATAATTTTTCTTCTTTTTTTCTTCATACATGTCCTGACCTTGGTTTATAAATTGTTTATCCTATTGTCCATTACTCATTCTGACTTCAGTCTTTGAGCTGATTTGGAACTGTGGGGGTCATTCTGACCCGTTCGCTCGCTGCTGTTTATCGCAGCTGAGTGAACGGGTCTCTACTGCGCATGCGCTGGCGCCGGCGCATGCCAGACAGCCGAAGGCCGTAGCAGGGCAGCGATCGCCTTTGCCTGATTGACAGGCTGAGGTGGTCACTGGGTGGGAGGGGGCAAAACAGCGGCATTTGGCCGCCGTTTCGCAGGCATGGTCCGGCCAATGCAGGCGTGGCCGGACCGAATGGGGGGCGGGCCTCAGCGGCTGCGTGATGTCACACGCAGCCGCTGCGGGCCGGGGAGCGAGGAGTAGCTCCCGGCCAGCACGCTAAAGCTGCGCTGGTTGGGAGCTACTCTTGAAGTGCAAAGGCATCGCCGTTGTGCGATGCCTTTGAACTTCTGTAGGGGGGGGGCGGCACTAATATGCAGGGCGGAATAGCCCTGTGCAGGCCGCCCCCCGGCTTGTCAGGGAAGATGATCGTAGTTGTGCTAAATTTAGCACAGCGATGATCAACTCGGAATGACCCCCAGTGTCTGGTGATTATTGCCATCCTGTGTTGCTTTCTTACTTTTAGTGCACCTAGTAATTACCACTACTCAGTGTGTAATCTCTAATTTTTCTTTTCCAAAATGTTTTTATTGATTCTGAAGCATGTCAAAAGGGTACATCAATCAGCACAATAACAAATGAGATGACAAATGAGTACAATCAATAACGTTTCATCAAACTAATGGTATGTCATTAGCAAATCTAATACACATTAACAATGTATGAAAAATGGAAGATAACCGGTGCGAAACAACTACAAATATATGGGGATCATTTGCTGCAAGCCTCGTTAAGTACCACGAGGTAGAGGTACTTGAGAAACATTGTGTAATCAATTGTTGTGTCTGTGTAGAGAGTAGGGTTATGTAACTCTCCCAAATCTCAAAATATTTGGCTACTCTGGATTCCTTAGCTAAGGATGCCTCCAACCAGTCCATCTGGAATAGGTAAAATAATTATACTGAAATAGAGAAAAAAGGGGACACTTCAGGCTAAATCCAGACCTGTAAAATAGTTTTTTTAGCTGCTGATCTCAGCGCCAGTAAAAGTTTATGACATCCACGTGACACCCGTTGACTCTGTGGCAAAATTCTCAAGATGACCCATGAAGGATCTACAGTAAAGTCAAATAATTAACCAGATGGTCCAAGACATATCTACGAACCCAGAATCAGAAGTGTCAGACCAGAAGAGGACAAGACCATAAACAGTGATAGAGGTCAGCATTGTTCTCCTGACATCAATGGCACACATTCAAGGAGGAGGAAACCATTTAACAGCCATGGTGTGGATTAATATAAATTCTGTGATTTATATTCAGAAATAATTCTCTGCAAGAACTAGAAGGAATAATGTGACAAGATTCAACAGTGAGATCAGAAAAGTGGTGTAGCCACTGGGGCAGACCAGTCTGTAGTGCGTCGTAATATAAAATGCTATGTAAAAAGGTAAAGTGGTTAGAAATTGCCTTATATACTGGTGCTGGATGAGAAAAAAGTGCCCCAATCTTTTTCAGAGAAAATTCGAATAATTTGGCACATGTAAGGCTGAGCCTGGTAATAAGCAAAAGGGAAATAGGACAAAGAAATTATACTTCTCAACCTCCTGATGGAATGTGAGGGGCTCCTAGAGCTTCTATTCACGCAAAAGAGTTTTATGGGAATTTACAGTGTCTTTTTTTTATGTTGCAATATATGTCATAGCCTACCAGTGTTCCAGAAGAGAGGATTCTCCTGCAGTCCTTGAGGTGTCTCCTGATCACGGAGATGTAGAAAGGAGACTAAGCTATAATCTGTTAAAATAAGCTACTCTAGTAAAGAATCAGTAGAAATACACATACCATGCAAACAGTCACGAAGATGCCGTAAAAGTGCTGCATGGGTTATTCTCTCATTTATTACTGAATGCACCAATGTTGATGTATAACTATATTATCACATACAATACATGGGAGCATCTCATTACTGGTGAGCACAAAGTGGGTCTTAGGGTCTTCTATAGGTGAACATAGGAAGAAGTTCTATATCTTTAGTAGGAAACTGGTAGCATACATTACTTTATTAAAAGCCATACTGTACTTTATGGAGACCAGCCCTGCCCCATTCCTGACCCAGATCGTACAACACTTGCATTAGGGTTACTGCCTAGGAGGAAATGTATATGATTTTACCTTTTTGAGACAGTTCAGGACACATGCCAGAGGCAGAGCCCCATGAATAAATTTGCTGCGTTTAATACTGGATACTGTAGTTAATCAGGGGACAATTTTTTTTAAAACTGATACCATCCTGATTGACTGCAGTATAACCTGAGAGTTAACTGGAGGACATATTGGAAGTTGTCAACTAAAGAATATCCGCTGCATAAATTTCGGAGAAACTAACAGGGGACAATATTAGGAATAGGAACAGACACTTATCAAGACTACATGCCCTTGAAGAAGTCAATAATTGATGAAAAGCATTGGGAATTAGTGCTAGAGTGACCTCCAATAGGAAGGTTCCTTACTGACTAGGTTCCATGATAGTCAGCAACTGCTTATCTGCTGTGTAAAGGCTACCGACAGCTCTCCCAGTGACCTTAAGTGTTGTGCAAAAATATTTACCTTTTTACCTCAAAGGAGGAGCTCTAAGGAGAGTGAGAAGCTGAGCAAGGAGACCTTGGGCCCTTTGGAATAGAGTCAACCTATCCCGGCAAACCTTAAGATTTAACATACAGCGGGTGGAGCTTTTCATCTCTTTGTGATTATACATGAATTTCTGAAGCTTTTGATGCAGCCGCTACTGCAGCAGCCATTGGGGAGTTTACTGAGGCGCCCAAGGCTGCAGCTTTAATCTGCTGTCACATATTACCCAGTTCAGATAGAGATGTGCGGCGGGCACTTTTCGTGTTTTGTGTTTTGGTTCTGGATGATTTTTGAAAAAAACATAAAAAAACACATCATTTGGGGGTAATTTTGATCCTACGGTATTATTAACCTCAATAGCATTAATTTCCACTCATTTCCAGTCTATTCTGAATACCTCACAATATTGTTTTTAAGCCAAAAGGTTGCACCGACGTGGCTGTATGACTAAGCTAAACGACACAAGTGTGCTGCACAAACACCTGGCCCATCTAGGAGTGGCACTGCAGTGTCAGACAGGATGGCAGATTTAAAAAATAGGCCCCCAAACAGCACATGATGCAAAAAAGAAAAAGAGGTGCAATATGGCTAAGCTAAGCGACACAAGTGTGCGGCACATCTAGGAGTGGCACTGCAATGGCAGACAGGATGGCACTTAAAAAATCTAGGCCCCAAACAGCACACCATGCAAAGAAGAAAAAGAGGTGCAATGAGGTAGCTGTATGAATAAGCTAAGCGACACAAGTGTGCGGCTCAAACACCTGGCCTATCTAGAAGTGGCACTGCAGTTGCAGACAGGATGGCACTTAAAAAAACTAGGCACCAAACAGCCATCATGCAAAGAAGAAAAAGAGGTGCAATGAGGTAGCTGTATGACAAAGCTAAGCAACACAAGTGTGCGGCTCAAACACCTGGCCCATCTATTAGTGGCACTGCAGTTGCAGACAGGATGGCACTTAAAAAAACTAGGCACCAAACAGCCATCATGCAAAGAAGAAAAAGAGGTGCAATGAGGTAGCTGTATGAATAAGCTAAGCGACACAAGTGTGCGGCTCAAACACCTGGCCCATCTATTAGTGGCACTGCAGTTGCAGACAGGATGGCACTTAAAAAAACTAGGCACCAAACAGCCATCATGCAAAGAAGAAAAAGAGGTGCAATGAGGTAGCTGTATGACAAAGCTAAGCAACACAAGTGTGCGGCACAAGCAACATGGGATGTGCTGGGATTTGCCCAGATGTAATACACGCACAATATTGGTGGCACAGGAGAGCGTACCCCTAAACCACGCACACACACACACACACACACACACACACACACACACACACACACACACACACACACACGGCAAAGCCCATAAAATTAATTTTGATAATAATAACCCTTTTATTTGGAGCTATTATAATAATATGCAGCACAGACGAGCGTACCCCTACACCACACAGGGCAAACCATGTAAAAATTATTTGGATAATAATATAAGTAATGTATATATAAGCCTTTTATTTGGAGTAAATAATATACAGCACAGGACACCACCACTGGACTTATGGCAGCATAAGACAGCACCACTGGACTGATGCAGCACAAGACAGCACCACTGGACTGGACTTTAAACTGCAGTACCCCTGGACTTATACGGCAGTACCCCTGGACTTGTACGGCAGTGTCAGACAGGATGGCACTTTAAAAAACTAGTCCCTAAACCAGTGGTTTTCAAACTTTTTTTAATCACGGCATCCCAGAATATCAGAATTTTTTTCACGGCACCCCTAGGCCAAAAATTTCTTATTGAGAAATTTAGAAAGAAATATTACATTAAGTAGATTGCGTTTATGTCATCCTTAGGGTCAGTTGTGTGGTGAGGGACAAGATTTGCATCTGATTTGCCACATATTTTATGACTGGCAGCCACCAGCACTGGTTTTGCCTATTATATTGACCATGAATAATTTGAATTGGTCCTGGACCACCAACCAAGAGCACCCCTGCAAGTGTCCCGAGGCACCCCAGGGAGCCACGGCACACAGTTTGGGAACCTCTGCTCTAAACAGCACATGATGCAAAGAAGAAAAAGAGGTGCAAGATGGAATTGTCCTTGGGCCCTCCCACCCACCCTTATGTTTTATAAACAGGACATGCATGCTTTAACAAACTATTAATTTCAGCGACAGGGTCTGCAACATGACTGTGGCTGAAATGACTGGTTTGTTTGGGCCCCCACCAAAAAAGAAGCAGTCAATCTCTCCTTGGACAAACTGGTTCTACAGATGCAAGATGTCGACCTTATCCTCATCCTCCACTTCCTCACTCCTTTCAGTGTGTACATCCTCCTCACAGAGTATTAATTTGTCCCCACTGGAATCCACCATCACAGGTCCCTGTGTACTTTCTGGAGGCAATTGCTGGTAAAGGTCTTCCCGGAGGAATTTATAATTCATTTTGATGAACATCATCTTCTCCACATTTTGTGGAAGTAACCTCATATGCCAATCGCTGACAAGGTTACCGGCTGCACTAAACACTTTTTCGGAGTACACACTGGAGGGGGGGCAACTTAGGTAAAATAAAGTCAGTTTGTGCAAGGGCATCCAAATTGCCTTTTTCCTGCCAGTATACATATGGACTGTCTGACATGCCTACTTGGATGCAGTCACTCATATAATTTTCCACCATTCTTTCAATGGTGACAGAATCATATGCAGTGACAGTAGACATGTCAGTAATCTTTGGCAGGTCCTTCAGTCCAGACCAAATGTCAGCACTCGCTCTTGACTGCCCTGCATCACCGCCAGCAGGTGGGCTAGGAAATCTTATCCTTTTCCCTGCAGCCCCAGTTGCGGGATAAAATGAAGGAGGAGCATTTGACGGGTCACGTTCCGCTTGAGTTGACAATTTTCTCACCAGCAGGTCTTTGAACCTCTGCAGTCTTATGTCTACTGGAAAGAGAGATACAATGTAGGCTTTAAACCTAGGATCGAGCACGGTGGCCAAAATGTAGTGCTCTGATTTCAACAGATTGATCACCCGTGAATCCTGGTTAAGCGAATGAAGGGCTCCATCCACAAGTCCCACATGCCTAGCGGAATCGCTCCGTTTTAGCTCCTCCTTCAATCTCTCCAGCTGCTTCTGCAAAAGCCTGATGAGGGGAATGACCTGACTTAGGCTGACAGAGTCTGAACTGACTTCACGTGTGGCAAGTTCAAAGGGTTGGAGAACCTTGCACAACATGGAAATCATTCTCCACTGCGCTTGAGTCAGGTGCATTCCCTCTCCTTTGCCTATATCGTAGGCAGATGTATAGGCTTGAATGGCCTTTTGCTGCTGTTCCATCCTCTGAAGCATATAGAGGGTTGAATTCCATCTCTTTTACCACCTCTTGCTTCAGGTGATAGCAAGGCAGGTTCAGGAGTGTTTGCTGGCACTCCAGTCTTCGGCACATGGGTGCTGAATGTCGAAAGTTGCACGCAATTCTTCGGGCCACTGACAGCATCTCCTGTACGCCCCTGTCATTTAAAAAAAGAATTTGCACCACCAAATTAATTGTATGTGCAAAACATGGGACGAGCTGGAATTTGCCCAGATGTAATGCATGCACAATATTGGTGGCGTTGTCCGATATCACATATCCCCAGGATAGTCTAATTTGGGTAAGCCATTGTGCGATGATGTCCCTCAGTTTAGCAAGAGGTTGTCAGCGGTGTGCCTCTTACGGAAAGCAGTGATACATAGCGTAGCCTGCCTAGGAACGAGTTGGCGTTTGCGAGATGCTGCTACTGGTGCCGCTGCTTTTGTTGCTGCAGGAGGCAATACATCTACCCAGTGGGCTGTCACAGCCATATAGACCTTAGTCGGCCCTTTTCCACTTGTCCACATGTCCGTGGTTAAGTGGACAGTGGGTACAACTAAATTTTTTAGGACACTGAGGACACTTTTTCTGACGTCTGTGTACATTCTCGGTATCGCCTGCCAAGTGAAGTGATATCTATATGGGATTTGGAACCAGGGGGAAACTACCTCCATCAATTCTCTAAGTCCCACTGAACTAATGGCGGATACCGGATGCACGTCTAACACCAACATAGGTGTCAAGGCCTCAGGTATCCACATTGCAACAGGATGACTGCTGTCATATTTCATCTTCCTCACAAAGGACTGTTGGACAGTCAATTGCTTACTGGAAGTAGTACAAGTGGTCTTCTGACTTCCCCTCTGGGATGACGATCGACTCCCAGCAGCAGCAGCAGCAGCAGCAGCAGCAACAGCAGCAGCAGGCGTTCCACTCAAGGATCCTCCGGAGGAATTCCGGTTAGGAGAGGACTCCTCAGTCTTGCCAGTGACATGGCCTGCAGGACTACTGACGCTCCTGACTGAGGAGGAAGTTGACGTTGATGGAGTTGGCGGTGTGGCTTGCAGGAGCTTGGTACAAGAGAAAGATGGGATTTAGGTGTCAGTGGACTACTTATGCTCTTACCCAAAGTTTCACAACTTGACACTGACTTCTGATGAATGCACAGCAGGTGACATATAAGGGAGAATGTTCCTAGGTGGTTAACGTCCTTACCCCTACTTATTACAAATTAACAGAGGCAACACAAGGCTTGACATCTGTTGTCCGGATTTGTGGAGAAATAATTCCACACCAAAGATGTGGCTTTTTTTGAATTTTGCCCAGGCATCACAATGGGCTTATTCATCCCACGGACAACAGGTGTCTCCCCCAGTGCCTGATTTAAACAAACCACATCACCATCAGAATCCTCATCGTCAACTTCCTCCTCAGCGCCAGCAACACCCATATCCTCATCCTGGGGGTAAATTTACTAAGGTGGGAGATTTTTAGAACTGGTGATGTTGCCCATGGCAACCAATCAGATTCTACTTACCATTTATCTAGCTGCTTCTAGCAGATAATAGATATAATCTGCTTGGTTGCTATGGGCAACATCACCAGTTCTAAAAATCTCCCACCTTAGTAAATTTACCTCCTGGTGTACTTCAACAGTGACATCTTCAATTTGAATATCAGAAACTGGACTGTGGGTGCTACTTCCAGCACTTGCAGAGGGTGTGCAAATAGTGGAAGGAGCCACCTCTTCCCGTCCAGTGTTGGGAAGGTCAGGCATCGCAACCACCAACACACTTTGACTCTCCTTGGGGATTTGTGATACCATCTTAGAACGCACAGCTCTTTGCCAGCTTAACTCTTATCATTTTTCTAGCGGGAGGATGAGGGCTTCCATCGTCATGTGAAGCTGAACCAGTAGTAATGAACATAGGCCAGGGCCTTAGCCGTTCCTTGCCACTCTGTGTCCTATATGGCATATTGGCAAGTTTACGTTTCTCCTCAGACCATTTCAATTGATTTTTTGGGGTCTTTTTACTGAACTTTGGCTTTTTGGATTTTACATGCCCTCTAGTATCACATAGGTCATCGGCCTTGGCTGACGACGTTGATGGCATTTCATTGTCTATGTCATGACTAGTGGCAGTAGCTTCAGCACTAGGAGGAAGTGGTTCTTGTTCTTTCCCTATTTTATCCTCCAAATTTTTGCTCTCCATTATTTTTTTGGAGTTATACTGTATAACAATATGCGGCACAGGAGAGCGTACCTCTACACCACACAGGGCAAATTCTGTGAAAATTATTTGGATTAAATATTAATAACCCCTTTATTTGGAGTAAATAATATACAGCACAGGACAACACCACTGAACTTATATGGCAGCACCACTGGACTGGACTTATACGCCAGTACCGCTGGAATTATACGCCCGTACCACTGGAATTATACTGCAGTATCACTGGAATTATACGGCAGTATCACTGGAATTATACGGCAGTACCACTGGACATATACGGCAGTATCACTGGACATATACGGCAGTATCACTGGACTGGATTTATACGGCAGTGCCACTGGAATTATATGGCTGTACCACTGGACATATACGGCAGTATCACTGGATTTATATGGCAGTACTGCTGAACATATACGGCAGTATCACTGGACATACAGTATACGGCAGTATCACTGGACATATACGGCAGTACCACTGGACATATACAGCAGCACAGGGACACCACCACTGGACTGATGCAGGATAACACAGCACCACTGCAATGGACTGGACCTATACAGCAGCACTGGACATAAGGCAGCAGAGGACACCACCACTATGACTGGACTGATGCAGCACAAGACACTACCACTGTATTGATGTAGGACAACACAGCACCACTGCAATGGACTAGACTTATACAGCAGCAGAGGACACCACCACTGTGACTGGACTGATGCAGCACAATACACCACCACTGAACTGATGCAGCAGAACACAGCACCACTGGACTGGACTTATACAGTAGCACTGGACATATGGCAGCAGAGGACACCACCACTGTGACTGGACTGATGCAGCAGAAGATACCACCACTGGACTGATGCAGCATAACACAGCACCACTGGACTGGACTTATACAGCAGCACTGGACATATGGCAGCAGAGGACACCACCACTGTGACTGGACTGATGTAGCTCAAGACACTACCACTGTACTGATGCAGGACAACACAGCACCACTGGACTGGACTTATACAGCAGCACTGGACATATGGCAGCAGAGGACACCACCACTGTGACTGGACTGATGCAGCACAAGACACTACCACTGAACTGATGCAGGACACTGAGGACGGAGACACGTCCTCTCTCTACACTCTCCAATGCTGGAGTGAAAATGGCCGCAACACGAGGCTCCTTATATGGAATCCAAACCCCACGAGAATCTGTCAGCGGGATGATGGCGTTTTGCCTCGTTCTGGTTTCCGAGTCAGGCGGGAAAATCCGAGCCTGACTCAGATCCGGGCTAGGGTAGTGAAGTTTGGGGGGGGGGGGGGGGGTTCGGTTCTCAGGGAACCATCCCCCCTGCAGTGTAACATGGTTTTGCCCATTAAAGGTAGATTTTTCTTTTACAATCAACCTTGAATTAGGCCCCATATGCAGTAATTGCTCTGCTTGTTTAAATGTCCTCATTAGGTTGCAAGGAAATTACATTCACCAAAGAAAGGAGAGTGGACGGTTACTGTATTTCACATAAGTCTACAATAAATATTCATTTGATACAGGCAGTGGCGGATTTAAGGTTCAGGCCTTCCCATAGCACAACTTTATTGCGCCATGACGTCACACGCCTTGCACTGCAATACAAACAATAGAATGTATTTCTCCAGCGGAACCTATACATGCCTGCGCTCTGCTGACCACATCTGCAGCACAGGCAGCAATTAAAGGATTTATCTGTGGTGGGCAGCACGCGGGTGGTACCCCTAGACACGTGCCTAGTGGGAAATCCACCACTGGGTACAGGTCTCTTATTGCACTATTTTGATATATGTTATATTTAAAATATTACACCAAAGGGTGCCTATCTCCTCTTTGCATCCCATATATTATATACATACAGTACACCTGAAAAACGAATAGAGCTGCTGAAGGACGGCTCACTATAGCACATAGATGGGGTGTTTTCACAGAACACAAACAGTATCAACGAGTCATTTGTGGACGTTTGTCTATACAGTCTCACCTAATCTCAAGCAACTGCAATACACACCTCTTTTCACCGTTTCCTATAAATAAGATTCCTATTAAGTTCCGTGGTCCATAATAATCTACTTTTGTTCATTTCAGACCATCTTCAGAAAACTACTTTGGCACCAGCTTAACCATGGAGCTATATACTATATGTTCGATAAATAACAGAACCACTACTGAGGTTTCTACCTTGGCAATGACATTGAGGTCAAACATGCAAGCTCTTAATGATTACTTAAGCATTTGCCTTGTACAAGAACATTTTGTCTGATACTCCAAAGTTGCATAGAAGCAAATACTTGTAATCAGCACTATTTTTTTTTTCTTTTGGGAAAGTTGCCAATTTGTGAGCCAAGCACTACCCAAACAGCACTGCAATTAAAAGCAGGCATTGCTTTAACTCAGAATAATAGCTGCCATTCCAGTAATATTCTGTTTTCAGAATTTCCCATTTAACCATTCAAAGTAATAGAGTAAAAAGATCCCCCGTTTGTTTATGAAGTTAATTATATACGGGCTTCTGATTGAGCGACTGATACACTTCTGTGGTCTGGATGGCACAGTCCTAAACTGGTTCAAATCATTTCTCACAGGCAGGTCACAGAGAGTATCATCTGGATTATACTCATCACCACCAGTGCCATTGCCATGTGGTGTCCCACAAGGTTCTATACTATCCCCCATGCTTTTTGCAGTATACATGCTCCCATTGGGCGAAATAATCAGGCGCCATGGCCTGGTCTACCACTGCTATGCAGATGATACACAACTGTACTTGTCCTTTGCTCCGGGCACTGATAACCCAGTAGCAACCCTGAATGGCTGTCTAGCTGAACTACAGGAGTGGATGAGCGCCAGTTGGCTGCGACTGAACCCGGATAAAACAGAGGTCCTTATAATACGACCGCAACATCAAAGGACAAGACTGCAGCATAGCCAACCAACTGGACTTACACTCGGGGATTCAGAATTACAGACCAGTGATCATGTGCGGAATCTTGGCGTTGTCCTGGATGATGGCTTGACACTTAAACATCAGATATCAGCCACAATCAAATCCTCATTCTTTCACCTGAGGAACATAGCCAGAATCAAGCACCTAATTCCCTCAGATGATATGCCAAAAGTCATACATGCATTTGTATCATCTCGATTAGACTACTGTAATGCCCTCTACCTTGGTCTACCAGCAAAAGAATTGCAACGCTTACAGCTGGTGCAAAACACAGCTGCCAGGCTGTTAACCAACCAGCCCCGTTCCAGCCACATAACACCCATCCTCTACTCCCTTCACTGGCTGCCTGTAAGATGGCGAATCCTCTTCAAGATTGGCTTACTGAGTTTCAAAGCATTACATGACCAAGGCCCAAGGTACCTGAAACAGCTTCTGATCCCATACTGCCCCACTCGATTACTGCGATCTGTAGATGAAGGACTTTTAGCAGTACCTAGAATCTACCGTAATTCATCTGGGGGTCGAGCTTTTAGTCATGCGGCTCCGACTCTATGGAACTCACTTCCCAGCACAGTGCGAGAGGCCCCAACTATAGAATCCTTCAAAAGTAGACTCAAGACTTTCCTGTTTACTCAAGCATTTCCATAGTGTCTCTTTTAGTATCTTCATGCTTCTGTATTTTATGAAAAATGTACTTCATTATTTTTCTGTACTATATTATGCTGTGTATCTGTTAAGCGCCTTGAGTCCTATTGGAGAAAGAGCGCTATATAAATAAAATTATTATTATTATTATTATTATTATATGAAGTACTGCGTGCAGTGCGTGGTAATTTTGTGTGTATTGCTGAAGATATATCGTCTGCTTTTTTTAAAGTGACTCGCAAGCTATAAATCCCATGGCTAAGCGTAATTAGTGAAGACGCGCTCGCCGAAAAGGATAATTATATCTGACATAATTTCTACGATTTCACTTTATTAAAACAGATACTTTCTCATAAACTGAGAAGTTAATATAATGATTATAGAGCAGAATTTAAAAGCTAGATACTTCTGTTGCTCAAAACAGACAATATAGTTAAGTGTAAGCACACTTGTAATCACAAACTAATAGGAAGGTTTCATCAGTACAAACATTTACTTTATTAGTTTTACTAACAGCTGCAGCACCTGCTATTGTCGGCTGGGGGAGTATGTGTGTCTGTAATTGCTCATGTGTGCAGGATTATGATCCTGTGCATGCGGACAAATAACCATGCATGCTGGCCGGCTTCTAGGGACTGCATCGGCTGCAGCCCCAAGCAGTCGGTAAGCTCTGCCGTGATAGCAGGGAATTGCCTCTCTGCTATCGCAGTTTGAACTGGCAATTCCAAGGGGAGAAAACAGCTCCCCCTGGGACTGCTAGGCCATCATGTGAGTAGCAGGGAACGATTCCTATAGGGTAGAATATTGTAAAGGGGTGCTGCAGCCCTGCAGGGCAAGGCCGCCCAGCATACTAACTGCCGCCACCTCCTTGATCAAGCAGAAGTTGCAATCGCACTGCAATTTCTGCTTTATCGCAAAAAATGGGTTAGCCTCCTGCTAAGGAGGCCCGCAGTCATCTTTTTCATTGCGGCAGCTGCGTGTGATGTCAGGCAGCCACCCTGATCATGCCCCGTCAATCCCCCCGTTTGCGCACCCATTCACGCCAGCACGCTTCGTTTCTTTGCTCCCCCCACCCCGCGAACGCCTCTGCCTGATTGACAGGCAGAGGCATTCGCATTTTCTGCGGGAATCCGCAGAAAATGCGGGTGCATGCGCAGGACGGTCCCTGCGCATGCGCCCGCATCTTTTAAGTAATTTTTGCGGTTGGATCGCGATCCAACCTGAATCGGGCCCATAATACACTGGGACATTCAATAATTCAATGGTTTCACAGATATATGCATATTCTGAAAAAACATGATATGACAAGAAAACCAGAAGAAGAAGGTGATTAAGAATATGTTTGCTAGTGTATGTAACTTGGATCTCTGTATTACTATTATGATGGTTTAGGGTAGTGCTGGGGAACTTGTTTTGATTTTTCATGCCTAGTGTAAGCCCTCCCTTACATGCACCTGTAATGGACCAATTAATTAATTAATTGAGAAACTCTCATTCTGTGTATTGCTGTTTTGAGAGGCATGCATAGGATCAGTAGTGGAAGGTATGTTGATCCTTTTAGTGCCATATTGGTGGATCCTGGAATACCCCAGTTGAGTAAGCTCTCAGTTTTGAAATACATAAATCTATGACCCAAATTGGTGCTGTTATCGTGTAATGGAGGACCATCAGTGCTGAGACGCCTTGCCATAGCTGACGGCTTACCATATATTTGCCAATGTATAACTGTAACTGAGATCTCTGCATTTCTATTATCATGTAGGATGCAAATCTCTTTTGTGAGCCCCTTTAACTGTGCTAGGTAACTTATTTTGTATTTGCTGTTAGGATTAAGCCATGTTTATCAGATTGTGGGACCCTTTAGTATTGAACAAAAACATTGCTGGGGAAAAACACAATACACTACAGAATAATACTAACTTCAAGAAAAGTATTTCCATACTGAACAAAAGCAGCTACGGTATTTCACTTTTCTCACTTTGCTTTCAAGCAGTGCTTATGTAGAGAAATATATTTCCACTGGAACCCACATTGTCAGTGAAGTCAATCAAGCAAGGTAGTATTTAAGATGTTATTTTAGTGAACACTCCCATGTGAGCTGACTCCAAGCACCAAGAAATTGTAAAAATTCTAATTTTGCAGAAAAATCTTGTGAGGAAGCAAAAGATTGATGAGACTTCGTGGCATGAGATGAGTTCAGCTCGGATACTGGGTCGCTTCCTTTGGTGAAAAGTTTTCTGGGCTCAGTTCCCCAGAGACAGTCTCAGACAGAGAGAAGTACAAATCGTGCTCTAAAGTGACTTTGTCATCCGCTGTTTGGCTCTGAATCTGATTTAAAGGCTTCTCTAAAATCATTCTACAAATCTACAGCCAACTACATGTTTAAGAAATGAACTGCACTGAAACGCTTTCCCGAAACAGATGGCGGGGAATATTACAAGAATGATGGCAGCAATAGAAATGCTATATATTATATTGAATATTTTCATCTGTTGCATGGGACAGAGAGATACAGAGAGATAACATTGTGTAATGTAACAAAGGATTAATGGTTTCACCATCTGATTTCCCAGTACGACAACTAAAAGATTTGTAAACACACTGAAAGAAAATCACTAAATTATTACAGACTGCTGAGTTTTTTATTTTTTTAGTTCTTTAAATGACATAATGAATTCTGTACAGTGTGATACTGTAAGTGGGATGTGTTTGCCATTCTGTAATGGAGTCTACAGTATCTTGATTATATTTTCAATAGCAAGTTTTTTTACTTAGGTTCATCATCTTGGGTGCTGTCCTGCTAGCCGTTCTTACATAATGGTGCATAATCACATGTGTGTGTGATTCTAGGGTCACACACTACTCTCATTATTTTCAGTAAGGCTCCCCCCTTGTGGACATTTGCATAGTATGTACTGTATCTTACAGTACGATGCTTTTTTCGTGCCATTACTAGGCTTTCCTGTATATTTATTCTTTGTGCCTGTGTTTCTTGCCTATGCAGTTGGTCTTTATCCATAAGCTATCTGCTCATACCATTATTGTTTGACTTTCATAATTTTTCCAGATGGTATTATGGCATACTGTATCCTTTATTTAGAAAAATATGATGTCCTCAGTGTCAACCTGGCAAAGGTTTGCTGGACGGAACATTTTAACCCTTTTTCACCCCCTTATGAGTAAAATTTCAAAATATCTCTGCTTAGTGGGTAGTTGCAAATAACTGTCACAGTTTCCAGCAGGTCACATTCACCAGCTCATGTGCACAGGGAGAGTTCACCGACTGTCACATTTTCCAGAGCAAAATGGTGATGCATTGTAAATAGCAGATGGTTGTTTTGCCACATAACTCAGAAACGAAGCAACCAATTACAACGCCAAAATTTGTCCTGCATAATCTATGGACCAAGAGCTTTAATTTGGTAGATGAAGTGCACTGCTCAGGCAATGGCATCATAGAAATATGTCACTTATACAAGTTTTCCTTCTATATATAGATATTGTGCATACCACAGCCATTACAGGAACTATGGGGTGCAATACATCTTACCAAATATTATACACCATTATTGATCTAATGGTAGTGGTCAGAATACTACAGTATATCCCAGTGTTTGCTAATATGGAGATTTAATCAAAATTTTATTTTAGCTCCTCCAGGTACTGTTGTGTAAGATGATTTTCTTGGTGTCCACTAACACTGGTTCTGTGGTACCCCAGAACAGTAATGTGGTACTGTACCCCACTAAAGCTATGTATTACTTATAGGTGCACAACTGTGGAATTAATGTAATTGATTAATCAATGTGTTTACAGAATGGATATGAGTAGAACATTGGCTACCGTACAACCTATAATATGAGATTATGCTACTATGCTACTAGGCAGAGACTCTGGTGGAGTGGAGCGATTGGACAAAAGGAAAAATGGAAGGAGACATATGGGCTCACTAGGAGTTCAGGAGGAAGCAGTAGGAAGGGAAAGTGAGAAGGACAGGTCATGCTCGGAAAACAATGAAACGTCGCTTCAGGGATTAAGAGTGGGTACCAGCAGCCTGAGATAGAGAGATGGATTGCCCTGGGGTCATTTATGGAAGTGAGATATTATATGGGAAGCAAATGTCCGTTTCTGCACCTTGTACCAGAGATATACCCAGGGGTGTATCTACCCATTGGCCAGGATGGCACTCGCCAGGGGCGCCAGGCAAGGTGGGGGTGCCACCTGGGAGTGCCATCCACGTCCAGGGGGTAGAATCCAGTAGTACTGTCAGACTTGGTGACTGTCTGTTAGTGCCGACGCCAGTATCAGATGGCAGCGCACCGCACCTCACTTGTAATCAGACTCAACATAAACTACAGCTCCCAGCATCCCCTGTTGCCGTGAGTTCCGGGAGCTGTAGTTTATTTTGAGTCTGATTGATCACTAGTGCAGTGCTGTGCCGCTGGATACCGACGCCGGCAGTAACAGACAGTCACAAGGTACAATCCGGATCAAGTGAGGGGAGGGGTGGCACAAGACTGCACTGCACGGCATTGCCCTTCAGGAAGTGGACGGAATGGAAGCAGGGGGCGGGGCTACACGGCACTCAGTCAGTGCCAGGCAACCAAGCAGCATAGAGGAGAGAGGGAGAGGACAAGGAGCTAAAGTACATGCATTGAGTGTACCCTGTCTGTGAAGTGAGGGGGGTAAACACTATATAGTCTGTCTGTATGTGTGCCTGTGACTACATTTATGTATGTGACTACAGTATATGTGTATGTATGTTTGTGTGTATATAAGTATCTACTGTATTTGTGTGTATTAGTGTGTGACTATGTATGTATGTATGTATGTATGTATGTATGTACTATGTATGTGACTGTATATATGTGTGCATGTGTGTAACTATTTGTATATACTGCATGTGTGACTGTACTGTATATCATATGTGTTTTGTGTGTGACATTATGTATGTAAGTGTATATGTGTGTGCCTATGGGCGGGATCAGATGTACTAATGGCAGTGGGGGTTATTCGGTAAGGATTGCAGACTCTGCTGCATGCTGGGGGATGCTGATCCATCGCAGGGCAAGCCCGTCCAGCATGCTGAATGGCCTGCTCAGTGACTGCAACCGCAATTTAATTGTGGACGACCCCCTACAGCTGCAGCTAGGCTGCGTATGCACGTGGTCTGCCGCCATTTTTCAGAAAGGGGTGGCTGCGTGTGATGTCACTCAGCCGTCCCAAAAATGCAGATGGCCCGACCCCATTTTTCCCATGCCGCCCCCGCAACAGTCCATCACCGTCCCCCATCCTCCGCCTGTCAATCAGGCAGAGGTGTGTTTAGGCAATGCGATCCAATCGACGGAGTGCTGAGATATTGCAGCTGCATCTCTGAATGTGGTTTAACCGCATTCCACTTATAAAAATAGAAATATATTTACTAGTACTGGATCACATTTCTATTTTCTATTTGCATTCCCCATATGCCTTCTATAGACAGTGGGGCAGATGTATTAAGCCTGGAGAAGTGATAAAGCAGTGATAAGTGGAAGGGGATAACGCACCAGCCAATCAGCTCCAATATGTAAATGAACTGTTAGGAGCTGATTGGCTGGTGCGTTATCACCTTCCACTTATCACTGCTTTATCACTTCTCCAAGCTTAATACATCTGCCCCAACGTTTCCTATGGGGGTACTACTGTGTGGCGTAATGTGAATAAGAGACACTACTGTGCGGTGTAATATGCTACTGTGTGCCATAATTTGAACTAGAAGTAGTATTGTGTGACCACGTCCCTTCCCCACAAGGCCACACCCTTTTTTTATCCACCCTCCTTATTTCAAATATGTGTATGTGTGTGTGTGGGGGGGCACCAGCCCTAGATACACCCCTGGATATACCTGTAAGGGTGTGTACACACGGTGAGAGCCTTGCTATGCCCGATTTTCACTTGAGATTTCCCTTGAACTCCCTGGAGCCCACATAGCACAGATTTTGACTAACTTTTCTTGAGATATGGACTATGTGTGCTTACGATTTTGGCTTATGTGAGATTTTGGCTTATGTGAGATGTCATTGACATGTGAGATGAACTAGATAGTACACTGATCTAGCAAGGATTGACTTGCCTGCACAGTCTATATTTTCTTGCGATGCCGACCTGGCGGGACTGCGCATCGGGATCGAATCGGGATCGCAAGGTGACTTTCACCTTGCGATCTGCACTAACGTTTCTTGTGATTTTGACTATATAGTCAAAATCGAAAGAAAATATCTCACCATGTGTACCCACCCTAAGATTACCTACAAGTACTTATTTAAATAGCCATAAATTGCAGTGTAAAAATAAAGCAGCCAGTATTTACCCTGCACAGAAATAATATAACCCACCCAAATCTAACTCTCTCTGCACGTTATATCTGTCCACCTGCAGTGCACATGGTTTTGCCCATTAGGGGAAAATGTTATTTTGTAATCAACCTTGAATTAGGCCAATAATGTATATAATTGACATTCCTTCTGTCTGGGCTAGCACCCCCCACCTGTCCTTAGGTGATTTTAATTAGTATAGGCCCTTGTATTGCAGTATAAATATTAGAACGGGCACTATGATAGGTAAGTCCCGGATACATGATGAGGCTCAACTTGACGTGGTATGTGGGCATGCATTTTTTGGCCAAACATGTACTAAGAAGCTATAGGAAGTTAACATTGTTTAAATCTGGAAAGCGATACTACAGTCTCTATGATGGAGTCAAGTCCATTACCAAGATCACCATCTTGTCACTGTGGAAGAGCACTACAGTGGGACATGGACGTGTTCCACTTAATTCAGTGAGACCCTGTGTTATACTGCATTCAACACCTCATATAACTGCTTGTATCATTCACCGCTACCTTTAAACAGTCACTGGCTAGTGGTCTGTATGCTCTGTTTTGTGCATAACTGTGAGTATGGCTGTACAACCGAGATACTCTTATATAAACTAAATACATACAATACCCTTTCAGTCAGGATGCCAGCAGTCAAAATACCGACTGCGGCATCCCTCCCTGCAGCCTAAACCTAACCACCCCCCACCCACAGCCTAACCTAACCCTCCTCGGTGGTGCCTAACTCTAACACCCCCTTTCAGCATCTTAAACTTAACCCTCCATCCCCCACAGCTCAACCATAACCCTCCCTAGGTGTGCCTAACTCTAACCTTCCCTCCACTCAGCCTAACCCTAACCCTCCCACCCCCAAAGCCTAACCCTAACCCTTCTCCCGCAGCCTAAACCTAACCTAACCCCATGGCTTACCTCTTCTGAGTGGCAACAGGTCCTCGTTTTTGGATTCCGGTGTTTGGGATATAGGCGCCGGCATTGTAATCCATGCCGGAATCCCAGCATTGGTATTCTGAGCAGTGTTGGGATTCCTGCAATGGTATTCCGAACGTCGGGGTCCCGAGCACCGGGATCCTGAACGCATCCTAAATAAACCACTCCACTGGTTATGTACTGGGCTGTTTTGTGATTTTGAGGGATCCGCTGGCGCATTCTACTACTCTGCCATGCCATTGCCAATAGTACACACATATTTCAACAACCATGAAGTCAAAATGATGCCACTGGCTTTCCATGACACCCCAATGCGAAAACACTGTTGAGCACTAAAATTATATTTTTTTGTATGATGCAGTTGGATGCTAAGGAATCATATAATAATAATAATAATAATAATAATTTTATTTATATAGCGCTCTTTCTCCAACAGGACTCAAGGCGCTTTACAGACATCAAAAACAATGCACATGATACAGAGGATTTGAGTAATACAACAATAGACAAGCAACACAGACATAAAAGAAAAACCTTAAGCCCACAGAAAGCATAACGCAGGATTGGTGCAGGCATTTTGGGTAATAACTTCCAAGGGTTGTGTATTCCACCCTCACAGGTACCAAGTGCAGCAGCCATCTTGGGCGCTCAGCGTAGGATTACCCAGGGTGGAATAGTCTACCCCTAGAAGAGATGACACAAAATGGGGGTGATTTCAGAGTCCTACAGTTTAGAGTAGGGTTCCAACAAAACCACAAGGTCCATGTATTTTTCATCCCATCCACAAGTGTACCATATGGGGCAGCCATGTTGGGCGCACTTTGAAGGTTACACTGTGGGAGGTGAGCCATACAAGGGCCAAGTTCATATATGGGAAAATTGATGCTTATGTAGTAGTATGATGTACCCTGCATGTAGGGCACAATGGAAAGGTGTGCAATCAGTGGAGGTAAACATTACAGGAAAAACACATGGTGGGGTGGAAGCGAGCTATTGAAGGAGAGAAAAAAAAAAAAAGCACACAATAGCAGGTAACTAGTGGCAGAAGTAAAATTGTGATAACATTATTTTGGTAAGATCATAGTACGGGTGGGTAGGAGAATGTGGGGGGCATACTCAGACACAATGGGGATGTCCCTGCTGATCCTGGTGCTCTTCCCCCACAGTTCCCTGTTCATCTTGATGGTTAGGCCCAGGGGCAGACTTGATGTTCTCAGCCAGAGAGGTGGTAAGCCTGGTCTTGGTGTTCTCATGTTTGAGGCGAGGAGAGGCCACATAAAGTTCCAGAGTTTGTAGGTTGTAATGCAGTCCGTTTGTTATCTTATTAGTTTGTTTACCTTCTGTTTTCCTTTGGTTTAACACAGGTATAACACTGCTATTGATATTAGCTGCCACTTAATAACTAGCCACTTCATACACTAGCCACTGCAGCGTCCTAATAGGCCTGGTGCCCTATGCTATACTGGCTAAGTAAGTCTACAAACACATGTTCTTTGTGATTACAACCCCCTCCCCCACACAGCAACCCTCTGTTAGGCGCCGGGGTCCGCTCGGCCGTGCGGCCCGGCGCCTAGCAACCAGGGACGCCGTGCGCGTTCAGCCGCCGGCTCCCTGGCAACGCTAAGACGCCGGGCGCACGGAGCCGCTCTGACCTTAGCAACGGGGACGCCACGTTCAGCCGCGTTCCCCGTTGCTGGGTCTATTCTCATTACCCTGATTATGTGCTGGCCGTGCAGCATGCAAGCTGCACGGCATTTCTATTTGATTGTCCTGTCTGGATCCTGATTGGAGGGTGCCTGAATAAAGGCACCCTCAGGACTTCTTACAGACGCCGGTGATAGCTTCCTGTTTGCCTGTGTCTGCTGCAGAGAGTTCCCAGTCCCGGTCTTTTCGGTTGTTCCTGTCCTCAGAGATCCTGTACTCGGAAGTTACCATCTGTTCCTGGAGTCTGACCGAGCACCTTTAACATCTGGTGGTGTTCGTGAGTCGCGGCGCAGCCGTGTGTTGCGGCTTGTCCGCTTCTGTTTATTATTTTGTTTAATTGTGTTCTGGAGCTTTGCGGAGGATTCCGCTTCCACAGATCCACTCTGGTGTCCGGCGGTGCCGGATAGGAGTGTCGGATCAGTGGATCCTTGGTTGTCCTTTTCCCTGGCGGCTAGTCCGCACATACCTTTTGATTTAGTTAGTTAGCTTGTAACCCCTGGCCTGGTTGCTTAGTCAGAGGGCCCCTTGTTATCACCCTGTCTCGGACTTCCCCTTGTCTCCCATTAAGACCTGCGGGGGCATCGGGGTTGGGCAGACATAATCCGCCCTTCGAACGCGGCTGCCATGGGCTCAAGCAACCATAGTCTCGCAGGGGATTTCTGATAACACGGGCGAGACAACGGAGTTAGGGCGTCAGGGGTTACTAGGCTATCCAGCTCCCACAACCAGCTTATTTTCCTGTACTCAGATCCCTGCCATAAGATCTCCTCCGGTCTGGAGTACAGGAATCATAACATTATCACCGGCCTACAAACGAAAAGATTTAACTTACAGTAAATTTTTTCACTTTTTAGTTGGGAGATTTTTGTCGGCCTTATGAATCCCACCGGTGTTGGGCCAAACCCTGGCCAGCTTCTTGTTAGTCAGATTCAGGAACTTACTCAGATGGTTCAGGATCTGTCCCTCCGGGTGAGGTCACAGGAAGATCTGTTACGGACTTCCCCGAGGGTCATCCCTGAACCAAAAATGCATCTGCCTGACCGTTTTTCTGGGGATAGAAAACAGTTTTTTAATTTTAAAGAATCTTGCAAACTGTATTTTCGTTTAAGACCAGTTACCTCAGGTACAGAGGCTCAGCGGGTTGGGATTATTATTTCTCTACTTCAGGGGGATCCTCAGACCTGGGCTTTTGGTTTAAAGACAGACGATCCGGCCTTATCGTCTGTAGACGCCTTTTTAAAATCTTTAGGGCTATTGTATGACGACCCTGATAGAGAGGCGTCCGCAGAAAGTCAGTTGCGTGCTCTTAGACAGGGTAGGAATCCCGCAGAGAATTATTGTACGGAGTTTCGCCGTTGGTCGAACGACTGTGGCTGGAATGACCCAGCCCTGCGCAGTCAGTTTCGCCTCGGCTTATCGGAATCTATAAAAGACAGTCTCCTCCAGTATCCCGCTCCTGAGACCCTCGATAACCTCATGGAGCTATCTATTAAAATAGATCGTCGGCTCAGAGAGCGGAGGGCTGAAAAAGGGGCATCTGTCGGGTCCTCTCCCTGGGTTCCTTCCATTCCTGTAGACATAGAGGAGCCTATGCAGATTGGTCTCTCCAAATTGTCTCCGGAAGAAAGAACCAGGAGGCAAAATTATGGTCTGTGTTTATACTGCGGAGGTAAGGGACATTTTGCCCGTAGTTGTCCAAACAAGTTGGGAAACTTCCTGACCAAGTGAATTGTGAGGGGGTTCACTTTGGTCTGCAGCTCATCTCCTCAAATAATTCACTGTTGGTTCCTGCTAAAGTTTCCTATGGCAGCCTCTGTTCCTCGGTCTCTGCTTTTGTGGACAGTGGAGCTGCAGGAAACTTTATGGATTTAACATGGGCCAAGGCCTTAGGTATTCCTCAGCTAACCTTAGGTAGGTGTATCACCATGCATGGTTTAGATGGGAGTCCTTTATCCAATGGGGTTATTTCTCTATGTACACCTCCTGTTTTGCTCTCGGTGGGAGCTCTGCATTCTGAAAAAATTGAGTTTTTCCTTACCCATTGTCCAGCAGTTCCTGTGGTTCTGGGTCATCCTTGGCTGGCCTTTCATAATCCCGTCATTGATTGGCAGTCTGGGGAGATCCTACAATGGGGTACCATCTGTGATAAAGAATGTATTACGCTTCCTATCCGAGTAGCTGCCGCCAGTTCCGCACATATTCCTGGGGAATACCAGGATTTTGTTGATGTGTTTTCCAAGGGCAATGCGGATATTTTGCCTCCCCATAGGCCTTATGATTGTGCCATTGAGTTAATTCCTGGTGCCACGTTGCCTAAAGGAAGGTTATATGCATTGTCTGGTCCTGAAACTGAGGCCATGAATGAGTATGTGAAAGAAAGCCTTGGGAAAGGGTTTATCAGGCCATCTAAATCCCCTTTAAGTGCAGGTTTCTTCTTCGTAGAGAAGAAGGATGGTTCACTCAGACCCTGCATTGACTTTAGAGCTTTGAATAAAATCTCAGTAAAGAATACTTACCCTCTGCCGCTGATCTCTGTCCTCTTTGATCAGCTACGTTCGGCTGTTATTTTTTCTAAGATTGATCTTAGAGGAGCATATAACCTCATCAGAATCAGGTCAGGGGATGAGTGGAAAACGGCATTTAGTACTCAGTCGGGCCACTATGAGTATCTGGTCATGCCATTCGGCCTATCTAACGCTCCGGCAGTTTTCCAGGATCTCATTAATGATGTGCTCCGTGAGTTTCTGGGAAGATTCGTCGTGGTCTATTTAGACGATATTTTGATATATTCTGACTCCGTGGAACAACATGTTACCCAGGTGCGTCAGGTGCTAAAGAGATTACGTGAAAATCACTTATATGCCAAGCTGGAGAAGTGTGAATTTCATGTCACGGAAGTATCCTTTTTAGGGTACATTATTTCCCCTCGGGGATTCCGAATGGAACCAAAAAAGCTCCAAGCCATCCTTAGTTGGGCGCAACCCACCAATTTAAAAGCAATTCAGCGCTTTTTAGGGTTTGCAAACTACTATAGAAGATTTATTCACTCTTTCTCTGACCTAGTTGCTCCCATTGTGGCACTTACTAAGAAGGGAGCAGATCCTACCAATTGGTCATGTGAAGCGGAGTTATCTTTTCAGGCCTTAAAACAAGCCTTTGTCTCAGCCCCTGTCCTTAGACATCCCAACCCAGAATTACCTTTCATTATTGAGGTGGATGCCTCGGAGGTTGGAGTAGGGGCTATCCTTTCTCAGAAGGATCCAGATTCCCTTGAGTTACATCCTTGTGCCTTTATGTCCAGGAAATTCTCATCTGCAGAATCCAACTACGATGTTGGTAACCGGGAATTGCTGGCTATTAAATGGGCTTTCGAGGAGTGGAGACATTGGCTTGAAGGAGCTACCCACACCATTTCAGTTTTGACTGATCACAAAAATCTTCAATACATTGAATCGGCTAAACGACTGAATGCCCGACAGGCTCGTTGGGCTTTATTTTTTACTCGTTTCAAATTCATTATCACCTTCAGACCAGGTTCCAAGAATACCAAGGCAGATGCCCTGTCACGCAGTTTCCTTCCGGTTCAAGACAACAGTCCTGTTACTCCCATACTTCCGCCTTCAGTCATTCAGGCAGGTCTCACACAGGATGTATTTTCCCAATTAAAGCTGCTTCAACATCAAGCTCCGGGAAATACTCCTGCTAGTCGTCTTTTTGTTCCTGAGTTTTTGAGAGCAACTGTTTTGGCGGAATTTCATGATAGCAAAGTTGCAGGGCATCCGGGAATCGCTAAGACTTTGGAATTAGTATCCCGCTCAGTATGGTGGCCTGGTCTTTCCAAAGACATTAAAGAGTTTGTTTTTTCGTGTCAGGTCTGTGCACAGCATAAAGTTCCCCGTTCTTTGCCTATTGGTCAACTTATGCCCTTGAAAGTTCCTCTTAGGCCATGGTCGCATATCTCCATGGATTTTGTGGTGGATCTCCCTCTGTCAGCCGGATGCCGAGTCATATGGGTGGTAGTGGACCGTTTTAGCAAGATGGCCCATTTTATTGCTCTTCCCCGATTGCCATCTGCCCAGGGATTGGCAGTCTTGTTCCTCCGTCATGTTTTCAGACTCCATGGGTTACCCACTGATATTGTTTCTGACAGGGGTCCACAATTCATTGCGCAATTTTGGAAGTCTTTTTGTGCTTCATTAAAGATGAAATTATCATTAACCTCCGGCTATCATCCACAATCCAATGGACAGACTGAGCGAGTTAACCAATCTCTAAAACAATATTTGCGTTTGTACTCGGCCAAACTCCAAAATGACTGGTCTGAGTTTCTTCCATTGGCGGAGTTTGCTTATAATAATGCCTGTCATTCCTCCACCAATGTGTCTCCATTTTTTGCAGTTTTTGGTTTCCACCCCAGAGCTAATTCATTTTTTCAACATTCCTCTGTCTCCTCTCTGGCCCTGACCTCTCATCTTAAACTTATTTGGAAAAAAGTGCACCTGGCTCTCAGAAAAGCAGCTTTCCGGGAAAAATTTTTTTCTGACAGGCTCCGGCGGCCGTGCACTTTTAAAGTAGGAGACAGGGTGTGGTTGTCGACTCGCAACATCAAACTTCGACAAACCTCAGCCAGATTGGGTCCTAGATATATTGGACCATTTCTCATTATCAAAAAAGTCAATCCAGTTGCTTTCCGGTTACGTTTACCAAAAACTTTACGGATCGGAAATACCTTCCATTGCTCATTGCTTAAACCATATGTTTCGTCCAGCAGATTTCCTCGTAAAAAATCTCAGGGGAGATCACCAGTTAATGTACAGGGTCAGCAAGAGTTCTTGGTTGAGAAGGTTCTCGATTCCAAGTTGTCCCGGGGTCGGCTTTATTTTTTGGTGCATTGGAGAGGTTATGGGCCAGAGGAAAGGTCGTGGGTCCTGGATGAAGACCTTCATGCCCCAAAGCTCAAAAGGGCATTTTTTCGTGAATTTCCTCGGAAACCTGGCTTTAGGGGTTCCTTGACCCCTCCTCAAGGGGGGGGTACTGTTAGGCGCCGGGGTCCGCTCGGCCGTGCGGCCCGGCGCCTAGCAACCAGGGACGCCATGCGCGTTCAGCCGCCGGCTCCCTGGCAACGCTAAGACGCCGGGCGCACGGAGCCGCTCTGACCTTAGCAACGGGGACGCCACGTTCAGCCGCGTTCCCCGTTGCTGGGTCTATTCTCATTACCCTGATTATGTGCTGGCCGTGCAGCATGCAAGCTGCACGGCATTTCTATTTGATTGTCCTGTCTGGATCCTGATTGGAGGGTGCCTGAATAAAGGCACCCTCAGGACTTCTTACAGACGCCGGTGATAGCTTCCTGTTTGCCTGTGTCTGCTGCAGAGAGTTCCCAGTCCCGGTCTTTTCGGTTGTTCCTGTCCTCAGAGATCCTGTACTCGGAAGTTACCATCTGTTCCTGGAGTCTGACCGAGCACCTTTAACATCTGGTGGTGTTCGTGAGTCGCGGCGCAGCCGTGTGTTGCGGCTTGTCCGCTTCTGTTTATTATTTTGTTTAATTGTGTTCTGGAGCTTTGCGGAGGATTCCGCTTCCACAGATCCACTCTGGTGTCCGGCGGTGCCGGATAGGAGTGTCGGATCAGTGGATCCTTGGTTGTCCTTTTCCCTGGCGGCTAGTCCGCACATACCTTTTGATTTAGTTAGTTAGCTTGTAACCCCTGGCCTGGTTGCTTAGTCAGAGGGCCCCTTGTTATCACCCTGTCTCGGACTTCCCCTTGTCTCCCATTAAGACCTGCGGGGGCATCGGGGTTGGGCAGACATAATCCGCCCTTCGAACGCGGCTGCCATGGGCTCAAGCAACCATAGTCTCGCAGGGGATTTCTGATAACACGGGCGAGACAACGGAGTTAGGGCGCCAGGGGTTACTAGGCTATCCAGCTCCCACAACCAGCTTATTTTCCTGTACTCAGATCCCTGCCATAAGATCTCCTCCGGTCTGGAGTACAGGAATCATAACACCCTCCACCAAAAGGTGTTAATCAACTACCAAATGTGAGATCACTAAACCCCAGTCAATCACAAAGTTTTTGCTGACTACAGATATTAATCCACTTAAACTATTTACCAAATATATCTTTTAGCAAGAAACAAACAGTGGTCAGCACTCTGCTGTAGTTACCAAATATATCTTTTAGCAAGAAACAAACAGTGGTCAGCACTCTGCTGTAGTTACCAAATATATCTTTTAGCAAGAAACAAACAGTGGTCAGCACTCTGCTGTAGTTACCAAATATATCTTTTAGCAAGAAACAAACAGTGGTCAGCACTCTGCTGTAGTTACCTGTTGACATTTGAGCTGACCTTGAGAAAGACCCGAGGAGGGTCGTAACGCGTGGGTGCTCTTTTGACTGACCTCCTGTGTGGACACCAATGGCCTAAAAGAACTATTCCGGCGAGTAAAGGAGTGCTGAGACCAGGGAATCCCTATGCTGCAGCTTGGTGACTTCTTTGATTTTTCATGCCTTTAGAACTGGTGTGAGCCAGTTCTCCCTTACAGCCGGTAATTAGCCATTCTTTACACCTTTGCCTAGGAGGCCAGTTATACCAGTGAAGGTCTGCACCACCACAGTGTGGCTTCTTTTGTTCTTAATTGTTTTTAAATGTTATGTTTGGTTATGTAATGTGTGTCATGTATTAAATTGCTAACTTGCATACAGTATCACACTATGTCTACATACCATTTCTTTTTCATGGTACCATCTCTGAAAATGCCCCTGAAAGTTTCTCCATAACAGGAGTAATACGGAGGTTGAGATTTATCGGTCCATGAGAAGTGAGGCGCTGGTCCAGTGGTATTTCACGTATCGTTTTATTTCTGCATTTTGTACTAGGAGGTGGGAAAAGCCTCTCCTGTGACATACCACACTATTAGCTGCCTCTGCGCACTGCTTGGGTTCTTCATACTACCAATTGCAATATGAAATGGGTTATTATTTACCTGCATTTGTACTCGCATATTTTAAGGCAAAACAAACAACTAAGGATCGACATCAGAAGCTGGACAAGACTGGAGCATGTCATATGCTTAAAAAGAGAGCTTGTATTAAAAAAAATGGACATGTTGGTTCCATACTGTATATTGCAATATATGTTAAATTTGCCCAACTTCTCAGTCTTCCAATTGACCAATACCTGCACCCAACTAAGCGTAACTTCATTCAGAATGTCAACACAATGAGATTTTCTTAATAATTACAAGCATGCAGGATTAGGGCTTCCAGTTGCATACATTACAGTACACAATACATACATGTAACCCTTCCCTGCGCACTAATGCTGCACTACTGGGGTTACAAGTACAATCTTACTGAGTGCCTCCACCCAAGCAGTATTTATACCCCCCTGGCTTGCTTGGGAAAGCCGTTAACGAGTAGTTGTATATATATACTGTTTCACGTGGGGTTCTATATAGATGTGTTTGGTTTACCTTGTTGTCGTCTTTGTCTTTCAGGTGCTGCTCTTTCGAGGACTAGAAACTACTCTCCCCTTCAAAGGTAAGTATTTATTAAGGTTATTTGAATACATACATAAGACCCTTTGTCAAAAGCATTAACAATCACCTACCCTTAAATACACTGTCTGTTATATATTCCCCGTTTACCTGTGAGTCAATACATACAATTATACTGTACTATACCATTGTATTTTCCTATACATATTTGAGTACCTTGCATGCAATACAAAAAAACTTGTCATGACCGGTTGTGATAACTCTAGGTTATAAATAGTTCTACAGTAACATTAGGTGACCAACTGCAGTCTACCGTTCACCTGTTGGGTATACCATTAGGTTATAGGTGGTGCACTGTTGGGGCCCAATATACCATCCGTACTACGGATGCCTTCATCAACGTGAGGAGAATCCCATAGCCTTGTTTTGTTCCTGAGTACTTAGGTGTATCTGTAGGGACACCGTCAATGTCTAACTTCACCAATCGGAATCATCTCTATGTCAGCTGATAGCAGACTACCTGTTGCCTAGGGTATGCGGGTATGATGGGTGAGCTTCCCTCTGGGGATTTGGGTTAAATGTTCAGGCGGCAGAAAAGAAAGTTGCCAGTCTTACATATGCCTCAATGACGCTCAGGATTATCCCTGCGGACTAGGTGCGGTCCCCTGACCTATAGCTGACGTTATTCTCATCCCCTATGTATAAGTGTCCACAGAGGATAATGGTCTCTCACTTTGTGACCCTTCCTGTATAGCTCTGACCGCTCGGGCAATGATCGCGATAATACTCTAATGAGTGCCGGGGTCACTATATTCACTGTATAGAGTAGTTCACTTTACTTCAGCCCTTACATTGAGTTCAAACATGTAGGCTGCAAATCAATTAGTAGTTCGGGTGTGGACTGGGTTATAATCAATCCCGTATGAAGGCTCACCCCACTCACTAGCTTGAGACTGAAGCGGTATGATGCTGTGCGGGAACGGGGGTCCCCCAAATAAGCAGAGGGAACTTTAGTCACTTTCCTGGCTATATTCTCCCTCAGTTAAATGCAGCGGTCACTCAGTACTAGCTCTCCTCCCCCAGCTCGGGGCTAAGTAAGTTGTCTGGCTGCTTTCACTCGAATGTCACTCCCCCGACTACTGCAGGCTGCTAATTCGTTAGACGACACTGCCTACACTGGCTGCACTTTGGGTCATACCTCCGATGGGATACCGCTCACTGCTCTCCACCTCTGTCCGCTCAGAGCCGTCTCTCCTTTTCACGGTGCAGAAGTGGAGGTCGCGGACTCCCGGCTCTCTCCGCATGCCGTGCAACCTCGGAGCTCTTACCGCCTGCAGCGCTACCTTGGGGCTCGGTCTCTTTGGTTGCCTCCGCACTGACCGACTCCCGTATCAGATTCTCCGGGGAGCAGCACTACCCTCGGTCTGAGTGTAGCTCCGGACGCTGTCACATCACGGGTCACCTTTCCCAATCCGTCCGGTCACTCCGTACACTCTCCTCTCTCATCCGCTTCTCGTTCCCGTCATCTTCGGCCGCTACTCCCTCTCCCCTCAGGTAACCACTCCTGCTTTTCTCGTGCTCTCTCCAACGGTTCTCTGTATACGGGCACATACTACCCGGCACGAGGGGCTTCTGGAAAAGTCTATCTAGTCCCTCTCGTGCCAATTTACCCATTCCTATAGTCCACTGTTTACCTTAAGCTATTAACCACCATCAAACATCCTTTACATACATTAACATGTATTAACAGTATACATATTGAATATATTTCATATATTTACACCTGCAGTATGTATTTAGTATATATTTAGCCTAGTAGCCATTGAATCTTTACTCCCACTATATCTCCTCATGAGCACATATTTTTAGGGGGCTACACTCATAACATACATACCTCCCAACTGTCCTGATTTTCACGGGACAGTCCCATTTTTTTGCGACTGTCCCACTTGCGGGACGCAGTGTCCCGTGGTGGATGACGGGGGTCAGTTAGGAGGATCCTGTCACTTACCGCTCTGCTGTAGAACAACACAGAGTCTATTCAATAATAATAATAATTTTATTTATATAGCGCTCTTTCTCCAATAGGACTCAAGGCGCTTATTCACAGGAGACAGAGGGACTGGAGGCATGCCAGCAGGTCACAGAGCGCTGGGCATGCCCCCATTGTGATGAAAACAGGAGGCATGGCAGGTGGTCGCAGCATTGCCACCAAGCCACGCCACTTTTACATATGTATATAGTACTGGGTGGGAACACCAACATGATAAACACTTACATACAACATGCCCCGCTCCCAGCTGTCGTCACATTCTCCCACTGGTTTCATCAGAATGAACAGTGTAGAACAAAATAAACTTATATCTGTATATTGTCCAAGTAAAACATTTTTGGAGTGAGCTGCATGTTGTTTTGACTCATCTTCCTCTTAGTGACGACGTTCAGTCAGAATATGACTGCATTGTTAAATACTGTGGTCATCAGCTCCAAAGAAGGATAATCAAATCACCCACCCAATTCCTTTTATCTATCAACTGTTTTGGCTTATAAAACAGTTTATAATTAAATTACAAAAGAATTGCATTGTTTTATTTGTTAATTACAATCTGCCATCTTTAGGAATGAGCATTTAAATGCAATCAGTTATAGCATCACGTGTTCCAAACTCCTTTTCCTGTAAAGCCTAAATGAGTTGCAGATATGTTCTCATTTGTCCGTTCTATTGAGATTAACGTTTTCAGTGCATGCCTCATGAATGCCGTTCTGATAATATGCACCATAATGATTTGTGCAATGTTCAAAGATAGATGACTATGTTCTTAAACAGAAAATGAATCTCTGTCTGTGGTTAAATTAAAATGCAAGGTCATGTCTTGAATAAATGCAGAATAAACAACATCTTCTAAAATGAACAGTTTAGGTCTAAACACCTATACTTTTTTTTGTTGTAAAATAGTGTGTGTGTGTGTGTGTGTGTGTGTGTGTGTGTGTGTGTGTGTGTGGTGATTTAAACAAAACAAATAGAGAAATACTGAGTGATGTTATAATGATCTTAAAAATACATATCAATAGCAGCTAAACCTTCCCCTCACATCTTGTATACTCAAGTGCTTAATAGAAGTAAAATGGTTACCCCACATACTGTAGCTTTAGCTAGAAGCCTGAACTGCTGGCATTCATTGGAAATGATCCAACAGGCACCTCAATGGTCCACCCAGATCCATCAAGGTCCAGGGTGTTCCTGTCCTCTCCAGCAAGTGGTGGAAATGCCACATGGCATCTGCAGTTAGAACAGGCCCTGCAGCAAACACACAGTCTGTAAAGTGGTCTATCTGAAGTCACCACAGGGCTCTCGAGAATTGCAGAAGTGTGACTGTACAACATACTTGCCAACCCTCCCGGAATGGCCAGGAGGCTCTTGATAATCAGATGGCGATCCCTGCCCCCCAGAAAAGTGGGCAAGTCTCCCTGCCAGCTGTTTGCAGTACCAACCAGACAGGTGAACTGGTGCAGAAACACGTGTATAGAAACAAATTATCTCCCTCTCCTGGCGCCACCAAGTCAGCAGCTTCTTTCACTCTCCTGGTAAACACCTATACCAGCTGACATAAATACACAATCTCGAATGAGTGTGAACACTTAGCGCTGGCTTAAATATCACAAAGTCATAACAACCTTAGATATCAATTAGTATACAATAATAAAATGTGTGTTTTACAGGTTTAGGAGGAATTAGCTCCGGTTAGCAGAGAGGCAGTAAATGTGTCTATTTCCCTTAAGCATATGGACTGACGCCTACTTTAAAGCCCCTTGTTATGTTCCTCAAAAGGTATCTTTAAACCGTGTCAGCCCTTGATGGAGTATCCGGCACTGTTACACTCCTCCATGGCTCAATGTTAACACAGGTACCATGTTGGTATAATAAAGACGTAAAAGGAATCCCATCAAGGATTTTTATTCACACATTCACAATATAAAACCAGGTAAAATGATATGTAAAATCATTCAGAACAGTGGTGAATCGTACACTCCCCCGGATGAGGCTGTGCGCTACAGCTGAGAAGTCCCGTGTGGTCTCAGTGCGATGATCCAGCAACAGCCTCAGGGGTATGGGGAAGGCAGCGCTCACTCCACGTCCCATCCAGCAAGATCAACGCGTTTCAGAGGTCCACCTCCTTTGTCAAGATCTAATTGATATCTAAGGTTTTTATGACTTGGTGATATTTAAGCCAGCGCTAAATGTTCACACTCATTCGAGATGGTGCAGAAACACAGGGGAAATAATGGGCAACGAATGTTCTTGTGATGCTGAATCAATTATTATACATTTATGTACAACATAACTTTAGAAAGTCTACACATGAGGATTATGGGTCTGTTTCAGCTTCAAAAGCAAAGTGGACACTTATGTGATTTTTCACACTGTGCATTCTTACGAGGCCACACAAAGTGTATCTACATATCTCACATCTGCTCAGAGTATGATGGCAGACAGCCATGTGGGTGCAGGTGTTGATATTGTAGTTTTATAGGCACACACCAATGGATGACTCAAACCATGAACAGTGCAGTTACGTAACCAGTGTTGTTGGGTAATTGATAGATAGCAGGTACAGCCGTACTCACTGTTACATATACATGGGTGATAGAGCGGAGTGGGAATTCATACAGCTCACCAGCCAGTGAGTGTATACTGCAAATGGGTTGCCGTGCAAAGGATGCTGGAACAGCTTTATAGTAAGCATTTACAAGGTCTCTCATAGGGGCTAAGCAGGAGATTTCTATCTCCTACCATGTCACTCTGCAGAGTAAAACAAGATGGCCACTACACATGCTCAGTAGTGATTTTGGTGGCCATCTTGTTTTACTCTGTAGGGTAAACTGCTACTGCTCTACTGCTCTTTCAACAAAAATGAATAACAATACACTTTTAAAAACCAGACATAATGGGATATGTAGTTCATGGACAGAATTATCTACATACTGTACTGTATGTAAGTAAGTATTCTTTTGCATTTTTTATGAATGATCATGGAAAGAATATATACACTTGAGACTATTAATAATTATACTGCAAACTATCATATTACATACAGGGCTGTAGAGAGCTTGGTCAGGCTCGGGTAATGTAGGGGACATGGCCTAATCATGGAGGTGTGGCCATTCTCCTTAAATAAAAAAACCTAAGTACTCTATATGCGCCCTGATGCAGTGCCGCAAACACCACAGCTGGACACTGAACACCCCTTAACCAGGGACAGATCGAGAGGGGAGCAATCAGTGCGATCACTCCCCTTTCTCCACATGCAGAGGACATTGCTATGCTCCCTGGAGGCTCCCTGCAGGCTCCCTGGAATCAGGCACTCAGCAGCATGTACTGCGCTGGGGAGAGAGGCTGCTGCTGGCTGACAGATAAGAGAGGGAGCAGTATATAGGATTGTTGGCTTTAGAGCAGTGCAAGTTAAATATTTTTGTAATGCAAGAAGCAAGATGTTTACCTTTTAGATATCTTTATGATTACCAGCTAGAACGCTTAGTTTTCTTTCTTAGATATATTTATGTTATTTATTTGTTATGGAGGTCAGCAAAAAAATAAGGAAAAGATAAAGCAGACAAGTTTAAGTAAATAAAAAACTATTTATTAATGTGTTCCTCCCACACCTGCTGCATTACTGGTCCAAACTGCTTCTTAGGACGCAGCATCGGATCATCTCTGACACCATCGGCTGGCTGCATGACCCATTAGATCATGCAAGCCAGCTGCTGCATCTGCTACAAAGAGGCCAGGAAATCCCCAGCCTCTGATGGAGATCCTGGCCTCTTCCTTCCCCCACAATGCCGTCGGCATGACTCCAGTTTGAGAAAGGGAGGCTGTCTCCACCCCCTCCCCACCCCCAAATGCCATCAGACTGTCAATCACTGACAATCTGATGCCACCCAGGGTCCGCCGTTGCAGACCCATACTCCACATGCACAGTACGGGTCTGACGCATGTGCAAAATTACTGGACATACTTTCTGAATGACTCCCATTCTACACATGCTGACAGTTTTGAAGTGAACATTTTAACAATGTTGACATCATAACTGTTGGCATTGTGATGTCGACATTATGAACAGCAACATTTTGACTTCATCCCCAACTTTGTACGATCAGGATTAGGGGAGATGTATTAAGCAGTGAAAAGGCTGGAGAAGTGAGCCAGCTGCTCCATATAATTTTATAGCATGCAAATGATAAATGTTACTTCTATGCTGATTGGTTGCCATGGGCAACTTCTCTACTGGCTCACTTCTCCACTTTTTTCACTGCTTAGTACATCTACCCCTAAATTGAAGGAGCTTCATACTGAAATGGTTGGTCTTCTGTGGAACCGGATTAAGGCAATAATGTAATTTGGATTCTAACATAAGATACCCTCTTTTGGGGGCTTCTACATTATGTTCTCTGTTCCGAATGCCTAGTTCTTCCATTCTATCTTGGTCACCTTAGTAAAGTCCATGACCAGCAGAAGCTAAGTATACAGTTATCTGACAAAAAGCTGTTAAGAGATAAGAACATAATGGGTAATAATGATGAATTTAGAAAGTGGAAACTGGTTTGGTGCACATCCACTCCTGTAACCAAGTACACGGACCCACTAACTAAAGCCATTAGTCCTCTATAGCAGTTTTACAAGTACAAATTGATTTTGGATCTTGCTGACTATCTTGATAAAAGCCACAACAATGGTCCAAAGAGTGAATATTCTCAACCGCATTCTCCTCTGTCCTTTGAAAACCTTAATTGATTCTCGAGGCATCTTCTTAATTACTTATAGGGATAACAAATGAGATTCTTAATAAATTACTATTGACAACTCTCAGCTAGCAGAGTGAGAAAACAACAATGATTTATGTCACATAGAATTTGGTAAACAAACAATTTAGCAGATCAGGAATCAAAGCGTTTTTTACGGACGGTCCAGGAAAATGATATCTCTTGATGTAGCTGTCATTCTTATTCGGAGTAATCCCATGATGTGCGTGAATGAATGATAGGTTCTTGTGATAGTGTTAACCCATAATATACCTATATTATTTATGTATATGTACGTGCAATTCCTACTTTTATTGTATTAATACATTTAATAAACTTGATCTATTCAAGATTTTTCATTTTTCCATCACCCTGCCTCTTCTATTCATTCCAATGGTAATGAAGGGGTTTTTACAGCGGGGAGCTGCAGTGGTTGAGATAGTGCTTTACATCTCTTGTATTGGAATATTTAAAAAAAATACCTTTATTCCACAGTATTCATAAATGCCTTCATATATACACGGTCGAGTCACATTATTATGACCACCTCCTACATGTGACGTCAGCAGCGCGTAACCCATGAAGTACGCCACGTGTCGTGCGCTGGCTTGGTGGGTATATAAGGTGTGTGATAGGCCATCTGCACACATATCACTCGTTGCTGTCATGGGTAAAAGATTTATCAGAGTTGCAAAAAGGGTGATTATGGTCTTTCGGGCCAAGGGCGGCAGTATTTCTGAAACAGCACAGTTTGTGAACTGTCCGCGTGCTGCTGTGGTGAAAGTGTATCGTGACTGGACAAATGGCACCATTGTGAATCACTGGTGTGGGAACTGTGGCACACCACTGCCACTGATGTGAGAGGTGAATGTCGACTACGAAGGTGTGTGAGGGCCGACCGACACATTACAGCAGAACAGCTCAAAATGAACCAAGGGGCTACCAGACGTGTTTCTAAAACGACAGTTCAGCCCATCTAGCTGCTGTCTGTACACATGGCGTTTACTCTGGCTATTAGCTGGTGGTCTTAATAATGGGACTTGACCGCGTATATTTTTCTTTATAGTCATAATAAATTTAGAAGAATACAAAAGTCATCCACACTATTCAGTAGATTAAATTTTCCTTTTAATGCCCCTAACTTCTATAAGTATAGTCAGGGCCTGCTCTACCATTAGGCAGCTTTAGGCGGCTGCCTAGGGGCGCCGGTCACTGGTGGGCACCACTGAATTTATCTAGCAAAAATATGAAGGATGTCTCTGTATGCAGGTCAGTAGTAATCTTTCTGATGAAGGCATGGAGCACAATAAGGAGCATACATATATGACGCCAGAATACCAACAGCCGAGATTCTGAATGTTTGTATGCCGGGGAGGGTTAGCGTTAGGCTGCAGTGAGGATAAGGGGTATGGTTAATTTGTTTAATTCAAAATGTCCATATTATGGTGGTTGAGATGCTGCTGTTGGTATTCTGACCGGCGGCATCCCATACCCAACCCCAATTAAAAGACCCCATATACAGTATTATACAGTATATAAAGAATTGATGGCAATCAAGGACTTACAGTGAAAGTATATTGTGAACAAAGTCACAAAATTTTGTGACCGTGAACAATATATTTATCACTTTAAAAGTCCTTCAGTGTTGTCCCTTTTCTCTGTATATGTATAATGATGCAATTCTTCCCAGCCCACCTGGTGGTTACCTGCATCTCTCCTCCGAGAGGTGGTGGCATGGTTTGCAGGTTAGGGAGCGCTAGGCTGAAGCTTTGCCTAGGGTGCAGAGTCTCCTTGCACCAGCCCTGAGTATAGTAATATATAAAATAGTATAATGCCTCAGTTTGGCAGCATTCTGACACTTTTCTTATATTCTTTAGTGGCGTGTTATACTGTGTTATTATTATTATTATTATTATTTGTTTATTTACAGACGTGTCCTCATACAACTAGCTCCTAGTACACCATGTGATGCAAAACACCTAGCGCCAGTGAGCTGCCAGGTCCTGTGTAGGGTGGCTAATCCCAGGATCAGGATCAGCGGGATCCCGGGATTTCAGCCTAAAATTGGCCGTGAGTCAATCCCGGGATTGGAGCTTCCAATCCCAGGGATTTCGGGATTGGACACCACTTTAGTTTTCTTTGTACCGGGAACTGTTGAGCGTCCTCAGGAGGCTCAGATGCTGCCCATCTCCCCCTGCTCAGCTCCCCTTCGCCCCGGCTGTGCGCACTGCGCAGCATGACGTGCAGGGTTGCATGAAAATTGGATTTAAAAAAAAAAAAATCATTTATTTGATTTAAGGGCCTAATTCAGAGTTGATCGCAGCAGCAAATTTGTTAGTAGTTCTGCAAAACCATGTGCTCTGCAGGGGGGCAGATATAACATGTGTAGTAAGAGTTAGATTTGGGGTGTGTTCAAACTGAACTCTAAATTGCAGTGTACAAATAAAGCAGACATTATTTACCCTGCACAGAAACAAAATAACACACCCAAATCTGATTCTCTCTGCAAATGTTATATCTGCCACACCTGGAGTGCACATGCTTTTGCCCAACTGCTAACAAATTTGCTTCTGCGATTAACTTTGCATTACCCCCTAAATCAGGTTTTTTGTTTTTTTTATTTAAAGCAGATTTTTTGGATTTAAATAGGATTTTTTTTATACATTTCTTTAAGTAAATGGTTTCATTTTAGATGTTTACACCTTGTTTTAGTAATACATGAACAGTTTTTGAAGTGAGAGCAGTAACAAAATGAACACAGTAATAGAACAAATACACACTAAACAGTTACATCCAGAAGTACAATTACTGTAGGCTCTGAATTTCACTCAATCAGTTGTTTGAGTCTGAGTCAAACACGTACATGTCTTTGTCCACATCTTCACGTTTGTCCTTAACAGAAAAGGCTCTGTAGCATGCAACCAGCTTAGCTGCGTTTTCATTTCCCAATCTGTTGCGTGTTTTGGATTGTACAAACCGTACGTTGAAAAAAATCCTTTCACTTCCTGCACTTGAAACTTCGGTGAACATCTGTTTCAGAAGATTTACTACAGAAGTGTCTAACTGAAGTTGAGTTGCGTAGGACATCCACCAGGCTAGAGAAGATACTTGGCGTAAAGTGTCCACTTCAAACATGTATGGTGCAAATGGTTTCATGGATGCACAAAATTTGATGATGACCGGCATAATCTTTACGATTATTGGCATGAGCAAACTCAATAGCAGTCTCAGTTTCAGCAGGACTAAGCTTTTTTCCCCTGTACCTAGGATCAAATAGATTAGCCAGCAATTGGGCATCTGTGAGTGCAATTTTAGCTCTTGCCTTTGCCATCTTTACTATATTGCTGTGGTGTCCAATCTCTTCAAGATCATCTAACAGCTTCTTCCACACTTGTACGACCTCACTGATTGTGCAGTTGCGTCTTTGTCCAGGGCTACAGCTACAGGTTTCAGTCGAGCCAAATAATCTTCAGCACTCTGCTTAATACCAAAGTTATTAACTTTGTTAATAATGTCTTGTGGGATATCATCTTTATTTTCATCACATGGGCCGGTTTTTCAGAAAGGACTCCAAACAGTCTTCCATAATATAATATAATATAAGCCTTTTCCCACCTGCTTATTTGTATTTATCTGCTGAAAATTTGACATTTCTGAAGTGCTTAATCATAGCAATATGTTCCTTAACTCCTGGAATGTTGAGGTCATGTGCAAGAAGATTCATTAAGTGTGAAGAACATCCCTGTGCAATAATATCCAGGTCATCAGTTTCTTTCAGGTCCGCTCTCATCTTTCCCATATTGGCAGTATTATCAGTCACTCAGCTCTTCACAGAACACTCAAAAGATTCTTCACACAAGTTAATACTTTTGGCCACAAGTTCACTTAAGTACTCTGCAGTATGACTATGGCATGATGTGTCAATCAATAACCAAACAACAAATAATTGGCTCATTATGCACGTTGATCTAGCCATCAATAGCCATACACACTGTCTTGCCTTTCAACTTTTCCTTGCTTTCTTCTTGTACAGACCGACACACCTCATCAAGCAACTTTCCACCTACATCATTGCTGTTGGGTGGCTTGTATCCTGGGAGAAGCATCTGCACAAACTTAATCATTTCTGGGTGTTGAACACATTTAAATGGTGAATCAGTTGCATAGCTGTACTGAGGATATTGTAGGTCAAGAGCTTCTTTTTGTAATTTGGTAGTTTTGACTACAGAGTTTTCTGTTGTTGCTTTTGTTGCTTTTTACTTACTTGCATGTCCACTAGAAACCTTGGTGAAGAAAGTGGACTGCACATTTCAAGATCAGAAGAGCAGGATGGTGCAGGGGTGAAAGTTGAATGATAAGACCTCACACCAACAGCAGCTACAGATTCATTTTTATTTGTACCTTCACTTCTTGAATTAAGATTTCCATCATCATCAAAATCTGAATGTGAAGCACATTTTTTGTAATGGTCTTCATTTTTGATACAAGTCTTTGCATTACTGTACTGCTTTTTTTACATTCTGCTTTACATCCAGATTTACCAGGTACAGTCTTTTTGTTGAAATATAACCAAATGGCATCCTGTTTCCTGCCAGATGTAGCCATACTTACTAACAGCTTGTGTCTGCATGTTCAGACTTCAAAAGTGAAAGTGAGACTGAAGAGCCATGAGAATCCCAAAAGTGAAAATAAAAAAAAGGACTGCCCCCACCTACATGTCTATCTCTTTCTAAGCAAAAGTTGTAGTTTTTTAACGTTTGATTTAAATCATGATTTAATCATTTGATTTTTAAATTGTTTGATTTAAAACGTGCAACCCTGATGAAGTGAAGACAGAGGTGACGCTGGTCAGCAAGCCACCCGCCCGTCAGACCTCACCACTGCCCTGCACTGCCCGCCCTCCCGCCGGACCTCACAGCAAGTGGCCCACCTCTCATCCAGATTAGGATGAGTTATCTGGGCTGGTCAGGACAGGGAGGGTGGGACAAATTGAAAAACAGCCAATCCCGGGTATCCCTTGATTGATCATTTTTCAATCTCGATTCACGGGAATGAAAAAATGGCCCGGGATTGGCCACCCTAGTCCTGTGTGACTCTGCTAAAGTCAGGTATCTTATTTGCATTTTTTTTACCCAGGAATATGTGTTAGTTGCAATGTAACTATGATGCACCAGGAAACTGTGCTGATTTATTTGATATGCGACACTTGTATATCTGTGTGCGACTGAGTCTGTATATGAAGCACAAAGGAACTCACATGGAAAATGGCTGAAGGCGCTGTATCGCAGCACTTCATATACAGATTCAGACTCAGTTGCACACAGATGTACAAGTGTCACATACTGTATCAAATTAACCAGCACAGTCTCCTGGTGCACCTACTTGCATCGCATTATGACTAAGATTCATTTTTGGATAAAAAATGCAAAAAATACACCCGACGCTAGCAGAGTCGCACGGGACCTGGCGTGCTGAGAGGGGCTGTTTGGGGCAACCATAGCAATAAGGTATGAGGACACATCTGTATAAAGCGGGAAACCTTCTGCAACACTATATACAGTAAAAAATTCCTACAGTACGTTGCGTAATAACAATGACATATGGTGGGATGTAATGGCGTCCGAAATCGCACAAACACAAAGTAAGAGAGTTTATAATATTAAGAAATTATGGTTTTCTTGGCTTGTGTGTGTTTATATAGTCTTAGGCAATAAATAACAGGTCATCAGAAAGTAAGTGATGAAACCACAGTTGCGGTGTTTGCTGATATTTGATAACGCTGACTTTATAAATTCCCGGGTAGTTGCTTGTAATCACTTGGAAAATGCACAGAGAATAAATTAGTAAGTGGGGACTAGAATCCTATTTCCAGATCAATTTAATGGATTCATCCTTTTGACTTTTCAAGTTTTCTAATCATTTTTAAAGTTTGCTAATAGCATTCGGTGCAAAAAGGACTGATTATTATAAGAAAGCAGATATCCTTAATGTCATCCCTGTCTCTTGTTTGATTTGAAAATTAATCTTGTTTACTTGAGGTCTGTAAGGTCGTCCCTGCAATAAAGAGACCCAGAACACTTTATTCTAATATCCTCTGGGAGCAAGGATAAAGACTCATTAAAAAATGTCCTTAATAAAAATTAATTTTGAACTTAAAAATATGTGTATTTGGAATTTTATTTGATTGTCTGCCTTATTTAATACCTTTTGTCTTTCTGTGTGCTTTAAACTGACCACTCCCAAATGTTGCTTATATGATCAGCTCTAAAACACAAGTTCCTTTAGCTGGACCACGCATGTGCCTATCCTTCTGCTAGTGCAAGGACTAATCAGCAGGGCCAGGGCTGTAAAAAGAATTTGGGCTTAGTTATATTGATGGTGCCCTTTGATGGTGTCCATCATGCCAAAGGCACCTGTGAGAGATATATGCGGCTGGTTATCATTATGAACTAGCTGAGTATTTCAGGTGCAGTAACTCTGAAATAACAGTTTCCATGTGTAGTTCCTGGGGCTCAGTGATGACCATGGAGGCCCTATGCCTCAATAGGATACCACGTTCTTGACAATGGTAATGTCCAGTTTGACTACATACATACATACATACTAGCAAAATTGAACAAGATCTGGCCACTTGGCTTCTGGTATGATTGAGGTCTTTTAGTGGAAGGTGGCTGCACAAACAGGCCAATAAGATTGATCTGCGGTTGATTTTGATTGGGTTATTACTGAGCATCATGACTTTATTACATGTCACACAGTTACAACATCAGGCCTATTACCTGATATTGGGGGCAATGTTTCACCAGCTTTCTAAAAATATTCCATTGTATTCGGGTACTCTACAAACCAAATACTGGAACCAAAGTGGAGCAATGGTACTGCCCTCTTAGCCCTCTGACATGGACAGTAGAATTCCATGCCCACCACTAGTTATGGACTTGGTGAATGCCACATATCTTGACAAAACGTAAGAAAATTCTTATTCATTCTGTTTTCTTAAGTCAGTCATTCATGTATACATATAAAAAAACAAAAAAAAAACTGATCCAAAACCAAACCCTAACCCAAAACACTTGGGTGTGGTTGTGCAAAATCAAAACATGACGATGGTTTAGAGCCAAGACCAAAATAAAAAAACGGGGGTCTGTGCCCATCTCTATATTTCAGCCTCCTTCAACTGGATTATTGACAAGAATTCTGTTGTCTGTAGGAAAATCTCTCTCAAGATCTTACCTTTATCTCAAACAATATAAATAAAATCTAGTAGCCTTTAGTCAGTGGTAAATGAGAAGTATTTTGCATCTTAACTAGGCGATTCAGAGTTTAAAACATAACTTGGCTTCAGTTATCGGCAGCTGCAAAACAAAAAACTGTAACAGTGAATTAAGGAAAAGAAATATGGGAAACAGTGTTTAATCAGTACCATTGAAAATTCAGAGTAATAACTTAAGACATTAACAGATTTACATGTAAATTAAAACATTAATCAAGGAAAAAAATACACAATCATAATTAATTAAACCTGAAATTGTTAATAGTTCTGGATATAAAATGTCAGGTATAGTGTAACAATATAATATTGTTGGCAAAAATAAATTACTAAATATTTTTAGGCAGTACTTTCTAAATGAAAAATCATAACTCAGCTGTCTACTAAGTCTAAACCTGTAATCACTTAAAAAAAAATGCTGGAAAGTAAGACTTATCAATGTTATATTGGAACAACATTACTGCAAACAATAAATTGTGGTGTACTTTTACAGTTTCTACTGCATTTCTCCTTCTGACAAAGATCTGGTTTCAGTGAGTATTAAGCAGCTTTGAAACACTAGATTTACTTACTCCAACAGTGTCATTGATATCACAGAGCCAATGATGTGTGATTTCTATCTAACTAAATTTAAACGCAAAAATGTACTTTGTCCCAATTCTGTTGCACCGCCTTATTTGGGGGCCTCCGCTCTTGGAGGGTTCATGACTAATTTTACTCCTTCAAATTTTTTTTTTTTTAGCTGCGCCAGCACGTGGACTGGTAATAAATCTTGTTATAAATCAAATGTGTCAATAGCTCTATGGTAAAATAATCTCAGGGGACCCTTGATAAACTAACAAGCACAGAGGGGATCAAGGTTTCTTTGCTAAAATGCTATAAAGAATCTTACACAGGTTTTGGTTAGTTACTTGGTAATTCAGCTCACAATACTGTTTATGAATAAACAACAACAACAACTAATATCAGAAATAAGATGGTATCGGGTGGCAGTTATTAGATTGTAGAGGTTACAATGAAAGCTCATCTGCAGGGGCGCAGAAAGCCACGCTGACCCAGGTAAAGGGGTGGGAGGAGCGTGGATTAATAAAGTGAGCAAAAACTCCCTTTAATCAGAAAATGTGTAAATACTTAAGGGGGGGCACAGGGAGAGGTATGGGGGCAGGGAGGGGGGGCAGGTGGATTAGCACCTGCTTCCTATTTTACTTCATATAGAAGCTGGTCCCTCCTCCCCAGCAAGAGCCATCCCCCCAGTGATATTTGGGAAGATGACACTGCCCACTAGAGAACAAAGACTCTGGCAGAGTCTTTGCTTTCTATGAGTGGCTCCATCTTCTCGAAGATATCACCGGGAAGATGCCACCACCGCCAGCCTCAGCACAGGTATACTGGGGTGCAGCAGACCCAGGCCCTGCTGGGTTTATCCAGCAGCCCGGGTGATTTACTGCACGGCAAAAATGGGCTTTTACCCTGATGGTATTATCAAGCAATTCCAATTATAGCCCTTTATACCGTGCAGTAAATTACCTATTTCAGGCGATAACATATGGAATTCGTGATAACTTCCTGGCCCCAGGGGTTATCGCAGAAAAACGTGTCTCTATGGACTGGTTATTGTTGATTGCACCTGATGCACGTGAAGCATAATCCCTGATAAGTGCCAGCAGTCTGGGCTAATTGGATAAGCCCCACGGGGATCCATTAGCCACAGAAATTTACCGCTGCTAATAGGATACCCCACTTATAGTAAATCCAACTTTATAAATGGTTTTATTTTTTTTATCTCACTGTTGACACTGATTTCCTTGCAAAAACAACGTTCACTGAAAATGATCAAAAACAGAATTACAGTAAAAAAAATATCACTGTTTGATTAAAGTATGGGGTCTGTTTATCAAATACCCCCGATAACATATCTGCAATAAACAATATTATTTTGGGACTATTATCATGAAAAAAAAGTCACTGGGTCATGAGTACTGGCTTGCAGCAGTGATACAGTATTATGGCAGACTTTTAGGGGCCCTGTGCCAGAAATAGAATTAGTGCCCCCCTCCGCCCCCCACCACCCCAACATTTTTACAATAGGGACATAAGGCGAATGCCTCATGGAGAAGAGGCATGACAAAATTGATGCCAGAGAAAGCCCATACTATGATGCCCCTTCCTACACACACTGATATAATTCTCAAGGACAGAAAGCTCAATTAATAGAGTGTCTGACTGTAATGTCATAGGCAACGGGTTTGAATCCCATGCACATCAACATCCTGAAATGTAATAAAGGAAACCGTGACTAAACAGCAAAGAACTCTCTAGTCATGTCCATGAATGCTGTATATTGTAGATATTAGTGACAAAAGGGGAGGGGGTAGGAGACAGGGGCAGTCATGGGATGCTGGGCTTTAAAAAGGGGGAAAGTAATTAGATAATTCATAATTGACAAGTGTTGCCAACAGCGCCCCCTACCCTGCAGCGCTATGCGCGAAGCACACTCCGCACACACCTAGTTGTGCCCTGCAACCCTGCAGTATGGCAGCCAGTTGGGAACCGTATTTCAGGTGTGTTACCCGGCATTAGTAGTCGCACAATAGGCCCTATTTCGGCCCCAGGCTCATATGACCCTTAATCCGGTCTTTGATCTACCACTTACTTTCTGCAAACCTCAATACTCTCCAGAGGAAATCATTCACTGTGGTGGATATTAAATCTGGCAGGTGATTGGATGACAGGGATTTGCTTTAGATCGTTCCTTCTCCAGAGAAAGTGCAGGCAGCTCTGCTCAATATAACAAATGTTGTGGGTTCAAAGGAAAATAAATTCCTCCCTCAGATTACTAGCCTAGGAAAGATTTCATGACATACTGTATATTTTTTTTAAAGTAGAAACTCATATAATGCTTGTTGGTTAACTGCATACTGCCCGAACAGCTTTATAGCAAGAAAACGATCATCGTCGGATCAACAAAAACATCCGTATGCATTACATGTGTCAGTTCTGTAACTGTGTGCCCAGAAACGGAACACAGTAATAAGCAGTGACTTTATCTGCATGTTGGGATTGGCCTGAATGAATAAGCATATGCGGATTCTACAATAATGGATTAATCACCACCAACATCGAGAATGATTGTAACATTCCTGATCTGGAACAACATGTTGCAACATAAACCCGTTATCAAATGCAAATTTGTCTGCAGAGTACCGTACACTGCATATTTGTTTTCATTTTTAATATATTCAGGCTATACCGGAAACAGTTTCTCCTGTAATTATGAAGCCACTTATGGACAAGTTGTGACAACTATCCAGCAAACTGGTGGGGATATGAATCCATATCTGATAAAGGTAGGATGTGTGAGTTGTTCTCCTAGTGTGACGGGACATAAATAAGTTATTGAACATAATACAGAGACTCACAGAAAGCCAACATGTAGCCTCATTGAGAAGGCTCGGGTCAATGCACTGCAGTCGCTGCTTCATATTTAGAGATGGTCAAAGCGATTCATCAGTATTCCTGAAATTCTTCCTGGTTTTAGAGATTCTCTGCAAATGAACAAACAAATGTCACATGACTACAACTTTTTAAATGAAGCTTACAGCACTTTGGACACTCTTTGTTCTCTGTGGGACTGCACTGATAATGATAAAGACTGTTTAACCGAGCATATGGGAAGGTGTGGAACGGTCACATCAATATGTACAACTATGCATAGGGGTACATGCAGCATCAGTGTATTATGGCCATCTTGCAACTCTGAATTGCTGTACTGTGTGCATAGGTATCAGAATGTGTGTGTGTGTGTGTGTGTTGGTGGCAAGGGGGTGGCTCACCCCCCCTTCAGTATTGAGAGGCACCAGTTTACTGGGTCACAAGGTGCAGCGTGGCTGCCATCTAGATTTACCACAGGCAATGTCAGGATGGAGATTATCCCCTTTCTGGCTGCCCCCTCCCCCACAGCCCTCCTCCGCTCTGAACGCCTCTAAGGTCCTCCTCCGCTCTGCACCCTGCTCCAGCCTCTGCAGTATATGGCCATTTACTGTGGGCTGGCACCGCCTCTGGGACCAGCCCTGCCCCCTCCTAACCTCCCTCTTAATATGTCCCTCCTCTCTTCCACCTCAACTTCTTTATTTTCCTTTCTCATCTCCTGTTACAGCACCCCCCAGATAGATAGATAGAGATATCTATATACAGATGTGTCACTATATATCTTTGCCAAAGATGACAAAAAAATGGTATGCCATGGCGTTCACAGGTGCATGCATATGCACGCTCCTGCAAATGCTTTACGGACACAGAAGCTGCTCGGTGGCAGTAGCCAGGCAGCACGAGTAAGATGCTCCCGCTGCGGTGTATAGTGGAGATAGGTAGCTGGAGGACATGCTCCCGCTACCTATAGTTATACACCTCATTCTAGAACAGAAAAACACACCCAGACGCGCTGTCACAGCTGCCAGTAGGGATTGTCAGTCCCAAGGAAAACTGTAAAAAGTAAGTGAAAAACTGGCGCTAGATGTTTCCCCAACAATGAAGACTGTGGATGAATTCCAATAAAATAACATCAATTTATTAATTAACTAGACATCACGTGCTAAAAACAGGAAATAATTCCAATATAAACATATAATGAAGGGCATTGATGGAGCTCAGAAATGGTTGATAATGGCTGCTAACAAGTGTCCACAAAGGATCCCGGACTGAGAATGTGCAAAGTTCCCTGGGGAGAAGAAATGCAAACAGCTGGTGTTACCCTTGTCGATGGAGACTTCCAGAGATATGTGATTGCCAGCAGGCAAGCTGTGCTGTTCGTGTGAGCACTGGGTCTCTCCAATCGGTGCTGTATAGTTGGGATCCCACAGGGAAAAGTTCCAAATTGGCTGGTTCAAAAGTCCATATCTGGATCCGTTTGAAATGCAGGACACTGGTGTGATGGCAGCATACACACTTAACGCGTTTCCCTAGGCTCGGTCACCTAGCTTCATCAGAATGACTTCTGGCTGGTTCAAAAGTCCATATCTGGATCCGTTTGAAATGCAGGACACTGGTGTGATGGCAGCATACACACTTAACTCGTTTCCCTAGGCTCGGTCACCTAGCTTCATCAGAATGACTTCTGATGAAGCTAGGTGACCGAGCCTAGGGAAACGCGTTAAGTGTGTATGCTGCCATCACACCAGTGTCCTGCATTTCAAACGGATCCAGATATGGACTTTTGAACCAGCCAATTTGGAACTTTTCCCTGTGGGATCCCAACTATACAGCACCGATTGGAGAGACCCAGTGCTCACACGAACAGCACAGCTTGCCTGCTGGCAATCACATATCTCTGGAAGTCTCCATCGACAAGGGTAACACCAGCTGTTTGCATTTCTTCTCCCCAGGGAACTTTGCACATTCTCAGTCCGGGATCCTTTGTGGACACTTGTTAGCAGCCATTATCAACCATTTCTGAGCTCCATCAATGCCCTTCATTATATGTTTATATTGGAATTATTTCCTGTTTTTAGCACGTGATGTCTAGTTAATTAATAAATTGATGTTATTTTATTGGAATTCATACACCTCATTCTGTGTGCGATCAAGACGCACGTGCATGAGCACGCACTTGTGATCATTAGCATATCAAAACAGCCGTGGCGGTGCACATTCCTTTATTGTGTTTGCATGGTCTGCATGGTGGGAGGATGTCCCCGTTGTTTGTCTTGATTTTAGGGTCGAAATGTCGACTTTTTACTATATGTTGATGGCTCAACAAAAATTACATTGAACTTTTTCATGATGAGTGTGCGCCTCTATTGGTCTGAATGACCTGATTGGACATATTTGTGGAACATGCTACATGTTACCTTTGTGGAGCACCCGACAGATGATTGGTTTGGTGGGGCGTGTGGATTGCTACAAACAATATATATATATATATATATATATATATGTATATATACACTAGCTTTTGCCCGTGGCTTTGCTCATCTGGATGTCTATTATTGCTCAGCGGAACTAATTTTACAAAGACAGTAGTTCCATCTAATATTGTGATGTATATTTTATATTGTACACATTGGGGGTCATTCCGAGTTGTTCGCTCGCAAGCTGCTTTTAGCAGCTTTGCACACGCTCAGCCGCCGCCTACTGGGAGTGAATCTTAGCTTTTTAAAATTGCGAACGAAAGATTCGCAATATTGCGATAAGACATCTCTGTGCAGTTTCTGAGTAACTCGAGACTTACTCTGCCAGTGCGATCAGTTCAGTGCTTGTCGTTCCTGGTTTGACGTCACAAACACACCCAGCGTTCGCCCAGACACTCCTCCGTTTCTCCAGCCACTCCCGCGTTTTTCCCAGAAACGGTAGCGTTTTTTCACACACTCCCATAAAACGGCCAGTTTCCGCCCAGAAACACCCACTTCCTGTCAATCACATTACGATCACCAGAACGAATAAAAAACCGTGAGTAAAATTCCTAACTGCATAGCAAATTTACTTGGCGCAGTCGCAGTGCGGACATTGCGCATGCGCACTAAGCGGAAAATCGCTGCGATGCGAAGAAATTTACTGAGCGAACAACTCGGAATGACCCCCATTGATCACATAATTTCTTTGTAAGTAATATTTGCAGTTTTGCCTTCAGGGAGTAACACAAAAAATTGCTTTTGGCTACTAAGCCGTGAGCAAGCCACGTAAAGCTGCCCATGGGAGAAGCAGCTGGTCCTAATATCTACAAATACAGCCCTGAGTGTTTGTCCCTGTGACTTGTTGATCGCTGATTTCAAAGCAGACTCTTAGAAGAAACTGCAGGTGCTTGAACTAAAAAGGAAAATAGTTGGGGATAAGGGGTATACGTGGTATAAACACAGTCTCGCTTATGCCACATCCCGTTATAATCTCTGCCTAAATTAGGTTCTTCTGCAGAGCAGCAAGGATGTGTGGTAAGGTCAATAGTTGGGGAAGAGCTGTTTAACTAAACCCTGCACCCTTAAAAAAAAAAAATGTGGGGTTTCCCTTATCTAACAATAACCAGCACCAGGCTGAACCAGCCAGGGGGATAATGCCAAAGCAAGGGGGGCACTCAGTGTGGGGTCCCCCTGCCATCAAATTAACCACCCCCAAACTGGTCAGCTCAAGGCTGGAATTAATTGGAAAGTGGGGACCACCCAAAAAAAAAATGCATTCCCCCCTCCCGAGCAACATCTAGCAGCTCAGTGCTATGCCCCGCACCCCTGGTGGCAGTGGGTGCGGAGTTCATGATATGATAATTTTGTTCTTCACAGATGTCCTACAGGTTCCAGAAAGCCAGCCCCAGCATGCCAGCACTTGGAGAACCACAAGTGTCAGCATGCACAGACATTAAGGGCCTGCTGGCACCTGTAGTCCGCCTGTAAATAAACTATACAAATAAAAACAAAACACTTCATGTTTTAATATTTTATTATACAGTATCTTCACCTGGGGGCGACAGCCTTTAAGCACTTTTACATGGCAGTCGGCCACCAGGACAAGCAGCGTCTTCTATGTTCGGGAGCTCTTGAATGCTCCTTCCCCACTGGCAGGTTGCACACTTTACATACTATGACACACTGATCCTATTTTCTCTAATGTCCTAGAGGATGCTGGGACTCCGTAAGGACCATGGGGATAGACGGGCTCCGCAGGAGACATGGGCACTTTAAGAAAGACTTTGACTCTGGGTGTGCACTGGCTCCTCCCTCTATGCCCCTCCTCCAGACTTCAGTTTGATACTGTGCCCAGAGGAGATGGGTGCACTGCAGGGAGCTCTCCTGAGTTTCCTGCTAAGAAAGTATTTTAATTAGTTTTTTTATTTTCAGGGAGCACTGCTGGCAACAGACTCCCTGCATCGTGGGACTGAGGAGAGATAAACAGCCCTACTTCTCTGAGTTTCAAGGTCCTGTTTCTTAGGCTACTGGACACCATTAGCTCCAGAGGGAGTCGGAACACAGGTCTCATCCTGGAGTTCGTCCCAGAGCCGCGCCGCCGTCCTCCTTGCAGAGCCAGAAGATAGAAGCCGGGTGAGTATGAGAAGTAAGAAGGCTTCAAAGGCGGCAGAAGACTTTGTGATCTTCACTGAGGTAACGCACAGCACTACAGCTGTGCGCCATTGTTCCCATACACCTCACACACTCCGGTCACTGTAAGGGTGCAGGGCGCAGGGGGGGCGCCCTGGGCAGCAATATAAACCTCTATTATGGCATAAACACATATATATATGTACAGCTGGGCACTGTACATGTATATAAAGAGCCCCCGCCATGTTTTTGAATAATTTGAGCGGGACAGAAGCCTGCCGCCGAGGGGGCGGGGCTTCTCCCTCAGCACTCACCAGCGCCATTTTTCTCCACAGCACAGCACTGAGAGGAAGCTCCCCGGACTCTCCCCTGCTTACTGAGGTGACAGTGGGTTTTTCAAGAGGGGGGGGGGCACATAATTGGCGAAAAACGTGTTATTTCAGCGCTACTGGGGAAACATTCTGTGTTTATATAGCGCTGGGGTGTGTGCTGGCATACTCTCTCTCTGTCTCTCCAAAGGGCCTGGTGGGGAACTGTCTTCAGATAAGAGCTTCCCTGTGTGTGTGGGGTGTGTCGGTACGCGTGTGTCGACATGTATGAAGTGGAAGGCTCACCTAAGGAGGAGGGGGAGTGTATGAATGTCAGATCTCCGTCGGCAGCGCCAACACCGGACTGGATGGAGATGTGGAATGTCTTGAGTGCTAGTGTAAATTTATTACACAAGAGATTAGACAAGGCTGAGGCTAGGGAACAGTCAGGTAGTCAGACCATGCCTGTCCCTGTGTCACCGGGACCTTCCGGGTCTCAGAAGCGCACATTGTCCCAAATAATGGACACAGATACCGACACGGATTCAGACTCCAGTGTCGACTATGATGAGGCAAAATTACAGCCAAAAGTGGCTAAGGGCATTCGATATATGATTATTGCAATAAAAGATGTTTTGCATATCACTGAGGAACCCCCTGTCCCTGACAAGAGGGTACACATGTATAAAGAGAAAAAGCCTGAGGTCACTTTTCCATCTTCGTATGAGCTGAGTGAGCTGTGCGAAAAGGCTTGGGAATCTCCAGACAAGAGGCTGCAGATTCCCAAAAGGATTTTTATGGCGTATCCTTTCCCGCAAACGGATAGGATACGATGGGAGTCTTCTCCTAAGGTGGACAAGGCTTTACCACATTTATCAAAGAAGATAGCGCTGCCATCCCAAGATACGGCTACCCTCAAGGATGCTGCTGATCGCAGACAGGAGGTTACCATGAAGTCCATTTACACACATTCAGGTACAATTCTTAGACCGGCAATGGCGTCGGCCTGGGTTTGTAGTGCTGTCGCAGCATGGACAGACTCCTTATCTACGGAAATTGAGACCCTAGATAAGGATACCATTTTAATGACCCTAGGGCATATAAAAGATGCTGCATTATATATGAGGGATGCTCAAAGAGACATTTGTTTGCTAAGTTCCAGAATAAACGCTATGTCTGTTTCTGCTAGGCGAGTCTTATGGACCCGACAGTGGACGGGTGATGCCGACTAAAAGAGGCATATGGAGTCTTTGCCTTACAAAGGTGAGGAGTTACTTGGAGAAGGCCTCTCGGACCTCGTCTCCACAGCTACGGCAGGTAAATCAAATTTTTTGCCTTATGTTCCCTCACGGCCTAAGAAAGCGCCTCATTATCAAATGCAGTCCTTTCGTTCGAATAAAAGCAAAAGAGTACAAGGATCGTCCTTTCTTGCCAGAGGTAAGGGCAGAGGAAAAAAGCTGCACACAGCTAGTTCCCAGGAACAGAAGTCCTGCCCTGCCTCTGCAAAATCCACCGCATGACGCTGGTGCTTCCCTGGGGGAGTCCGCTCAAGTGGGGGCACGTCTTCGACTTTTCAGCCACATCTGGGTTCACTCACAGGTGGATTCCTGGGCAATAGAAATTGTTTCTCAGGGATACAAGCTGGAATTCGAAGAGGTGCCTCCTCGCCGGTTTTTCAAATCGGCTCTACCTGCGGCTCCCTCAGAGAGGTAGTTAGTGTTGAATGCAATACAAAAATTGTATCTTCAACAGGTAGTGGTCAAGGTTCCTCTACTGCAGCAAGGAAAGGGTTATTACTCAACCCTGTTTGTGGTTCCGAAACCGGACGGTTTGGTCAGACCCATTTTGAATTTAAAATCCCTGAACCTATACTTGAAAAGGTTCAAATTCAAGATGAATCGCTCAGGGCGGTCATCGCCAGCCTGGAAGGGGGGGATTTTATGGTTTCCCTGGACATAAAGGATGCATACCTTCATGTTCCAATATTTCCTTCTAATCAGGCGTTCCTGAGATTTGCGGTACAAGATTGTCATTACCAATTTCAGACGTTGCCGTTTGGGCTTTCAACGGCCCCGAGGATTTTCACCAAGGTAATGGCGGAAATGATGGTGCTCCTGTGCAAGCGAGGGGTCACAATTATCCCATACTTGGATGATCTCCTCATAAAAGCGAGATCTCGGGAGAAGTTACTGGACAACGTGTCTCTGTCTTTGAAGGTGTTACAGCAACACGGCTGGATTCTCAATATCCCGAAGTCACAGTTGGTTCCTACGACGCGTCTGACCTTCTTGGGATTGATTCTGGACACAGACCAGAAGAAGGTTTTTCTTCCAATGGAAAAAGCTCAGGAACTCATGACTCTGGTCAGGAACCTATTGAAGCCAAAACAGGTGTCAGTGCATCACTGCACTCGAGTCATGGGGAAAATGGTGGCATCGTACGAAGCCATTCCCTTCGGCAGGTTCCATGCGAGGACCTTCCAATGGGACCTACTGGACAAGTGGTCCGGGTCACATCTACAAATGCATCAGAGAATCACCCTGTCCCCCAGAGCAAAGGTGTCTCTCCTGTGGTGGCTGCAGTGCTCACCTCCTAGAGGGTCGCAGGTTCGGCATTCAGGACTGGATCCTGGTGACCACAGACGCAAGTCTCCGAGGTTGGGGAGCAGTCACACAGGGAAGAAATTTCCAAGGTCTTTGGTCGAGTCTAGAGACTTGTCTCCACATCAACATCCTGGAGTTGAGGGCCATATACAATGCCCTACGTCAAGCGGAGGCATTACTTCGCGACAAACCAGTTCTGATTCAGTCGGACAATGTCACCGCAGTAGCTCATGTAAACCGCCAAGGCAGCGCAAGGAGCAGGGTGGCAATGGCGGAAGCCACCAGGATTCTTCGCTGGGCGGAAAATCATGTAAGCGCACTGTGAGCAGTGTTTATTCCGGGAGTGGACAACTGGGAAGCAGACTTCCTCAGCAGACACGACCTGCATCCGGGAGAGTGGGGACTTCATCAGGAAGTCTTCGCGCAGATCGCAGGTCGGTGGGAACAGCCCCAGATAGACATGATGGCGTCCCGTCTCAACACAAAGTTAAAAAGGTATTGCGCCAGGTCAAGAGATCCTCAGGCGATAGCTGTGGATGCCCTGGTGACACCGTGGGTATTTTGGTCGGTCTATGTGTTTCCTCCTCTTCCTCTTATACCCAAGGTGTTGAGAATAATTAGACAGAGAAGAGTGAGAACAATCCTCATTGTTCCAGATTGGCCACAAAGGACTTGGTATCCGGATTTACAGGAATTGCTCACAGAAGATCTGTGGCCTCTTCCTCTAAGACAGGACCTGCTGCAGCAGGGGCCCTGTCTGTTCCAAGACTTACCACGGCTGCGTTTGATGGCATGGCGGTTGAACGCCGGAACCTAGCGGAAAAAGGTATTCCGGATGAGGTCATTCCTACGCTAATAAAGGCTAGGAAGGATGTGACATCAAAACATTATCACCAAATATGGAGAAAATATGTTTCTTGGTGTGAGGCCAGGAATGCTCCTACGGAGGAATTCCATCTGGGTCGTCTCCTTCACTTCCTGCAAACTGGAGTGTATTTGGGCCTAAAATTAGGCTCCATAAAAGTTCAGATTTCGGCCTTATCCATTTTCTTTCAAAAGGAATTGGCCTCTCTACCTGAAGTACAGACTTTTGTAAAGGGAGTACTGCATATTCAGCCTCCTTTTGTACCTCCGGTGGCGCCTTGGGACCTTAACGTAGTGTTAAGTTTCCTTAAGTCACATTGGTTTGAACCACTCGAAACGTTGGAGTTAAAATATCTCACTTGGAAGGTGGTCATGTTGTTAGCCTTGGCTTCGGCTAGGCGAGTTTCGGAATTGGCGGCTTTATCACATAAAAGCCCCTATCTGGTTTTCCATATGGATAGAGCGGAGTTGCGGACCCGTCCTCAATTCCTACCTAAGGTGGTCTCATCCTTTCATATGAACCAACCTATTGTCGTGCCTGTGGCTACTCGTGACTTGGAGGATTCCGAGTCCCTTGATGTGGTCAGGGCTTTGAAAATTTACGTGGCCAGAATGGCTAGGATCAGAAAAACAGAAGCACTGTTTGTCCTGTATGCAGCCAACAAGGTTGGCGGCCCTGCTTCAAAGCAGACTATTGCTCGCTGGATCTGTAACACAATCGAGCAAACGCATTCTACGGCAGGATTGCCGTTACCAAAATCGGTTAAGGCCCATTTCACTAGGAAGGTGGGCTCGTCTTGGGTGGCTGCCCGAGGGGTCTCGGCACTACAGCTGTGCCGAGCTGCTATTTGGTCGGGGTCAAACACCTTTGCAAAGTTTTATAAGTTTGATACCCTCGCTGAGGAGGACCTCGTGTTTGCTCAATCGGTGCTGCAAAGTCATCCGCACTCTCCCGCCCGTTTGGGAGCTTTGGTATAATCCCCATGGTCCTTACGGAGTCCCAGCATCCTCTAGGACGTTAGAGAAAATAAGATTTTAAACCTACCGGTAAATCTTTTTCTCGTAGTCCGTAGAGGATGCTGGGCGCCTGTCCCAAGTGCGGACTACTTCTGCGAGACTTGTATATAGTTATTGCTTAAATAAGGGTTATGTTATAGTTTCATCGGTTTTGGACGGAAACTATGTTGTTTTTCATACTGTTAACTGGTTAGTTTAACACAAGTTATACGGTGTGATTGGTGTGGCTGGTATGAATCTTGCCCTTGGATTAACTAAAATCCTTTCCTCGTACTGTCCATCTCCTCTGGGCACAGTTTCTCTAACTGAGGTCTGGAGGAGGAGCATAGAGGGAGGAGCCAGTGCACACCCAGAGTCAAAGTCTTTCTTAAAGTGCCCATGTCTCCTGTGGAGCCCGTCTATCCCCATGGTCCTTACGGAGTCCCAGCATCCTCTACGGACTACGAGAAAAAGATTTACCGGTAGGTTTAAAATCTTATTTTTATCTACCTATCTAACTATAGAAATATAAAGGTAATTAACCAGTGTACTTTTGAGCAATGCAAGCAGAAAGAGGGTGCAGTATATTCAGCAACTGATAGGGAATCATTCAATCAGTCATACATATAATCAATGTAATAATGAAATTCAGTCAAGTGCCACCAAAACATCCCACCAGGGAAGGACAGTATATAAATTAATAGCCACATAAATATATTTTTATTTTTATTTTTTTCATTAGAAATATGCATTAACGGTTTAAAGCAAAACACTATAAAGTTGTCTCTATTCTTTTGTGAGTTACAACTAATGAGTCATGTTCTAATTAGTGATGAGCTGGTTCGGTTCCTCGGAAACCGAACCCCCCCGAACTTCACCCATTTTACACGGGTCCGAGGCATACTCGGATTCTCCCGTATGGCTCGGTTAACCCGAGCGCGCCCGAACGTCATCATCCCGCGGTCGGACTCTCGCGAGATTCGTATTCTATATAAGGAGCCGCGCGTCGCCGCCATTTTCACTCGTGCATTGGAAATGATAGGGAGAGGACGTGGCTGGCATCCTCTCCGTTTATTAATGTTGCTGCAAATATTTGTGCTTATTGCTTAATTGTGGGGACTGGGGAGCAGCTGTATTATATAGGAGGAGTGCAGTGCAGAGTTTTGCTGATCAGTGACCACCAGTTTTATCCGTTCTCTGCCTGAAAAACGCTCCATATCTGTGCTCAGTGTGCTGCATATATCTGTGCTCACACTGCTTTATTGTGGGGACTGGGGACCAGCAGTATTATATAGGAGGAGTACAGTGCAGAGTTTTGCTGACAGTGACCACCAATATATATAGCAGTACGGTACGGAAGGCCACTGCTCTACCTACCTCTGTGTCGTCAAGTATACTATCCATCTAGATTCTTTACCTGTGGTGCATTTTAGTTATGCAGTTTGCTGACAGTGACCACCAGTATATATAGCAGTACGGTACGGAATGCCACTGCTCTACCTACCTCTGTGTCGTCAAGTATACTATCCATCTAGATTCTATACCTGTGGTGCATTTTAGTATTGCAGTTTGCTGACAGTGACCACCAGAATCTATAGCAGTACAGTACGGAAGGCCACTGCTCTACCTACCTTTGTGTCATCAAGTATACTATCCATTTAGATTCTATACCTGTGGTGCATTTTGGTTTTGCAGTTTGCTGACAGTGACCACCAGTATATATAGCAGTACGGTACGGAAGGCCACTGCTCTACCTACCTCTGTGTCGTCAAGTATACTATCCATCTAGATTCTATACCTGTGGTGCATTTTAGTTTTGCAGTTTGCTGACAGTGACCACCAGTATATATAGCAGTACGGTACGGAAGGCCACTGCTCTACCTACCTCTGTGTCGTCAAGTATACTATCCATCTAGATTCTATACCTGTGGTGCATTTTAGTTTTGCAGTTTGCTGACAGTGACCACCAGTATATATAGCAGTACGGTACGGAAGGCCACAGCTCTACCTACCTCTGTGTCGTCAAGTATACTATCCATCTAGATTCTATACCTGTGGTGCATTTTAGTTTTGCAGTTTGCTGACAGTGACCACCAGTATATATAGCAGTACGGTACGGAAGGCCACTGCTCTACCTACCTCTGTGTCGTCAAGTATACTATCAATCTAGATTCTATACCTGTGGTGCATTTTAGTTTTGCAGTTTGCTGACAGTGACCACCAGTATATATAGCAGTATGGTACGGAAGGCCACTGCTCTACCTACCTCTGTGTTGTCAAGTATACTATCCATCTAGATTCTATACCTGTGGTGCATTTTAGTTTTGCAGTTTGCTGACAGTGACCACCAGTATATATAGCAGTACGGTACGGAAGGCCACTGCTCTACCTACCTCTGTGTCGTCAAGTATACTATCCATCCATACCTGTGGTGCATTTCAGTTGTGCGCAGTATATATAGTAGTAGGCCATTGCTATTGATACTGGCATATAATTCCACACATTAAAAAATGGAGAACAAAAATGTGCAGATTAAAATAGGGAAAGATCAATATCCACTTCCACCTCGTGCTGAAGCTGCTGCCACTAGTCATGGCCGAGACGATGAAATGCCATCAACGTCGTCTGCCAAAGCCCATGCCCAATGTCATAGTAGAGAGCATGTAAAATCCAAAAAACAAAAGTTCATTAAAATGACCCAAAAATCAAAATTGAAAGCGTCTGATGAGAAGCGTAAACTTGCCAATATGCCATTTACGACACGGAGTGGCAAGGAACGGCTGAGGCCCTGGCCTATGTTCATGGCTAGTGGTTCAGATTCACATGAGGATGGAAGCACTCATCCTCTCGCTAGAAAAATGAAAAGACTTAAGCTGGCAAAAGCACAGCAAAGAACTGTGCATTCTTCTAAATCACAAATCCCCAAGGAGAGTCCAATTGTGTCGGTTGCGATGCCTGACCTTCCCAACACTGGACGGGAAGAGCTTGCGCCTTCCACCATTTGCACGCCCCCTGCAAGTGCTGGAAGGAGCACCCGCAGTCCAGTTCCTGATAGTCAAATTGAAGATGTCACTGTTGAAGTACACCAGGATGAGGATATGGGTGTTGCTGGCGCTGGGGAGGAAATTGACAAGGAGGATTCTGATGGTGAGGTTGTTTGTTTAAGTCAGGCACCCGGGGAGACACCTGTTGTCCGTGGGACGAATATGTCCATTAACATGCCTGGTCAAAATACAAAAAAAATCACCTCTTCGGTGTGGAATTATTTCAACACAAATGCGGACAACAGGTGTCAAGCCGTGTGTTGCCTTTGTCAAGCTGTAATAAGTAGGGGTAAGGACGTTAACCACCTAGGAACATCCTCCCTTATACGTCACCTGGACCGCATTCATCAGAAGTCAGTGACTAGTTCAAAAACTTTGGATGACAGCGTAAGCAGTCCACTGACCACTAAATCCCTTCCTCTTGTAACCAAGCTCCTGCAAACCACACCACCAACTCCCTCAGTGTCAATTTCAACCTTACACAGGAAAGCCAATAGTCCTGCAGGCCATGTCACTGGCAAATCTGACGAGTCCTCTCCTGCCTGGTATTCCTCCGATGCATCCTTGAGTGTAACGCCTACTGCTGCAGGCACTGCTGTTGTTGCTGCTGGAATTCGATCGTCATCCCAGAGGGGAAGTCGGAAGACCACTTGTACTACTTCCAGTAAGCAATTGACTGTCCAACAGTCCTTTGCGAGGAAGATGAAATATCACAGCAGTCATCCTGCTGCAAAGCGGATAACTCAGGTATTGTCAGCCTGGGTGGTGAGAAACATGTGTCCGGTATCCACCGTTAATTCACAGGCAACTAGAGACTTGATTGAGGTATTGTGTCCCCGGTACCAAATACCATCTAGGTTCCATTTCTCTAGGCAGGCGATACCGAAAATGTACACAGACATCAGAAAAAGAGTCACCAGTGTCCTAAAAAATGCAGTTGTACCCAATATCCACTTAACCACGCACATGTGGACAAGTGGAGCAGGGCAGACTCAGGACTATATGACTGTGACAGCCCACTGGGTAGATGTATTGCCTCCCGCAGCAAGAACAGCAGCGGCGGCACCAGTAGCAGCATCTCGCAAACGCCAACTCGTTCCTAGGCAGGCTACGCTTTGTATCACCGCTTTCCATAAGTGGCACACAGCTGACAACCTCTTACGGAAACTGAGGAACATCATCGCAGAATGGCTTACCCCAATTGGACTCTCCTGGGGATTTGTGACATCGGACAACGCCACCAATATTGTGCGTGCATTACATCTGGGCAAATTCCAGCACGTCCCATGTTTTGCACATACATTGAATTTGGTGGTGCAGAATTATTTAAAAAACGACAGGGGCGTGCAAGAGATGCTGTCGGTGGCCCGAAGAATTGCGGGCCACTTTCGGCATTCAGCCACCGCGTGCCGAAGACTGGAGCACCAGCAAACAGTCCTGAACCTGCCCTGCCATCAACTGAAGCAAGAAGTGGTAACGAGGTGGAATTCAACCCTCTATATGCTTCAGAGGATGGAGGAGCAGCAAAAGGCAAAAGGCCATTCAAGCCTATACATCTGCCTATGATATAGGCAAAGGAGGGGGAATGCACCTGACTCAAGCGCAGTGGAGAATGATTTCAACGTTGTGCAAGGTTCTGCAACCCTTTGAACTTGCCACACGTGAAGTCAGTTCAGACACTGCCAGCCTGAGTCAGGTCATTCCCCTCATCAGGCTCTTGCAGAAGAAGCTGGAGACATTGAAGGAGGAGCTAAAACAGAGCGATTCCGCTAGGCATGTGGGACTTGTGGATGGAGCCCTTAATTCACTTAACCAGGATTCACGGGTAGTCAATCTGTTGAATTCAGAGCACTACATTTTGGCCACTGTGCTCGATCCTAGATTTAAAACCTACGTTGTATCTCTCTTTCCAGCAGACACAAGTCTGCAGATGTTCAAAGACCTGCTGGTGAGAAAATTGTCAAGTCAAGCGGAACGTGACCCGTCAACAGCTCCTTCTTCACATTCTCCCTCAACTGGGGGTGCGAGGAAAAGGCTAAGAATTTCGAGCCCACCCGCTGGCGGTGATGCAGAGCAGTCTGGAGCGAGTGCTGACATCTGGTCTGGACTGAAGGACCTGCCAACGATTACTGACATGTCGTCTACTGTCACTGCATATGATTCTGTCACCATTGAAAGAATGGTGGAGGATTATATGAGTGACCGCATCCAAGTAGGCATGTCAGACAGTCCGTACGTATACTGGCAGGAAAAAGAGGCAATTTGGAGGCCCTTGCACAAACTGGCTTTATTCTACATAAGTTGCCCTCCCTCCAGTGTGTACTCCGAAAGAGTGTTTAGGGCAGCCGCTCACCTTGTCAGCAATCGGCGTACGAGGTTAATTCCAGAAAATGTGGAGAAGATGATGTTCATCAAAATAAATTTGAATCAATTCCTCCGTGGAGACATTCACCAGCAATTGCCTCCAGAAAGTACACAGGGATCTGAGATGGTGGATTCCAGTGGGGACGAATTAATAATCTGTGAGGAGGGGGATGTACACAGTGAAAGGGGTGAGGAATTGGAGGATGATGACGAGGTGGACATCTTGCCTCTGTAGAGCCAGTTTGTGCAAGGAGAGATTGATTGCTTCTTTTTTGGTGGGGGCCCAAACCAACCAGTCATTTCAGTCACAGTCGTGTGCCAGACCCTGTGGCTGAAATGATGGGTTCGTTAAAGTTTGCATGTCCTGTTTATACAACATAAGGGTGGGTGGGAGGGCCCAAGGACAATTCCATCTTGCACCTCTTTTTTCTTTAATTTTTCTTTGCATCATGCATTAGTCACACAGCGACCTTGGTGCGCCTCTTTTTTTCTTTGCATCATGTGCTGTTTGGGGACAATTTTTTTGAAGTGCCATCCTGTCTGACACTGCAGTGCCACTCCTAGATGGGCCAGGTGTTTGTGTCGTCCACTTGTGTCGCTTAGCTTAGTCACACAGCGACCTTGGTGCAAATTTTAGGTCTAAAAATAATATTGTGAGGTGTGAGGTGTTCAGAATAGACTGAAAATGAGTGTAAATTATGGTTATTGAGGATAATAATACTATGGGATCAAAATGACCCCCAAATTCTATGATTTAAGCTGTTTTTGTAAAAAAACACCCGAATCCAAAACACACCCGAATCCGACAAAAAAATTTCAGGGAGGTTTTGGCTAAACCCGTCCGAATCCAAAACACGGCAGCGGAACCGAATCCAAAACCAAAACACAAAACCCGAAAAATTTCCAGTGCACATCTCTAGTTCTAATAGAACCTAAGAAAGACTAAAAGATACATGCACAGATAAGAGGCATTTTAATATTTATCTGCAATGCTGCCTATCCTACTGTACTATATACAGTAGATCTTGCTAAGGGGCAAGCAGGATTTTTGCCCGGGGTGCCGCCTTCCGGAGGGCGCCGCTGACGTGGCAAGATCCGCTACTGGTGTTGGTGCTGTGCGGTGCGCGATTAATTCATTGCGCACCCACACTGCATTGTGGGAGCGGCACATAGACACTAGGGGTCATAATTGACCTCTAGTGTCTATGCGGTGCTATGGGAGAGACGTCATGACGTCTTTCCCATAGATCTGAGGAGCAGTGCCGGTGGCCAGAGATGGAGGGCAGCAGCGGTCAGGAAGCAGGAGCGGGGATTGTAAGTATTAATTTATTTTTTTTGTAAGTGTCGCAACTAGGGTGCACAACTCTACAGGGGGCATAGTACTGGGGGCACATCTCTACAGGGGGCAATACTACTGTGGGCACAGCTACAGGGGGCACAGTACTGGGGGCACAGCTACTGAGGGCAGAGCTAAAGCCGGCATAATGGACCATGCCCCTTCTTCATGAAGCCACGCCCCTATTTTTCACCCTGTGCGCCACAAGGTCTAGATCCGGCCCTGACCGTATATTTCACTTGAATTAGTCACTATAGATAGTATTACACTATTTTTGATTTCCTCTTGTCCTCTAATTATACACTGGTGCCTTCACTTGGAGATCCTTAGATTGGGTAACCTTAGGCCCATAGGAACCCTAGCACCTACTTTTCATGACAAACAGATAAGCCTGATTTGATTATCAATTATGCAAGCACTTAGCATTTTAAGACCAAATGGATTATTTTAAGTACTCATATAAATCATTGAAGACCGTTTGTAAGAGTGATCTGTGTCTGAAGACATTACAGAAAGTACACCCACCGAGCAGAGCACTAGGAGGAGGCGAAGCTACTTGGCCAGTCCCCTGGATGGCCAAGTGGCCCATCAGCCCTCTGGCATTTGCCAGAAGTGCCAGATGGTCAGTCTAGTCCCAGCTAGAAGCTGATGTTGCTATGGGTTACACCCTCACTTGTCCTCTGCAGAAGGCATGACACATCTTCTGAGAGACTGAGAGAGGACCTATGGTTATTGCAATATGTAAATGACAATTATTGTGTTGTAGGAGCAAATCTCATGACTTACACATTAATATACAATAATAATTAATGATGGCTATTTGAAGCTATCTGCATTGTGTTTCCTGATGTGACATGGACAGTACAGATTGTTCCTGGGTTTATTTTTTAAGCCACATTCATCATCAAAAAAAGAAAATTTCAAGACTGCTGTAATTACCCTCCTTGAGCATAATGCTGTTAATCTATATCAGCTATTACAGCGTGGGTATGATGACTAGCGAATGATACAATCTGTAAGATTTCCTCGCTTACAGGCAGACTCTCCAAATATCTCACCGACTCCTCATCCATCATAATAATTACTGTGTCATAATTTGGCGCCTTGGCACGGCCACAGTAGGATAAAAGAGGCATTTAAGATAAAAATGTTTTTTACTCAGAAACTTACATCAACATATCATACATGTCTTATTTATTTGCTGTTTTATGGATTAAAATATGGTTTATGCTTATCTGTTGCCAAAATGTACTTGATGTTACTTTATAATATAAAATGCAACGCAGACGCCATTTTATCCTTCCTGAGTGCATGCGTGTTCATTTAAATGTCACTTTCACTTAGGAGGTCATTAAAACCCCTTTCAGACATAGCCAAAAACTTGACTTTGCCAAGGCATGCCGAGTCGACCCGGGTAATAATATAAAGAGGTATATTTACTAAGTTCAGGTTACAAGAATATGGATTAATACAGAGAGAATATAGATACATAATTACTGTGTACAGGCGGTGATTCAGAGCTGATCGTAGATGTGCTAATTTATAGTAGCACATCTACGATCAGGTTCTCTGATATGCGGGGGGAACCCCAGCACAGGGCTAGTCCACCCCGCATGTCAGGCCCTGCCCCCCCTTCCCCCCGTACGGGTGTGAAAGCATCGCACAGTAGCAATGCTTTCGCACCTGCCAGGTAGCTCCCTGCCTGCACAGGCCATCTGCGCTGGCAGGCGGCTTCCCACTGCGTTCTGGGTCGTAGTGCCTGTGTTGTCCGCACCGCGCTCCACCAATGGCGTTCTAATGCCATGGCACGCCCCCTCCCGCCCTGCGACCACCTATGTCTGTCAATCAGGCAGAGGCGACCGGACCGGTGAGATGCTTTTGCATCTCACTGGGTGCACACGAGCAATGCGCCTGCTGTGTGAGCGCACTCCCCAAAGGGCTTCAGACTGCGATTGCTGCCCTTGCACCAATCGGGTCTGAATTAGGATTCTAGTCAACATATTTATGTAATTCCAGGTGTATTTTGCATATAATAATTAGAGATGTGCACCGGAAATTTTTCGGGTTTTGTGTTTTGGTTTTGGATTCGGTTCCGCGGCCGTGTTTTGGATTCGGACGCGTTTTGGCAAAACCTCCCTGAAAATTTTTTGTCGGATTCGGGTGTTTTTTTTACAAAAAACCCTCAAAAACAGCTTAAATCATAGAATTTGGGGGTCATTTTGATATAATATAACCTCAATAACCATAACTTACACAAATTTTCAGTCTATTCTGAACACCTCACACCTCACAATATTATTTTTAGTCCTAAAATTTGCACTGAGGTCGCTGGATGGCTAAGCTAAGCGACACAAGTGGCCGACACAAACACCTGGCCCATCTAGGAGTGGCACTGCAGTGTCAGACAGGATGGCACTTCAAAAAAATTGTCCCCAAACAGCACATGATGCAAAGAAAAAAAGAGGCGCACCAAGGTCGCTGTGTGACTAAGCTAAGCGACACAAGTGGCCGACACAAACACCTGGCCCATCTAGGAGTGGCACTGCAGTGTCAGACAGGATGGCACTTCAAAAAAATAGCCCCCAAACAGCACATGATCCAAAGAAAAAAAGAGGTGCACCAAGGTCGCTGGATGGCTAAGCTAAGCGACACAAGTGGCCGACACAAACACCTGGCCCATCTAGGAGTGGCACTGCAGTTTTCTAGCTAGAGGATGAGTGCTTCCATTCTCATGTGAATCTGAACCACTAGCCACTAGGACTCAGCCGTTCCCTGTCACTCCGTGTCGTAAATGGCATATTGGCAAGTTTGCGCTTCTCATCAGACGCTTTTAATTTTGATTTTTGGGTCATTTTACTGAACTTTTGTTTTTTGGATTTCACATGCTCTCTACTATGACATTGGGCATCGGCCTTGGCAGACGACGTTGATGGCATTTCATCGTCTCGGCCATGACTAGTGGCAGCAGTTTCAGCACGAGGTGGAAGTAAATCTTGATCTTTCCCTATTTTAACCTCCACATTTTTGTTCTCCATTTTTTAATGTGTGGAATTATATGCCAGTATCAATAGCAATGGCCTACTACTTGATATACTGCGCACAACTGAAATGCACCACAGGTATGGATGGATAGTATACTTGACGACACAGAGGTAGGTAGAGCAGTGGCCTACCGTACTGTACTGCTATATATACTGGTGGTCACTGTCAGCAAACTGCAAAACTAAAATGCACCACAGGTATAGAATCTAGATGGATAGTACACTTGACGACACAGAGGTAGGTAGAGCAGTGGCCTTCCGTACCGTACTGCTATATATACTGGTGGTCACTGTCAGCAAACTGCAAAACTAAAATGCACCACAGGTATAGAATCTAGATGGATAGTATACTTGACGACACAGAGGTAGGTAGAGCAGTGGCCTTCCGTACCGTACTGCTATATATACTGGTGGTCACTGTCAGCAAACTGCAAAACTAAAATGCACCACAGGTATAGAATCTAGATGGAAAGTATACTTGACGACACACAGGTAGGTAGAGCAGTGGCCTTCCATACCGTACTGCTATATATACTGGTGGTCACTGTCAGCAAACTGCAAAACTAAAATGCACCACAGGTATAGATCTAGATGGATAGTATACTTGACGACACAGAGGTAGGTAGAGCAGTGGCCTTCCGTACCGTACTGCTATATATACTGGTGGTCATTGTCAGCAAACTGCAAAACTAAAATGCACCACAGGTATAGAATCTAGATGGATAGTATACTTGACGACACAGAGGTAGGTAGAGCAGTGGCCTTCCGTACCGTACTGCTATATATACTGGTGGTCACTGTCAGCAAACTGCAAAACTAAAATGCACCACAGGTATAGAATCTAGATGGATAGTATACTTGACGACACAGAGGTAGGTAGAGCAGTGGCCTTCCGTACCGTACTGCTATATATACTGGTGGTCACTGTCAGCAAACTGCAAAACTAAAATGCACCACAGGTATAGAATCTAGATGGATAGTATACTTGACGACACAGAGGTAGGTAGAGCAGTGGCCTTCCGTGCCATACTGCTATATACTGGTGGTCACTGTCAGCAAACTGCAAAACTAAAATGCACCACAGGTATAGATCTAGATGGATAGTATACTTGACGACACAGAGGTAGGTAGAGCAGTGGCCTTCCGTGCCATACTGCTATATACTGGTGGTCACTGTCAGCAAACTGCAAAACTAAAATGCACCACAGGTATAGAATCTAGATGGATAGTATACTTGATGACACAGAGGTAGGTAGATCAGTGGCCTTCCGTACCGTACTGCTATATATACTGGTGGTCACTGTCAGCAAACTGCAAAACTAAAATGCACCACAGGTATAGAATCTAGATGGATAGTATACTTGACGACACAGAGGTAGGTAGAGCAGTGGCCTTCCGTACCGTACTGCTATATATACTGGTGGTCACTGTCAGCAAAACTCTACACTGTACTCCTCCTATATAATACTGCTGGTCCCCAGTCCCCACAATATAGCAGTGTGAGCACAGATATATGCAGCACACTGAGCACAGATATGGAGCGTTTTTCAGGCAGACAACATATACTGGTGGTCACTGGTCAGCAAAACTCTGCACTGTACTCCTCCTATATAATACTGCTGGTCCCCAGTCCCCACAATAAAGCAGTGTGAGCACAGATATATGCAGCACACTGATCACAGATATGGAGCGTTTTTCAGGCAGAGAATGGATAAAACTGGTGGTCACTGATCAGCAAAACTCTGCACTGTACTCCTCCTATATAATACAGCTGCTCCCCAGTCCCCACAATTAAGCAATAAGCACAAATATTTGCAGCAACATTAATAAACGGAGAGGACGCCAGCCACGTCCTCTCCCTAACATTTCCAATGCACGAGTGAAAATGGCGGCGACGCGCGGCTCCTTATATAGAATCCGAATCTCGCGAGAATCCGACAGCGGGATGATGACGTTCGGGCGCGCTCGGGTTAACCGAGCCATACGGGAGAATCCGAGTCTGCCTCGGACCCGTGTAAAAAGGGTGAAGTTCGGGGGGGTTCGGTTTCCGAGGAACCGAACCCGCTCATCACTAATAATATTATTGCTGTTCTAAATGCAACGGTCACCACTGCCAGCAAGCTTTATACTACGACCAATGGGCACAAATCTATACCCACCAAGTTTCTATTCCACTGTTAACTGTACACTGCGCCTGATTCGTGTTAAGTAAAGAAAATTAATAAGCAACTGGAAGAAAACATGTTGCACTGCAGTCGGGGCAGATGTAACATATGCCGAGAGAGTTAGATTTGGGTGGGGTGTGTCCAAACTGAAATCTACATTGTAGTGTAAAAATTAGTGATGAGCGGGTTCGGTTCCTCGGAATACGAACCCCCCCCCCCCCCCCGAACTTCACCCATTTTACACGGTTCTTAGGCGGACTCGAATCTTCCCGCCTTGCTCGGTAAACCCGAGCGCGCCCGAACGTCATCATCCCGCTGTCGTATTCTCGCGAGATTCCTATTCTATATAAGGAGCCGCGTGTCGCTGCCATTTTCACTCGTGCATTGGAGATGATAGGGAGAGGACGTGTGCAGCGTTCTCTCAGTTGTGTTCAGTGTGCTGCAAATATCTGTGCTCGGTGTGCTGCAAATATCTGTGCTCAGTGTGCTGAAAATATCTACGTTCTCTGCCTGAAAAACGCTCCATATCTGTGCTGCATTGTAGTATATAGTAGGAGGACAGTGCAGAATTTTGCTGACCAGTGACCACCAGTATTATATCAGTACGGTACAGTAGTCCACTGCTCTACCTACCTCTGTGTCGTCAAGTATACTATCCATCCATACCAGTGGTGCATTTAAGTTTTGCGCAGTAGTAGGAGGACAGTGCAGAATTTTGCTGACCATCAGTATATAATATATAGCAGTACGGTACAGTAGTCTACTGCTCTACCTACCTCTGTGTCATCAAGTATACTATCCATCCATACCTGTGGTGCATTTAAGTTTTGCGCAGTAGTAGGAGGACAGTGCATAATTTTGCTGACCACCAGTATATAATATATAGCAGTACGGTACAGTAGTCCACTGCTCTTCCTACCTCTGTGTCGTCAAGTATACTATCAATCCATACCTGTGGTGCATTTAAGTTTTGCGCAGTATATATAGTAGGAGGACAGTGCAGAATTTTGCTGACCACCAGTAAATAATATATAGCAGTACGGTACAATAGTCCACTGCTCTACCTACCTCTGTGTCGTCAAGTATACTATCCATCCATACCTGTGGTGCATTTAAGTTTTGCGCAGTAGTAGGAGGACAGTGCAGAATTTTGCTGACCACCGGTATATAATATATAGCAGTATGGTACAGTAGTCCACTGCTCTACCTACCTCTGTGTCGTCAAGTATACTATCCATCCATACCTGTGGTGCATTTAAGTTTTGCGCAGTAGTAGGAGGACAGTGCATAATTTTGCTGACCACCAGTATATAATATATAGCAGTACCGTACAGTAGTCCACTTATCTACCTACCTCTGTGTCATCAAGTATACTATCCATCCATACCTGTGGTGCATTTAAGTTTTGCGCAGTAGCAGGAGGACAGTGCAGAATTTTGCTACCACCGGTATATAATATATAGCAGTATGGTACAGTAGTCCACTGCTCTACCTACCTCTGTGTCATCAAGTATACTATCCATCCATACCTGTGGTGCATTTAAGTTTTGCGCAGTAGTAGGAGGACAGTGCATAATTTTGCTGACCACCAGTATATAATATATAGCAGTACGGTACAGTAGTCCACTGCTCTACCTACCTCTGTGTCGTCAAGTATACTATCCATCCATATCTGTGGTGCATTTTAGTTGTTGTGCGCAGTATATATAGTAGGAGGACAGTGCATAATTTTGCTGACCACCAGTATATAATATATAGCAGTACGGTACAGTAGTCCACTTCTCTACCTACCTCTGTGTCGTCAAGTATACTATCCATCCATACCTGTGGTGCATTTAAGTTGTGCGCAGTAGTAGGAGGACAGTGCATCATTTTGCTGACCACCAGTATATAATATATAGCAGTACGGTACAGTAGTCCACTGCTCTACCTACCTCTGTGTCATCAAGTATACTATCCATCCATACCTGTGGTGCATTTTAGTTGTTGTGCGCAGTATATATAGTAGGAGGACAGTGCATAATTTTGCTGACCACCAGTATATAATATATAGCAGTACGGTACAGTAGTCCACTGCTCTACCTACCTCTTTGTCGTCAAGTATACTATCCATCCATACCTGTGGCGCATTTAAGTTTTTCACAGTATATATAGTAGGAGGACAGTGCAGAATTTTGCTGACCTCCAGTATATAATATATAGCAGTACGGTACAGTAGTCCACAACTCTACCTACCTCTGTGTCGTCAAGTATACTATCCATCCATACCTGTGGTGCATTTAAGTTTTGCGCAGTATATATAGTAGGAGGACAGTGCATAATTTTGCTGACCACCAGTATATAATATATAGCAGTACGGTACAGTAGGCCATTGCTATTGATACTGGCATATAATTCCACACATTAAAAAATGGAGAACAAAAATGTGGAGGGTAAAATAGGGAAAGATCAAGATCCACTTCCACCTCGTGCTGAAGCTGCTGCCACTAGTCATGGCCGAGACGTTGAAATGCCATCAATGTCGTCTGCCAAGGCCGATGCCCAATGTCATAGTAGAGAGCATGTAAAATCGCTGGATGGCAGAGTTAATAGCTAATAGGAAGGATTTTATGATGCACTTGGGGAAAGAAGGGGGTGTTATTGTACACAATCTAGTTTTCCCTATTAAATTATTGACATGTTAAATTTACAGTAGCTGCTAAATCGCTGGACTTACATTTAATACCTGATCTTTTTGGATTATGGATGTTTGGTTGCAGTGCTTCATGTCCAGAGATCTCTATGACCCATGATAGCCAGTTTTGTTTTGTCTTTTTGCTGCTGTGATTGCAGTTTGAATGTAACATAGAATAGATTAGGGCAGCCTGTAGGTCTCTGTTCGGGATACGGTCCTTAGGTCGACCTTACTTAGGTTGATACTCAATAGGTTGACCACTATTGGTCATTAGGTAGACACCTGGAAAAGATCAACATAAGCATTAGGTTGACATGGCAAAGGTCGACACATGAAAAGGTCGACATGAGTTTTTCTTTAAAAAAAATAATTTTTTCAAGTTTTTCATACTTGGCAATTCACGTGGACTACGATTGGGAATAGTAACCAGCATGCGAGGCGACATGAGGGTATATTTACTAAGCTCACGATTTTGACCGATTTGGTGTTTTTTGATCAAAGTGTCATCTCGGGAATTTACTAAACTAAAATCTCGGCAGTGATGAGGCCATTCGTATTTTTTTGGTAGTCAAAGAAAAAAAATGTGAATGAATATACCATCGGTTAAACGCGGCTGCTTGTTTATCAGTGGGAAGGGGTGGGAAACTTAAAAAATAAGATTTTACTTACCGGTAAATCTATTTCTCGTAGTCCGTAGAGGATGCTGGGGACTGGGGACTCCGTAAGGACCATGGGGAATAGACGGGCTCCGCATGAGATAGGGCACTTTAAGAAAGCTTTGGATTCTGGGTGTGCACTGGCTCCTCCCTCTATGCCCCTCCTCCAGACTTCAGTTAGAGAAACTGTGCCCAGAGGAGATGAACAGTACGAGGAAAGGATTTTTGTAAATCTAAGGGCAAGATTCATACCAGCCACACCAATCACACCGTATAACTTGTGATAAACTACCCAGTTAACAGTATGAACAATAACATAGCCTCGGTTCAAACCCGATCAACTATAACATAACCCTTATGTAAGCAATAACTATATACAAGTCTTGCAGAAGAAGTCCACACTTGGGACGGGCGCCCAGCATCCTCTACGGACTACGAGAAATAGATTTACCGGTAAGTAAAATCTTATTTTCTCTAACGTCCTAGAGGATGCTGGGGACTCCGTAAGGACCATGGGGATTATACCAAAGCTCCCAAACGGGCGGGAGAGTGCGGATGACTCTGCAGCACCGATTGAGCAAACAGGAGGTCCTCCTCAGCTAGGGTATCAAACTTATAAAACTTTGCAAAGGTGTTTGACCCTGACCAAGTAGCACAAGTAGCAGCTCGGCACAGTTGTAGTGCCGAGACCCATCTGGCAGCCACCCAAGAAGAGCCCACCTTCCTAGTGGAATGGGCCTTAACCGATTTAGGCAATGGCAATCCTGCCGAAGAATGCGCCTGCTGAATCGTGTTACAGATCCAGCGAGCAATAGTCTGCTTTGAAGCAGGAGCGCCAACCTTGTTGGCCGCATATAGAACAAACAGAGCTTCGGTCTTCCTGATCCTAGCCATTCTGGTCACATAAATCTTCAAAGCCCTGACCACATCCAGGGACTCGGAATCCTCCAAGTCCCGTGTAGCCACAGGCACGACAATAGGTTGGTTCATATGAAAAGATGAGACCACCTTGGGCAGAAATTGAGGACGAGTCCTCAACTCTGCCCTATCCACGTGAAAAATCAGGTATGGGCTTTTATATGATAAAGCCGCAAATTCCGAAACCCGCCTTGCAGAAGCTAAGGCCAACAACATGACCACTTTCCAAGTGAGGTATTTCAACTCTACTGTTTTGAGTTGTTCAAACCAAGGTGACTTGAGGAAACTTAATACCACGTTAAGGTCCCAAGGCACCACCGGAGGTACAAAGGGAGGCTGAATATGCTGCACGCCCTTCACAAAAGTCTGTACTTCAGGAAGGGAAGCCAATTCTCTTTGAAAGAAAATGGATAAGGCCGAAATTTGGACCTTTATGGACCCTAATTTTAGGCCCAAATTCACTCCCGTTTGAAGGAAGTGAAGCAGACGGCCCAACTGGAACTCCTCCGTAGGAGCAGCTCTGGCCTCACACCAAGAAACATATTTTTGCCATATACGGTGATAATGTTTCGACGTCACGTCCTTCCTAGCCTTGATCAGGGTAGGAATGACCTCCTCCGGAATCCCTTTTTCCGCTAGGATCCGGCGTTCAACCGCCATGCCGTCAAACGCAGCCGCGGTAAGTCTTAGAACAGACAGGGCCCCTGCTGCAGCAGGTCCTGCCTTAGAGGAAGAGGCCACGGATCTTCTGCGAGCAACTCTTACAGATCCGGATACCAAGTCCTCCTTGGCCAATCTGGAACAATGAGGATTGTTCTGACCCTTCTTATTCTTATTATCCTCAACACCTTGGGTATGAGAGGTAGAGGAGGAAACACATAGACCGATCTGAACACCCAAGGTGTCACCAGAGCATCTACCGCAACCGCCTAAGGGTCTCTTGACCTGGCGCAATACCTCTTTAGCTTTTTGTTGAGGTGGGACGCCATCATGTCTATCTGAGGCAGTCCCCACCGATCCGTGATCTGTGTGAAGAATTCTTGATGAAGTCCCCACTCTCCCGGATGCAGGTTGTGCCTGCTGAGAAAGTCCGCCTCCCAGTTGTCCACCCCCCGGGATGAACACTGCTGATAGTGCGCTTACATGGCCTTCCGCCCAGCGAAGAATCCTGGTCGCCTCTGCCATGGCTACTCTGCTCCTTGTGCCGCCTTGGCGGTTTACATGAGCCACTGCCGTGACATTGTCTGACTGAATCAGAACCGGTTTGTTCCGAAGCCATTTCTCCGCTTGGCGTAGGGCGTTGTATATGGCCCTCAACTCCAGGTCATTGATGTGGAGACCAGTCTCTAGGTTTGACCAGAGACCCTGGAAATTTTTCCTAGTACGACAGCTCCCCAACCTCGGAGGCTCGCGTCCGTGGTCACCAGGACCCAGTCCTGAATGCCGAACCTGCGACCCTCCAGGAGGTGAGCACTGCACAGCCACCACAGGAGAGACACCCTGGCCCTGGGAGACAGGGCGATCCATTTTTGCATGTGTAGATGTGACTTGGACCATTTGTCCAATAGGTCCCATTGAAAGGTCCTTGCATGGAACCTGCCGAAGGGGATGGCCTCGTATGAAGCCACCATCTTCCACAGAACCCTCGTGCAATGATGCACTGAAACCTTTTTTGGCTTCAATAGGTTCCTGACCAGAGCTACGAGCTCCTGAGCCTTCTCCACTGGAAGAAAAACTCTTTTTTGGTCTGTGTCTAGAATCAGGCCCAAAAAGGTCAGACGCGTTGCAGTGACTAGCTGGGATTTCGGTAAATTGAGAATCCAGCCGTGCCTCTGCAACGTCTTCACGGACAGAGACACGCTGTCCAGCAACTTCTCCCGAGATCTCGCCTTTATGAGGAGATCGTCCAAGTACGGGATAATTGTGACGCCCTGCCTGCGCAGGAGCACCATAATTTCTGCCATTACCTTGGTGAAAATTCTCGGGGCCGTGGAAAGACCAAACGGCAACGTCTGAAATTGGTAGTGACAGTCCTGTACTGCAAATCTCAGGAACGCCTGGTGAGGAGGGAAAATCGGAACATGAAGGTACGCATCCTTTATGTCCAGGGACACCATCCAATCCCCTCCCTCCAGGCTGGCAATGACCGCTCTGAGCGATTCCATTTTGAACTTGAACCTCTTCAAGTACAGGTCCAGGGATTTCAGATTTAAAATGGGTCTGACCGAACCGTCCGGTTTCGGTACCACAAATAGGGATGAGTAATAACCCTCTCCTTGCTGGAGATGAGGAACTTTGACTATCACCTGTTGAATGTACAATTTGTGAATTGCAGCTAACACCAGCTCCCTCTCCGACGGGGAAGCCGGCAGAGCCGATTTGAAAAAACCGGCGAGGAGGCATGTCTTCGAATTCCAGTCTGTATCCCTGGGAAACAATCTCTATTGCCCTGTGAGAGAACCCAGACGTGGCTGAAAAGACGAAGTAATGCCCCCACTTGATCTGACCCCCCCCCCCCGGAAAGCCCCAGCGTCATGCGGTGGACTTTGCAGATGTAGGGGAGGACTTCTGCTCTTGGGAACTAGCCGAGTGCAGCTTTTCTCCCTTGCCTTTACCTCTGGCAACAAAGGACGATCCTCGTACCTTCTTGCTTTTATTGGAACGAGAGGACTGCATTTGATAATGCGGTACCTTCTTAGCATGCTGCGGGGGAACATAAGGTAAAAATTTTGATTTACCGGCCGTAGCAGTAGAGACAAGGTCCGAGAGGCCTTCTCCAAACAACTCCTCCCCCTTGTAAGGCAATGACTCCATATGCCGCTTTGATTCGGCGTCTCCCGTCCACTGTCGGGTCAACAAGAGTCGCCTAGCAGAAATAGACATAGCGTTTATTCTGGAGCTTAGTAAACAAATGTCTCTCTGAGCATCCCTCATATACAAGGCAGCATCTCTGATATGCTCAATGGTCATTAGAATGGTATCCCTATCTAAGGTGTCAATCTCCGTAGATAAGGAGTCTGCCCATGCCACGACAGCACTACAAATCCAGGCCGACGCCATGGCCGGTCTAACGATAGTTCCTGAATGTGTGTAAATGTGCTTCATGATAATTTCCTGCTTGCGATCAGCAGGATCCTTGAGGGAAGCAGTATCCGGAGAAGGTAGTGCCACCTTCTTGGATAAGCGTGTCAGTGCCTTGTCTACTTTAGGCGAAGATTCCCATCGTATCCTATCCTTCTGTGGAAAAGGATACGCCATAAGAATCCTTTTGGGAACATGTAGTCTCCTATCCGGAGACTCCCAAGCCTTTTCGCACAATTCGCTTAGCTCAAATGAGGACGGAAACGTGACCTCAGGCTTTTTCCCTTTATACATGTGAACCCTCGTGTCAGGTACAGGGGGTTCCTCAGTGATATGCAAAACCTCTTATATGGCAATAATCATGTATCGAATACCCTTTGCCACCTTCGGCTGTAATTTTGCATCCTCATAGTCGACACTAGAGTCAGTATCTGTGTCGGTATCTGTGTCAGCGACCTGGGATATGGGGCGCTTTTGAGACCCTGAAGGTCCTGGCGCCACAGGGACAGGCACGGTCTGGCTACCTGACTGATCCCTAGCCTCAGCCTTGTCTAACCTTTTATGCAGGAGATTCACATTTGCATTTAAGACCTTCAGCATATCCACCCAGTCCGGTGTCGGCGTTGCCGACGGCGACCTGACATTCAAACACTCCCCCTCCACATTAAGCGAGCCTTCCTCGTCAAACATGTCGACACCCACGTACCGACACACTTCACACACACAGGGAAACTCTTTTCTGAAGACAGTATCCCCTTTAAGGCCCCTTTGGAGAGACAGAGAGAGAGTATGCCAGCACACACCCCAGCGCAATGACCCTGGAGACCAACACAAAAAGTTTTTCCCCAGCAGCGCTGTATAATATCTTATCCGCCAATTATGTGCCCCCCCTCTCTTTTAAACACCCCTTCACCGTGTGCAAGCAGGGGAGAGTCCGGGGAGCTTCCTCTCAGCGTTCTGTGGAGAGAAAAATGGCGCTGGTGAGTGCTGAGGGAGAAGCCCCGCCCCCTCGGTGGCGGGCTTCGGTCCCGCTCAAATTTGTGTAAAAATGGCAGGGGCTCATTTATATACATGTACAGTGCCTAGCTGTACATGTATATATCTTTTTGCCATGTTTTGAGTAGAGATGAGCGGGTTCGGTTCCTCGGAATCCGAACCCCCCCGAACTTCAGCCTTTTTACACGGGTCCAAGGCAGACTCGGATCTTCCCGCCTTGCTCGGTTAACCCGAGCGCGCCCGAACGTCATCATCCCGCTGTCGGATTCTCGCGAGACTCGTATTCTATCGCGAGACTCGGATTCTATATAAGGAGCCGCGCGTCGCCGCCATTTTCACACGTGCATTGAGATTGATAGGGAGAGGACGTGGCTGGCGTCCTCTCCGTTAGAATAGATAGAGACACTTGAGTTGATTTACTACTAACTTAGTAATTTTGGGGAGCATTAGGAGTACTCAGAGTGCAGAGTTTTGCTGATAGTTACTAGTGACCACCACCAGTTTTATTTATTATTTAATATAATCCGTTCTCTGCCTGAAAAAAAAACGATACACAGTCACATACCATATCTGTGCTCAGCCTCAGTGTGCTGCATGATAATATCATCTATGTATATCTGACTGTGCTGAGTGCTCACTGCTCACACAGCTGAATTGTGGGGGAGACTGGAGTGCAGTTATAGCAGGAGTACAGTGCACACTTTTGCTGCCAGTGTGACTGACCAGTGACCACCAGTATATTGTCTGCCTGAAAAAGTTAAACACTCCTGTGGTGTTTTTTTTTTTTTTTATTCTATAAACGCATTCTGCTGACAGTGTCCAGCAGGTCCGTCATTCATTATATTATATAAATATTTACCTGCAGTAGTGTTATATTTTTTTTGTTCATCTCTATCATCTTTATCATCTCTATATTAGCAGACGCAGTACGGTAGTCCACGGCAGTGGCTACCTCTGTGTCGTCAGTGCTCGTCCATAATTATATACCTACCTGTGGTGGGTTTTTTTTTTCTATCTTCTTCATACTAGTAGTTTAGGAGTCTGCTGACAGTGTCCAGCAGGTCCGTCATTATATTATATATACCTGCAGTAGTGATATATATATATTTTTTATATCATTATCATCTCTATACTAGCAGATGCAGTACGGTAGTCAACGGCTGTAGCTACCTCTGTGTCGTCAGTGCTCGTCCATAATTGTATACCTACCTGTGGTGGGTTTTTTTTTTCTATCTTCTTCATACTAGTAGTTTAGGAGTCTGCTGACAGTGTACAGCAGGTCCGTCATTATATTATATATACCTGCAGTAGTGATATATATATATTTTTTATATCATTATCATCTCTATACTAGCAGACGCAGTACGGTAGTCCACGGCTGTAGCTACCTCTGTGTCGTCAGTGCTCGTCCATAATTGTATACCTACCTGTGGTGGGTTTTTTTTTTCTATCTTCTTCATACTAGTAGTTTAGGAGTCTGCGGACAGTGTACAGCAGGTCCGTCATTATATTATATATACCTGCAGTAGTGATATATATATATTTTTTATATCATTATCATCTCTATACTAGCAGACGCAGTACGGTAGTCCACGGCTGTAGCTACCTCTGTGTCGTCAGTGCTCGTCCATAATTGTATACCTACCTGTGGTGGGTTTTTTTTTTCTATCTTCTTCATACTAGTAGTTTAGGAGTCTGCTGACAGTGTCCAGCAGGTCCGTCATTATATTATATATACCTGCAGTAGTGATATATATATATTTTTTATATCATTATCATCTCTATACTAGCAGACGCAGTACGGTAGTCCACGGCTGTAGCTACCTCTGTGTCGTCAGTGCTCGTCCATAATTGTATACCTACCTGTGGTGGGTTTTTTTTTTCTATCTTCTTCATACTAGTAGTTTAGGAGTCTGCTGACAGTGTCCAGCAGGTCCGTCATTATATTATATATACCTGCAGTAGTGATATATATATATTTTTTATATCATTATCATCTCTATACTAGCAGACGCAGTACGGTAGTCCACGGCTGTAGCTACCTCTGTGTCGTCAGTGCTCGTCCATAATTGTATACCTACCTGTGGTGGGGTTTTTTTTTCTATCTTCTTCATACTAGTAGTTTAGGAGTCTGCTGACAGTGTCCAGCAGGTCCGTCATTATATTATATATACCTGCAGTAGTGATATATATATATTTTTTATATCATTATCATCTCTATACTAGCAGACGCAGTACGGTAGTCCACGGCTGTAGCTACCTCTGTGTCGTCAGTCACTCGTCATCCATAAGTATACTAGTATCCATCCATCTCCATTGTTTACCTGAGGTGCCTTTTATTTGTGCCTATTAAAATATGGAGAACAAAAATGTTGAGGTTCCAAAAATAGGGAAAGATCAAGATCCACTTCCACCTCGTGCTGAAGCTGCTGCCACTAGTCATGGCCGAGACAATGAAATTCCATCAACGTCGTCTGCCAAGGCCGATGCCCAATGTCATAGTACAGAGCATGTAAAATCCAAAACACAAAATATCAGTAAAAAAAGGACTCAAAAATCTAAAATAAAATCGTCGGAGGAGAAGCGTAAACTTGCCAATATGCCATTTACCACACGGAGTGGCAAGGAACGGCTGAGGCCCTGGCCTATGTTCATGGCTAGTGGTTCAGCTTCACATGAGGATGGAAGCACTCAGCCTCTCGCTAGAAAAATGAAAAGACTTAAGCTGGCAAAAGCACAGCAAAGAACTGTGCGTTCTTCGAAATCACAAATCCACAAGGAGAGTCCAATTGTGTCGGTTGCGATGCCTGACCTTCCCAACACTGGACGTGAAGAGCATGCGCCTTCCACCATTTGCACGCCCCCTGCAAGTGCTGGAAGGAGCACCCGCAGTCCAGTTCCTGATAGTCAGATTGAAGATGTCAGTGTTGAAGTACACCAGGATGAGGATATGGGTGTTGCTGGCGCTAGGGAGGAAATTGACAAGGAGGATTCTGATGGTGAGGTGGTTTGTTTAAGTCAGGCACCCGGGGAGACACCTGTTGTCCGTGGGAGGAATATGGCCATTGACATGCCTGGTGAAAATACCCAAAAAATCAGCTCTTCGGTGTGGAATTATTTCAACAGAAATGCGGACAACAGGTGTCAAGCCGTGTGTTGCCTTTGTCAAGCTGTAATAAGTAGGGGTAAGGACGTTAACCACCTCGGAACATCCTCCCTTATACGTCACCTGCAGCGCATTCATCATAAGTCAGTGACAAGTTCAAAAACTTTGGGCGACAGCGGAAGCAGTCCACTGACCAGTAAATCCCTTCCTCTTGTAACCAAGCTCACGCAAACCACCCCACCAACTCCCTCAGTGTCAATTTCCTCCTTCCCCAGGAATGCCAATAGTCCTGCAGGCCATGTCACTGGCAATTCTGATGAGTCCTCTCCTGCCTGGGATTCCTCCGATGCATCCTTGAGTGTAACGCCTACTGCTGCTGGCGCTGCTGTTGTTGCTGCTGGGAGTCGATGGTCATCCCAGAGGGGAAGTCGTAAGACCACTTTTACTACTTCCACCAAGCAATTGACTGTCCAACAGTCCTTTGCGAGGAAGATGAAATATCACAGCAGTCATCCTGCTGCAAAGCGGATAACTGAGGCCTTGGCATCCTGGGTGGTGAGAAACGTGGTTCCGGTATCCATCATTACTGCAGAGCCAACTATAGACTTGTTTGAGGTACTGTGTCCCCGGTACCAAATACCATCTAGGTTACATTTCTCTAGGCAGGCGATACCGAAAATGTACACAGACCTCAGAAAAACACTCACCAGTGTCCTAAAAAATGCAGTTGTACCCAATGTCCACTTAACCACGGACATGTGGACAAGTGGAGCAGGGCAGACTCAGGACTATATGACTGTGACAGCCCACTGGGTAGATGTATTGACTCCCGCCGCAAGAACAGCAGCGGCGGCACCAGTAGCAGCATCTCGCAAACGCCAACTCTTTCCTAGGCAGGCTACGCTTTGTATCACCGCTTTCCAGAATACGCACACAGCTGAAAACCTCTTACGGCAACTGAGGAACATCATCGCAGAATGGCTTACCCCAATTGGACTCTCCTGTGGATTTGTGGCATCGGACAACGCCAGCAATATTGTGTGTGCATTAAATCTGGGCAAATTCCAGCACGTCCCATGTTTTGCACATACCTTGAATTTGGTGGTGCAGAATTATTTAAAAAACGACAGGGGCGTGCAAGAGATGCTGTCGGTGGCCAGAAGAATTGCGGGACACTTTCGGCGTACAGGCACCACGTACAGAAGACTGGAGCAACACCAAAAACGCCTGAACCTGCCCTGCCATCATCTGAAGCAAGAAGTGGTAACGAGGTGGAATTCAACCCTCTATATGCTTCAGAGGTTGGAGGAGCAGCAAAAGGCCATTCAAGCCTATACAACTGAGCACGATATAGGAGGTGGAATGCACCTGTCTCAAGCGCAGTGGAGAATGATTTCAACGTTGTGCAAGGTTCTGCAACCTTTTGAACTTGCCACACGTGAAGTCAGTTCAGACACTGCCAGCCTGAGTCAGGTCATTCCCCTCATCAGGCTTTTGCAGAAGAAGCTGGAGACATTGAAGGAGGAGCTAACACTGAGCGATTCCGCTAGGCATGTGGGACTTGTGGATGGAGCCCTTAATTCGCTTAACAAGGATTCACGGGTGGTCAATCTGTTGAAATCAGAGCACTACATTTTGGCCACCGTGCTCGATCCTAGATTTAAAACCTACGTTGTATCTCTCTTTCCGGCAGACACAAGTCTGCAGGGGTTCAAAGAACTGCTGGTGAGAAAATTGTCAAGTCAAGCGGAACGCGACCTGTCAACATCTCCTCCTTCACATTCTCCCGCAACTGGGGGTGCGAGGAAAAGGCTCAGAATTCCGAGCCCACCCGCTGGCGGTGATGTAGGGCAGTCTGGAGCGACTGCTGATGCTGACATCTGGTCCGGACTGAAGGACCTGCCAACGATTACGGACATGTCGTCTACTGTCACTGCATATGATTCTCTCACCATTGAAAGAATGGTGGAGGATTATATGAGTGACCGCATCCAAGTAGGCACGTCAGACAGTCCGTACGTATACTGGCAGGAAAAAGAGGCAATTTGGAGGCCCTTGCACAAACTGGCTTTATTCTACCTAAGTTGCCCTCCCACAAGTGTGTACTCCGAAAGAGTGTTTAGTGCCGCCGCTCACCTTGTCAGCAATCGGCGTACGAGGTTACTTCCAGAAAATGTGGAGAAGATGATGTTCATTAAAATGAATTATAATCAATTCCTCCATGGAGACATTCACCAGCAGCAATTGCCTCCACAAAGTACACAGGGAGCTGTGATGGTGGATTCCAGTGGGGACGAATTGATAATCTGTGAGGAGGGGGATGTACACGGTGATGAATCGGAGGATGATGATGAGGTGGACATCTTGCCTCTGTAGAGCCAGTTTGTGCAAGGAGAGATTAATTTCTTCTTTTTTGGTGGGGGTCCAAACCAACCCGTCATTTCAGTCACAGTCGTGTGGCAGACCCTGTCACTGAAATGATGGGTTGGTTAAAGTGTGCATGTCCTGTTTATACAACATAAGGGTGGGTGGGAGGGCCCAAGGACAATTCCATCTTGCACCTCTTTTTTCTTTAATTTTTCTTTGCGTCATGTGCTGTTTGGGGAGTGTTTTTTGGAAGGGCCATCCTGCGTGACACTGCAGTGCCACTCCTAGATGGGCCAGGTGTTTGTGTCGGCCACTAGGGTCGCTTATCTTAGTCACACAGCTACCTCATTGCGCCTCTTTTTTTTCTTCTTTGCGTCATGTGCTGTTTGGGGAGTATTTTTTGGAAGGGCCATCCTGCGTGACACTGCAGTGCCACTCCTAGATGGGCCAGGTGTTTGTGTCGGCCACTAGGGTCACTTATCTTAGTCACACAGCTACCTCATTGCGCCTCTTTTTTTTCTTCTTTGCGTCATGTGCTGTTTGGGGAGTATTTTTTGGAAGGGCCATCCGGCCTGACACTGCAGTGCCACTCCTAGATGGGCCAGGTGTTTGTGTCGGCCACTTGGGTCGCTGAGCTTAGTCACACAGCTACCTCATTGCGCCTCTTTTTTTCTTTGCGTCATGTGCTGTTTGGGGAGTGTTTTTTGGAAGGGCCATCCTGTGTGACACTGCAGTGCCACTCCTAGATGGGCCAGGTGTTTGTGTCGGCCACTTGGGTCGCTGAGCTTAGTCATCCAGCGACCTCGGTGCAAATTTTAGGACTAAAAACAATATTGTGAGGTGTGAGGTGTTCAGAATAGACTGAAAATGAGTGGAAATTATGGTTATTAAGGTTAATAATACTTTGGGATCAAAATGACCCCCAAATTCTATGATTTAAGCTGTTTTTTAGGGTTTTTTGAAAAAAAACACCCGAATCCAAAACACACCCGAATCCGACAAAAAAAATTCGGTGAGGTTTTGCCAAAACGCGTTCGAACCCAAAACACGGCCACGGAACCGAACCCAAAACCAAAACACAAAACCCGAAAAATTTCCGGTGCACATCTCTTGTTTTGAGGTGTTATTATTGCTGCCCAGGGCGCCCTCCCTGCGCCCTGCACCCATACAGTGACCGGAGTGTGTGAGGTGTGTGGAGCAATGACGCACAGCTGCGGTGCTGTGCGTTACCTCAGTGAAGCCGCTGAAGGCTTCTGCCGCCTGAGACATCTTCTTGCTTCTGTTCTTCTGGCTCTGTGAGGAGAACGGCGGCGTGGCTCCGGGGGTGGACGCCCAGGACGAACCTGTGTTCACCCCCTCTGGAGCTAATGGTATCCAGTAGCCGAGGAAGCAGATCCTATCATTTAAGTAGGTCTGCTCCTCTCTCCGCAGTCCCTCGATGCAGGGAGCCTGTTGCCAGCAGTGCTCCCTGTAAAAATAGAAAAATCCAAACAAAAATGCTTTCTAATGCAAAGAACTCAGGAGAGTTCCCTGCAGTGCGCCCATCTTCCTCTGGGCACAGTGTAAAACTGAGGTCTGGAGGAGGGACATAGAGGGAGGAGCCAGTGCACACCCAGAATACAAAGCTTTCTTAAAGTGCCCTATCTCCTGCGGAGCCCGTCTATTCCCCATGGTCCTTACAGAGTCCCCAGCATCCACTAGGACGTTAGAGAATTTTTTAAAAAAAAATGCGTGGGGTCCCCCCTCCTAAGCAAAACCAGCCACGGGCTCTTTGAGCCGGTCCTGGTTGTAAAAATATGGGAAGAAAAATGACTGGGGTTCCCCCATATTTAAACAACCAGCACCGGGCTCTGCGTCCGGTCCTGGTGCAAAAAATACGGGTGACAAAATACATAGGGGTCCCCCGTATTTTTTGAACCAGCACTGGGCTCCACTAGTCAGAGAGATAATGCCACAGCCGGGGGACACTTTTATATCGGTCCCTGCGGCCCTGGCATTAAATCACTAACTAGTCACCCCTGGCCGGGGTACCCTGGAGGAGTGGGGACCCCTTAAATCAAGGGGTCCCCCCCTCCAGCCACCCAAGGGCGAGGGGTGAAGCCCGAGGCTGTCCCCCCATCCAAGGCCTGCGGATGGGGGGCTGATAGCCATGTGTAAAAATAAAAATATTGTTTTTTGTAGCAGTACTACAAGTCCCAGAAAGCCTCCCCCTCAAGCTGGTACTTGGAGAACCACAAGTACCAGCATGCGGTAGAAAAACGGGCCCGCTGGTACCTATAGTACTACTCCAAAAAAAATACCCAAATAAAAACAGAACTCACACACCTTGAAAGTAAAACTTTATTACATACATGCACACCTACATTCACACATACTTACCTATGTTCACACGAGGGTCGGTCCACTTCTCCAAGTAGAATCCATGGGGTACCTGAAAATAAAATTATACTCACAAAAATTCAGTGTAGATCGGTCCTCTTCTGAGCTTGTAATCCACGTACTTGGCAATAAAACAAACCGAAAAACCCGAACCACGCACTGAAAGGGGTCCCATGTTTACACATTGGACCACTTTCCCCGACTGCCGAGACCCCCCGTGACTCCTGTCACAGAGGGTCCCTTCAGCCAATCAGGGAGTGCCACATCATGGCACTCTCCTGATTGCCTGTGCGCTCCTGAGCTGTCAGTCAGGCTGCGCACGGCAGAGATACAATGTAGCGCATAGGCGCTACATTGTATCCAATGGTGGGAACTTTGCGGTCAGCGGTGAGGTTACTCGCGGTCAACCGCTGACCGCAAAGTTCCCACCATTGGATACAATGTAGCGCCTATGCGCTAAATTGTATCTCTGCCGTGCGCAGCCTGACTGACAGCACAGGAGCGCACAGGCAATCAGAAGAGTGCCACGACGTGGCGCTCCCTGATTGGCTGAAGGGACCCTCTGTGACAGTAGTCACGGGGGGTCTCGGCAATCGGGGAAAGTGGTCCCATGTGTAAACATGGGACCCCTTTCAGTGCGTGGTTCGGGTTTTTCGGTTTGTTTTTTTGCCAAATACGTGGATTACAAGCTCAGAAGAGGACCGATCTACACTGGATTTTTGTGAGTATAATTTTTTTATTTTCAGGTACCCCATGGATTCTACTTGGAGAAGTGGACCGACCCTCGTGTGAACATAGGTAAGTATGTGTGAATGTAGGTGTGCATGTATGTAATAAAGTTTTACTTTCAAGGTGTGTGAGTTCTGTTTTTATTTGGGTATTTTTTTTGTAGTAGTACTACAGGTACCAGCGGGCCCATTTTTCCACCGTATGCTGGTTCTCCAAGTACCAGCTTGCGGGGGAGGCTTGTTGGGACTTGTAGTACTGCCACAAAAAACAATATTCTTATTTTTACACATGGCTATCAGCCCCCCATCTGCAGCCCTTGGATGGGGGGGACAGCCTCGGGCTTCACCCCTGGCTCTTGGGTGGCTGGAGGGGGGGACCCCTTGATTTAAGGGGTCCCCACTCCTCCAGAGTAACCCAGCCAGGGGTGTCTAGTTAGTGATTTAATGCCAGGGCCGCAGGGACCGATATAAAAGTGTCCCCCGGCTGTGGGATTATCTCTCTGACTAGTGGAGCCCGATGCTTGTTCAAAAAATACGGGGGACACCTACGTTTTTTGTCCCCCGTATTTTTTGCACCAGGACCGGAAGCAGAGCCCGGTGCTGGTTGTTTAAATATGGGGGAACCCCAGTCATTTCCCCCCCATATTTTTACAACCAGGACAGGCTCAAAGAGCCCGAGGCTGGTTTTGCTTAGGAGGGGGGACCCCACGCATTTTTTTTTAAACTCTTTAAACACTTTTTTAAGGTACACAATAAAGCCCTGCACGGATCTCACAGATCCGGCCGAGATTCATTGTGTTAATGTCGGCAGTGTTTGACTAATCACTCACGTAAAACACTGCCCGACATTACGAATGACATCGACATCGGAAAAAACAAAAATGCAGAATACGACAGCATAGTAAATGAGGCGTAAAAAAAACAAAAAGTTGCAAATTCACACATTCGATGTCATTTGTGTTTGAACTTTAACCTCATTCTGAAAAATACGAATTTTAGTAAATATACCCCATGGTGTGCCAATTGGGGTTTCCAGTCACTTTACGAACAAAATGACACCAAAAACACTCAAAAAACTCATGTCAACCTTTTCCCATGTTTACCATTTCAGGGTGTCGAACTACTGCTTGTCGACCAATAGTGGTCGAGCTAATGAGCGTCGACCTTAATAGGGTCAATCCAACAAACCCATTCCCTCTGTACAGTGTCGGACTGGGGTATAGAGGGCCCACCAAAGGGATGCAGTAATAGGGGGCCAGCCTACAAGGGGGTGTGGCCAGCCTCCAAAGAGGCTTGAAAGGCACAATAGTCTTGTGTAGCTAACTACAACATACAGTATCTACCATGTATAATACAAGTGCACAGTCTGGAACCTGATCCCTATAGGAAGGAGTGGGCCCTCAGGCAGTGGGGCCTACCAGTGATTTCCCCTGTATCCCTGTGGGCCAGGCCAACCCTGCCTCTGTTTAGGGACTGCTGATAGCTTATTAGTTGGCCATCAACAGTAAATTTGCAGGTACTTCTCCAACGCAATATAATATATTGAAACATGTATGTTTGATAGTAACATGTTGCTATTATTATTTACAGAATATACTGTGCATACAAAGATATTCTTTTGTTACCAGCTATACAATATTAGCAATTATGACATAGTATCACTTTTTCTTTTGGACAGTTTTGGTAGGAAAGCTGTGCCCTTAATGCCAAGATATAAGTTAATATAAAATAATGCATGTTATTAAATACCAGTAAAAGCTCACAAATGTAGAGTCTGGAGTGATTCAGCTCCAACGTGGAAAGTGACAGACTCATCCCTCATGTGTATTGATGAGTGCAAGGTGTCCGTAGAATTGACAGCTCTGGAGTAATCTATTTATGAGAGGCTATCTAAGACACACTCGTTGGATGTAATATCAGTCAGATCAGCTTAGCCTGATAGCTTGTAACTTTGAAGAGTTTTATATATATCTACAGTGTATTGTGAGATTGATTTTCATCCGCTAAAGAGCACTTCAAAGTGACTACTCTCCATTGGGGTAGTTCTGAACTGTATTCTTGCAAAAAAAAAAAAAAATATATATATATATATATATATATATAAAAATGTTGATAGTGTTATAAAATATAATTTTCAACTTAATAATATCATATTTGTTTTGTCTGAATTAAAACATAAAACATAACAAATAAATTTTTTACCGGAATTTCCCCAGTGGGACCTTCATGGATCCAACAAATGCATCTAACATTGAAATGAAATGATAAAATGATTGGTCCTCATCTTTGGGGTCTATACTGACTCCCTTGCAAATGATCAATGGTTTTAGTTCTGCACATGAATTAGAGCCGCACTGCTCAAGCGATTGGGCGGGGACGGGGAGTGTTGGTGAAAATGGAGGCATGTTGCCAAAGCTAGCAGAAGCAGATTCACTGGGTGCGCCCGCTTAGTTGAGGTGGTCATTTTTAGCAACTGCACGCAGTGTATCAGAGAAGCGCAGCGTTAGGCGTCTTTTGGCATTAGCATATAGATATAGCCAGGACCATCACTGCGGTGATGAGTATGCATGTGCACACACATTGCAGCAATGGCTAGCTGCGCTGGGTCACGGATCAGAATAAGCGTGCCTGGCCACACTTATTTACATTCGCGACCCGGTAATGCAATGTATGAGTCACGGGAGAAAATATTTGCACTTGCACGCTGGCGTGTGCCCGCAGAGTGACATAGCAGTCACAAGTGCAACTAGGCGCAGCCACAATGAGTATGGCTACATCTGTACCTTCTCAGATCGGCTGCGACTGAAGACACAGCACAGACCCGTGACCACCTTTGAATCAGGCCCTCAACAAATCCATCAAATGCATTTTTGAGGATTTAGTATATCAGTATGTCATTCACGCTGGGCCTCATTCTGTGTTGGATCTCCAGTTGTGGACGTCTGCTTACTAGTTTTTGCTAATGTGAGAGTCTGTCTTTTTAGACTAAAAGTCTGTGTTACTGCATGTGGATGTCAACACCGTCCACTGTTCTTATGTCCGCAGCTGTCATTATTATTATGTAGACCTACACCAGCCCCATGCAAATGAGACCTTAAATCATGCAAATATATTTCAAGTGCTTGACCTGTCCCAGCCCTAAGCCTCTTCTCCTTGTGATTCGTCTAAGGGACCAAGGGACCAATATAATAAATATGGGATACAGTAAATGCCCTGAAATCTAACTTACCCTTTCATCACTATCTGCCGTAATAACAGAATGCGTTTCTCATTGCCCTATCACTGAGACATCTGCTCCAATAAACAGCTGTCTCGGCGAAGTCTAAATCCAGAACTTTGCAGCTAATAGCGGGGTTCTATCCCAGCAGAATTACTGCATGTACTGCCTTAGTTTGGGGGAATCAGAGGAATCTCTTTCAATAGGAATATGTGATCTAATGCCATCTGAAGATGGCGTCACCTAATTAAAAACTTAGAATTTTAGGAGTTTGATAAATAAAACAAATGCAAAGTACCTATACAGGGGGGCTCCGAGATGGGGAAAGGTACAACTTACCTACTGTATGCCTGGACTTGTGGGAGGTGCTTGGGCCAGCTGCTGAGGCGGGGGGGGGGGGGGGGGGGAATGTCCCTCTTTGTAATGAGTGGTGCTGGTTCACGGTTCCGCAGAAAGGCCCTCATTCCGAGTTGATCGCTAGCTGCTTTCGGTCGCAGCGCTGCGAAAAGGTAAAAAAGCGGCACTTCTGCGCATGTGTATGGGCCGCCGTGCGCACGCGCCAAGTACTTTCACACAAAACTATGCTGTTTTACACAAGGTCGAGTGACTCATTGCAGTCGCACGGCTGATCGGGGAGTGATTGACAGGAAAGGGGCGTTTCTGGGAGGTAACTGAGCGTTTTCCGGAAGTGTGCTAAAAAACACAGGCGTGTCAGGTAAAAACGCAGGCGTGCCTGAAGAAACGGGGGAGTGACTGGCCGAACGCAGGGCGTGTATGTGACGTCAAAGCAGGAACTAAACAGACTGAAGTGATCGCAAGGTAGGAGTAGGTTTAGAGCTACTCAGAAACGGCATGAAAATTTTTACGAGCAGTTCTGCTAAGCTAAGATACACTCCCAGAGGGCGGCGGCTTAGCGTTGGCACTGCTGCTAAAAGCGGCTAGCGAGCGATCAACTCGGAATGAGGGCCAAAGTATTTTACATTGAGTTTTATCAAAGAGAGTGTGGCCACACACCCCATAATGTGACCACACACCCTTTTCCTCCATGCCCAGGCAGGGACGGATCTAGACTCTTCTTTTAGGGTGGGCGGTTTATTTATTCCTGACTCCTCCCCTACACTCATTACTCCTCCCACTTCGCATACCAACTGTCCATTAATGCTCTAAAGAGCATATAAAGCATTGCCAGGCTGCACATGTGTTTCTTATGTAGCACACACACACCAGGCACATGTAACTACTAACACACATACGGGCTGCACACACTGCCCAAGGTGGGTGTGACGGCATGTGATGATGGCAGATTGGGTTAGGGGCCGCAGTGACACGGAGGATGGGGAGGGATGTCAGTGCAGCCACACACCATCACCTGGCAGCAGCCCCCACCTCATGTAAGTGGGCGTGGCTATGACTTAGGGGGGGCGTTCGCCCCCCCTTGGTTCCGGCCCTGTGCCCAGGCCCAGTGAATTTCTCAATGGCTCTGTATCCACAATAGCTCTTGTGTTAAAGGCTTAATAAATAGCCTTCTAACTTAATTTAGTGATAATCTTGTGGAAAGTGCTGTTTTCGCATGATTAATGGGACATTTACATTTTATAAATAGTGTGTGTGTGTCTGCTTGTTATATGACTTTGTGTTTCTTTTTAGTGTCTGTCACAAATTGGCATTTGAAAGCGTATTATGTGTTACTGTAGGTCTACATGTGAGGTCTTGGGCCAAAGGGAACGTTAGGTGTGCAGTGAGTACATGTAATCTTCTAGGTAATTGTGTTATAAATTCTGTCTGACGGTGTTACAGAATGTCTAAGTGCTAGGACGGCTGTGTTTTACAGTAACCTTTTCCGATACTTTCTACTTTACTTCATCACCAGAATCATTCCAAAAGCTTACATTGATTTCTGTGTTAAAATTATAAAAAAAATTTCAGCAAGAAATAAAAACACCTTTTATTATCTATCATAGAGAAAGAACTGTGGTTTGAGCAGTAATCTGCATTACTTAAAGTAACATGACAGCCATAGAAAGAATAGCTGCTGTGGATCAATACAGTAATCTGTAATTCAGCCAATCACACAAAGAGCTTTAGAAGCAATCAATGTCTTATCAGTAACTGGTAAAAAATATGTCTGACTCAAAGTCTCAGTTCCAGAGTGATACCTCACTGCAGGCAGTCTGGGAATGGGTTTATAGGGACGTATAACAAGGTTACAATCACGTATTAGGGATTCATCCTGATATCTGTTCTATTCTCTATATCTGCAGACCTTCGTGTAAATGTATATATACCCTATTTATAAATAAAGTTTATTTTCACTTTCTTCTATGTTTTTTTTTTTACTAAAACCTGTTCAGTTTTCTTCTTTTTTTATTTCTTAAAATAAGAAAATAGGATTTTAATTACCTACCGGTAAATCCTTTTCTCGTAGTCTGTAGAGGATACTGGGGTCCATTTAGTACCATGGGGTATAGATGGGTCCATACGGAGCCATGGGCACTTTAAGAATTTGATAGTGTGGGCTGGCTCCTCCCTCTATGCCCCTCCTACCAGACTCAGTCTAGGAAACTGTGCCCGAGGAGACGGACATACTTTGAGAGAAGGCTAGATAAGGATAGTGGTGAGATTCCGAACCAGCACACACAACAAGAGAAAAGCCAAGCTAACCAAACTTGAAACAGGAACAGCAACGGCTGAACCAACATTACTTAGCCAAGTAACATTGCAGGAAGAACGAAGCACCGGGCGGGCACCCAGTATCCTCTATGGACTACGAGAAAAGGATTTACCGGTAGGTAATTAAAATCATATTTTCTCTTACGTCCTAGAGGATACTGGGGTCAGTTTAGAACCAAGGGGATGTACCAAAGCTCCCAAACCGGGTGGGTGAGTGCTGAGGTTCCTGCAGAACTGATTGACCAAGCTGAAGGTCCTCAGAGGCCAAAGTATCGAACATGTAGAACTTAGCAAATGTGTTCGAACCTGACCAAGTAGCTGCTCGGCAGAGCTGTAAAGCCGAGACACCCCAGGCAGCCACCCAGGAAGAACCCACCGACCTAGTAGATTGGGCATGTACAGATTTTGGACATGGCAAACCTGCCGTGGAATAAGCATGCTGGATAGTAAGTTTGATCCAGCGTGCAATTGTCTGCTTTGAAGCAGGACACCCTATCTCATTGGGATCATAAAGAACAAACAGCGAGTCCGTTTTTCTGTGATGAGCTGTTCTCTTCACATACACCTTTAAAGCCCACACAACATCCAAAGACTTTGAAGTAGCAGAAGTGTCGGTGACAACCGGAACCACAATAGGTTGGCTGATGTGAAACGCAGACACCACTTTAGGAAGAAATTGTTGACGAGTTCTGAATTCAGCTCTGTCCTCATGGAAAATTAAATGGGGGCTTTTATGAGACAAAGCCCCCAACTCCGACACACGTCTAGCTGAAGCCAAGGCCAACAGTGTGACGATCTTCCATGTAAGATATTTTACGTCCACCTCCTGTAACGGTTCAAACCAGTCCGATTAGAGGAACTGCAGCACCACGTTGAGATCCCAAGGTGCCATAGGAGGCACAAAAGGGAGGTTAGATGTGCAAAACACCTTTCAAGAACGTATGGACCTCAGGGAGAGAAGCCAATTGTTTCTGAAAGAAAATGAACAAGGCCAAAATCTCCAACGGAAGGAACATTTTCTGTGACTTCGTGTCCTGTATCATTCCAAGGAATGGGAGCCTCCTTGTTGGCGCTAGGTGAGATTTCGGAAGGTTCAGAATCCACTCGTGATCCTGGAGGAGTTTGGTTGAGAGACCAATGCTGTCCAGCAACCTTTCCCTGGATGGTGCTTTTATCAGGAGATCGTCCAGGTATGGAATTATGTTCACTCCCTGTTCACGGAGTTGAAACATCATCTCTGCCATCACCTTAGTGAACACCCTCGGTGCCCTGGAGAGACCAAAGGGCAGGGCCTGAAACTAGTAGTGACAGTCCTTCAGTGCAAACCATAGATAAGCCTGATGAGGTGGCCAGATCAGAATGTGAAGGTACGCATCCTTCATATCCAGAGACACTAGGATTTCCCCCTCCTCCAGACCTGAGATTACCGCTCTCAGAGACTCCATCTTGAATTTGAACACCGGTAAGTACGTGTTCAAAGACTTGAGGTTCGGAATCGGTCTTACTGAACCGTCTGGTTTCGGTACCACGAACAAGTTGGAATAGTTCCCCTTGTTGAGCAGGTGAGGTGGAACTGGAACAGTGACCCGAGTCTGTACCAGTTTTTGGATGGCATACTGTAAAGTTATACTTGCCTCTTGTGAAACTGGCAAGCCTGATTTCAAGAATCTGTGAGGCGGGAGCTCTTGAAACTCCAGTCTGTAGCCCTGGGAAATAAGATCTATGACCCAGAGATCCTGGCACGAACTTGAGTAGATCTGACTGAAGAATTGTAGTCAGGCTCCCACCTGACAGTCTTCCAAGCATTGCAGTCCACTGTCATGCTGAAGTCTTTGAGGAAGCAGAGCCTGAGCACCTGCAATTGATAGTTTGCGTGGATTACCTCTAGCGCCAATGGAGGACGCAAAAGCACCTCTGGATTTGTCCTTGAACTTGGCCATCCGAAAGGACTGTAACTTAGAAGCTGAATAAGTCTTCCTGGTTGGGGGCGCTGCGGAAGAAAGATACGTAGACTTATCTGCAGTAGCTGTAGAGATCCATTTGTCTAGTTCATCTCCAAACAAGGCCTCTCCTGTGAATGGTAGGCCTCTCACGCCATTCCTGGAGTCCGTGTCAGAAGTCCACTGGCGTAGCCACAAGCCCCGCGTGTCGACACTGCCATAGCGGTGGTGCATGCGTTAAGCAAGCCTATCTCTTTTGTGGCTTCCATCATAAAGTTTGCAGAGTCCTGTATATGCTGCAGGAGTAAAACAACACCCCCCCCCCCGCCCCCTATACAAGGAATCTAATTCCTCAATTAGGTTACCTGACCATTTTGCAATGGCTTTTGTGATCCACGCACACGCAATAGTGGGTCTTTGGGCCACCCCAGCAGCTGTGTACAATGATTTGAGTGTAGTCTCCATTCTACGATGAGCCGTGTCTTTTATGGAGGCTGCACTAGGAACATGCAATACAATTTTTCGTGACAGCCTAGAGACTGATGCGTCCACTATCGGTGGATTTTCCCATTTTTTCCTATCCTCCAGAGGAAAGGGAAAAGATGAGAGCAACCTTTTAGGGATCTGAAATTTTTTATCCGGAAAACCCACTGTTCTTCAAACAGGGTATTCAATTGCTTTGACACAGGAAAAGTGACAGAGGACTTCTTTTTTTACATTAAAATAAGATTCCACACACTCCTCTGACACTTTATCAGGAATATGCAGAACATCTCTGATAGCTTCTATAAGAGCCTCTATTCCCTGTGACAGAGCCGCATCCCCCCCTTCCCCTCCAAGTCTACCTCACCCTCCTCCAAGTCTGACCCTTCAGCGTCAAAGTCAGACTGCAGGATATGGGCCAGAGATCGCTTTTGCGGACAAATGGGAGGGGATTGAGACGCTGTTTTGTGGACTGAGTCTCTGCTCATAAACTCATCCACAGCCTTTTTTAAGTATTGCGTCTCTTTCTCATTGCGGGACAATTTTGTAGAAAGAGTTGAGATCATTCCTTTCAGAGAATTAACCCACTCTGGTTCAGTCCCGCTATTCTGTGAACCCTGAGTACCCAATAGTGAGCCCCCTGGTGAAGAGGAACACTCCGCTGTACAAGAAACACACTCTTTACCTGACATAATGTAAATGTGACAGCACACACAGGAAAAGGTTAAACACAATTAACCCACAAAGAGTCTTTCAGGGAGACACAGAGTTGTTTGGGACCAGCCTCCGCCGCACCTTTATTGCTTATGCCAAGCTTAGCCGGGTCGCAGTCTAAGTACCCTGATAGAGGACTTAGTACACTAGTATTCGCTCCCCCCCTGCTATGACCCCCTGGTACCGCTGAGATAATTTGGAGTCACACTGGAGGAGCTGCACATCCCTGTCAGTCAGCGTCTATGTCCACTGCAGAGGGAAAATGGTGCTGGTGAGCTGCTGGATCCTCTCATAGTGAAGCCCCGCCCCTTCAATGGTGCGCGGTCTTCCCGCTTTTTTTATACTGGCTGAGGAATTTGGTGCTTAAAATGGACAGAAACAATTTTAAGGCTCGGCTGCCAGTATGGGTACCGTGTACAGTGTACTGGGACGCAATTGTGTACTGTGTCTGGAGACGCATTCCGCCGTGCATCTTCGTACCCTCGTGTTGCCATAATGGCCGGCGCCCCGCTAACCAGGATGCCGGCTCAGTACTCACCACTCTTCATTCTTCTGGCTCTGTTAGGGGTGGCGGTGTGCTGCGGGAATGTACGCTCTTCAATTAATCAGCATTTTCCCATGCGACAAATTATGAGTTAACGTTCGTTAACCTATAGATTCTGGGGGTCATTCCGAGTTGATAGCTCGCTAGCTAGTTTTAGCAGCCGTGCAAATGCTATGCCGCCGCCCACTGGGGAGTGTATTTTAGCTTAGCAAAAGTGCGAACGCATATGCAGCCGAGCTCTACAAAAACAGTTTGTGCAGTTTCAGAGTAGCTCTGAACCTACTCAGCGCTTGCGATCACTTCAGCCTATTTGTGTCCGGATCTGACATCATACACCCGCCCAGCGAACGCCCAGCCATGCCTGCGTTTTTGCAAACACTCCCTGAAAATGGTCAGTTGACACCCAGTAACGCCCCCTTTCTGTCAATCTTCTTGCGGCCGCCAGTGCGAAGGAAAACTTAGCTAGAACCTGAGCACAACCACAAAGAGCTTTGTGGCCGTACGTCGCGCGTGCGCATTGCGGGTCATACGCATGCGCAGAAATGCCATTTTTTTCACCTGATCGCTGCGCTGTGAAAATCGGCAGTGAGCGATCAACTCAGAATGACCCCGCTGTGCAAAGACTGCATTGTAATGTGGGGATTACATCACATCTCCTGAGACAGCAAGAAAAAAATCTTACCTCTTGGACAGGACATTCACAAAACTGTGGGGAAAACCAAGCGCCTAATTGAATCTCCCTATTTGTGTAAAACGATTTAATAAGAACAGCATGGATTAGTCTATAAATACTTACCATGTGCCTAATTTTACCACTGGATGGTGTTGGTAATTGGCACCAGATGCCTCTTACATCAACCAAGTGCTATTTATATGAGAAATAGTATTATCAGGTGCAAAAACACCCAAACAAAAATAAAAAAATAGGGTCACTAAAAAGTAAAAACAGGCAAAAAATAGTTTGAATAATTTCTTAATTAGCATCATCCCCTGCATTTTAATGTTGCCTTTAAAGTGTCAGAACTATGCACAATCTATTTATTATGTTTTAATGTCTGTTACCAGTATAATAAATTGTGTCAGTAAAAGCGTCATGCACTAAGGGGGTCATTCTGACCCGTTCGCACGCTGCAATTTGTCGCAGTAGTGCGAGCGGGTCGGAACTGCGCATGCGCGGCGGCCGCATTGCGCATGCGCGTCGTTGCCAGGTGACAACTGTTGCCGGGCAGTGACGCCACCAGCGGAAAAAGTGATCGCAGCGGCGATCACAAGAAGACTGACAGACGGGAGGCATTCCGGGGCATCAACTGACCGTTTTCAAGGTGTGGTGAGGTGAACGCAGGCGTATCCAGGCGGATGTCTGACATCAATTCCAGGACCTTCGTTGCTGGATCTGTCACACAGGGTAAGTAAGTCTGACCCTGGTCTTCTTTTGCTCAAAACTTTTTTTGCATAGCAGGGCTGCACAAGCATTCGCAGCCTTGCTATGCAAAAAATCCCTCCCCATAGGCGGCGTCTAATTGATCGCACGGGCTGCAAAAAGTAGCTTTGTGCGATCCTCTCGGAATGACCCCCTAAAAGCTAATGAATAACTTGCTAAAATCACATCACCAAAAGGCAACAAAAGTGTACAGAATAGTGAAGGGCTTAGGTATGCTAGACAGACTTTAAAATCCATGCCTGTGGAAGAGAGTGAGCTAAATGATAATTTTAACATTGTGATCCCCAATTTGTCTGTTAATGTTTATTTGTCTTATTGGGTAGCTGTGTAATTGTTGGTAGGTGGTGCCTAGGCATACATGTTGACTTTGTGGCTGCTCGCCAGAGGGCGGGGTACTACAAAATGGGGCGGTCCATGGGCATGGAGACGCGATTATGTCATCGTGGCCCCACACCCGTTATGTAATGCCTATATTACCGGCATTGCAGAGCAGGGGGGTGGGGCTATGATGATGCACCTCCCTGAAAATCATGTCATCACCCCTGTCAACTGTTCCTCTCAGTGTGGGCGGTAGCGGGGAGGTGTGGGGGGAGCGAACAAGTTATGGGAGAATTTCCCACTTTTCCAAGTGTCCGGGAGTGCCCCATGATTTTCGGGAGCCTACCGGCCATTCCGGGAGACTAAACAAGAATGTGCCTAGGGTGTGTCTTGTGTGTTTATAGTGTGAGTCAGAGCATTTACAAGGAGAGGACGAGCAGTGCCACCCTTCTAGGCGCTGGACCTAGAGGCTTGCACCATTGTTTCCCCATGGCACCAGCGTTTGGCTTGCAAGGTGCCTGGAATGCACTTAGGATACTCTGGTCACTGCATCACACCAGGATTTGTCTTGCAGTGCACATTCAGGCCCTCTCCCCAACACTCTTACTGTTACTTGAGCAGTTAAAAACATTAACATGTTTTTAATAGTAATTATATGAAATAAATAACAAGCACGTAATGCCTATGCCAGCTGTTTTAATTAGCTAAATTCACTAAGTAGGAGCGATGTCTGACCTACGTGATATTTACAGCCACAAATGGATAGATCTGAGATTTATTGATATAATTATTAATTAAAAAGGCAAGAGAGAGAGACCTTAATTCAAAGCTCAATTGCCAGTTGGGGTCCTTAGTAGTTAAGTGCACTGGCAGCAAAACGGCACTGGGAATCTACAGACCATGGGTCTCACTTCTGATGTAATTTTCTTCTGAGCATTTTACTTTCCCTCTCTATCTCTCTCCATTGGTCAGGAAAACTAAGCCTGAAATGTATGTATATAGCGCTGTATCAGTTATATTACAACAAAGCAGAAAAAATGTATACAGGGTAAAACTAAACATAAAACATACATACTATATACAGGGCCGGTTCTAGCCCTTGTGGCGCCCCGGGTGGAAAATAGGGGCGTGGCTTCATACAGGGGCATGGTCAGTTACGCCCCCTGTAGAGTTGTGCCCCCATTTGTGCCCCTAGTAGCGCCATTTGTGCCCCCAGTAGCGCCATTTGTGCCCCCAGTAGCGGCACTTAAAAAAAAAAAAAAAGGATACTTACAATCCCCGCTCCTGAGTCCCGGCCGTTGCAGACCTCCGCCGCAGCTCCTCTCCTCGGATCTATGGTAGAGACGTCATGATGTCTCTCCCATAGCACAGCATAGACACTAGAGGTCAATCATGACCCCTAGCATCTGTGCCAGTCCCACAATGCTGTGCGGTGCGCGATGACGTCATTGCGCACCGCACAGCAAATGTACTCTCCACAAAGGGAAACTAGACGGATAGCGTCTAGTTCCCTTCACTGCGGGGGGACCAGCGGGGGACACAGCGGCAGCGGGAGGCAAAGTGGCGTATCTTGCCATAGTGTGGCGCCCTCAGGATGGCGCCCTCTGGAAGGCGGCACCCCGGGAAAAAGTCCTGCTTGCCCGTGGCAAGATCCGCTACTGACTATATATACTGTAGGATACTACTGTAAGTTGCTGTTTTCCTGTTTTGATTATTTGTTTATGTACTCTGTGGAACCCTTGTGGCGCCATATAAATAAAGGACAATAATAATAATAATAATAATAATAATACAAACATGCACAGTGCCTTTGAAAATGGTATAAAAACAGAACAAAAGTCTATAATCTCTGTGGAGCCTAAGTCACTCAGCCTTTTCATGGCGGTAACTGTTCTCCCATGCAAAAGGGGAAAGTTTTTCTAACCCTTAATTAAATTAGGGGACTTAATATGTTTATTCAAGAGAAACTAGTTTTTTCTTATGTGCATAGAAATACTGTGACTGCAAACAGTGAGCTGACGTACACATAAATGGATGGATAGATAGATAGATAGATAGATAGATAGATAGATAGATAGATAGATAGAAAGATAGTAAAACCATCCTCCAGTAAAACCACTGACACCAATGACTGACTGAATTGCCTGGCACAAACCATGTAGGATAACCACCCTAGTGGGTACAATCCTGCCTGACAAGCACTGATGTAAAGAAGTCAATGAAGAGCTTGGTAGGGTGGCACAAATCCAACATGATAGCCCAAGCTTGCACCATTCCAACAGCCAAGACATTGGTACAGTACTTCTCTCATACAGTTTGAATCAGCAGCTTTCTATGACCTGAAGCTCTCCTGGCAAAAGTAATATAAAAATGTAAGGACGCTGCGGTTTACTGCATGAACTGTAGTGATTTAACACGGAAAAGTATAACAGCATGCCTCTCTACAATGAGATCTGTTGGGTTTCTGATATAAGGAAATATATTTTGATCTTTATGGATAAATAAATGTGTTTATTAGCCACTAAAGAAGATGCAATGCCACACAATCTATCATCCACCCTATACATTACATGTTTTAGAGGTTTCTCTTGGTGGTAAACTGCAAAGTAATTTGCAAGTTATATTCTGCCCATGCATTACTGCATGTCATAGACATTTCTAAAAAAGACATTAAATAGCAATCAAATCATTTTCACAGTCCTAAAAACCAGCGGCTATAAAATGAAATGCAGAGGCTTGTGTCTTAATTACTTCCCAGTGCCCAAAGTACAGTACAGTACATAATCTAAATCCACCGCTGGTCAGAGACGGTGCATTACTCTTTCTACTACAAGTAACTGCTTTATATAAGTAAATGTTGGCTTTCATTCCTTTGCATTAGGATGATATTTGTGGAGAGCGACTGATAATGTCGATTTTATATTTAAACATAAAGCTATACCTTTAAACACACTTTTACCATGGAGCCGCTGTGGCCGCTAGACTTAATATGCACTCTACGTACCTTTTACGCTATTTGCGTAAATGAGTCCCGTACCATGTACGGACTCTGCGTACAAATGCCGCGCTGACAGTACAAAGCACTCGCAGCGCGTACACACCCAATTAATACACTTTTAAACCTTATGCAGTTAGTCAATGCAATACACTTTAAACCTTAGCAGGGAAAAGAGGACACAACACCAATTTGTAGTTAATCACTGGGTTCCGACACCACAGAGTAATATTTCTGAAAGGGGGTTAACAATACAAATTATGCACTACAATAAAACAGAGTAAATGGCTACAGTCAATGTACATACGTGAGAATATTCGCGCGCGCTTCCCGGTCCGGTCCTCCGCTATCAGGTTGATAGCGTTGGGAGTCTTGTGCCCGGCCAGGCTGCAAACAGGCTTTATTTATACAATTCTTCCAAAAGCAATACAATGGATACTGTAATCCCTTTGTCCATTGGACAGAGGAATGCACCTTTACAGTACAGGAGAGGTCATAGGTCGATTTGAAAAGGTAGGCGATGTCTTTCCCAACTGCTCTTGTGGGTGGTCTCCTCTGGATTCCCGCCGCATACATAATATACAGTAAATACAGTTTATATCTATATTCTGCTTCTGCACCTAACTATCCGCAGGAACATGCGATCTTCCGCAAACCAACACCGGAATGTTACCCTTAAAATACCCTACAGCTGGATACCAAACACCACCTTATAACCTTAGTCTGTCCCCTCTTATCCTGTAAAGGTGAATCCCTTTGTTCTGGAATCATTTAAACTGTTGATACTTTCTGATGTGGTGCAGGAGGACTATGTGTACAATGTGTACTATTTGGATTAAATATGTAATGTTTTGATAGCAATCCATGCGTTCACAAACTCTGCCATAAATACCCATACCACGCGCAGGACCGCGGGAGCGACCATGCGCAAATTGCGGATATGTGCACGCACGGCAGGACAAGTGCTCGCGCAGCGGGCATGTGTGTGTAGTTTGTACGTGATGTGTGCTCTGTAATATTTTTCGACTTTGACAGTCCACCCTTTGGCAGTCAACAATAACTGCCACTATCTAATCACTAAACAGAAAAATATCAATACAACATCTACAGACGATTGGATGGTCGGAGGAGAGTTGTAGGCGGGAAATGTATGACCTAGTGGGATAGTTAAAAGCATGTATGTATGAATCCATGTCTGAGGGGCATGTATCATCGTGCCGTATATGTTCTAGATAAGCTTTGAGGTATTGCGAAGTATACATTAAATCCTTCTTATCCCGTATTAATGGTTTGTAAGTGGGCCAACAAACACTACCGAGCTCTTTTCGGCTTCTTGTTCCAACAAATGGGGTGCACATTTAGTTGATGATACATGGAGGGTGAACATATGTGAGTTCTAGTACATGTGGATATCACCTGTCGACTATGTGTGTCATTAACTGAAGGTTGTAGAGATGAAGATAAGACACATATCTAAAATACATTCACATAACATTTTCATAAACATTCTTGGGTATGGTCGATCTCTTTTCTGGATGGGTGTATCTGGGCAGAGGGGGAGACAAAGGAAAAACGGGTGAAAGAAACAGGCCATGGAATTTATTTGCAATCCTTATCATAACACTGTCTCTATGGATGGGTCGTAAATTAAATCTGCTGCTGTAACAGCGCCCCCGCTCCTTAGACTCATCAATTTTGTGCCGTGCTTGTGCCGCGTTAGAATTCGAACACACCTAAATATCAAGCCAATAATTATGACGACTCCCAGGATACAAAGGAGAAACTTCCCTACACTCATAATAACATTTTGAGCCCACTCTCCTAATCCTGAGAACCAATTTTGTGGGTTCAACCATGAGACCCAGCCGGTCAGCTCATTACCCACAGCGGTCAGGGTAAGGTTGTGTCTCCTCTGGAACTCCCACTTCAACTGCAATATATCATCCATCTATTGATCGATAATCTCTGTGGGGTCGTCAGTGCTGTTTGTAATATACGTACAGCACTTCACACCATACTGAGTTGCCAAAGTGACACAGTACCCACCCGTCACGGCTGTGATATAATTGAGGACCATCCTGTGCTGGATCAGTTCTGTCTTGTATGCTTGTAACTCCCTTCCCGTATACCTGAAGGTGTCGTCATACATCTCAGTGATATTATCTATCAAGTTCGCTAGCGCATGGATATACCTATAATTTATAATTCCTCTGGCAGTACGGGTGATGTCTAATGCAAGAAGGAATTGAATCCCGGTGGATTCGTGGATCAAATCAGAGGCTACGTGCTCTGTCCTCTCTATGAGGTGTCTCTTGACGATGTGTTCATAGTGAGTATGAGTATAAGGAGCCTGAGCACTGCGGTGAACCTCTTTCATCTTATCATGGGTTATGGTCATGACCTCTGGCAACACTCTTCCAATATAACACAATCCTTCTGAGCTCGGGGCAAGCCACTTGTACGCTTTCCTCCCACATATGAAATAGGCATCATCGGGGAGAACATAGGGGACAGAATATGACATTATCATATTACAAACTTTCCAAGTGAAAACCCCAATCCCTAGTTCTCCCATCTGCTCAGTACAAGTATCGGGCTGGATGATATGAGCACAGTACCCTGGTGATACTTCTCCAACCCACATGGTCTTGCTTCCTCGAGTATACCTATACCGAAAATACCTTCCACTGTTGGCTATTTGGCGTACAAGTTGCGAGTCTATGGGTATCCTATCAGCTCTGTGTGAAAAGGTCATTGTCTGGTTATTCCACGTCACTTCCCAATTTCCCGGTTTTCGGTAATTGGAAATATTGAAACATAATAAGGATCTATCTACATGATACTGGTGGAGCTTCAAGCTAGGGGGCCTAGAGATATTAAATTTCTTGTCCACCGGTCTCCCACCCCGTAATTCGAGTACCTCATCTATTGCTAAAGGGTACGGTACTAATCCTGACTTGCTCTGACCTTGAGGTACTTGTGAGCACACCCAGCATTCTGTCTGGTTTAAGACCTTACCCACTAGTGAGTGGTAATCACTCAACGGATGACGGTCCATGTCGATATTAAGGCTGGACTGACATCTCTGGATGCACCCATCCTCGACTATGTTCTCACAATTCCTACAAATGCAATTTTCCTCAGCCAATAACCCTTCACAGTGCCTCCGAGCTCCCTGACTACCGGATCGCTTTCTGATACTCGCCTTTGCTCGATTAGTGTGTTGCTCTTGAGATTCTACAAATCCATCCTCGCCATCAGAACCCATTCCAGATCTTTTCTCGACCTCTCTGGGACCCTCACAGAAACAGACTGTCCTGGTCAACATCAGGATTAACAGGAAAACCCGGAACGCAGTCTCTTGGGGTAAGTCCATCTTGTTAAGGGAAGAGAAGGGAAACAAGAAGGGGGAGAAAGAGAAGGAGAGAAGGAGGGTAGTGGGAGATGGAGAAAATAATACAAAAGAAAAACTGGTGCGGCAACCCCCTCTGGTCTTGTTGTTCTCCGCACTAAGGTGCCGTCTGAACAGTCCTGCCTCTCAACCTTCCCGGAACAGACACTCCAGTAATACGATGTTCTCTACACTCTGCTCTTTGTCACCGGTTCTCTCCGGGTCAGCGACCTTTTTACAGTGGGACGAGTGGACCCAAGTCTCTCTTTCAGCAACCTTTAATGCTGTCGTGCTGGTTAGCAAGACTTGGTACGGTCCTTCCCACCTGTCAATGAGGCAACCTGAGCATAGAAAATTTTGAATCATTACATAATCCCCAGATTCAATGTCATGACAATTACTGTTCGGTAGGTCAGGAATCACCAGCTTTAGATTTCTATTTTAATTCCTCAGCTGCTGGCTCATCTTAACCAAATATTTTACAGTCACTTCGTTATTGCATTTCAAATCATCCTGGGGGTCTATCATTACATGAAGTTGTCGGCCAAAAAGAATCTCAAAGGGTGATAGGTTAAGGGGGGACCTGGGAGTGGTTCTGATGCTGTACAATACTAGTGGCAAAGCTTCTGGCCACAACAATCCAGTCTCAGCCATCACTTTGCTCAGCTTGTTCTTAATAGTGCTGTTCACTCTCTCCACCTTCGTACTTGCCTGTGGTCGGTATATGTAGCAGCTTGCTATTAATTCCCATCAGTTTGCACATAACCTGAAAGACTTCACCTGTAAAATGGGTACCCCTATCGCTTTCAATTATTCTAGGGATACCATATCTACACACAAATTCCAGCACAATTTTCTTTGCAGTGAACGTAGCAGTATTTGTGGCAGCAGGGAACGCTTCTACCCAATTGGAAAACACATCAATACAGACTAACACATATTTAAATTCCTACAGGGTGGTAACTGTATGAAATCAATTTGTATTACCTGAAAAGGGCCATCTGTCGGAGGGATATGGGATGGTTCTGTTGGTATTGACTTTCCAATATTCTTCCTCAAGCAAGTAAGACATGTCATTGCTCTCTTACCCGCATGAGAAGAGAATCCTGGCGCACACCAGTAGGCTCTCACCAGCTTACACATACCCCCTTTACCCAGATGAGTCAGACCGTGTGCCGCCTCAGTAAAGCTTGGAAGATATGCTCTGGGGGCCACTGGCTTACCCTGTCCACCTGTCCAGAGTCCTGAGGACTCCTGGCCATACCCCTTTGACCTCCAGACCGCCTTTTCCTGTGGAGAACACAAATTTTGCATTTCAATTAATTTATGTGTGTTGATTGTGTTGAATGTCATCAGTGATGTGATATTCGTTTGCCCGGCTGTTACCAAGTGAGATTGGGTCTTGGTTGTAAGTGTGTGCTTTGCACTTGATAACAGCCACTCTGTCTGGTTCTTGTATCGCTGTTAGAAGCCTTTTTATGTGGGACGCATGCGCTACAGGTGTGCCAGCTGCCGTCATGAAATTTCTGAGGCGCCATAGGGCCCCGAAATCATGCACTACTCCAAAGGCATACCTAGAATCTGTGTATATATTGGCTGACTTACCCTTGGCCAATTCACACGCTCTGGTTAGGGTGACCAGCTCAGCAACTTGTGCTGAGTGCGGTGGGCCCAGGGGCTCAGCTTCTATGATACTTCTGTCGTCTACAACTGCGTACCCAGTGCACAAGTCTCCCGAGTCCGTCTGTCTGTGGCAACTACCGTCAGTGTAAAAAGTAAAATCTACGCCTTCCAGTGGGTTGTCACTAATATCAGGTCTTGCAGTGAAAGTCTGGTTCAGGTATTTCATACAATCATGCGTATCAGTGTCTGCACTAAATCCTCCATCACCATCATTCTCATCCTCCACCCTTTGTGCCTGTCCAGGCACACTTGGCAAATAAGTTGCAGGATTTCGTGTGCTGCATCTCTTTATGGTGATGTTTACAGGGGCCATTAGTGCTAATTCCCACTTTGTAAACCGTGCCGATGAGACATGTCTGGTTTGGGCGGAGTTCAGTAAGGCTGATACTGCATGAGGTGTATGGATTGTCAGGTTGTGTCCCAACACTACGTCTTCGCTTTAACTTACTAGCAAAGCTATCGCTGCAACACTTCGCAAGCATGTGGGGAGAGACCGCGCTACGGTGTCCAACTGTGCACTGTAGTAAGCTACCGGCCTGCTGGCATCACCATGTCTCTGGGTTAGGACACCTGCCGCACACCCAGCACTTTCTGTACCGTACAATTCAAAGGGTTTCCCATAATCTGGCATGCCTAATGCAGGTGCCTGTGATAGGCACTGTTTGAGTCTCTCAAATGCCAGTTCGGACTCATCTGTGTGCGAGATCCGATCTGGTTTGTTCGATGAGACCATCTCTTGCAAAGGTAAAGCCAGTATGGAGAACCCTGGGATCCAGTTTCGGCAGTACCCACACATTCCAAGAAAGGTGCGGATCTGTTGCTGGGTTTGTGGCAGACTCCCTGTATTCTATCAGCGGTGAGGTGTCTAAGTCCTTGCGTCAAGCAATGTCCCAAATATTTTACCCTGGTCTGGCACAGCTGCAACTTATCCTTTGAAACCTTGTGTCCCGTATTAGAAACGTGAAACAGAAGCTGTTTTGTGTCTTTCAAGGACGATTCGAGTGAATCAGAACACAGCAATAAGTCATCGACATACTGTATTAATACTGATCCGCTCTCAGGTTGAAAGGATTGTAAACAGTCATGCAAAGCCTGGGAGAAAATACTTGGGCTGTCAATGAAACCTTGGGGTAGGCGAGTCCTGGTGTACTGTACTACCCTGTATGTGAATGCAAACAGGTATTGGCTGTCAGGGTGCAGAGGGACAGAAAAGAAGGGAGAACAGAGGTCAATGACAGTGAAAAATTTTGCAGTAGGGGGAATTTGCATGAGGATGACAGCTGGATTTGGCACTATGGGGAATTGGCTCTCAACTATCTTGTTTATCCCCCTTAGATCCTGCACTAGCCTGTAACCCCTCCCCCCACTCTTTTTCACAGGGAAGATGGGACTATTGGCAGTGCTGGACGTCCTGACTAGGATGCCCTGTTGTAGCAAGCGCTCTATGACGGGGTACACTCCTAATTCCACCTCTGGCTTCAGAGGATACTGAGGGATTTTTGGAGCTATCCTACCATCTTTTATTTGCACTACTACTGGAGCTACATTCGCCATCAATCCAGTGTCTTGTCCATCTTTGGTCCACATGGAACCCGGTATTCGTGAGATTATTTCCTCTACCTTTGATGGACACCTGTCTATAACAGCAGAGTGTGACATTAGCCTTTGTGGGGTGTCTAACATATCCTGCACTTCCTGAACGTGATTCTCGGGTATATCCAAGAAGACACCCTCAGGAGTACAATATATGACACACCTCATTTTACACAATAAATCTCTCCCAAGTAGATTAGTCGGAGCCGATGCAGCCAACAGGAAAGAAGGTTTCGTTTGCAAGGGCCCTATGGTAATCTCCGCAGGTCTACTCAAAGAGTAGTGTTGCACTATTCCTGTTACTCCCATTGCCGAAATTGTTTTACCCGTGGTTTTCATACCTACCGTCGAATTTAACACTGACCTGGCCGCCCCTGTATCTACAAGAAAAGGTAATGATCTACCAGCTACATCAACTGTGACCTCAGGTTCACTACCAAGGCTAGCAATCAACTTCACTGGCTGCAGACTACAGGTGTGGCCCAACCCCTATTGTATATTGTGACCCTCCCGCAGCGCACTGGCAGCTACAATATGTGAGGGGGGTAACTGAGAATTTTCGGAGGTCTGCCAGTCCCTCCTAGGTGGGTACCTCCTTGTTTCCCCTGCATGTGGCTCATAACTTCTCCCATGCGGTCCCTGATCCCAATTATGTGTATTATAGTGTGGTTCATATCCTGGTCTAGGGGGTCGGTATACATTATGTGTGTCTTTATACCTATAATTCTGTGCAAAATGTCCTTCCTTCTGACAGTTATAGCATACTACTACACGTGACTTACCATCAGGGGTCTGGGGTTTTGGCTGATGTGGTTTTGTTGTAAGAGCATTTATACTTACTGTCATCAGCTTGTCCCGCTGAGACTCCCTGTGCTTAATGACATTCCGGTCGTGCTCGATAGCGGACTCTCTTAATGCAGCCACCGAGATACCTCTCCAGTTAGGTAGAGAGGTTTGTACCCTTGTTCTTAATGCCTCTTTTAACCCGTCCATTAATACTGATACAGCTACCTCCCTGTGATGTACATTGTCCTTAATGTCCTCGATCCCAGTGTATCTAGCCATTTCCTGCAGTGCTCGATGGAAATATTCAGATACCATTTCACCTTCTTTTTGTCTTATGGAAAAGATTTTATTCCATTTCACAACAGTAGGGAAATATACTCCTAATTGCAGATTGATTTGTCGTACATTCTCCTGAGTGTACTCATCAGTGAGAGGTACTTCTGCGTCTAATCTACAATCAGTAATGAATTTCGCGGGGTCAATATTGGAAGGTAAATATACTCGTAGCACTGTTCGCCAATCTTTGTTTGTGGGTTCGTGGCGTTACCTAACTCTTTAATGAACCTCTGGCATGCGACTAGATCCTTTCTGGGATCAGGGAATTCTGACATAATTGACCTCAATTCGGTCCGGGACCAGGGACAATGCATGGCAATGTTCCTGATGGGAGTGACTCCTTGAGCGTCAGTCCTCCCATTGGGGACTGTGATCACCCTGACAGGATTTAATTTAATTACGTCATTCTGAGTTGAATCCACAATGTGAGGTGCTATTGTCTCTGCATAATGTATGGTACCGTACTTACCTGTGGACATGACCTCACTTATCCCTCCGCTAGGGGGCCTTACTACTGCTCTTGCTGGTTGGGCCGTGCCCACCTGAGTATTCTGTATGGTGGCTGCTAGAGAGAGTGCCGATATCGTGCTGGGCTCATCTTCTTGCTCGCAGTCCTGAGGAAAATTTAAAATGGGATACAACTGGCAAGGGTTAGCGTTAGTACATTTATCAACTATACTCTTATCGGATACCAATATGCCATTGTCTGTAGCCACTTTCTCCCCCACAATATACGGTGGTGGTGGTGCGGTTGCCATCATTTTCCTGCTAGGTTTGGAATCTTCTGCGTGAGGTAATTCTCTTTACATACCACCCTCTTGCTGCCATAAGTTTAAACAATCTGTGTGTCTGACCCTTTGTTTTCGGGATTTTATCAGACATATCCTAATCCTTAAATTCTGCAATACCTCTGGTTCAAAACTGCCTACCTTAGGGAATGGTTCCCTATCTTCCGCAGTCATACGTTCCCATTCATTGCATAAAACTTCTGTGTGTGGTCCATGCTTCTCACACATTATGAACCTCGCTGACCCCCTGGGCCGTGGCATGTCAACCTGAACCCTGGTTGAACGTCCCTTACTTGAGCAACTGGCCCCCATAATTTGCAGGTATTGTCCTTTCGGCTAATCCCACAAAAAAACAAAATACTCAATATAAGGCAACGGTGAAAGTTCTCCGAGTGCTTTCACCCACTCACGCCCACGTCGGCCAGTACTACCATACACTGTTGATAGCGAAGGCAATGTACCCAACCTGGGGCCCCTATGTAACCTCTATTTACTGGAAGTTTCTAGGAATAACTTACCCTTTCCAGTAAATATAGGCCGTTGGAGATTTCCTGAGAGAGGCCAGCGAAAACTCCCATAACCTTTATTATACACAAATCACGCTTGCGTATGCTATATACAGCGCTAATGATACCGCGATTTTACGCAGAGCTCGTAAGAAGGGTATCACGTTGCGCTTAATATTGCACCCACGAACGCGCGGTCCAATCGCACAGCGTATAGGTACTTGTTACTTATCCGCCGTACGACCACTGGAATCGAATCACAAGCTGCGAAACCTCAGCTGGAGCATATCAAAAACTATATGGGCAAACCTCGCTGACCCCCTGGGCCGCGGTACTCTAACACAATTGCCTACCTTGCTCCTTTGTACTTAAATCTATATAAACATGAGTCAGCTGCCTCACGCCACCAAGTCTCCACTCACTTGATGTACCACTCGACGGGATCCCGAATTCCCGGGGTTCACTACGTTCACTTTTACGTTCGCTCACTCAAATACACTTTGGTTTTTCTGTACAGAAAATTATCTTTCATTCAGATAAACAGCTTTACTCCCAGAGGCAATACAGTAAAAAAGGTTTTATTTAAACTAAATCTTGGAAACCGAGCAATTTGTGCTAATGTAGCGTGACTACTGTCCCGCCCCTAAACTAAACGATACTATTGTGTAATTTGTACTTAGCGGTCATACCCTTCTGCACGTTGCGTAAACACGTGACCGTGTGTATGTCTTTACGTTGCGTACGCAGTCCCGTACTTTGTCCGAGACACGTGTACAAAAACCGTACGTCCGCAATAGTACAAATCCCACACTTCTATAAATGTAAGCGATATTACCTATAATCGCTCACTTAACACAACACAGTTTCTTTCTGTATAAACCTTTTTAACTAGGCCAGACTGTGTTTGTGTTTTACGTTTACTTCCTTAATATTTATTCTATATTTTAACTAAATAGCAACAAATTTCTCCATTTTTTTTAACACAGGTCTAAATGAATCTAGTAATCAGTACTAATGGCAACAATGTGAGCGGGTATACAGAGTACAGGTGTACGCTTGTGTTGTGTGCGCATTTGGCGCCAAACAGAAATTCACAGACTTTTTAAATAGCTTTGCGTATTTACTTTACGGGTCCCACCAGCATCCCTACAAACCATGCAGAGCAGACGCCATCTAATCAGCAATAAAATAGGGTTTCCAGTGTATCCACCGGCCAGAAAAAGGTTTACGTAGGATACCTGTCCGCCCTTTGCTGATAGATAAAGTCTGCTTTAACCTGCGGGTATGTGGAAAAAACCAGACGATGCCCCCAATTGATAATGTCGATTTTATCTTTAAACATAAAGCTATACCTTTAAACACACTTTTACCATGGATCCGCTGCAGCCGCTAGACTTAATATGCACTCTACGTACCTTTTACGCTATTTGCGTAAATGAGTCCCGTACCATGTACGGACTCTGCGTACAAACACCGTGCTGACGGTACAAAGCACTTGCAGCACGTACACACCCAATTAATACGCTTTTAAACCTTATACAGTTAGGCAATGCAACACACTTCAAACCTTAGCAGGGAAAAGAGGACACAACACCGATTTGTAGTTAATCACTGCGTTCCGACACCACGGAGTAATATTTCTGAAAGGGGGTTAACAATACAAATTATGCACTACAATACAACAGAGTAAATGGCTACAGTCAATGTACATACATGAGAATATTCGCGTGCGCTTCCCAGTCCAGTCCTCCGCTATCAGGTTGATAGCGTTGGGAGTCTTGTGCTCGGCCAGGCTGCAAACAGGCTTTATTTATACAATTCTTCCAAAAGCAATACAATGGATACTGTAATCCCTTTGTCCATTGGACACAGGAATGCACCTTTACAGTACAGGAGAGGTCATAGGTCAATTTGAAAAGGTAGGCGATGTCTTTCCCAACTGCTCTTGTGGGTGGTCTCCTCTGGATTCCCGCCGCATACATAATATACAGTAAAAACAGTTTATATCTATATTCTGCTTCTGCACCTAACTATCCGCAGGAACATGCGATCTTCCGCAAACCAACACCGGAATGTTACCCTTAAAATACCCTACAGCTGGATACCAAACACCACCTTATAACCTTAGTCTGTCCCCTCTTATCCTGTAAAGGTGAATCCCTTTGTTCTGGAATCATTTAAACTGTTGATACTTTCTGATGTGGTGCAGGGGGACTATGTGTACAATGTGCACTATTTGGATTAAATATGTAATATTTTGATAGCTCTCCATGCGTTCACAAACTCTGCCGTAAATACCCATACCACGCGCAGGACCGCGGGAGCGACCATACGCAAATTGCGGATATGTGCACGCACGGCAGGACAAGTGCTTGCGCTGCGGGCATGTGTGTGTAGTTTGTACGTGATGTGTGCTCTGTAATATTTTTTGACTTTGACACGACGCTACTCTAAAGGGCCCCATACACTAGAACGATAATGCCGATTTCATCCAATTTCGGGCATTCGGGCCGATATATCGGGTGAAATCGGGTATTTTGGAATTGTTTCCGACACAACCCGATGCGCGTTCCCGTGAAGGTCGGATCGGCTCCCCTAGATTGTTAGTGCTGCACTCGTGATATGTCGGTTCCCCCAGGTATGGCTGGGATTGCATATGATATATCGCATGCAAAATGTACCAAATCATATGGAATCGTATGGAACCACTCCCGGGAAGCTCCCGGGAGAGTTCAAGGAAAATCGCCTCCGACTTCAGCCTCAGACATATCGTTGTAGAGTATGGGGCCCTTAGCTATTCCGGCAGACAGATAGACTTGAAAAATATGCTAAAAACCAACGCTAGAAAGAAGCCGTTGTTGGTTGTCCAAATAGGAGATTTAGATGATTCAATTCAACTGGAAACAATATATATTCATTCCCAAGTTGGTGGTGTTCTCATCTCTCCCTGATAAATAGAATCTTAAATTTAACTTCTATCTCGAATACAAATAAAGGTATCTTTAAAATGGAAATGATACTTCAAATGGATCACACTCAATGGACTCTAAGGAAATACATTTACATGTATATTCTGTCTCGCATGCACCTCAAGGTATCTTTTGGTCCTCCCCAAATAGTGTATGACGTACACAGATCCGCAGGTACTGTAAGTATTCAAAAGTAATTTTAATAGTGAAAGTATTTCCTCCACAGCATGTAACAGTTCACAATAAATACAAATTTTTTAAACGGTAATCCACGATGACAGTGTATAAAAAGAAGAAAAAAAGCTGAGGCAAATGCCGGATACCGAGTAGAGAGTCTTTATGAAGACGGACTTGCACGAGTCCCCGCTGCAGTCATGGAACGTCCAGCGCTGATGGTAAAAGTTGTCCTGGGTCTTCTAGGTGTCTCTCCGGCTTTGCAAACGATGGCTTCAATGCGTTTCAGGGATCCTTTCCCCTTTATCAAGAAGTGGCGTCTGAACAGGTAGACAGGGATTTTATCCCTGTAGGATAATCCTCACCTGACCTTAAATCACCAATAAGAACAGAGGGAACTGACACACCCTCCTCAGACAGATAGACTTGTCGACTAGCTTTATTATGTTTTATTTATTAAGATTCCATAGAACTACAGTATTCAGAGGGGAAGGAACAAACACCAAGTAGCAAATGTACAAACTGATACACAGTGCCGTAACTAGAAATTTTAGCGCTGTGTGCAAGAAACTTTATCGGCGCCCCCCCTTAACGTAAACCGGCGGCAGTGTGCGCCTTAGGCGCACACAAAAAATATAGGGTCGTGGCTTCACGGGAAAGGGGTGTGGCCACAAAATAATACCAGTTCATACAATCGTGCACAGTAGTCTCCATTATTCAAATTACGCTGCACAGTAGCACCACTACACCAGGTAGTGCCCCTTTTTCACATTACGGCAGACAAATTCCCCTTTTTACACATTACGGCAGACAGTGTGCCCTTTTTCACATTACGGCAGACAGATACCCCTTTTTACACATTACGGCAGACAGCGTGCCCTTTTTACACATTACGGCAGACAGCGTCCCCTTTTTTACACATTACTGCAGACAGTGTCCCCTTTTTTACACATTACGGCAGACTGCGTCCCCTTTTTACACATTACGGCAGAGTCCCCTTTTTACACATTACGACAAACAGCGTCCCCTTTTTTACACATTACGGCAGACAGCGTCCCATTTTTTACACATTACGGCAGACAGCGTCCCCTTTTTTACACATTACAGCGGACAGCGTCCCTTTTTACACATTACGGCAGACAGCGTCCCCTTTTTACACATTACGACAGACAGCATCCCCCTTTTTACACATTACGCAGACAGAGTCCCCTTTTTACACATTACGGCAGACAGCGTCCCCTTTTTTACACATTACGGCAGACAGCATCCCCTTTTTACACATTACGGCAGACAGCATCCCCTTTTTTACACATTACGGCAGACAGCGTCCCCTTTTTTACACATTACCGCAGACAGCGTCCTCTTTTTACACATTTCGGCAGACAGCGTCCCCTATTTTACACATTACGGCAGACAGCATCCCCTATTTTACACATTATGGCAGACAGTGTCCACCTTTTACACGTTACGGTAGGCAGAGTCCCCCTTTTACACGTTACGGCAGGCAGAGTCCCCCTTTTACACGTTACGGCAGGATAGTCCACCTTTTACACATTATGGAAGGAAGAGTCCCCCTTTAACACAGTACGGCAGGCAGATTCCCCCTTACACCCCCTACCCTTAGAGTGTAGTGTAGTTTAGTGAAGTGTAGTGTAATATACTATAGTGTATTGTAGTGTCCTGTAGTGAAGTGTAGTGTAATATAGTGAAGTGCAGTGTAGTGTAGTGTCTGTGTAGGCACTTACGTGAAGTGTACGTTCTTCCAGCGCCGTTGCTGGATACTGACTCCTACTGACAGAGGCCACTTCCGAAGTGCTGCCAGGAACTCAGCAGCAGCGGCGGCTTCAGCGGGACACAGGTGCGCGGGTGGCGGATCAGCGGGCGGCAGCGGCTTGGCTAGGAGAGGAGGCGGGTGGGTGGAGGATGGACATTGCAGCTTCACGCGCTGCAGCACTGTAAGCTCCGGCTTGGCTGGGGGAGGAGGCGGAGATCATCACGGAGGCGGGGAGCGGGCATTACTCGCAGCTTCATGAGCTGTACTGCTAGCTCCGGCTTTGGGGCTGGGGGAGGCGGAGCTGACAGTTCCTTATCACTTGAGAGTAGTTTGTGAGGCCAGCTGATTGCGCCCCAGGTTATCCTGCGCTGTGTGCAAGGCACACAGTGCACATACCTAGTAGTTACGGCACTGTTGATACAGATAAATTCACAACTTTATATCAATACATAATTACAATGTGCAGAGTACATAATTACGAAGCTAAAGCAATGGATAGAGAATCTTGCATAGAAGAACTTATATTCTAGAAGATTTATGAGTGGACAGAAGAGGGAGAAGGGAGCAGAGCAAAGGAGATCAGAGCATAGAGAAATACTGTAGGAGGCGGTTTAATGGCTGCGATAGTGGGTGAGAGTATAATTGAGCATAGGAGGGCAGTCCAGAGGATGGGGGATGGTTCAGGAGAGATTCTGAAGGAGAGAGTGGGAAGTGGTGATCCGGGAGGAGGAGAGGCAGCAGCCAATGGTAGAATGAAGTGGGTAGAAGGCAGTGTGTGATGAAATGATTTTAGAAATGTAGGGTGGAAAAAAGTGGAGAAGGGCTTTGTAAGTGAAGGAGAGGAGATTATATTTGTGGCATGACTGGCAGAGGGGGCGGCAGAAGTATGGTGACAATTGCTGAAAATGCCATGAGCAGAAGTGCTAAAAGTAGATTAAAGACTGGATGAGTAGGCTACATAAATATCAAAGAGATATGACTTATTGGCTTCCAGGATCAGAAAGGGTCCAATGATTTAAATATTACAAAGCACAGAAAACACAGGTTTAGGAGTGTCACTGGATGTTGGAGGAGAAAGAGTCAGGGATGATACCCAAACAGCAATCTTGAAAAACAGAGATGAGAAGAGGTGGTTGTCAACAGAGATTTTGTGGGCAATATAGAAACATAGAAATATGGCAGTTTATTGGCAGCTAAGAACCTCTTGACCTATCTAGTCTGCCCTCTTCAGTCGAGAAATGTAATGTGTGTGTAATGGTGCTCTGGCTCACCTTGACCTGGTTTTTGCGGGTAGTTACACAACTAAATTTTCAATTTCATTCATAATAAATTAGGGCTAACTGTAGGAACCAATCAAGTTGGAAGGGGCGCTCAAGCTGTGGTTGTTATGCACACCAGTGCCAGCAGGAATGTACTGGTGTCTGAACGGAGAGGGATGCAAAACAAAATGAACTCACAGACAGACTGGGGAATATGACATTACATACATAGAAGGTGATAGGGTAACAAAATAAACACAAAGTGAACAGAGAAGCCCAAAGGCTAAGAAACTGGGTGTCTCCCTAGTATTAGGAATGCTCAGATGGAAAGAAGCGAGATGTTGTGATTTAATACGTAGAGAACCCGAAATGGTGTTGCTAAGGGCAACAGCAAAACCCTAAAGGGTTACCAACGGGTGTGGCAGTAAACTCCTTGGTCAGAGATGGAATAATAGACACAAGGAGAGTCTCCACAATCCTAGTCCTCACTTGCAGTGCACTGGTTCAGCTTACTGCCACTAAACTGACACCTGAACACCTTGCACAGTGAGAAAGGATTTTGGCAGGCAAGTCTGAGAATACAGCCGCAAACTTGCTAGGTTCACAGAGTAGCAAAAGAACCCCAGCAGGTTAAACGACTGACTCCAGTCTTACTGCTAGGTCTGGATTGGCAGAGTGTAATACCAAATCCCAAGGCCTATTTGCAGTAAGCAACGAACAAATACAAAGTTTACACAGTACTAGCTAGCTTTCAGGAACTGACTAACCAACAAAGATTCAGCAGCATCTGCCTAACCTGAGAAGAGGGTTTATATAGCAGGTGCTGTCCACGCCCCACTCAGACCTCACAGACTGTGAGCACAAAAACCAGCACCGGATCCCCTGCCGTGCACAGAGCCTGTAACCACTGCACAGCAAAAGACCCGAACCGGAGTATCAGCTACGCTCAGGTTACTCCGCTAGCACTTGTCTCCCGGTTGCCATGACGACGTGGCAGCACAGAGCAGGAGACCCTAACAGTACCCCCCCCTCTGACGAGGGGTCAAAGAACCCCTACCACCGGGTTTATCGGGGAACTGCGAGAAGAAAGAGCGTAACAGTCTGGGGGCATGAAGATCACAACTGCGCACCCACGACCGCTCCTCCGGGCCATACCCCTTCCAGTGCACCAAAAATGACAGCTGACCCCGAACCATCTTGGAGTCAAGAATCCTTTCAACAACAAACTCCCTCTGGCCACGTATCAGAAGAGGGGAAGGTCTTCCACTGGAAAAAGGATTACTAATCGCCCGTTTTAAAAGGGAACAATGAAATGTTTTATTGATACCCAAAGAACGGGGTAGATCTAACTGAAATGCCACCGGATTGATAACCCTAGTGATCTTATAAGGACCGATGAACCGGGAGCCTAACTTATGAGATGGCTGTCTCAACTTCAAATTCTTGGTAGACAACCAGACGAAGTCTCCTAATTTGAAGCTGCAGGGTCTTTTCCGCTTATCAAAAACCCTTTTGGTCACTAATGACACAGACACAAGGGCTTTCTTCACTTTCCTCCAAATACCTCTAAGGACCGAAACCACAGAGGAACCACCAGGCGTGGAGTCCTGGGGGTCAAAAGAATTGGCCTTAGGATGATGCCCATACACACAAAGGAAGGGAGAGATCCCTGTAGCAGAGTGAGCCGCGTTGTTATAGGCAAACTCCGCCATGGACAGATGAGCAACCCAGTCAGTCTGACACTTGGAGACATAACACCTGAGGAACTGCTCCAAGGACTGGTTCACCCTTTCAGTCTGCCCATTAGACTGCGGATGGTAGCCTGACGACAAGCTGACAGGAATCTGGAGATCGGAACAAAATGCCCTCCAGAATTTGGCCACAAACTGGGATCCGCGGTCAGAGACCACATCAAGTGGCAACCCGTGGAGGCGCACAACATGCAGCATAAATAATTCAGACAGGCGTCTTGCCGATGGCAGCCCAACCAATGGAACGAAGTGCGCCATCTTCGAAAACCTGTCAACGACAACCCAGATGGCTGTCATCCCCGAGGATTTGGGCAAGTCCACCACAAAATCCATTGAAATGTGGGTCCATGGCTTAGATGGAATAGAGAGTGGATGTAATGGGCCAACAGGAACCCCTCTAGGAGTCTTATTTCGGGCACAGATGTCACATGCCCGAACCCACTGATCCACATCCCTAGCCACCGAGGGCCACCACACCGCCCTAGATAGCAACTCCCGAGTTCTGGCAATACCCGGGTGACCTGCCGACTTCTTGGCATGGAATTCCAGGAACACTCGCTGTCTTAACCTAGGAGGCACAAACAAAAGACCTACCGGAAGGTCTGGAGGAGCCTGCTCCTGTGCTCTAAGGACTAATGACAAGAGGTCCTGGGTAATGCCCACTTTAATACATGATGGGGACACAGTGGGCAATGGCTCCTCGGTGGTCTCCTGGATTGGAGCAAAACTCCGCGAAAGCGCATCAGCCTTGATGTTTTTTGACCCAGGGCGATATGTTATCAAAAAATTAAAGCGAGCAAAAAACAAAGCCCATCGTGCCTGCCTGGCATTGAGGCGCTTCGCTGACTCTAAATATGCCAAATTCTTATGGTCGGTGAGAATTGAGACCACAAACTTAGCCCCCTCAAGCCAGTGTCTCCACTCCCCGAGTGCATCCTTAATAGCCAACAATTCCCGGTTACCCACGTCATAATTCATCTCGGCAGGCGAAAATTTACGGGAAAAGTAAGCACAGGGATGAAGGCGATTATCAGACACCCCCACCTGAGAGAGCACTGCCCCAATACCCATCTCAGAGGCATCCACCTCCACCACAAAAGGACGCTCTGGATCTGGGTGTCGCAGCACCTTGGCCGCGACAAATGCCCTTTTGAGACGGGCAAAAGCCGCTTTGGCCTCACAAGACCAGTGAGCAACATCCGCCCCTTTCTTAGTGAGTGCCACCAAGGGCGCCACTATAGACGAAAATCCAGCGATAAAAAATTAGCAAAGCCCAGAAAACGCTGAAGCGCCTTCAAACTAGTGGGCTGCACCCAATCCAGGACTGCCTGTACCTTGGAACCCTCCATTTGGAAACCTTCTGGGGAGATAATATATCCTAGAAATGCGATTTGCTGAACTTCAAATTCGCACTTCTCCAGCTTCGCCCCAAGCCGGTGGTCTCTGAGTTTCTGGAGGACTAAGCGTACATGCTTCCGATGTTCCTCCAGGGAATGGGAGAAGATTAGGATGTCATCTAAGTATACAACTAAGAATCTATCCAAATATTCCCTGAGCACATCGTTCATGAAGTCCTGGAAGACTGCCGGGGCATTACAGAGCCCAAAAGGCATCACCAAATATTCATAATGCCCTGAGTGGGTATTAAAGGCAGTCTTCCATTCATCCCCCTCTTTTATTCGGATTAGATTGTACGCACCGCGTAGGTCAATCTTAGAAAAAATGGTGGCAGTACGAAGCTGGTCAAACAAGACCGAAATGAGAGGCAGTGGGTATGAGTTTTTAATCGTGATACGGTTCAATTCCCTGAAGTCGATGCAGGGTCGCAACGAACCGTCCTTTTTACCCACGAAGAAGAACCCCGACCCAACTGGAGACTGTGAAGGTCTGATAAATCCCTTAGCCAAGTTCTCCTGAATGTACTCTGCCATAGCCTGAGTCTCAGGACGTGACAGGGAGTACAACCTGCTCTTGGGAAGCTTAGCATTCGGCAACAAATCAATGGCACAGTCATAGGGGCGATGGGGAGGTAGTACCTCTGCAACTCTTTTGGAGAAAATGTCCGCAAAATCTGCATAACATCCTGGCAATCCTGGCAAACTTAGCTGCGAAAGCCTGACTGGAAGGCTCAAGCAACTCCTGAAACAATCAGTACCCCAACTAAGAATCTCCCCAGAGACCCAGTCAAAATGAGGATTGAGGGTCCTTAACAAGGGTAACCCCAATACCAATGGGGCAAAAGTACAGACAGTGACATAAAAGGACAATTTTTCAGAATGTGTGGCTCCAATAAACAAAGAAATCTGGCTAGTGCAAGAGGTAATTTTACCCTGGGATAATGGTTCCCCGTTTAACCCACAAATCTCAATTTCCGATGCCAAGGGTACTAAGGGAACAGAGTGTTTCAGGACGAATTGGCGGTCCATCAAAACCCCGTCGGCCCCACTGTCCACAAAGGCCTCAGTCTTGACAGTTTGACCGAGGATCTTCAAGGTCACCGGAATGATAAAAGTCTTCTTGGGAAATTCTGACTTCTGGCCTGACAGGATATTTCCCATCACCCTTAGGCTCTGAAGTTTTCCGGCTTTTCTGGGCATGATACTACCACATGACCTTTATTCCCACAGTACAAACATAACCCCTGCTGTCTCCTCCGCGTCTTCTCACGCGAGGAGAGGCGGGTAGCCCCAATCTGCATAGGCTCCTCGGAAAATTCCTCAGAGTCTGAGGTTCCCTTGGGAAAGAAGGAAACCTCGGTCTCCCTTTCAAGCCTGCGCTCTCTCAGCCGTCTATCCACCCGAATGGATAACTGCATGAGCTGATCCAAGCTATAAGGCAAGGGATATTGTAGCAGTTGGTCTTTTAACTGGTTAGAAAGACCTCTTCGGTACTGGTGTCTCAGGGCTGGGTCATTCCACTGGGTATCATGGGCCAACCTCCGAAACTCCGTACAATAAACCTCAACTGGCCTTCACCCTTGCTTAAGGATCGAAATCTGAGCCTCGGCTGAGGCCGTCTTGTCAGGGTCATCATACAACATGCCCAGTGCCGTAAAAAAAGCATCAACACTTTTAAGCAACGGACAGTCAGGCTGCAACCCATATGCCCAGACCTGTGGGTCTCCTTGTAGCAAGGAAATCACTATGCCCACCCGCTGAATCTCCGACCCAGAAGACTGAGGCCTAAGCTGGAAATATAGCTTGCAGCTCTCCTTGAAACAAAAGAACTGCGAGCGATCTCCAGAAAAACGATCCGGGAGATTTACTTTCGGCTCCTTAACCCCTGAAGGTACTGCTGCTGCGGGAGCTCCGCCAGCGGCCTGCGAGGTGTGCATTTTAATGGACAAATCATTAAATTGTCGAGTCAGGACCTGCACCTGATCGACCACCTGTTGCAAAGTATTTTGAGGGGTATGCACCATATTCCCACAAAATTTCAACAGGAGTATTAGGCTGCTGAATATGTTATGCACACCAGTGCCAGCAGGAATGTACTTGTGTCTGAACGGAGAGGGATTCAAAACAAATGAACTCACAGACAGACTGGGGAATATGACATTACATACATAGAAGGTGATAGGGTAACAAAATAAACACAAAGTGAACAGAGAAGCCCAAAGGCTAAGAAACTGGGTGTCTCCCTAGTATTAGGAATGCTCAGATGGAAAGAAGCGAGATGTTGTGATTTAATACGTAGAGAACCCGAAATGGTGTTGCTAAGGGCAACAGCAAAACCCTAAAGGGTTACCAACGGGTGTGGCAGTAAACTCCTTGGTCAGAGATGGAATAATAGACACAAGGAGAGTCTCCACAATCCTAGTCCTCACTTGCAGTGCACTGGTTCAGCTTACTGCCACTAAACTGACACCTGAACACCTTGCACAGTGAGAAAGGATTTTGGCAGGCAAGTCTGAGAATACAGCCGCAAACTTGCTAGGTTCACAGAGTAGCAAAAGAACCCCAGCAGGTTAAACGACTGACTCCAGTCTTACTGCTAGGTCTGGATTGGCAGAGTTTAATACCAAATCCCAAGGCCTATTTGCAGTAAGCAACGAACAAATACAAAGTTTACACAGTACTAGCTAGCTTTCAGGAACTGACTAACCAACAAAGATTCAGCAGCATCTGCCTAACCTGAGAAGAGGGTTTATATAGCAGGTGCTGTCCACGCCCCACTCAGACCTCACAGACTGTGAGCACAAAAACCAGCACCTGATCCCCTGCCGTGCACAGAGCCTGTAACCACTGCACAGCAAATGTTATGCACACCAGTGCCTGCAGGAAAGTACTGGTGTCAGAACTGTTATGCACTCCAGTGTCTGCAGGAATGTACTGGTGTTTGAACTGTTATGCAAAACAGATGGACTCACAGACAAACTGGGGGATATGACATAACGTACACAGAAGGTGATAGGGTAACAAAATACACACAAAGTGAACAGAGAAGCCCAGAGGCTAAGGAACTGGGTATCTCCCTTGTATTAGAACTGCTCAGATGGAAAAGCAAGATGTTGTGTTTTAATACGTAGAGAACCCGAAATGCTGTTGCTAAGGGCAACAGCAAAACCCTAAAGGGTTACCAACGGGTGTGGCAGTAAACTCCTTGGTCAGAGATGGAATGATAGACACAAGGAGAATCTCCACAATCCTAATTCTCACTTGCAGTGCACAGGTTTTAGCTTACTGCCACTAAACTGACCCCTGACACCTAGCACAGTGAGACAGGATTAGACAGGCAAGTCTTAGAATACAGCCGCAAACTTGCTAAGTTCACAGAGTAGTAACAGAACCCCAGCAAGCTAAACGACTGACTCCAGTCTTACTGCTAGGTCTGGATTGGCAGAGTGTAATACCAAATCCCCAGGCCTATTTGCAGTAAGCAACAAACAAATACAAAGCTACACAGTACTGGCTAACTTTCATGAACTGACTAACCAACAAAGATTCAGCAGCATCTGCTTACCCTGAAAAGAGGCCTTATAAAGCAGGTGCTGTCCACGCCCCACTCAGACCTCACAGACTGTGAGCACAAAAACCAGCACCGGATCCCCTGCCGTGCACAGAGCCTATAACCACTGCACAGCAAAAGACCCGAACCGGAGTATCAGCTGCGCTCAGGTTACTCCACTAGCACTTGTCTCCCGGTTGCCATGACGACGTGGCAGCACAGGGCAGGAGACCCTAACAGTACCCCCCTTCTGACGAGGGGTCAAAGAACCCCTACCTCCGGGTTTATCGGGGAACTGCGAGAAGAAAGAGCGTATCAGTCTGGGGGCATGAAGATCACAACTGCGCACCCACGACCGCTCCTCCGGGCCATACCCCTTCCAGTGCACCAAAAATGACAGCCGACCCCGAACCACCTTGGAGTCAAGAATCCTTTCAACAACAAACTCCCTCTGGCCACGTATCAGAAGAGGGGAAGGTCTTCCACTGGAAGAAGGATTACTAATCGCCCGTTTTAAAAGGGAACAATGAAATGTTTTATTGATACCCAAAGAACGGGGCAGATCTAACTGAAATGCCACCGGATTGATAACCCTGGTGATCTTATAAGGGCCGATGAACCGGGGGCCTAACTTATGAGATGGCTGTCTCAACTTCAAATTCTTGGTAGACAACCAGACGAAGTCTCCTAATTTGAAGCTGCAGGGTCTTTTCCGCTTATCAAAAATCCTTTTGGTCACTAATGACACAGACACAAGGGCTTTCTTCACTTTCCGCCAAATACCTCTAAGGACCGAAACCACAGAGGAACCACCAGGCGTGGAGTCCAGGGGGTCAAAAGAATTGGCCTTAGGATGATGCCCATACACACAAAGGAAGGGAGAGATCCCTGTAGCAGAGTGAGCCGCGTTGTTATAGGCAAACTCCGCCATGGACAGATGAGCAACCCAGTCAGTCTGACACTTGGAGACATAACACCTGAGGAACTGCTCCAAGGACTGGTTCACCCTTTCAGTCTGCCCATTAGACTGCAGATGGTAGCCTGACGACAAGCTGACAGAAATCTGGAGATCGGAACAAAATGCCCTCCAGAATTTGGCCACAAACTGGGATCCGCGGTCAGAGACCACATCAAGTGGCAACCCGTGGAGACGCACAACATGCAGCATAAATAATTCAGACAGGCGTCTGGCTGATGGCAGCCCAACCAGTGGAACGAAGTGCGCCATCTTCGAAAACCTGTCAACGACAACCCAGATGGCTGTCATCCCCGAGGATTTGGGCAAGTCCACCACAAAATCCATTGAAATGTGGGTCCATGGCTTAGATGGGATAGAGAGTGGATGTAATGGGCCAACAGGAACCCCTCTAGGAGTCTTATTTCGGGCACAGATGTCACATGCCCGAACCCACTGATCCACATCCTTAGCCACCGAGGGCCACCACACCGCCCTAGATAGCAACTCCCGAGTTCTGGCAATACCCGGGTGACCTGCCGACTTCTTGGCATGGAATTCCAGGAACACTCGCTGTCTTAACCTAGGAGGCACAAACAAAAGACCTACCGGAAGGTCTGGAGGAGCCTGCTCCTGTGCTCTAAGGACTAATGATAAGAGGTCCTGGGTAATGCCCCAATACCCATCTCAGAGGCATCCACCTCCACCACAAAAGGACGCTCTGGATCTGGGTGTCGCAGCACCTTGGCCGAAACAAATGCCCTTTTGAGACGGGCAAAAGCCGCTTTAGCCTCACAAGACCAGTGAGCAACATCCGCCCCTTTCTTAGTGAGTGCCACCAAGGGCGCCACTATAGACGAAAATCCAGCGATAAATCGTCTATAAAAATTCGCAAAGCCCAGGAAACGCTGAAGCGCCTTCAAACTAGTGGGCTACACCCAATCCAGGACTGCCTGTACCTTGGAACCCTCCATTTGGAAACCTTCTGGGGAGATAATATATCCTAGAAATGCGATTTGCTGAACTTCAAATTCGCACTTCTCCAGCTTAGCCCCAAGCCGGTGGTCTCTGAGTTTCTGGAGGACTAAGCGTACATGCTTCTGATGTTCCTCCAGGGAATGGGAGAAGATTAGGATGTCATCTAAGTATACAACTAAGAATCTATCCAAATATTCCCTGAGCACATCATTCATGAAATCCTGGAAGACTGCCGGGGCATTACAGAGCCCAAAAGGCATCACCAAATATTCATAATGCCCTGAGTGGGTATTAAAGGCAGTCTTCCATTCATCCCCCTCTCTTATTCGGATTAGATTGTACGCACCGCGTAGGTCAATCTTAGAAAAAATGGTGGCAGTACGAAGCTGGTCAAACAAGACCGAAATGAGAGGCAGTGGGTATGAGTTTTTAATCGTGATACGGTTCAATTCCCTGAAGTCGATGCAGGGTCGCAACGAACCGTCCTTTTTACCCACGAAGAAGAACCCCGACCCAACTGGAGACTGTGAAGGTCTGATAAATCCCTTAGCCAAGTTCTCCTGAATGTACTCTGCCATAGCCTGAGTCTCAGGACGTGACAGGGAGTACAACCTGCTCTTGGGAAGCTTAGCATTTGGCAACAAATCAATGGCACAGTCATAGGGGCGATGGGGAGGTAGTACCTCTGCAACTTTTTTGGAGAACACGTCCGCAAAATCTGCATAACACCCTGGCAATCCTGGCAAACTTAGCTGCGAGAGCCTGACTGGAAGGCTCAAGCAACTCCTGAAACAATCAGTACCCCAACTAAGAATCTCCCCAGAGACCCAGTCAAATTGAGGATTGTGGGCCCTTAACCAGGGTAACCCCAACACCAATGGGGCAAAAGTACAGACAGTCACATAAAAGGACAATTTTTCAGAGTGTGTGGCTCCAATAAACAAAGAAATCTGGCTAGTGCAAGAGGTAATTTTACCTTGGGATAATGGTTCCCCGTTTAACCCACAAATCTCAATTTCCGATGCCAAGGGTACTAAGGGAACAGAGTGTTTCAGGGCGAATTGGCGGTCCATAAAAACCCCGTCGGCCCCACTGTCCACAAAGGCCTCAGTCTTGACAGTTTGACCGAGGATCTTCAAGGTCACCGGAATGATAAAAGTCTTCTTGGGAAATTCTGACTTCTGGCCTGACAGGATATTTCCCATCACCCTCAGGCCCTGAAGTTTTCCGGCTTTTCTGGGCATGATACTACCACATGACCTTTATTCCCACAGTACAAACACAACCCCTGCTGTCTCCTCCGCGTCTTCTCACGCGAGGAGAGGCGGGTAGCCCCAATCTGCATAGGCTCCTCAGAAAATTCCTCAGAGTCTGAGGTTCCCTTGGGAAGGAAGGAAATCTCAGTCTCCCTTTCAAGCCTACGCTCTCTCAGCCGTCTATCCACCCGGATGGATAACTGCATGAGCTGATCCAAGCTATCAGGCAAGGGATATTGTACCAGTTGGTCCTTTATCTGGTTAGAAAGACCTCTTCGGTACTGGTGTCTCAGGGCTGGGTCATTCCACTGGGTATCATGGGCCAACCTCCGAAACTCCGTACAGTAAACCTCAACTGGCCTTCGCCCTTGCTTAAGGATCGAAATCTGAACCTCGGCTGAGGCCGTCTTGTCAGGGTCATCATACAACATGCCCAGTGCCGTAAAAAAAGCATCAACACTTTTAAGCGACGGACAGTCAGGCTGCAACCCATATGCCCAGACCTGTGGGTCTCCTTGTAGCAAGGAAATCACTATGCCCACCCGCTGAATCTCCGACCCAGAAGACTGAGGCATAAGCCGGAAGTATAGCTTGCAGCTCTCCTTGAAACAAAAGAACTGCGAGCGATCTCCAGAAAAACGATCCGGGAGATTTACTTTCGGCTCCTTAACCCCTGCAGGTGCTGCTGCTGCGGGAGCTCCGCCAGCAGCCTGGGAGGTGTGCATTTTAATGGACAAATCATTAAATTGTCGAGTCAGGACCTGCACCTGATCGACCACCTGTTGCAACGTATTTTGAGGGGTATGCTCCATATTCCCACAAAATTTCAACAGGAGTATTAGGCTGCTGAATATGTTATGCACACCAGTGCCTGCAGGAAAGTACTGGTGTCAGAACTGTTATGCACTCCAGTGTCTGCAGGAATGTACTGGTGTTTGAACTGTTATGCAAAACAGATGGACTCACAGACAAACTGGGGGATATGACATAACGTACACAGAAGGTGATAGGGTAACAAAATACACACAAAGTGAACAGAGAAGCCCAGAGGCTAAGGAACTGGGTATCTCCCTTGTATTAGAACTGCTCAGATGGAAAAGCAAGATGTTGTGTTTTAATACGTAGAGAACCCGAAATGCTGTTGCTAAGGGCAACAGCAAAACCCTAAAGGGTTACCAACGGGTGTGGCAGTAAACTCCTTGGTCAGAGATGGAATGATAGACACAAGGAGAATCTCCACAATCCTAATTCTCACTTGCAGTGCACAGGTTTTAGCTTACTGCCACTAAACTGACCCCTGACACCTAGCACAGTGAGACAGGATTAGACAGGCAAGTCTTAGAATACAGCCGCAAACTTGCTAAGTTCACAGAGTAGTAACAGAACCCCAGCAAGCTAAACGACTGACTCCAGTCTTACTGCTAGGTCTGGATTGGCAGAGTGTAATACCAAATCCCCAGGCCTATTTGCAGTAAGCAACAAACAAATACAAAGCTACACAGTACTGGCTAACTTTCATGAACTGACTAACCAACAAAGATTCAGCAGCATCTGCTTACCCTGAAAAGAGGCCTTATAAAGCAGGTGCTGTCCACGCCCCACTCAGACCTCACAGACTGTGAGCACAAAAACCAGCACCGGATCCCCTGCCGTGCACAGAGCCTATAACCACTGCACAGCAAAAGACCCGAACCGGAGTATCAGCTGCGCTCAGGTTACTCCACTAGCACTTGTCTCCCGGTTGCCATGACGACGTGGCAGCACAGGGCAGGAGACCCTAACAGCAAAAGACCCGAACAGGAGTATCAGCTATGCTCAGGTTACTCCGCTAGCACTTGTCTCCCGGTTGCCATGACGACGTGGCAGCACAGAGCAGGAGACCCTAACAGTGGTTCCAATAAATATGTGTTAAGCAGCTGTCTGGATAGGCTAGTCACACCTATAACATCATACAAACAAGAATAACCGAAAAAAGAGACAGCGCTGACTGAGATGGATTGTCAAAAATTACAATGTTATTTAATATTTAAAATACAATAAAAATAGCAGATAAAATGAAATAGGTCTCACTGCATTATTGAGCTCATAGTCAGCATACATATGATGTTATTCACTTGCCGCTTGGTCCAATGTCCCCCTGGCACCCGCACACTTGAATGTCCCTTATCCTGGGGTTGTAGCACAATCCCCGGGCCAAAGTGCTTGTAATAACAACGCTGGAGGAATAACTATATCAATGATAAAGCAGCAGTCAGCTGTGAAACGCGTCAGGTGTGAGCCTGTGTCACCTTCACTGAACACCTACCACCGCTTGGACCTCTGAGGACTCCGCCAAATAGCGCTATTTGCACCCATATCCACTAATAAGGACCGAATACCATTACCACTACGCACTACTGGTGAGGACTTTCCTGTTGTATTGCCACACTACTGGGATAGTTATTCCTCCAGCGTTGTTATTACAAGCACTTCGGCCCGGGGATTGTGCTACAACCCCAGGATAAGGGACATTCAAGTGTGCGGGTCCAAGGGGGACATTGGACCAAGCGGCAAGTGAATAATATCATATGTATGGTGACTATGAGCTCAATAATGCAGTGAGACCTATTTCATTTTATCTGCTATTTTTATTGTATTTTAAATATTAAATAACATTGTAATTTTTGACAATCCATCTCAGTCAGCGCTGTCTCTTTTTTCGGTCAACTGAAGGAACCCTTTACCATTCCTTGTTTATACAAATGTACTATAAGTCATCTAACTAGACAACTTTAAAAACAGTTGAAAACTGTATTATTCAGGAACTCCTTGCATCTTCATCAGATGCCTCGACATTCTGGCTTTGACATTTCCTGCCACTAGGGTGGTTACATGTGTATCAGCCACAACATGGGGAGGTGTCTCATTGGCACTCTAGTACCACTCATGGCGGCTGGCCCACAGTGCTTTCTGCTTCCACTGTGAGCTGTCTGCAAGCAGACAAGAATTAGTACAGCAAAATTAACATTTATTAGCATAACAATTACATGGAGATGGCTGGGTGGTAGAGTAAATGTTTTGACTGTATTTCCTGCCTGCTGTTTAAGTAGCTCCACCAAAAGAAGAGCCATACCTCCTTCTGATGTTTACTCTGAATAATGTTTGCACATAAAGTGGAGTCAGACCAGCCTGCTGCTGGTTTTAATGATTTAAGAGGAAAGCAATGGGTTCCCAAACCCTTCCCTCCTTTCATGTTGGAGGTCACAAACCAGAGGCAGAACTACCATTAGTGCAGCAAGGGCATTTGCACTGCTTCCCAGACCAACAATGAGATCCCCTTGCCCCCCCCCCCCCCCTGACCATTTTGAGCAATGTTGGATGAATGACCCAGTGCAGAGAGCAGGGTGAGCTCCAATGCCTGAGGGACCTGCCCCTTTCCTTAGGGAGGCAGGGCTGACCTTGTGTGTGCTGGACTGACAGAAGAGTCCTGCTACCTATCAGAGCTGATGATCACAGCCACATACTGCCTCTAATTAACAGATAGCTGTGCATTATTCTGATTCACTGCTGTCTGTGAATTAAAGGCAGCTCACAACCGGTGTAACTGGCACTATCACAGTCAGAGCAGAGGCCACTGTGCTCCTGCCCCCACCAGGGTATTTGCATCCTGTTCTCTACACCACTCAGGGCATTGTGCTTGTACCCCTGTCACCCACTGTCTCTCCCTGTCACATTCTGCCTCCCCATGCATTCTGCCATCACCCCCTGCCTCCCCTGGCTTTCCTTTGTCACACTCTGCCTCCTTCTACCTTACGCTGTCACCCCCCTGCCTCTCCCTGTAACCCACTGCCATGTCGCATATTGTGAGCTTTGGTCGTGCTGAAGGAGGGAGGCGCAAATTATAATTTTGCACCTGGGCTCACCACTCACAATATCTGCTACTGTCACAAACCAGGGGTTTATATATCCCTTCAACACTGCTTCCTTTTTGTTTCCATTTTGTGCAAATACTGTTTTTTAAAGACAGATTTGTGATTCCTCAACATGGAGCTACAGTGTAATACATTCTCATGAGAAAGCTGCACAATTCTGCTTTCATTTTGTGCAGTAAACACTGCAGGGCTCCCCTGTGACTACTGATAAGCTACACAACCCCCAGCAATATGCTCTATCCATTTGTCCACCTGCAGAGAATACATTTGTTCCCTCTTCATGGCTACATTATGCCTTCAAGGCTGTAATCTGGGTTACATGGAACAGATGAAAGTACAATCCGTTCACCCTGCATAGGAACTATTAATATGGCTATCCAAGTTCTGTAAACAATTTAATGAGCATGTTTTTTTTTTTTATTACAAAGGATTAGGTACATTTCTCCCATTTCCTAGTTACTGATCAGAAATTAGAACCCTAAGCACTGACTCACAGTCTGTTCTTTTTTATCAGACTAATCTCCTCTATTGGTTTTTCAAACTAACTTATCTCCTTCTTTCCACAAAACTGCCCTTTCCTAACCTCTCCAACTGCTAAAAATCCTTTGCCTAACCCGTTATTTAAAACAAAAGTATATTCATCATCTTTGCAGACTACAGAAATGTGCTGTGAATGCAAATTATAACAACAAAACAACAAAATAACCACAATTAACAAAAATAATAATAATAATAATAATTTTAATTTTATTTATATAGCGCTCTTTCTCCAATAGGACTCAAGGCGCTTAACAGATACATAGCATAATATAGTACAGAAAATAATGAAGTACATTTTCATAAAATACAGAAGCATGAAGATACTAAAAGGGACATTATGGAAATGCTTGAGTAAACAGAAAAGTCTTGAGTCTACTTTTGAAGGATTCTACAGTTGGGGCCTCTCGCACTGTGCGGGGAAGTGAGTTCCATACAGTCGGAGCCGCATGACTAAAATCTCGACCCCCAGATGAATTACGGTAGATTCTAGGTACTGCTAAAAGTCCTTCATCTACAGATCGCAGTAATCGAGTGGGGCAGTATGGGGTCAGAAGCTGTTTGAGGTACCTTGGGCCTTGGTCATGTAATGCTTTGAAACTCAGTAAGCCAATCTTGAAGATGATTCGCCATCTTACAGGCAGCCAGTGAAGGGAGTAGAGGATGGGTGTTATGTGGCTAGAACGGGGCTGGTTGGTTAATAGCCTGGCAGCTGTGTTTTGCACCAGCTGTAAGCGTTGCAATTCTTTTGCTGGTAGACCAAGGTAGAGGGCATTACAGTAGTCTAAACGAGATGATACAAATGCATGTATGACTTTTGGCATGTCATCTGAGGGAATTAAGTGCTTGATTCTGGCTATGTTCCTCAGGTGAAAGAATGAGGATTTGATTGTGGCTGATATCTGATGTTTAAGTGTCAAGCCACCATCCAGGACAACGCCAAGATTCCGCACACGATCACTGGTCTGTAATTCTGAATCCCCGAGTGTAAGTCCAGTTGGTTGGCTATGCTGCAGTCTTGTCCTTTGATGTTGCGGTCGTATCAAAAGGACCTCTGTTTTATCCGGGTTCAGTCGCAGCCAACTGGCGCTCATCCACTCCTGTAGTTCAGCTAGACAGCCATTTATGCCATAATATGCAGCTAGATGTAAAATTCTATTTTTAAGACAATAGTATATTAAATATTAAATATCTCAGCAATGCTAGAATATTTTTCAATATATACATTAAATTAATGCTTTACTTATGTTGTTTTTGTTATGGACAATCTATCTATCTATCTATCTATCTATCTATCTATCTATCTATCTATCTATCTATTTATCTATCTATCTATATATATCTATCTTGTCTTCATGCTGGACTGAACCGTTAGTTTGTCCCTGTCGCTTGGAGTGCCGCACCTTCTGTGGTCTGTATCGTGCTTCTGTGGAGGCACCCAGCGCTGTTGTTTACATCAATGGGAGAGCCGGACCCGCTTGTTGTCTATATATATATATATATATAGGAAAAACAGTTACACCGGCACTCACTCACTGTCCCAGACCACAACCTGCTCGGGTGCCATCCATGAATCCAGACGGAATCTCTTAGTACCCACTCCAAATGGCGGCACTCCCAAGACTTGATATTGAAAATAAACAGACGAACTGCGTCCTGGTGTTCAACGTTTCAGTCCTACGACTTTTATCAAGAACATGTGAGACAATGATAAAACATACCTTAAATAGTGTGCTCCATGCGGTACACCCCGTCACGCTTCCGGACGCCGCCTGTCTCAGCCGAATGTCGTCACCCGGCGCGCTCCCATTCCCCGTCCTCGCGTCCCCACACACGTGGTACCAGAATGACGAAAACACGTCACGCTGCACGCCGACGGGTGGAACGCAACGTCTGTTCCGCTCTCCGGTTGTCATTGGCGCTCCGTGCGGTTGCTAGGGGGACCTGTCAAAAGAGCAAAAAATGTACAAACCAAACAATAATCAAAGTGATATGCAAAACAAAAACAGTGCGCGTATTATGCAATACAAATGTACATCCTATGCATGAGCTGAGCTGGATAATGATGTGTATAATTAAGACCACATAGTGTGGATGAAAAAATTAGATAAAAATAAAAGTGTTAATAAAGTAGAGTGTCAGTGAAAATATTGTGTATACCAAAATATATATTTTAAAAAGGCAGTGCAAAGCACTGCCTATGACAATGTATTTGAGCTGATGTCTAATGAGGCAAAGGAATATTGGCCCTCATTCCGAGTTGTTCGCTCGGTATTTTTCATCGCATCGCAGTGAAAATCCGCTTAGTACGCATGCGCAATGTTCGCACTGCGACTGCGCCAAGTAACTTTACTATGAAGAAAGTATTTTTACTCACGGCTTTTTCTTCGCTCCGGCGATCGTAATGTGATTGACAGGAAATGGGTGTTAGTGGGCGGAAACACGGCGTTTCAGGGGCGTGTGGCTGAAAACGCTACCGTTTCCGGAAAAAACGCAGGAGTGGCCGGAGAAACGGTGGGAGTGCCTGGGCGAACGCTGGGTGTGTTTGTGACGTCAACCAGGAACGACAAGCACTGAACTGATCGCACAGGCAGAGTAAGTCTGGAGCTACTCTGAAACTGCTAAGTAGTTAGTAATCGCAATATTGCGAATACATCGTTCGCAATTTTAAGAAGCTAAGATTCACTCCCAGTAGGCGGCGGCTTAGCGTGTGTAACTCTGCTAAATTCGCCTTGCGACCGATCAACTCGGAATGAGGGCCATTACTGTATAAAAGACTATGGCCCTCATTCCGAGTTGTTCGCTCGGTATTTTTCATCGCATCGCAGTGAAAATCCGCTTAGTACGCATGCGCAATGTTCGCACTGCGACTGCGCCAAGTAACTTTACTATGAAGAAAGTATTTTTACTCACGGCTTTTTCTTCGCTCCGGCGATCGTAATGTGATTGACAGGAAATGGGTGTTACTGGGCGGAAACACGGCGTTTCAGGGGCGTGTGGCTGAAAACGCTACCGTTTCCGGAAAAAACGCAGGAGTGGCCGGAGAAACGGTGGGAGTGCCTGGGCGAACGCTGGGTGTGTTTGTGACGTCAACCAGGAACGACAAGCACTGAACTGATCGCACAGGCAGAGTAAGTCTGGAGCTACTCTGAAACTGCTAAGTAGTTAGTAATCGCAATATTGCGAATACATCGGTCGCAATTTTAAGAAGCTAAGATTCACTCCCAGTAGGCGGCGGCTTAGCGTGTGTAACTCTGCTAAATTCGCCTTGCGACCGATCAACTCGGAATGAGGGCCTATACATCTACTAGAACATGCTGCTGCTTTTGCCAAAAACATCAGGAGCAGCATATGCACAATTGCATCTTATGTGTTAGTGACGAATTTGGATATGTGTTGAAAAATAGAAACTATTGAGTCCACTATCTCTCAATCAGTTATACGAAACCTGAAAAGAGACCCCTATGATGTTATTACTGGTGGCGTATGCCTACTTAGTTCCGAAAATGTCTCCCCGATCAAACAAAGCATGATTCTGAAATTAAAAAAAAATGCAACAGGATCACCACAAGCTGCTCCACCCTGTTAGAAAGCTGATAGTTTGAAACGTCCACTTCTTTACAGAAAACAAGAAAAGGACAAGGTCTCATTCAGACCAAATGGAAAGACTGTGTTCATGCGGTGTATCCACTTGGCTTCCAGCTGCAACAGCTTCTTATCCCTATCGCCTCCTCGAATGGACGGTGGTACATGATCTATTAACTTGTACACTAGAGAGGATAGGGAATGTTTCTTCTCTTTGAAGTGCCGTGCAACTGGCTGATCGACCGGTTTGCCCTCCAGGGCCATCCGTATAGCCGACCTGTGTTGTGTCATCCTCTCTCGTAGTGTGCATGTCGTCTTCCCAATATACACTAGACTGCAGGGACAGCGAATCAGGTACACTACATATCTCGTGGTGCACGTTAACACATGATGAATGAGCATCTTCTTGCCCGAATATGGGTGTAGCACATAATTCCCAGTCTCTAAATATCTGCATGTTGTGCACCCTATGCACCTGTAGCTGCCTGCCTTTTTGGTGAGAAAATGTCCTTTCCTGCTTTCATTTGGAGTTTCAATGTTATTATGAACTAGCCAATCCTTCAAGTTCTTATTTCGACTGTATGCCATCATCAATCTTGACCCTTGTAGGGCCTTTAAGGAGGGGTCCGTATTGACAATCGGCCAATATCTCTTAGCGGCTGTATTAATGAACTTAGAGGCCGTATTGTAGTTGTTGACAAAAATTGTTGTCCGTCCTTTCTCCTTAGTTGGAGATGTCTTCAATTGTTCTCTGCTGAGCTGCATGACTTTGATCTTGGCACTGTCCAGTTCTTTCTTAGTATACCCCCGTGCCATGTACTTGGAACTCATCCGCTCAATCTCTTCCAACGCCAGATTTTCATTAGTAGTGATTCTACGGATTCTCAAAAACTGGGAGTACGGAAGACCTTTCTTTAAGGATGTCGGATGGTAGCTTTGAGCATGCAGTGCATTATTTACATCCGTGGGATGTAAATAATGCACTGCATGCTCAAAGCTACCATCCGACATCCTTAAAGAAAGGTCTTCCGTACTCCCAGTTTTTGAGAATCCGTAGAATCACTACTAATGAAAATCTGGCGTTGGAAGAGATTGAGCGGATGAGTTCCAAGTACATGGCACGGGGGTATACTAAGAAAGAACTGGACAGTGCCAAGATCAAAGTCATGCAGCTCAGCAGAGAACAATTGAAGACATCTCCAACTAAGGAGAAAGGACGGACAACAATTTTTGTCAACAACTACAATACGGCCTCTAAGTTCATTAATACAGCCGCTAAGAGATATTGGCCGATTGTCAATACGGACCCCTCCTTAAAGGCCCTACAAGGGTCAAGATTGATGATGGCATACAGTCGAAATAAGAACTTGAAGGATTGGCTAGTTCATAATAACATTGAAACTCCAAATGAAAGCAGGAAAGGACATTTTCTCACCAAAAAGGCAGGCAGTTACAGGTGCATAGGGTGCACAACATGCAGATATTTAGAGACTGGGAATTATGTGCTACACCCATATTCGGGCAAGAAGATGCTCATTCATCATGTGTTAACGTGCACCACGAGATATGTAGTGTACCTGATTCGCTGTCCCTGCAGTCTAGTGTATATTGGGAAGACGACATGCACACTACGAGAGAGGATGACACAACACAGGTCGGCTATACGGATGGCCCTGGAGGGCAAACCGGTCGATCAGCCAGTTGCACGGCACTTCAAAGAGAAGAAACATTCCCTATCCTCTCTAGTGTACAAGTTAATAGATCATGTACCACCGTCCATTCGAGGAGGCGATAGGGATAAGAAGCTGTTGCAGCTGGAAGCCAAGTGGATGCACCGCATGAACACAGTCTTTCCATTTGGTCTGAATGAGACATTGTCCTTTTCTTGTTTTCTGTTAAAGAAGTGGACGTTTCAAACTATCAGCTTTCTAACAGGGTGGAGCAGCTTGTGGTGATCCTGTTGCATTTTTTTTGAATTTCAGAATCATGCTTTGTTTGATCGGGGAGACATTTTCGGAACTAAGTAGGCATACGCCACCAGTAATAACATCATAGGGGTCTCTTTTCAGGTTTCGTATAACTGATTGAGAGATAGTGGACTCAATAGTTTCTATTTTTCAACACATATCCAAATTCGTCACTAACACATAAGATGCAATTGTGCATATGCTGCTCCTGATGTTTTTGGCAAAAGCAGCAGCATGTTCTAGTAGATGTATAGTCTTTTATACAGTAATATTCCTTTGCCTCATTAGACATCAGCTCAAATACATTGTCATAGGCAGTGCTTTGCACTGCCTTTTTAAAATATATATTTTGGTATACACAATATTTTCAGTGACACTCTACTTTATTAACACTTTTATTTTTATCTAATTTTTTCATCCACACTATGTGGTCTTAATTATACACATTATCCAGCTCAGCTCATGCATAGGATGTACATTTGTATTGCATAATACGCGCACTGTTTTTGTTTTGCATATCACTTTGATTATTGTTTGGTCTGTACATTTTTTGCTCTTTTGACAGGTCCCCCTAGCAACCGCACGGAGCGCCAATGACAACCGGAGAGCGGAACAGGCGTTGCGTTCCACCCGTCGGCGTGCAGCGTGACGTGTTTTCGTCATTCTGGTACCACGTGTGTGGGGACGCGAGGACGGGGAATGGGAGCGCGCCGGGTGACGACATTCGGCTGAGACAGGCGGCGTCCGGAAGCGTGACGGGGTGTACCGCATGGAGCACACTATTTAAGGTATGTTTTATCATTGTCTCACATGTTCTTGATAAAAGTCGTAGGACTGAAACGTTGAACACCAGGACGCAGTTCGTCTGTTTATTTTCAATATCAAGTCTTGGGAGTGCCGCCATTTGGAGTGGGTATATATATATATATATATATATATATAATTATTTTTTTTTACATTTATGTATGAGGTGCCATAGATTCTATAGCGCTGGACAGTCAGTATTACATATCACATAAAATTAAAATACAGATACAGTACACATAATGTAAAACATAAAAGTGCATATAAAAGACCGGTAAGGTACATTGCAAGCCATATAAATTCAGATTAAACAAACATAGAATGTACATAAGTAGACAAAGGAGTGACATGGAGAGCAATACTCATGACCATTTACAGTCTAGGCAGAGTGAACAAAGTACAGACTATATTGCAATTGTGAAGAGTGGGCAGTAGAAGTCTTGGAAATGGGAGTGAGAGGTGGTTATCAGAAGGGAGGAGTGGCATATAGTACTGTAGGTCAGAGACATAAAAGAGAGGTCAAGGTGGAGTTTTGTGACAAGATCCGATATGTATGTAGGAAAGGCGAAAATTTGGGTTTGGTGGGTGATGGTAAGCAGATTGAATTGTGTAAGATTTGAAGCATGGTGGTGTTTCTGTATTCAGGATACATTGTGTGGGAGAAAGATGGGTAAAGGGAAGGACAGGTAGGGGGTGATTGCAGTAGTTAAGATGGGAGATGATAAGAGAATAGACAATGGATTTGGTAAAGTCTTGAGAGAGGAAGGGTTGGATTTCGGCAATGTTACAACTAAGTAGCTGTCAAGTACTGTAAGTGAAGGGTTTTGAGGAGAAGATGGGTGGCCAAGTTAAAATCAGCATAGAGTAGTCAGGAGACCATTAGTGGTCACTTCGGTTAGTGCAGAATTGTACAGGGAAAAGTCCTGATTGCAGAGGGATGAGCAGAAAGTTAGTGGGTAGCATAAGGAGATAGTTTCTTGAGAATAGAAGAGATGAGACCATGTTTGAAGGCGGATGGGAAAACACTAGTGGAGAATAATAGTATCAAGTGGTGACCTAATTACTAGTGACAAATGACAAATAATTGAAGGTTGCTAGGTGAGTGTAGGAGAGAAAGGTGAGCAATTTCTTATTGGATCATGTCAAATTTGCCTTTAAAGTAAGTCGCAAATTCATAAGCTGTAAGGGAAAAGAGTGCCGGGGTGGTAATGAAAAGATGAGGTCCTTGTACAAGGAGGAGAGTAGAAATCTAAAGTAGGTTTGCTTAGTGAGAGAGGGTGGTACAATAAGAGAGGATGAAAATTAAGTTATTACAGTCAACGTTGAAAAATGATTTCTCCATTAACACTGGGCAGTATATTTTTGCAGGAGGCGAGCTTGCAAGTAATGCCAGGGTTGGAGTTTGTAACATGGGAAAGATGTTTTTAGACTGGGGCTCCTTAATCAAGGGTTTCAGGTGGCTGTTTGTATCATAGGGAGAAACAGCAACATTTCAGTAGTCTTAGGCAGAAATGGGTGAGAGGAGTGATTGAAAGAAGGAGAGTCAAAGCCATTTGAGAGCAGGTGTGGGAACAGAAGGCAAGGAAGGTAAAAGGACAGGATATTGTGGTCATTAAGTTGTAAACTGAATTATAGAAACTGAAGATGTTACAAAGACTGTAAGAGTATGCAAATGGAACAATTGCTATGATGGTTCTCAATGTGGATTTTGAAACCCTCTAGGATAGTACTGCTTAGGTTACCGGACAGAAATTTAAAAAGGCAGGTGGAAAAGTTGTACAGAAATTGAGTTATTGGATAGATGACATTTATGTGGAATTTAATTACAGAGAAAACATATATATGGTATAAACTTCAGTACTAAAGATGATAAGGAGCGGCAGGGTTTGGGGTGGATAACACTTAAAGTGCAACGAGAAGATCATTGGATGCCTATTGCGAGTTTGCCCGATTGTATCACCTCACAGCCACATCCTCAGAAGTGGATGGTGATAAATCGGCCCCTTTGCATTAATATAGCAATTTATGGTGAGACCTCGCAATAGTGGATCCCTAAGTGTTGCTTACTTGTCTTTTAGTATCAGGTCACCAAAACTCAGTGATACACCATCCAGCACAGATAATAAGCAGACAAGGATTTAGCAAGTGAGGTCCAAATAGCATAGAATCATCAGTACACAGTGGGGAATGTTAGCAGACATGGGTATAACAAATCAGGGTTAGCAAACAAGCCAACTTGGTACACGATTAATTCAGTATAGAGATAGACAGAAGAGTAAGAAAGTAAGTCAGAGGTTAGAATGCGATGTGTCTTCCAGATGTTCCCAGGGTATGCATTAGCATTGATTGCTCATTATGGAGACCCATCTTAGTGTAGGGTAATATCTCAAAACATGTGAGACCCCTATTGCCTAGAAAATCTGTCATAGTAAGTGACTCAAATTCTGAATTAGCACTTAGATCAATACTTATAACTGACTATGACAGTAAACAGAAGGGACTTTGCTGCAGCCAGATGTAGAATTCAGGAGTGAATTGAGGAGGATACGTGGGAAAAAGTAAAGGTGACTATGAGGTTGAATGGATTGTAAGTATGTTGTGACTAGGAACTTGTGTGGCAGGAGGGGGAGAGTGAGAAGATAGTCGAGGAAAGAGGATTATCGGTGGGGATGGATCTAAGTGACTTTGACAGTGGAATGATTCTAGGTGCAAGATGGGTGGTTTGAGCATCTCAGAAACTGCCAAACTTAAGATTTTCATGAATAACAGACTTTTGAGCTTCAGTTCTATGGATGAAAACACCATGTTAATGAGAAGGCTAGTTCAAGCTTTCAGAAAGGCAATAGGAACCCATATAACCATGTAGTTCATCCATGGTAGACAGAGGAGCATCTCTGAATGCACAAAAAGGAGAACTTGCAAATGGATTGGCTACAACAGAATAAGACCAAAACATGTTCCATCATATCAGCTAAAACCAGGAAAGTGATACAACAATACCACAGAATCACTAAAACTAGGCAGTATAAGAGTGGAAAAATTTAGTGAAGTCTGTTAAATATTGATTTCTGTTGTGAAGTGCAGTTGGCATGGTCAGAATTTAATGTAAACATCATGAACAGTTCATGCTGGTTAGATGGAATAATGTTGTGGGGAGACCCCTTAATGACAACTGAGCAAAGTTTAAATGCAGTAGCCTACCCAATTATTGCTGCTGACCATGTGCCATGTCCTCCCATCTTCTAATGGCTACTAGTGCACTATGGGGAGAAATGTATTAAACCTCTTATAGAGTGGAGAAGTGTACAAATGGATAAGTTGCACATATATAGCAACTAATCAGCTTTTACTTAGCATTTAGCAAATCAAATATAATTTCAGATATTCATAAAACATTGCATATAGGCCCTCATTCCGAGTTGTTCGCTCGCTAGCTGCTTTTAGCAGCATTGCACACGCTAAGCCGCCGCCCTCTGGGAGTGTATCTTAGCATAGCAGAACTGCGAACGAAAGATTAGCAGAATTGCGAATAGAAATTTCTTAGCAGTTTCTGAGTAGCTCGAGACTTACTGCGATCAGTTCAGTCAGTTTTGTTCCTGGTTTGACGTCACAAACACACCCAGCGTTCGCCCAGACACTCCCCCGTTTCTCCAGACACTCCCGCGTTTTTCCCTGACACGCCTGCGTTTTTCCGCACACTCCCAGAAAATGGTCAGTTTCCGCCCAGAAACACCCACTTCCTGTCAATCACACTACAATCAGCAGAACGATGAAAACACTTCGTAACGCCGTGAGTAAAATACCAAACTTCTGTGCCAATTTACTTGGCGCAGGCGTACTGCATACATTGCGCATGCGCAGTTTGCGACTAATAGCTCCGTAGCGAAAAAAAATAACGAGCGAACAACTCGGAATGACCCCCATAAAACAGAGACAACCAGAGTAAGCAGAAAGACTGTGTTATCAAACACCAACTGACCGTGGGTAAAGTAATTGCCTCATTAGTTACTCACTCAAATGAATTGATAGTTGGGTACAGTCAAATTAGCAATTTGAAGTTGGCTAAAAGGTCTCAACTAGCAGAGCATGATCAAAATCAAATCAAAGAGTAATGAGAATAAAAGTTATTGAATTATATCAGTCTAGAGATGGTTACAGTGCTTTTTCTAAGGCTCTGGTACTCCAGTAAACCACAATGAGAGCTATTATCTCTAAATGGAAAAGACTTTGGGCCTAATTCAGACCTGATCGTAGCCAAGCAAAATTTTGCACGGCTACAATCAGTTACTCAGACATGCGGGGGGAAGCCCAGCACAGGGCTAGTCTGCCCCTCATGACAGGCCCTCCCCCCTCCCCCAACCAGGTACAAAAGCATTGCATGGCGGTGATGTTTTTGTACCTGAATAGTAGCTCCCTACCAGCGCAGCTCCTGCGTGCTGGCAGGGAGCTACCCGTCACTGTCCGGGTCGCAGCGGCTGCCTGTGATGTCACGCAGCCACCATGGCCTGGCCCCCGCATGGTCAGGGCATGCCTGCATTGCCCAGACCATGCCCCTAAAATGGTGGCCTAACGCCACCGGCCCACCCCCTCCTGCCCATCGACCACCTCTGCCTGTCAATCAGGAAGAGGCGATCGCTGGGCTGAAATGGCCATCGGTTGTCTGGCATGCGCCGGCACACTGTGGCACCAGCACATGCGCAGTTCAGACCTGATCGGCTGCTGTGCGAAAATGCACAGCAGCAATCAGGTCTGAGTTAGGCCCTTGGTATACAATGATGAATCTGATCTGGAATGACTAGATTGCCAAAATATCTTCAGGAGCTCATCAAGTAAGTCAAAAAAGAACCCCGACAAACATTTGAGGAATTAACGAATGTGCTCGCCTCACTTAATGTCAGCATTCATAATTATAGCATAAGAAAGAGACTGGGAAAATAATTGTATCCCTGTGATTGTTGCAAGGCTAAAACCATTGCTAAAAAAGAAGAAAACATAATGGGGTCTATTCATGAATCAGTGAAAAGTGTGGAGAAGTGAGTCTGTGGAGAAATTGCCCATGGCAACCAATCAGCTGCTCTGTACAATTGTATAGTATGCAAATTATAAATTTTACTTCAATGCTGATTGGTTACCATTGGCAACTTCTCCACACTTTTCACTGCTTGATGAATAGACCCCTAATAACCCCTAAGCCTTTTAGGCTCATGTTCTGTGGATGATTAGTTAAAAATGGAAGTAATTGAACAACATAGGTCCTGTTATATCTGCCTTAAAGTAAACATAGTATTCCACAATACGAACATCATACCAGCAGTCAAACATGGTTGTAGTTTGATGGTGGTGGGATTATTTGCTGCTTCAGGATCTGGATGACTTGTCATAATTGATGAGGGAGATTGGAGCTCAAGGGCAATTGGGTCTAGCGGCAAGATAATGATCCGAAGTCCAAGAGCAATTCCACCTCTGAATACCTCAAAAGAAACAAAATTAAAGTTTTAAAATTGTCTTCTCAAAAGCCTGACTTGAATACACTTGAGATGCTGTGGCAGGACCTTAAACAGGCAGTCTATGCTTGAAAACCCGCTAATGTGGCTGAATTAAAGAAATTTTGCAAAGAAGTACGGGACAACGTTCCTTCACAGTGATGTGAAATACTAATTTCCAGTTATTGGAATTGTTTAGTTGTAGTTGTTGCTGCTAAAGGTGGCACAAGAAGGTGGCATGTTTAGGGGGGGGCAAATCGTTTTTCATTGGGTGATATACTGTAGGTGTTTGATAACTTGTTCCTTCAATAAATGAAATGGTCATTTAAAAACTATATTTGTGTTTACTCAGGTTGTCTTTGTCATATATTTAATTTTGTTTGAATATCTGAAATAATTAAATGTGACAAATGTGCAAAAATAGAAACATTTAATAAAAGTGGGCAGAAACCTTTTCACGCCACTGTACATTTTATAAAATAAGTACTGTAGTAGCTGACTGGTTGCTACAGTATGGGCAACTTCTCCACTTGCCTACTTCTTTACTCCTTAGATGTGATACATCTCCACCACAGTCACAAAGCACATGTCTTCTCAAGCTGGTTCCATGAACATGACTCCAGTGGCCTCCACAGTCACAAGATCTCACTCTAATAGAATATCTTTGGTATGTGATAGAATGGGAGATTACTGCATGAATTAGCAGCTGACAAAACAGTTGTGATGCTATCATGTGACCATAGACTATAATCTCTAAGGAACATTTCCTGCACCTTGTTGAATGCATGCATTGAAAATTTCAGGATCTTATTCACGGGTCTGGTATGATATGTCCATATTCAGAATACTGACATGGTATGAATGTCAACATAGACGTTATGTCGGCATGCACAATGTCAACATAGTCATAATTTAGACACCTTTCATGTTGACAGTCAGCAAGTGAACAAAATGTTTTTCTAGTGTTTGAGCTTTAAATTTACCATAACCCTAGCCCTCATGGCAACCTACCCCTAAACCGAACCCTAACCGCCAGAGGCAGTTTAAGAAATGAGGGGGCCCATGTGCGGGCTCCAATTGGGCCCCTTCCTTCTGGCAGTACAGTAGACTCTGTCATTGTGCCAGGGTCTACAGTGCATGTGCAGGTCTCCAGAAGCATGGCGCCTGCGCCTTGTTCATGGGAACATCTCTACTATGCATGAGTGTATCACCAGGGAAACGGCCACAGAAGCCATTTTCCTGGTGATTTCTGCAGCTCTGCCAACTGAGTGATAAGTATAGCACTGCATACCTTGCACCCATAGGTATGCCAGCCTAACCCTAAACCTGTCACTGAACCTAAACTTAACCCTAAATCTGTACTGTCAACATTGTGACTGTTGATATTCATATTGTATTCTTGGATTATGGTGGTCAGCGCCCTACAAATATTCATACTACTGTAGTGCTTTATGATGTCTAACCAGGAAACAGAAATATACCAGAAACAGACTACCCCATGTTATCCAAACATATGGAATTAAGCATTTAATTTTACTTGAAAACTTGTCCCATAACAAAAGTCTGCAACAATGCACTGTAATTAAGGAATAAATGAAACTATCATTGTTGGGCTTTGTGGCTCAATTTACAAATTGTTATTCTGAGTTTTCAGTAGAAGAGTGTTAAATTAATTTACCAGTAAACGTTCCTCATCTTGTAAGTCCCCGGATCATTAACCTTAACAATGTCATTGGATTGTCACTGTTCAATTCGGTTAAATACAAGGAAGTATTTATCACATGGAAGAATTCAAAAGACATTTGTTAACATCTTCAGAGAGAGAACAAAATATATAAATGGCTGTAATTTTATTTTCGATAACACGAATGTTCTGCTGTGGAAGTATATTTTTGTGTTGCATAAACTAAAAAAACTAAAAAACGCAAAATATAAAATTGCACCAATCAGAAAATCTTTTTTTTTTCTTTCAGTTTTGTACAGTTGTGGGCAAAGATAAATTAGGTCTAGATGATAACTTACAGTATACAGTTTATGGTTATGCTAGCTCTAGTGAATCTTCCCTTTACTTCCCTGGCAATTACTTAACAAGCTTGTCCTTCTCAGGCTGTAGGAGAGAGGTGATGTTTTGGGCCACACTCTCTGCCCGCCCCTTGTGATGCCACTGTCCCCACTCACTCTAATCTTTATAGTGATAAAAATCAGACCCCAATGAACTTACTTAGTCCTTCTGTGGTCCAGCACTGCATGTGTCTGATGCTAAGGTGGAGGCAAATGCTTCTAAAAAAACATTCTCTAATGTTAAAGGAACATATTTGTATTGATATGCTGAGTCAGACTCATCTTAAGTTCTTCACCAGTAGCACAATTACATCTGAAGGCCATATTCATGTTGGTACGGATTTGTAGAACTGCAAAGAAGCCCTGATTCGCCAAGTACCGATGTTTGCGAATGTGCGAACGGGACCTGCGACACAGGACACAGGGACAGTGTCAGACTGTCAGTAATTGACTGTCTGATGCCGTTTGGGTGCGGGAAGGGGGCGGCAACGTCATTCATTTGTGAAAACAGAGGTGTGTCACCACTGTTTAGGCAGCAGGAAGAAGCCTGCGACGGGTGGCTTGTGAGTCCCCAGGGGTGCCGCAACTTGCCTGAGAGTGTGTAAGCAGTGGCATAAGTTCATCCGGAGGCAAGAAAAATTTGGTGCCCCCCCCAACCGACTCTTGACTTCGCAAAATGAATGACATATCCATGATGTTCCTATGAAAATTAACTGTATTGTGTGTGACTCAACACACCCCATCTGGTTACAGCCCATATCCCACTAACCTATGAAGCATTAGCCCATGGTTACCGAGAGCATTTTTGTGACCACCAGAACTACTATGAGCAGTTTAGTGACTGCTACAGAATACTGACAGCATATTAGTGACTCCTACACAATATTTTGAGCATATCAGTGAATGCTACACAATGCTTAGAACATAGGTGGTCATTCCGAGTTGATCACTAGCTGCTTTTGTTCGCAGCGCAGCGATCAGGCAAAAAAACAGCAGTTCTGCGCATATGTATGCGGCGCAATGCACACACACGTCATACTCTTACAATGAACGATGTCGTTTCACACAAGGTCTAGCGAAGCTTTTCAGTCGCGCTGCTGATCACAAGCTAGGAGTAGGTCTGGAGCTACTCTGAAGCTGCGCAAAATTATTTTGTAGCCGCTGTGCGATCCTTTCATTCGTACTTCTGCTAAGCTAAGATACACTCCTAGAGGGCGGCGGCTTAGCGTTTGCACGGCTGTTAAAAGCAGCTAGCGAGCGAACTACTCGGAATGATGGCCATATTAATAACCGCTACACACCAGACAATATGAAAAGCATTATTGTGACCTCCAGACAATAAGGAGAGCGTTATTGTGACCTCCAGACAATATGGGGAGCACTATTGTGACCTGCAGTCAATATGGAGAGCATAATTGTGACCTCCAGAGTCTAGACAATATGGAGTCCATTATTGTGACCACCAGACAATATGGAGAGTGTTAGTGTGACTGACAGACAATACATAGAGCATTTAAGTGACCCCTCCATTTACATTGCATTTTCTGACATACTGTAAGTAAGCAACTGTATTTCTATAAGTCTCCCCCCACTCCCCACACCTGTTATTCTGGGCACCTGGAGCACTTGTTTTCACCAAGAAGGAGTGCACTGCTTGACTATTGAATATATATGTAGATGGGTTGGGTACAGGATCCCGGTGGTATGAATCCCGGCGGTCAAAATATCGATGCCAGAATCCCGACTGTCAGAATGCCGGCAGGGGGGCGAGCGGAATGAAGTCCCTTGCGGGCTCGGGTTATATTCCCACTTCATGGGTGTTTTGGACACCCAAGAGTAGGAATAGCTGTGGCGGCGCTGCCGGCATTCTGGCGGGATTCCAACTACGTCCCAGATATATATATATATATATATATATATATATGACAAGAATTACTCTCCCACTGCGCTATTTCAAATAAAACACTAAAATTAATTAATTATATGGCTGCCTGTATCCTCTAAGTTCCCTGTTAGGAGGAACTAAATGTGTGAAAATATGAAATGAAATAGAGGAGATGGCGCCAAGGGAGTTATATCAACGCCCTACCTAAAAACGGACCCTCACAGTACTCTCCGGATAAATTACGTCAGATAACAAATACTAACATAAAAATTTATTAAAACAACATATAAACCCGACACAAATGTTCATAAGTATACAGAGTTGATACATTTACATTTGTCGCACAATTTGAACAATCAGTTTGTAGTGATGAGGAAAAAGCGTAGATATATCACTACGATTTCCTCCTTCTCCTTATTGTAGATTCGGAGGTAACATCAGATAATAGATAGATAACCCAACGTGTTTCGTCTTGTTCCAAGACTTCATCAGGGGTAAAATCTCTTCATTTCAGAACATATTGTCAGCACATAAAAGGTCATTCAAAGATGTATGAACAACGTTTCAATATTTCAATGGGACTTGATTGATACAGCGAGGACCATACCTCATATATCATCAGCTTGAGTCTGACATTCAGATATTCGAATATGGGGAAGATTCATATGTGTATAGAATCTAACTGGTTCGCAAGCATAAGGAACCTCGTCGGTCAGCAGCTTGAACCTGACACTCAGAGACTCAGGAGTGAAGGCAATTCAAATGGGTATAATGTCTAACCAATTTAGAACACGTGGTAGACCCTCCAGTGGTGCAGTGCTGACAGCCAAGTCTCTGTATAATCAACATATAATATACAGAGACTTGGCTGTCAGCACTGCACCACTGGAGGGTCTACCACGTGTTCTAAATTGGTTAGACATTATACCCATTTGAATTGCCTTCACTCCTGAGTCTCTGAGTGTCAGGTTCAAGCTGCTGACCGACGAGGTTCCTTATGCTTGCGAACCAGTTAGATTCTATACACATATGAATCTTCCCCATATTCGAATATCTGAATGTCAGACTCAAGCTGATGATATATGAGGTATGGTCCTCGCTGTATCAATCAAGTCCCATTGAAATATTGAAACGTTGTTCATACATCTTTGAATGACCTTTTATGTGCTGACAATATGTTCTGAAATGAAGAGATTTTACCCCTGATGAAGTCTTGGAACAAGACGAAACACGTTGGGTTATCTATCTATTATCTGATGTTACCTCCGAATCTACAATAAGGAGAAGGAGGAAATCGTAGTGATATATCTACGCTTTTTCCTCATCACTACAAACTGATTGTTCAAATTGTGCGACAAATGTAAATGTATCAACTCTGTATACTTATGAACATTTGTGTCGGGTTTATATGTTGTTTTAATAAATTTTTATGTTAGTATTTGTTATCTGACGTAATTTATCCGGAGAGTACTGTGAGGGTCCGTTTTTAGGTAGGGCGTTGATATAACTCCCTTGGCGCCATCTCCTCTATTTCATTTCATATATATATATATGTTCAATAGGGATAAAGTCTCTGCGCCTTCAGTGTACAGACACCCTCACACAAGGAGTAAAAGGACAAGGGAAGACGACCAATTAAAGCAGTGGTGGATCTAGACTTAACTTTTAGGGGGGGCGGTTTAAGAATAATGACTCCTCTCCCTAATCATAGCTCCTCCCACTTAGAGATGCCCTTCCCGTTTGCTTCTAAAATTTCCTATTGTTGCCATTACTAATAAAATGTTGCCAGTTAGTGGAGAGAACCCTGCGCACTGGTGATACAGACTGGCGAATCACCATTCCTGCATAGCACACAGAATGAGCCGAAATTCACATTATACCACACGGTATGAGCCAAAACTCACATTATAGCACACAGAATGAGCCAAAATTCACATTATACCACACGGTATGAGCTGAAACTCACATTATAGCACACAGAATGAGCCAAAATTCACATTATACCAGACGGTATGAGCCGAAATTCACATTATAGCATACTGTATGAGCCGAAATTTACATTATAGCACACGGAATGAGCCAAAAATCACATTATGCCACACGGTATGAGCTAAAATTCACATTATAGCACACAGAATGAGCCGAAATTCACATTATAGCACACAAAATGAGCCGAAATTGACATTATAGCACACAAAATGAGCCAAAATTTACATTATAGCACACAAAATGAGCCGAAATTCACATCAGATCCACAAATGACCCCAGCGGTGCCAGATACTCATGACCCCAGCGGTGCCAGATACTCATGACCCCAGCAGTGCCAGATACACATGACCCCAGCGGTGCCAGATACACATGACCCCAGCGGTGCCAGATACACATGACCCCAGCGGTGCCAGATACACATGACCCCAGCGGTGCCAGATACGTATGCCCACAGCGGTGCCAGATACATATGCCCCCAGCAGTGCCAGATACATATGCCCCCAGCGGTGCCAGATACACAACTGCCCCCAGTGGTGCCAGATACACAAATGTCCCCAGTGGTGCCAGATACAAATGCTCCCAGTGGTGCCAGAATACAAATGCCCCCAGTGGTGCAAGATACAAATGCCCCCAGTGGTGCCAGAATACAAATGCCCCCAGTGGTGCCAGAATACAAATGCCCCCAGTGGTGCCAGAATACAAATGCTCCCAGTGGTGCCAGAATATAATTGCCCCACGTGATGCCAGAATACAAATGCTCCCGTGGTGCCAGTGCCCCCAGTGGTGCCAGATACAAATGCCCCCAGTGGTGCCAGATATATATTCCCCCAGTGGTGCTTACCCTCCTGCTGCCAGTGCCACTGCCGCCGATTCCCGTCTCTGATGCTGAGGGGGAGCAAGCGCACCGCGTGTCTCTTCTGTGCCTCCCCTCACTGAGTACATGTCTCCGGCGGCCATTTGAAATATAGCGCCGGCTTGTGAGCCAATCAAAGCTCACGGGCCGGCAGCCAATCAAGAGCCGGTCCGTGAGCTCTGATTGGCTGACAGCCACAGACATTTAAAATGACTGCCGGAGAAAGAGACACAGTGGGCAGGAGAGGCGCGCGCAGCGCTCTCCTCGCTTCAGCGTCAAGGAGACGGGAATCAGCGGCAGCAGCAGGCGTGTGTGCAGGGGGGGATGCCTGTGCGCACCAGGCAACCCCCGTGCGCACGCCTACACTGTCTCTCTTCGTCTCCCCTTCCCCCGCCGCACTGCACCGCTCTCCAGTCCAGCACCGTGGCGGGACCCGGCCATCAATCCCGGTGCCGGTATGTGTAGGGGGGGCGTTCGCCCTAATCGCCCCCCGCTAAATCCGCCACTGATTTAAAGATACCACCACAGGCATATCTTGAGCATACTTCTGGTACGCATATATATTATTAGCTGCACATTGAAGGAATATTCCACACCAGAGCACTGAAGGCACAGAGACTTTATCCCTATTGAACATTTCTACCCATGACTCATTGAAATATGAGTCAATAAGAAAGTCTATGCTGCAGCCCCTACACTTGGGAGTGCTGATGGGAGTTTACATGAATGATTATGCACAAATTATGTCATATTAATTCACTTATCGTAAACGTATAAGGTGTCAAGCGCTTGTTTTACATCCCTATTGCACACACACACACATATATATATATATATATATATATATATATATATATATTTGATATGTTATTACGGCACTCACTGTCCTTATTACAACCACCGGGGTGCCTTCCTCCACTAGTACACACTTGTTATGGTTCCCTGGGATGGATAGCTGCTCCACTCCTTTTGTAGAAAGAACCAGGTGACACTCCACGGATTTTGTAGGCAACAGTATAGTAAACGTTAAAAAAAACCGCGCTGAGCCTGGGATTTGAAATGCTTGAGCTGCTCCGTATAGTGGTAGTACTTTTAAATGAATGAACTAGAGCGCTTGAAAATTATGTGAATGTAACAATGAGTGTAGTGGAATGGCTATGTTGTAGCCAAATGAACAATGTTACTTAGTGCAATACCTGTGAATAAAACTTTAGGTTAAAAACAAACAAAAAGGGCGTAAACATCAACGTCCTTTTTGTTTGTTTTTAACCTAAAGTTTTATTCACAGGTATTGCACTAAGTAACATTGTTCATTTGGCTACAACATAGTCATTCCACTACACTCATTGTTACATTCACATAATTTTCAAGCGCTCTAGTTCATTCATTTAAAAGGCAACAGTATAGAGTGTATTCAAGGCATCAAAACAAACAGTGCAGACATAGTTTTAGACACCAACATGTCAACGCCATGAAGGCGTTTTTGTCAAGGTGATATGCTGTGCAAACGTGGTTTTCCATAATGGAAGTGTACCTAATCTGCCTCATTATATATTAACAGAGAAATATGGTGTAATAATATAATTATATAATAGGTGCACCTCAAGTGCTACCAAATTAAATACATTTTATCTCTATGGAATGCACATTACCCTCAGCGATCCCCCCCCCCCCCCCTCCCCACCTTCCCCAGCACCTACCCCCACTAGCGCAGCCCCATAGCGCTTGCACTAACTGACTCCTCAAGTCCCAACAGTGAAAGCCACTCTGCACGCCCAGCCCGCTCACCGCACACTCTCCTGTCATGCCACTGCTCCTGGCTCCCGTCGTGCCACTGCTACCGGCTCCTGGCTCCCGACATGCCGCTGCTCCCGGCTCCAGCACGCCACTGCTCCCGGCTCTTGTCACGCCACTGCTCCTGGCTCGAGGGACGAACTTCACCACACGTCATTGCCCGGCTCCCTGCTCACTTGCTCAGGTCACGGATCACATCACAGGTGTCAGGTGACGTCCGCGACCATAGAGAGCAGTGAGACCAGGTCACGGGGATGGAGCGCCAGGATGATGTGCGCTCTGCATGGCGGCTCCTCAGTGCTCTCAAACTGCGGGATGTACCCGTGCGGGGACAATGGAGGAACGGAAGACAATGGAGGAAGTGCCCTCTCTGGGCTGTAAGCCCGGCGGCAAGAGACTCCATTGTCTCTGGCAGTTCCGTCCGTGTGTGTACGTGATCCGATGCCTGCATCCTAGGATGACTACATATGACTGACCCTTCAGGTGCTTGATTCATTTCTGGCTATGGTAGCGGCACATGCCGAAAAATACCAATGTTCCAAACTTTGCTTATGTGCCGGACCCATACTGTGCAGAGGCAGTATGGGTTTCTGACGTCGGTTGCACTATGGCATCAGACTGACAGTGATTAAGGGGAAAATTTACTAAGCAGCAGTGGTGCAAGTAGAAATATTTTCTTAGTGGTACTGAGTGCTGAAAAATGGGAGAGGTCATGTGTTGTGAGAGGGCGTGGCCACATGCTGCTAGTGGGAGTGGCTATAATACTAGCGGCGTGGCCACACGACAGCCCCTTTTTTGTGGGGAATCTGGGGGCAAGGCTAAAATATATAGTAATGCCTCCAGTATAATAGAAATATATAGTAATACCTCCAGTATAATAGAAATATATAGTAATACCTCCAGTATAATAGAAATATATAGTAATGTCTCCAGTATAATAGAAATATATAGTGATACCTCCAGTATAATAGAAATATATAGTAATGCCCCCAATTTAATAACAATATATAGTAATGCCTCCATTATAACAGGAAAATACAGCCACTGTCGCACTCCCAGTAACCCTGACAAAGTGGAGCCGTCATGCTGCCAAGCACCATGGTCTTGTTGCTTTGTGGCACATTATAATTGTGGTAATGGCAAAGTGTGTGGCAGGTGGTACTGCATACCCGCTGCCAAATTCTTATGGGTACTCCATACCCGAGCGTACCCGCATACTTGCACCACTGCTAAGCAGTGATAAGAGTGAAGAAGTGAGCCAGTGGAGAAGTTTCTTCATTAACCAATCAGCAGCTCTGTATAATTTTATAGTATGCAAATTATAGATGTTACTTCAATGCTGATGGGCAACTTCTCCACTGGCTCACTTCTCCGCTCTTATCACTGCTTAGTAAATGTCCCCCTAAGAGGGGTGGTCTTCAGTATGCAGACTGTCGGGATCCCGGCGCACAGTATACCGGCGCCGGAATCCCGACAGCCGGCATACCGACACTCTTTCTCCCTCGTGGGGGTCCACGACCCCCCTGGAGGGAGAATAAAATAGCGTGGCGCGCATAGCGCGCCACCGTGCCTGCAGCGAGCCCCCAAGGGGCTCATTTGCGCTCGCCACACTGTTGGTATGCCGGCGGTCGGACTCCCAGCGCCGGTATGCTGGCCGCCGGGAGCCCGGCCGCCGGCATACCATTCTACACCCCTGTAAGAGTAATCAGGCCCCAGGTCATAAGTAAGTTTTTTTTAATGCTTTTAATAACAAACATACATTTGCTATTAGGTTAGTTGCAGAAAACAAATACCTGTAATACAACCAGTTATAATCTTTATTGTCAAGTATGAATGAAAGTAGGAAAACACATAATTCTAACACACCCACAAAATCGTGTGATATAGGTGGCACAGGTGATGAAAAAACTGAACTGCTTTAGTGGTCTATCCAAAATGAGCAAATCAGATGCAGCTTGCTAGAAATGGGGTTCAGGTTAATTATCATCTGCACCAACTTGCAGGTACTATCAAGTGAAATTGCACCTGATATTCGTCTTATACTGCATTTGCATACCTTCTAACTGTACTTTTTTGGCTGGTACAGTACCGATTTTTTTATGGTCTGTACCGGCCAAAAAGGGCTTTGTACCGATTCTTGCTCACTAAATCTCCATAGAAAGTATAGGAAAGGGCCTTTTACCCGTGGCCACACCCCCTTTCCTAATTTGTACCTGTTTTCGAGTGTTCAATGTTGGAGGGTATGCATTTGGCCCCTCCTGCCTCCATAACTTCTAGAAAGGAGCTTCAAGTGCTTGTTTGTGTGGGTATGTGCAGCATTTTCTGATAAGCAAAGAGCATATGCCCAGTTCAGCATTTGTAGAACACAGGGAAAATAAGATTTTACTCACCGGTAAATCTATTTCTCGTAGTCCGTAGTGGATGCTGGGAACTCCGTAAGGACCATGGGGAATAGCGGCTCCGCAGGAGACTGGGCACAACTAAAGAAAGCTTTAGGACTACCTGGTGTGCACTGGCTCCTCCCTCTATGACCCTCCTCCAGACCTCAGTTAGAATTTTGTGCCCGGCTGAGCTGGATGCACACTAGGGGCTCTCCTGAGCTCTTAGAAAAAGAAAGTTTATTTTAGGTTTTTTATTTTCAGTGAGATCTGCTGGCAACAGACTCACTGCTACGAGGGACTAAGGGGAGAGAAGCGAACCTACCTGCTTGCAGCTAGCTTGGGCTTCTAGGCTACTGGACACCATTAGCTCCAGAGGGATCGAACACAGGCCCAGCCTCGGTCGTCCGGTCCCGGAGCCGCGCCGCCATCCCCCTTACAAAGCCAGAAGCAAGAAGAGGGTTCTGGAAATCGGCGGCAGAAGACTTCGGTCTTCATCAAGGTAGCGCACAGCACTGCAGCTGTGCGCCATTGCTTCCCATGCACACCTCACACTCCGGTCACTGATGGGTGCAGGGCGCTGGGGGGCGCCCTGGGCTGCAATATTGAGTACCTTGGCTGGCAAATAACACATAATATAGTCATAGAGACTATATATGTGTAAAATACCCCTGCCAGATATACATAGAAAAAAGCGGGAGAAGTCCGCCGAAAAAGGGGCGGGGCTATCTCCCTCAGCACACTGGCGCCATTTTCCCTCACAGCTCCGCTGGAAGGATCGCTCCCAGGCTCTCCCCTGCAGTTTCCAGACTACATAGGGTAAAAAAGAGAGGGGGGGTACTAAATTTAGGCGCAATATTGTGTATACAAGCAGCTATTGGGAAAAATCACTCAGTTATAGTGTTAATCCCTGTGTTATATAGCGCTGTTGGTGTGTGCTGGCATACTCTCTCTCTGTCTCCCCAAAGGGCTTTGTGGGGTCCTGTCCTCAGTCAGAGCATTCCCTGTGTGTGTGCGGTGTGTCGGTACGGCTGTGTCGACATGTTTGATGAGGAGGCTTATGTGGAGGCGGAGCAGGTGCCGATAAATGTGATGTCACCCCCTGCGGGGTCGACACCTGAGTGGATGGTTATGTGGAAGGAATTACGCGACAGTGACGACTCCTTACATAAAAGGTTTGACGACATAGCAGATGTGGGACAGCCGGCTTCTCAGCCTGTGCCTGCCCAGACGTCTCTAAAGCCATCAGGGGCTCTAAAACGCCCGCTACCTCAGATGGCAGACACAGATGTCGACACGGATACTGACTCCAGTGTCGACGATGATGAGACTAGTGAAAAGGAAATAATACGGAAGGTATTTAATGCCGGGTACACACCGGAGCCAATTTGCTGTTACATAGCAACAAATTGGCTACATTGCTCAGTGTGTACAGGTGATTTGCGCGAGATTGCTGCACAACCAACCGGGCGTCTTTTGCTAACAACCTGTGTTATGCAAATGAAGGACAGAACAGTGATCATGCCATTCTTTATTAAATGTTTCCAGTGTTTTGACGGGCAATTTTGCTCAAGGGAAGTTGACTCTTAAATCAGCTCGATTGCCTGTCGCTCCAGTATGTACCAAGCTTTACTTTCTACTCCTGTTATATGAGACTTGCGTAGTTACATAGTAGAAAGTCATGTTAACCAGTAAGAGTAATGTTATTGTACTGTATACTACTTATATGCTATATGCTAAGTCACCTAGTGGTTGATGGCTTTACATAGGCTTTAACAAAAACTCCCTATACACCCCACCTCATCCAACTTTACCTGGAATAAGACATGGAGACATGACTGGTGTTAAAGGTCGCTGAATATATAAAATGTAATTGTAAGGGTTGTAGAGAAAGCATTGAAGCCATTCAGCTCCAGCGAAAACACCATATAACCAGTTAGGAGTGGCTGCGTGCCACTGACGCAACCTGAGCAGGAGCGGTCCTAGATGCGGGCAAGCAGTGCCTGCGCCCGGGGCACTGCGGCCTGGGGGCGTGGCCGCAGTCACCCCGCAGGCACCGCCACCTACCCGCACCCCGCTCCCTGCTCCCCAGCTGCAGCGGACGCCGTGGCCATTGTGGGCGTCCGCTGCAGCCGGCTCCAGTGACAGACACTAGAGGTCAAGATTGACCTCTAGTGTCTGTGCGGCGCTGCTATGGGAGAGACGTCATGACGTCTCTCCCATACAGAGGAGCCGGCGGCCAGACGGAGCGGCAGCAGCAGCCGGTCGGGAAGCAGGAGCGGGGCAGTGGTAAGTATTGTTTTTTTTTATTTTTGTGTGTGTGTGTGTTAACAGGGGGCACAGCAGCAGAGGCCACAACTATTGGCACAATGGGGCACAGCAGCAGAGGGCACAACGGGGCACAGCATCAGAGGGCACAACGGGGCACAGCAGCAGTGGGCACAACTATCGGGGGCACAGCAAGAGAGGGCACAACGGGGCACAGCAGCAGAGGGCACAGCAACAGGGGTCACAGCAGCAGAGGGCACAACAGTGGTCACAGCAGCAGAGGGCACAACAGGGGGCACAGCAGCAGAGGGCACAACCATTGGGGGCACAGCTGCAGAGGGCACAACTATTGGGGGCACAGCTACAGGGGGCACAGCAGCAGAGGGCACAACTACTAAGGACACAGCAACGGGGGCACAGCAGCAGAGGACACAACTATTGGGGGCACAGCATAAGGGGGCACAGCAGCAGAGGGCACAACTACTGGAAGCAAAGCAACTGGGGGCACAACTACTGGGGCAAATCTACTGGGGGCAAAGCAACGGGGCACAGCAACAGGGCACAACTACTGGGGCAAAGCAACAGGGGGCACAACAGGGGGGCACAGCAGCAGAGGGCACAACTATTGGGGGCACAGCGACAGGGGAGACAACTACTGGGGGCAAAGCGACAGGGGAGACAACTACTGGGGGCAAAGCAACAGGGGGCACAGCAACAGAGGGCACAGCTACAGGGGACAAATCTACTGGGGGCAAATCAACTGGAGGGCACAACTACTTGGGGCAAATCTGGGGGCATAACTGTGGCCACGCCCCTCCCCTATGAAGCCACGCCCCTACTTTTTGAAACGTGCATGGGGGGGGGGGGGGGGCGCCAGTGGAAACTTTCATACTGGGCGCCACAAGGTGTAGAACCGGCCCTGAACCTGAGTTATGAATAATATTGAAATTTCCTGACCGCCATATTGTTCTGTGTTTTGCAGTCTTACAATAAAATATTTAAAACAAACTCCAGTAACGTGAAGCATGACAATACAAGAAATACACAATGAAACATTTAAAAGAGGGGTGTACCTGAGGACAAGGGGGGTAATTCTGAGTTGATCGCAGCAGGAACTTTGGGGGTCATTCCGAGTAGTTCGCTCATTGCCGATTTTCGCTATATTGCGATTAGTCGCTTACTGCGCATGCGCAAGGTTTGCAGAGCGCATGCGCTTAGTTATATTACACAAAAGTTAGGTATTTTACTCACGTCATAACAAGGTTTTTTCATCGTTCTGGTGATCGTACTGTGATTGACAGGAAGTGGGTGTTTCTGGGCGGAAACTGGCCGTTTTCTGGGAGTGTGCGAAAAAACGCTGGCGTTTCTGGGAAAAACGCGGGAGTGTCTGGAGAAACGGGGGAGTGTCTGGGCGAACGCTGGGTGTGTTTGTGACGTCAAACCAGGAACGAAACGGACTGAACTGATCGCAGTGTAGGAGTAAGTCTGGAGCTACTCAGAAACTGCTAAGAAATTTCTGTTCGCAATTCTGCTAATCTTTCGTTCGCAATTCTGCTATGCTAAGATTCACTCCCAGAGGGCGGCGGCTCGGCGTGTGCAATGGAGCTAAAAGCAGCTAGCGAGCGAACAACTCAGAATGAGGGCCTTTGTTAGCAGATGGGTAAAACCATGTGCACTGCAGGGGAGGCAGATATAACATGTGCAGAGAGTTAGATTTGGGTGGGTTATTTTGTTTCTTTGCAGGGTAAATACTGGCTGCTTTATTTTTACACTGCAATTTAGATTTCAGTTTGAATACAACCCACCCAAATCTAACTCTCTCTGCACATGTTATATCTACCCCCCCTGCAGGGCACATTGGGGGTCATTCCGAGTTGTTTGCTCGTTATTTTTTTTTGCTATGGAGCGATTAATCGCAAACTGCGCATGCGCAATGTACGCAGCGCGCCTGTGCCAAGTAACTTAGCACAAAAGTTAGGTATTTTACTCACGGCGTAACAAAGTTTTTTCATCGTTCTGCTGATCGTAGTGTGATTGACAGGAAGTGGGTGTTTCTGGGCGGAAACTGGCCGTTTTCTGGGAGTGTGCGGAAAAACGCAGGCGTGTCAGGGAAAAACGCGGGAGTAGCTGGAGAAACGGGGGAGTGGCTGGGCGAACGCAGGGCGTGTTTGTGACATCAAACCAGGAACGAAAAGGACTGAGCTGGTCGCAATGGCAGAGTAAGTCTGGAGCTACTCAGAAACTGCGGGGTAATCGTTACGAGAAAATTAGCGAATCTTTCGTTCGCAATTCTGCTATGCTAAAATACACTCCAAGAGGGCGGCGGCTTAGCGTGTGCAATGCTGCTAAAAGCAGCTAGTGAGCGAACAACTCGGAATCACCCCCATGGTTTTGCCCAACTGCTAACAAAGTTCCTGCTGCGATCAACTCAGAATTACCCCAAAGATTTCCTCATTATACCAAGCTGTGAGGTGGACTGCCGCACGAAGAGTATCTTTAACTTAAGAAGAAAGAGTGCGGAAGGGAAGCCAGATGGAGAAGAACTTTCCTGCTCTCTTGTCTTTGTTAAAAGACAATTCCAGCCAGTCCATGTGAAACAAATGTGACCTCACCTACCTCACCAGAGCCGGTTCTAGACCTTGTGGCGCCCAAGGTGAAAGTTTCCTGTGGCGCCCTCCCCCCGGTAAAATAGAGCTGGTGCTCGCCTTAGGCGCATGCCCAAAAATAGGGGCATTGCCACAGTTATCCCCCTGTACTTGTGCCCCTCTGTAGCTGTGCCCCCGGTAGCTGTGCCCCCTGTAGCCGTCCTCCCAGTAGATTTGCCCCCATTAGATTTGCCCCCTGTAGCAGTGCCCGCTAGCTGTGCCCTCAGTAGTTGTGCCCATAGTAGATTTGCCCCCAGTAGTTGTGCCCCTGCAGCTGTGCCCCCTGTAGTTGTGCCCCCAGTAATTCTGCCTCCTGTAGTTTTGCCCCCTGTAGTTCTGCCCCCAGTAGTTGTGAACCCTGTAGCTGTGCACCAGTAGCGCCACTAACAAACACACACAATAAAAAAAACAACAACTACACAATACTTACCAGCCCCGCTCCTGCTTCCAGACCGCTGCTGCACTGCCCTCCGTCTCCGGCCGCCGGCTCCTATCTATGGGAGAGACGTCATGACGTCTCTCCCATAGCAGCGCCGCACTGACACTAGAGGTCAATTATGATCTCTAGTGTCTGTCAGTGGAGCTGGCTGCAGCAGGCTCCCACACAGACCACGGAGCCTGCTGCAGCCGGGGAGAGGAGAGCGGGTATCAGTAGCAGCTCTTGTCATGGCGATGGCGGCGCCCTGGGGACAGCGGCACCCTGGGCAAAAAGACTGCTTGCCCGTGGCAAGAACCACTATTGTTTGGAACCATACCCCAGTAAATTGTCCAGGTCATCCCGCACAGGTGGTAATAGACTTGCGTTACTCCAAAAAGTAAATGGCCCACAACCACCTCTTGCACCACCTGTGGTGGTTGTTAGCCCACAAGAGGTGACCTAACAAGATGATTGGCTTTAGTTTAGTATGCAAGAAAGTGAAACAGCGGTAGCACAGCAGTGTAGTAACAGATACAGGGGGAGATGTATCAAATAGAGATGAGCGCCTGAAATTTTTCGGGTTCTGTGTTTTGGTTTTGGGTTCGGTTCCGCGGCCGTGTTTTGGGTTCGAACGCGTTTTGGCAAAACCTCACCGAATTTTTTTTGTCGGATTCGGGTGTGTTTTGGATTCGGGTGTTTTTTTCAAAAAACACTAAAAAACAGCTTAAATCATAGAATTTGGGGGTCATTTTGATCCCAAAGTATTATTAACCTCAAAAACCATAATTTACACTCATTTTCAGTCTATTCTGAATACCTCACACCTCACAATATTATTTTTAGTCCTAAAATTTGCACCGAGGTCGCTGTGTGAGTAAGATAAGCGACCCTAGTGGCCGACACAAACACCGGGCCCATCTAGGAGTGGCACTGCAGTGTCACGCAGGATGTCCCTTCCAAAAAACCCTCCCCAAACAGCACATGACGCAAAGAAAAAAAGAGGCGCAATGAGGTAGCTGTGTGAGTAAGATTAGCGACCCTAGTGGCCGACACAAACACCGGGCCCATCTAGGAGTGGCACTGCAGTGTCACGCAGGATGGCCCTTCCAAAAAACCCTCCCCAAACAGCACATGACGCAAAGAAAAAAAGAGGCGCAATGAGGTAGCTGTGTGAGTAAGATTAGCGACCCTAGTGGCCGACACAAACACCGGGCCCATCTAGGAGTGGCACTGCAGTGTCACGCAGGATGTCCCTTCCAAAAAACCCTCCCCAAACAGCACATGACGCAAAGAAAAAAAGAGGCGCAATGAGGTAGCTGTGTGAGTAAGATTAGCGACCCTAGTGGCCGACACAAACACCGGGCCCATCTAGGAGTGGCACTGCAGTGTCACGCAGGATGTCCCTTCAAAAAATCCCTCCCCAAACAGCACATGACGCAAAGAAAAAAAGAGGCGCAATGAGGTAGCTGACTGTGTGAGTAAGATTAGCGACCCTAGTGGCCGACACAAACACCGGGCCCATTTAGGAGTGGCACTGCAGTGTCACGCAGGATGTCCCTTCCAAAAAACCCTCCCCAATCAGCACATGATGCAAAGAAAAAGAAAAGAAAAAAGAGGTGCAAGATGGAATTGTCCTTGGGCCCTCCCACCCACCCTTATGTTGTATAAACAAAACAGGACATGCACACTTTAACCAACCCATCATTTCAGTGACAGGGTCTGCCACACGACTGTGACTGATATGACGGGTTGGTTTGGACCCCCCCCAAAAAAGAAGCAATTAATCTCTCCTTGCACAAACTGGCTCTACAGAGGCAAGATGTCCACCTCATCATCACCCTCCGATATATCACCGTGTACATCCCCCTCCTCACAGATTATCAATTCGTCCCCACTGGAATCCACCATCTCAGCTCCCTGTGTACTTTGTGGAGGCAATTGCTGCTGGTCAATGTCTCCGCGGAGGAATTGATTATAATTCATTTTAATGAACATCATCTTCTCCACATTTTCTGGATGTAACCTCGTACGCCGATTGCTGACAAGGTGAGCGGCGGCACTAAACACTCTTTCGGAGTACACACTTGTGGGAGGGCAACTTAGGTAGAATAAAGCCAGTTTGTGCAAGGGCCTCCAAATTGCCTCTTTTTCCTGCCAGTATAAGTACGGACTGTGTGACGTGCCTACTTGGATGCGGTCACTCATATAATCCTCCACCATTCTATCAATGTTGAGAGAATCATATGCAGTGACAGTAGACGACATGTCCGTAATCGTTGTCAGGTCCTTCAGTCCGGACCAGATGTCAGCATCAGCAGTCGCTCCAGACTGCCCTGCATCACCGCCAGCGGGTGGGCTCGGAATTCTGAGCCTTTTCCTCGCACCCCCAGTTGCGGGAGAATGTGAAGGAGGAGATGTTGACAGGTCGCGTTCCGCTTGACTTGACAATTTTGTCACCAGCAGGTCTTTCAACCCCAGCAGACTTGTGTCTGCCGGAAAGAGAGATCCAAGGTAGGCTTTAAATCTAGGATCGAGCACGGTGGCCAAAATGTAGTGCTCTGATTTCAACAGATTGACCACCCGTGAATCCTTGTTAAGCGAATTAAGGGCTCCATCCACAAGTCCCACATGCCTAGCGGAATCGCTCCGTGTTAGCTCCTCCTTCAATGTCTCCAGCTTCTTCTGCAAAAGCCTGATGAGGGGAATGACCTGACTCAGGCTGGCAGTGTCTGAACTGACTTCACGTGTGGCAAGTTCAAAGGGCATCAGAACCTTGCACAACGTTGAAATCATTCTCCACTGCGCCTGAGACAGGTGCATTCCACCTACTATATCGTGCTCAATTGTATAGGCTTGAATGGCCTTTTGCTGCTCCTCCAACCTCTGAAGCATATAGAGGGTTGAATTCCACCTCGTTACCACTTCTTGCTTCAGATGATGGCAGGGCAGGTTCAGTAGTTTTTGGTGGTGCTCCAGTCTTCTGTACGTGGTGCCTGTACGCCGAAAGTGTCCCGCAATTCTTCTGGCCACCGACAGCATCTCTTGCACGCCCCTGTCGTTTTTTAAAAAATTCTGCACCACCAAATTCAAGGTAAGTGCAAAACATGGGACGTGCTGGAATTTGCCCATATTTAATGCACACACAATATTGCTGGCGTTGTCCGATGCCACAAATCCACAGGAGAGTCCAATTGGGGTAAGCCATTCCGCGATAATCTTCCTCAGTTGCCGTAAGAGGTTTTCAGCTGTGTGCGTATTCTGGAAAGCGGTGATACAAAGCGTAGCCTGCCTAGGAAAGAGTTGGCGTTTGCGAGATGCTGCTACTGGTGCCGCCGCTGCTGTTCTTGCGGCGGGAGTCCATACATCTACCCAGTGGGCTGTCACAGTCATATAGTCCTGACCCTGCCCTGCTCCACTTGTCCACATGTCCGTGGTTAAGTGGACATTGGGTACAGCTGCATTTTTTAGGACACTGGTGACTCTTTTTCTGAGGTCTGTGTACATTTTTGGTATCGCCTGCCTAGAGAAATGGAACCTAGATGGTATTTGGTACCGGGGACACAGTACCTCCAACAAGTCTCTAGTTGGCTCTGCAGTAATGATGGATACCGGAACCACGTTTCTCACCACCCAGGATGTCAAGGCCTCAGTTATCCGCTTTGCAGTAGGATGACTGCTGTGATATTTCATCTTCCTCGCAAAGGACTGTTGGACAGTCAATTGCTTGGTGGAAGTAGTAAAAGTGGTCTTACGACTTCCCCTCTGGGATGACCATCGACTCCCAGCAGCAACAACAGCAGCGCCAGCAGCAGTAGGCGTTACACGCAAGGATGCATCGGAGGAATCCCAGGCAGGAGAGGACTCGTCAGAATTGCCAGTGACATGGCCTGCAGGACTATTGGCATTCCTGGGGAAGGAGGAAATTGACACTGAGGGAGTTGGTGGGGTGGTTTGCGTGAGCTTGGTTACAAGAGGAAGGGATTTACTGGTCAGTGGACTGCTTCCGCTGTCGGCCCAAGTTTTTGAACTTGTCACTGACTTATTATGAATGCGCTGCAGGTGACGTATAAGGGAGGATGTTCCGAGGTGGTTAACGTCCTTACCCCTACTTATTACAGCTTGACAAAGGGAACACACGGCTTGACACCTGTTGTCCGCATTTCTGGTGAAATACTTCCACACCGAAGAGCTGATTTTTTTGGTATTTTCACCAGGCATGTCAACGGCCATATTCCTACCACGGACAACAGGTGTCTCCCCGGGTGCCTGACTTAAACAAACCACCTCACCATCAGAATCCTCCTGGTCAATTTCCTCCCCAGCGCCAGCAACACCCATATCCTCCTCATCCTGGTGTACTTCAACACTGACATCTTCAATCTGACTATCAGGAACTGGACTGCGGGTGCTCCTTCCATCACTTGCAGGGGGCGTGCAAATGGTGGAAGGCGCATGCTCTTCACGTCCAGTGTTGGGAAGGTCAGGCATCGCAACCGACACAATTGGACTCTCCTTGTGGATTTGTGATTTCGAAGAACGCACAGTTCTTTGCTGTGCTTTTGCCAGCTTAAGTCTTTTCATTTTTCTAGCGAGAGGCTGAGTGCTTCCATCCTCATGTGAAGCTGAACCACTAGCCATGAACATAGGCCAGGGCCTCAGCCGTTCCTTGCCACTCCGTGTGGTAAATGGCATATTGGCAAGTTTACGCTTCTCCTCCGACAATTTTATTTTAGGTTTTGGAGTCCTTTTTTTACTGATATTTGGTGTTTTGGATTTGACATGCTCTGTACTATGACATTGGGCATCGGCCTTGGCAGACGACGTTGCTGGCATTTCATCGTCTCGGCCATGACTAGTGGCAGCAGCTTCAGCACGAGGTGGAAGTGGATCTTGATCTTTCCCTAATTTTGGAACCTCAACATTTTTGTTCTCCATATTTTAATAGGCACAACTAAAAGGCACCTCAGGTAAACAATGGAGATGGATGGATTGGATACTAGTATACAATTATGGACGGGCTGCCAAGTGCCGACACAGAGGTAGCCACAGCCGTGAACTACCGCACTGTACTGTGTCTGCTGCTAATATATAGACTGGTTGATAAAGAGATAGTATACTCGTAACTAGTATGTATGTATAAAGAAAGAAAAAAAAACCACGGTTAGGTGGTATATACAATTATGGACGGGCTGCCGAGTGCCGACACAGAGGTAGCCACAGCCGTGAACTACCGCACTGTACTGTGTCTGCTGCTAATATATAGACTGGTTGATAAAGAGATAGTATACTCGTAACTAGTATGTATGTATAAAGAAAGAAAAAAAAACCACGGTTAGGTGGTATATACAATTATGGACGGGCTGCCGAGTGCCGACACAGGTAGCCACAGCCGTGAACTACCGCACTGTACTGTGTCTGCTGCTAATATAGACTGGTTGATAAAGAGATAGTATACTCGTAACTAGTATGTATGTATAAAGAAAGAAAAAAAAACCACGGTTAGGTGGTATATACAATTATGGACGGGCTGCCGAGTGCCGACACAGAGGTAGCCACAGCCGTGAACTACCGCACTGTACTGTGTCTGCTGCTAATATAGACTGGTTGATAAAGAGATAGTATACTCGTAACTAGTATGACTATAAAGAAAGAAAAAAAAACCACGGTTAGGTGGTATATACAATTATGGACGGGCTGCCGAGTGCCGACACAGAGGTAGCCACAGCCGTGAACTACCGCACTGTACTGTGTCTGCTGCTAATATAGACTGGTTGATAAAGAGATAGTATACTCGTAACTAGTATGACTATAAAGAAAGAAAAAAAAACCACGGTTAGGTGGTATATACAATTATGGACGGGCTGCCGAGTGCCGACACAGAGGTAGCCACAGCCGTGAACTACCGCACTGTACTGTGTCTGCTGCTAATATAGACTGGTTGATAAAGAGATAGTATACTCGTAACTAGTATGTATGTATAAAGAAAGAAAAAAAAACCACGGTTAGGTGGTATATACAATTATGGACGGGCTGCCGAGTGCCGACACAGAGGTAGCCACAGCCGTGAACTACCGCACTGTACTGTGTCTGCTGCTAATATAGACTGGTTGATAAAGAGATAGTATACTCGTAACTAGTATGACTATAAAGAAAGAAAAAAAAACCACGGTTAGGTGGTATATACAATTATGGACGGGCTGCCGAGTGCCGACACAGAGGTAGCCACAGCCGTGAACTACCGCACTGTACTGTGTCTGCTGCTAATATAGACTGGTTGATAAAGAGATAGTATACTACTAATATTATATATACTGGTGGTCAGGTCACTGGTCACTAGTCACACTGGCAGTGGCACTCCTGCAGCAAAAGTGTGCACTGTTTAATTTTAATATAATATTATGTACTCCTGGCTCCTGCTATAACCTATAACTGGCACTGCAGTGCTCCCCAGTCTCCCCCACAATTATAAGCTGTGTGAGCTGAGCACAGTCAGATATATATATACATTGATGCAGCACACTGGACTGAGCAGTGCACACAGATATGGTATGTGACTGAGTCACTGTGTGTATCGTTTTTTTCAGGCAGAGAACGGATATATTAAATAAAACAACAACTGCACTGTCTGGTGGTCACTGTGGTCGTCAGTCACTAAACTCTGCACTCTCTTCTACAGTATCACAGCCTCAGGTCAATCTCTCTCTCTCTCTCTCAACCCTAATCTAAATGGAGAGGACGCCAGCCACGTCCTCTCCCTATCAATCTCAATGCACGTGTGAAAATGGCGGCGACGCGCGGCTCCTTATATAGAATCCGAGTCTCGCGATAGAATCCGAGCCTCGCGAGAATCCGACAGCATCATGATGACGTTCGGGCGCGCTCGGGTTAACCGAGCAAGGCGGGAAGATCCGAGTCGCTCGGACCCGTGAAAAAAAACATGAAGTTCGGGCGGGTTCGGATTCAGAGAAACCGAACCCGCTCATCTCTAGTATCAAACACTGCAAAATATGTAAATTAACAGGAGCTGATTGGCTGGTGCATTTATCACCTTGCACTTATAACTGGTTTATCACTTCCTTATGCCTTCTCCAGGCTTAATACATTTGCCCCAATGTAGCAGCTTATCATCTCCTGACATTTTACAGGCTGCGTTTAAATAATTACAGTTACAGTAGAAGCTGATTGGCTGGTAGTTTATCTTGCTCCACTTTATCACTCTCCAAAGTTTGATATATCCCCCACATACAGCGGTAATGTGCGGGATATATTGGTGGTAAGCTAACATGCAGCGGTAAGCTAACATGCAGCCACTCAATGTAATAGGTTCTGAATCTACACACATGCAGAGCTGCCACGCACATAGTGTCTCTCTCACACAGAGAAACCTCGGAGACTGCTGATGACATCACAGGGCTGGATGACTACCCCAGGTATGGAGTGCTGCAGGGGACCAGAGCGCTCATTTCTCAATGATAATAATAATAATAATAATAATAATAGCAAAACAGTCTTGAACAATGACAAGCCAATAAGAAATGTAACAAAAAGGGTGGGCTGGTGGCAATCCTCACCCAATCCCCAACCAATCAATCTAATTAACATAACTCCCATCCCCACCCTCCCCAAAATCTACAGTACCTCTTCCCTAGCAGCTACTCCATCCCTTTCTATCAGCAAACAGATTATGCCAGATCTCCTTCCCACCTGGTTGCTTATGTGTTATTGGGCTTATAGGCCCAAATGTATTAAGCGTTTTGAATATGATGCCACAAACTTGGCACACCTATCTTTTGGCAGTTTTGCCCATTCCTCTTTGCAGCACCTCTCAAGCTCCATCAGTTTGAATGGGAAGCGTCAGTGCACAGCCATTTTCAGATCTCTCCAGAGATGTTCAATCGGATTCAAGTCTGCGCTTTGGCTGGGCCACTCAAGGACATTCACAGAGTTGTCCTGAAGCCACTCCTTTGATATCTTGGCTGTGTGCTTAGGGTCGTTGTCCTGCTGAAAGATGAACTGTCACCCCAGTCTGAGGTCAAGAGCGCTCTGGAGCAGGTTTTCATCCAAGATGTCTCTGTACATTGCTGCATTCCATCTTTCCTTCTATCCTGACTAGTCTTCCAGATCCTACCCCTGAAAAAAACATCCCCACAGCATGATGCTGCCACCACCATGCTTCACTGTAGGGATGGTATTGGCCTGGTGATGAATGGTGCCTGGTTCCTCCAAATATGAGGCCTAGCATTCACGCCATAAGAGTTCAATCTTTGTCTCATTAGACCAGAGAATTTTGTTTCTCATGATCTGGGAGTCCTTCAGGTGATTTTGGCAAACTCCAAATGGGCTACCATGTGCTTTTTACTAAGGAGTGGCTTTCGTCTGCCCACTCTACCATACAGGCCTGATTGGTGGATTGCTGCAGAAATGGTTGTCCTCTCTATACAGAGGAATGCTGTAGTTCTGACAGAGTGACCATCAGGATCTAGGTCAGCTCCCTGACTAGGGCCCTTCTCCCCCGATCGCCCAGTTTAGATGTCCGGACAGCTCAAGGAAGAGTCCTGGTGGTTCCAACTTCTTCTTTTTACGGATGATGGAGGCCACTGTGCTCATTGGGACCTTCAAAGCAGCAGATATTTTTCTGTTCCCTTCCCCAGATTTGTGCCTCGAGACAATCCTGTCTCAGAGGTCTACAGACAATTCCTTTGACTTCATGCTTGGTTTGTGCTCAGACATGCACTGTCAAGTGTGGGACCTTATATAGTCAGGTATGTGCCTTTCCAAACGATGTCCAATGGGTGGTCTTCAGTATGCCGACTGTCGGGATCCTGGCGCACAGTATACCGGCGCCGGAATCCCGACAGCCGGCATACCGACAGCCGGCATACTGACACTTTTTCTCCCTCGTGGGGGTCCACGACCCCCCTGGAGGGAGAATAAAATAGCGTGGCGCACGCAGCGAGCCCACAAGGGGCTCATTTGCGCTCACCGCGTTGTCGGTATGCCGGCGGTCGGGCTCCCGGCGCCGGTATGCTGTTCGCCGGGAGCACGTCCGCCGGCATACCATACTACACCCTGTCCAATCAACTGAATTTACCACAGTTGGACTCCAATTAAGCTGTAGGAACATCTCTAGGATGATCAGTGGAAACAGGAGGCACCTGACCTCAATTTTAAGGTTTATGGCAAAGGCTGTGAATAGTTATGTATGTGTGATTTCTTAGTTTTTGTTTTTTAGTAAATTTGCAAAAATTGTAAAAAAAACTCTTTTAATGTTGTCATTATGGGGTATTGTGTGTAGAATTTTGAAGGAAAAATTAATTTATTCAATTTTGGAATAAGGCTGTAACATAACAAAAGTGGAAAAAGTGAAGCGCTGTGATTACTTTTCGGATGCACTGTATATATAGATATATCTATATCTATCTATTTATCTATCTATCTATCTATCTAAGTATGTATATATATATATATATATATATATATATATATATACATACATATGGATGCTATTGCATCCCACTCAGAATTAGCCCCACAGCTGCATAAGAGTACAATGGGGCATATGTATTAAGCCTGGAGAAATGATACAGCAGTGATAAAGAAGTGATAAGTGTAGAGTGATAACGTGCCAACCAATCGTTAAGACAGTTAGGAGCTGATTGGCTGGTGTATTATCACCTTACACTTATCACTTCTTTATCACTGCTTTATCCCTTCTCCAGGTTTAATACATTTGCCCCAATGATAGCTATTTTTAAAAGAATATATTATTTTATGGTATAGCAAATGGCTAATTGCTGCTTTTTTAAAGCATGTAATTCCATCCAGCTACTGCGTGTACCCAGCGAGGGAATGGATGGCACATTTCAACTTAAATTCAAATCAAAGGTTAAAATCTTCAGCATGTTTGGTTTTTTAATGCGGCTTGTTCCCTTGGGGTGGATCCATCACAGCTAAACTTGTTAAAATTCCTAAGCTCCCTGAAGCAAGTACTTCACAAAAATACTAATATAAAGCTACATTCTAGGCAAGTATAAAGTGAGCGGGACATGCTTTTCATGCTTTTCACAACATGTCTGGAAATTGTGAGGGAAGCTAAGGCACTAAGTACATACTTAGATTTTTCAGTCTCTAATGCTGACAACCTGATCAAACGCATATACATAAACTTTGTCATATATCTCTGAAACTAATAGACTCAATTAGACATTCGTCTTGATTCAGCTACTATACCGGGCGGGTCATTCATCAAAGATTCTGAGTTAGAAAGCCTATGAAAAAACTGCTTTAATTTATGAAGCATAAAAATCCTGTTGATCGTAACGTTAATGCTTGTTGTACAACCGGAAAATTGTAAAATAGAGGAGATGCCAATTAACAGCAAACTAAGCTTAAAAAACATGATAAACTGTAAATAAAGGGCATATTGCACTTCCTCTAGTTTTCTTGGCTGTCAGAAGAACAGCGAGAGATTGCAGAATTCATATACTTTAGGTCAACATATATTACCCGCTAATCATTTTAAAAGCCTTTGTAGATACTTCTTATTTGAAAATTGCATCTTCTTTTTTCTTTTTGCATCTGTTCTCCATTTTAATCCATAGTACACTCATAATGACAGTTATTTTTGTTTCAAGATTTTGATGAAAGCAGCATTCCCTGTTAACTTCTCACTGACCTCCTCCGAGGCAAAGGAGCTGCATGCCGACACAGTATTTCTATAAGCACATCATTATCTGTTGTATAGTACCAGAAAAGATTCACTATTTGAAAATGGTGGCTAAGGTGGGTATAGGGGCGCTTTAAGAGAGGAGGAGGCCTGTTCACAGCCTCCTCTGTTTGGGCCGCCTCCTCTCTACCGGCTGCGCTGACAGTCTGAGCAATAGAGGGCTCAGAGTCTACTACGCATGCACAGACCTCCGGAAAAATGGTATGGCAGCCATTTTCCCAGTGATTTCTCTACTGCACATTCGCAGAACTCCCTCAAAATTGCCAAATCGCCATTTTCTCGCGGATCTAACAGCACTCTCAAATCGGCTCGAGACTCCGAAGGGGTGAGTATTCAAATAATGGGTGCAACGTGTGCGGTGTGGGCCCCCCATGGACTCAGGGGCACGTGTGCACTGCACACACTGCACCCATTATAAATATGCCAGGAGAATTAATGAAAAGGTGCAAGCTCCATGCTTGTGGCTTTGTATTTAATATCACAGCCACACTTTGTTCTCTGTTTAACAAAACAGCCCTGGGAAAAAAATGGCTGCACCAAGGAGCCCCTAAGGGGGATCTGGGCAGGATCCCGACTGTCGACACACAGGACATGTAAGCTGCATGGGGTGGGGGGTTAATTTGTTCATGTTACCAGGAGAGAATGCTGGGGGGGGGGGGGGATTTAGGAGAAACAAAATAATAATGGGGAATAAAATGGGGAATAAAGTCTATATAGAAAAATAGAGAAATGTTATGAATTTCTAGAAACATCAGTTATTTTCCTGTTGACAAAAAATAAAAAATGGCCATGGAGAAAAAAAAAAAACATTTCAGAATCTAAATTTGCCTGCAACAATTGTGTGAAAAACTGTTTACATGAAGAAAAAAAATTGTCAAAACTTTTTGTTTTGCTTTTTGACTGCTAATAAAAGATTTCTGAGTTGTTTCAGAAAATGTAGACCCAATAATCAAAATGCAGGAGTATCATTAACCTCTACACATTACAAAAACAATGCATGGAAATTATGAAGACAAAATAACATGGGATACCAAATGGCCTAGACCAGAGGTTCTCAAACGCAGTCCTCAAGGCCCCCAGCGGTCCAGGTTTTAGGCAGATCCATGGCTCAGCACAGGTGGTTAAATCAAATTGATTGAGGTGCTATTTAAATCTAGCACTTGCCCCTGTACGCATAATCTACTGCATTATACAGGGTGATTCAAATGTCGCCGTACTCCCTTTTGTTTCAAAAACTGTGCAGGAAATTAGAAAACTGAATACTCCAGTAAGGTATGGTAGAGGTGGGCTATCTTTTAGGGTATGTACCGAAAATGGGTGAAATCTTGAAATTGGCCATCTTCAATCTAAGTCAGTTTTTTTAAATGGAAAGAGGGTCGTGTAACATGTCAAACAATATCAGAATTTGCTGAAAATTTTATTGCTGTAAACAGATTTGAAATAGCAGTTATGGTTCAAAAGTTACAACACTTTTTTGTTGAAATTACAGGCTGAACTGTTCTACATAAAGGACAGTCATTTAATGTGTGGGCGTTGTGCTGCGTTGTGGGCTCTTCACAAAGGATGCCAAAACCGTTGTTGAGGTTGTCTCATCTGTAGCACTTTTTGGATGACTGCTCCGTGACTTGTCTCCCAAAGCCCCAGTTTCTCGGAACTTGGAAATTAGGCACCTGACAGTGTTATGTGAAATTGGAGGTCTCTCTGGGTGCCGGTTGTTAAAATCTGCAGCTATGACATGGAAACTTTGTTCTCCAGAAATCAAAATGACCTGAAGCCAGAGGCATCACTCATCTCTTTTACACCCGGTGCGGACACGGCAGCAAAAAGGGCGTGGCTTCGCGGGAGGGGCTAAGAAAGTGGCCCTCTGGAGGGGGAGTGGCTTCGCTGAGGGGCGTGGCTTCGCACCCCAAGTCACATTTTCATCACTCTGGGGTCCGGGAAGTGTGGGCTGCCCCTGGAGACTAGCGTGTCTCTGTTGCCTTCTCCTACACAGTGACAGAAGCAGGGTTGCTGCACATAATGTTACAGTGCAGCACCCGACTTCTGTCACTAAACAGGAGCTGGCACTTTGGTGTCACCCCTCGGCGGGTGACATCTGGGTGTGGGCCGTACCCCCCGCACCCACCTTGTGACGCCAGTGCCTGGAGCCAACTTCAGTTACCTGCATCAAAAAAAGTGTTGTAACTTTTGAACCATAACTGCTATTTTAAGCATATGCTGACCGCCGGGATCCTCACCGCCAGTCACCCAGCCCCAACCCAATAATAACACATTTCTGGTATATAGTATTCAGTTTATTTATCAGGATGGAAATTATAGTCCGCTAAAAAGGTAAGTAACTCACTTTGGGGTCTATTTATAGAGCAGTGAAAATCCCTTTATCAGTGATAATAACAGGGCTTTTCTCCGCAATTCACAGTAAGCGATACCGTGGAGACATCTCAGATTTTTCCAGGAGTGCCGCAGCTCTGTGTCAGGATCGTTTCCCTATATGCTAGTTGTGATGTTAGTGTATTAGAATGCTTAATATTTGTAGACACTCCCTTACTAATATGTGTAAGCCTGAATCTTCAGTGATGGTCCCTGGGACCAGGGGGATTCTGGGAAGTGGGTGGTCCAGTGGGCGGTGTGCCTGGAGTTGGTGATGGAATAAAACAGCACAGCAGTGAACTCACATGTCTCTGTGTCCTTATGACTGGATTTACAAACATATGAACAAAACATGGTGTCAGAAGAAGTTTAACTTGGACTGCTAGTGCTCTCAGAGTATGAAAGATATACGTTTTTCACATGTGATCAGAAGTCTGGAGATGGATTTGATCAGTATGTTACAGAGCTGCAATCACTCAGTAAAACCTGTGAGTTTGGTGATTTAAAGGATTCACTGATTAGAGATCGTATTGTCTGTGGAATACCTGATAATGGACTCAGAGAGAGATTGCTGAGAGAGCAAGACCTAACACTAGAAAAGGCAGTGACTATGTGTAGATCGGCAGAAATAACTAGATTTCAAGCCAAAACGTTACACCAGGACGCTCATGCTGCTGTATATGTAGTGCAGAAAACAGAGCCAAGCAAACCTCCATTCTCAAGAATGAAGCAGTCTAAGCCACAGTCTAATAAGGAAATGTGTAGTAGATGTGGAAATGCTCACAATCCTAAAATGTGTCCTGCTTATAGTAAAACCTGCATGAAATGTGGTAGACTTAATCACTTTGCCAAATGCTGTAAAATAAAAAGAAAAATGGACAACTCAGAATATGTCTAGACCCGAGAGATTTAAACAAAGCTATTAAACGAGAACATTTCAAACTACCAACCAGAGATGAAATCATGTCGCAATTTGCGGGAGCAAAATGGTTCAGTAAATTGGACGCATCTTCAGGATTCTGGCAAATGAAGCTAGATGAGGCCAGCTCAAAGCTTTGTACATTTAATACACCAGAAGGTCGATACAGATTTCTTCGACTACCATATGGAATATTGTCTGCTCCAGAAGTATATCACAAAAAGATACACATGATTTTTGAACATATTCCAGGTGTTGAAACAATGATGGATGACATTATTATCTGGGGATCTACAAAGGAAGAACATGATTCAAGATTGAGACAAGTAATGGAACTTGTCAAGAAAGTGAATCTAAAGCTAAACAAGGACAAATGTGAATTTGGCGTGAATACACTTACCTTTATGGGCGACGTGGTCTCGGATCAAGGTGTAAAACCAGACCCAAAGAAAATATCAGCCATAGTGAACATGGAACGTCCTAACAACAAAGATGACGTCAGAAGATTCCTAGGAATGATTACTTACTTAGGAAAGTTTATTTCTCAACTCTCTGAATGAACAGCCTCTCTTAGATGGTTGTTGGACAAAGATAACGAGTGGATGTGGTCACATGAACAAGAAGAAAGTTTGCAAAACTTGAAACAGATCATTACAGAGCAACCAGTGCTAAAATTCTTTGATCCTGCGAAAAGAATAAGAATTTCAGCAGAAGCTTCGCAATTTGGCCTAGGCTCAGTGCTGTTACAAGAACATGAGGATACATGGCAACCAGTAATCTATGCATCAAGAGCACTGACAAGTGCTGAAACAAGGTATGCTCAAATAGAATAAGAACTTCTAGAGATCACATATGCATGTGAGCGATTTCATCAGTTTGTGTATGGTCAAATATTTACAGTGGAAACTGACCACAAGCCATTGGTAGCTATCATGACTAAATCATTACATGACTGTCCCATGAGAATTCAATGAATGCTAATCAGACTACAGAAATATGATGTACACTTGCTGTACTGTCCCGGCAAATACATGTACATTGCTGATACACTTTCTCGTGCTGTGGACAAAGGTGAAGGTTCCAAAAGTCTGATGGATGAAGAGATAGAAACCTATGTTAATTTGATCGTAGATTCTCTACCAGTGTCTCTTGCAAGGTAAGAAAAGATTAGGAAAGAAACTGAGACAGATGACACAATGACAGTGTTGAAAGATATCATTCTGAAAGGTTGGTCAGCAGAAAAACATGCGTGCCCGCTGTCTATACATGATTATTGGATGTACCGCAGTGACCTTACAGTTGTCGATGGTATTATTTACAAAGGCAATAGGTTTGTCATACCTGCACGACTAAGAAAAACTATGCTGTGCAAGATAAATGAAGGCCACTTAGGAGAAGAAAAAGTGCCAGAGAGACCGTACCAGAAAGTTGGCGCAGATTTGTTTGCTTGTAATGGGAAAACGTACATTGTCATGACTGATTATTATTCTAACTACCCTGAGGTGAAGACACTACATACAACTACTAGTAAAGCCGTAATCAATTGCATGAAGTCAATCTTTGCAAGGCATAGTGTTCCTATGGAAGTGTTCACTGACAATGGTTCTCAGTTTTCCAGTGCTGAATTTAGGCAATTTGCTGATGAGTGGGAATTTGTCCATACTACGTCAAGTCCCCACTATCCACGCTCAAATGGGTTGGTGGAAAGTTCAGTAAAAACTGTAAAGAGTCTCATGAAAAAAGCTCAAGAAGGTAAAGAAGATTTCTACAAAAGTCTTTTAATCTACCGCAGTACACCTTTACAGAATGGACTGTCTCCTGCACAAATGCTGATGGGAAGGAGGATTAGAGCAAATCTCCCGATACATGATGAACTGCTTAATACACATAACTCAGCGTTGGTCAGACTGAGTAAGGAACGTCAACAGGCGAAACAGAAACTGTTCCATGACAGGTGAGCAAAAAGCTTATCTGATCTAAAATCGGGTGACCAAGTCCATCTCAGAGATCACGAGAAAGGTATTTGGGTGCAGAAAGGTATTGTGCAAGCACAAGTAGCACCAAGATCTTATACTATACGTACAGAGCGTGGAACGGAAGTAAGAAGAAATCGGGTGGATTTAAGATCTCAACCTAACCATAATGAAGACAACATGACTGAAGAATACCCTTCATCTGACATGTATGATGATCCTCATAATGGTGAATAAACCACGATTCTAGAAAGGTCCAACATGGTCGATGAAACACAGACTGTGTATGAAAGACCCAAAAGGGAAATACGCAGACCTGAGAGACTCATTGAAACGTGTTAGATGATGTTCTTAATATGACGTTGTTAATTGTTGCATTGAAGCATACAGGGCTTATCTTTAAGGAAAAGAGGATGTGATGTTAGTGTATTAGAATGCTTAATATTTGTAGACACTCCCTTAATAATATGTGTAAGCCTGAATCTTCAGTGATGGTCCCTGGGACCAGGGGGATGCTGGGAAGTGGGTGGTCCAGTGTGCAGTGTGCCTGGAGTTGGTGATGGAATAAACAGCACAGCAGTGAACTCATATGTCTCTGTGTCCTTATGACTGAATTTACAAACATATGAACAAAACACTAGTATGGGAAGAGCGATTCATAGAAGCAGGGAAAGCTCAGCTTCCATTTGCTTCTGTAAAACAAATTTGCCAACTCAGGAAGGCATAGAGAGCCTGCTGTGGGGAGAAAAGAAGTGGAGGCTACTGTCTCATTGTCTCCTACCGTACTCTCTGGCCCTTTCTCTACTGCCCACCAATCAGAGGAGCCCCAGACTGCTCCCTGTTTGATATGCACTGGGAGAGAGGTGCACTACAAAACATATATTTTAATGAAGTGACCCGGAATATGCCAGGTCTCCCTAGACTGTAGCGCTGACTCCATAATGACCCCACTCTGTTCCGCACCTCCACCGCCGCTCAATCCTCACTGGCGCCACACTGTCTCCCCACACCATCTGTCCTCACCACTGCCTCTGTCACCCCCAGCTGTTGCTGCTCATTTCTCACTGCCTCCGCTATGTCACCCCCTCCATCTCTCCTCACTGCTGCTGTTCTGTTACCCCACTATAGATCAGATCATGTCATGGAAACAGATTTAGGTTTGTGCACTGCCTGTGGTGGACATGCTTGGCCAGCCGTATCGGTCCACATCTTGAACATAAATCCTGCAGTTAACAAAGGCGGTGCACCAAACCTAACCTATTTCCATGACATGACTTTATCACCGTACACTTTGAGAAGTTGGTGATGAATTTCAGCTGTTGATGTGCCCTTTAGATACACAAATCTTTTTGCATTTTGTACATACTGTACAACTCGCCCAATGTAATACGGTACGAGTTATAAACTTGCACATAAAACATTAGACCTGTTTCAGATAGGCGAGTCGTATGTGACACTTTGACATTTAAAAAAAAAATACACTGTAAAGACCAATTACAATAAATAAACATATGTAAATATACATTTAAGTGTAAAAACCCATTTACAATAATTTAACCCATAAAATTAGTGAACCTACATGTAAATGTTAAAATCCCATTACCCAAAATCCCATTACCAGTGGCGAATTTCCCATTAGGCATGTGCCTATGGGCGGCACCTGTTTGGGGGCGGCACTTGGATGCTGGTGTTGGTACTGTCAGCCCAAAAAGTAATATAAAATATGCCATCTTTAATGGAGTGTAAATGGGTAGGACATACACATACTGTACTATCCCTGTAAACTGCACCCATCTTCAAGGGGAACGAGAATACTAACTGAACTGTTTGGAAGCTTCATCAAGAACTATTTAAACTAGCAGAGGGGGCAGTGAACCAAATAGGAATAAGCAATCTGCTCCCCCAATCCTGAGATATTGTTTCTGCAGGCAAAGGGAATAGGAAGCATATCCACAGCAACAGAAGATAATTCAGATCAAAACCAAATAAACTTAGGCGAAGAGATGAACATAGTTAGGAACAGAAAAAGAACAAACAAAACTCTAAAAGCTATGTGGGCAAATGCTAGGAGCTTAGGAAATAAAATCCCAGAACTAAATGCAATAATGACAAGGGATGATCTGGATATTATGGAAATTACGAAGTCATGGTGCAATGAAAATCATGACTGACAGAATGGGAAGAATCGGAGAAGGGTAGCAATACTGTATATGTAAAACAAAAAAACAAAAACAAAAGCAGGAATACTACCTTAATACAAAGTATTGAAGAAAAAAATGAGGCCCTTTGGGTGACCATAAAAACAGGGGAGAAGTCGATTCTTTGTATTGTTGTGATATAAAGGCCACCAGGTCAGGAAGTGGAACTGGACAAGAACCTATTGCAGGACATCTCTAAAATGGCATTAAAAGGAGAGGTAATAATCATGGGAGACTTTAATCTTCCTGATGTAAACTGGGAGGTGTCTGTTGCAAGTTCCACTAGAAGTAGAGACATTTTGAATTCCTTGCAGGGAGCATCCCTCCATCAATTGGTGTGGGAGACCACTCAGAAAGATGCAATATTAGACTTAATACTTACAAATGGAGACAGAGGGCCGGATGTAATGGATTGCGTGAAGGCCGGAGCTCTGAGACTTCGGCCAAACTCATACGTTTTTTTAAAGCAGCAAATGTTGACAAGGCAAAACCTGGTTGATTTTGCCTTGTAAATGTTTGCTGCTTTTGACACTGTCCAACTTCACAGGCTGCTAAATAAACTTGAAAGTTTGGGATTGGATACTAAGATGGTTGAATAGATAAGATCTTGGTTGCAGGATTGAAAACAGAGAGTTGTAGGAAATGGAGTGCATTCACAGAAGGGAACTGTTACCAGTGTTGTACCCCAGGGATCTGCACTTGGACCAGTACTTTTTAATATTTTAATTGGTGACATTGCAAATGGCATTAAAGGGAAAGTATGCCTCTTTGCAGATAACACAAAGGTATGCAACAGGGTAGACACACCAGGAGGGGTAAAACAAATTACTGCTGATCTAGGTAGACTAACGGAAGGTCAAGAGCATGGAAAATACAGTCTAATGCCAAAAAATACAAAATCATGCAGCTGGGTCTCTAAAATCCAAAGGCTAAATATAGTATTAATGGCACTATACTGGAAACTACCGAGGAGGAAAGGGATCTAGGAGTCACTATTTCAGGTAACTTAAAGACAGGTAAGCAATGTAACAAAGCAATGAGGAAGGCTAGATAGATGCTTGATTGCATAGGGAGAGGAATCAGCAGCAGAAAGAAATAAGTAATAATCCCACTGTAAAGATCATTGGTACGGCCTTATCTAGAATACTGTGTTCAATTCTGTAGACCATATCTCATGAAGGATATTAATACATTATAGACTGTACAAAGAAGGGCAACTAATATGGTACATGGCCTACATCACAAAAGATACCCAGAAAGACTAATAAATCTCAATATGTATAGTTTGGAGCAGATATGGGAAAGAAGGGAAAAAAATTACTATCTATATCACAAACTATTACCTTTAGTAACCTTGTGGGGAGCGAAGAGAAGGGAGTGACCGAGCCCGAAGTGTGGTGAGTGGAGCGAGCCCGTGAGGGGACGCATTTCAACAAATTTAGGTAAAATTTGTAAAAAAAACACGAAATACCCTCCAAAAAAACCCAGCATTTTTGTGTGGATCTTTTAACCCTATCAACCTTTTGACCATGTTGATCTTTTGACTGTTGACCTTTTCACCATGCCGACCTGACTGTTGACCTCTTGACCCTATGGTGTAGACCTAATGACTGCCTATCTTATTAATTCTATCTTCTGTATCACACCCAGGTTTGTGGCATAATTACATTGCGTAATGGTGTGAGGCCTTAATGTCAAAATGCTAATGTAATTAATGTTATGTGACATTACACTTAGGTTACAGAGGCCTTCTGACCCATGGAAATGTGTGTAATGCATACTTGCCTACTCTCCCGGAATGGGCGGGAGGCTCCCGAAAATCGGGTGACCCTCCCGCCCCCCCAGAAGAGCAGGCAAGTCTCCCGAATTTTTAGGGGCCCCCCTGCCCGGCCGCCCACTTAGTGAGTAAAGTGGGCGGTCCGGGCAGTCGATGACGCGATTCTTGCTGAATCGCGTCATCGTAGCAATGCCCCCTGCTGTATAATGCCGGTAATCGCGGCATTACATAGCAGGGGGCGTGGCTTAAAGAAGTGCCGTGATAACCCCTCCCCTGTTCCGCCTCCGCCCGCCCCTGTTTTGCCTCCGCCCCACCCTCTATCCTTGTCATAACCCTGCCCCCCTGCTGAGCCGACCTGGCTGCTCTCTCCCGGAGAGAGCAGCCAGGATGTCTGCATGTATGGTGTAATGTTGTGTGTGATATTGAAAAAATGTTTGTACTCTACTTACCAGACTCCTGCACAGCCATTTGTGTGTACCATCATTTTGGTGGTGCTGTTCTCCTCGGTGCAGCAGCTGAGAAAAAAACAAATGAAAAATAAAAATCAGTGATGTGCAAAAAGTACATGTATTAAAAAACATCCATAATGTGCTAATGGCCTTGTCTACACAAATTATTTTTGTAGGATGTAGTGCAAATATTGCACACATCAACAAATGTCCCTCTGCTAGTGTCTCACAGAGTCATACTATTGAAAAAATAATATTTACAAGAAATATAAACATGAACTTACTCTTCAGGGATACTGCAACATATGTGTACCTTTTATTTACAATTAAAAATTATTGGTATTTTTAAATTAGAGATGCTGTTTTTGGTTCTAATTTGTCGGGAGGGCGATTTTGGTTTTTCATAAACCACATCACTGGCTTTAGTTTTGGATATAGATTTTGAAGATGAAAAAATTGCTAAAAACAACTAACATCGGTTTATTTTTGCAATCCAAATTGAATCCAACGTCCAATATTTGGACTTAAAATCTGAATTCCAAACCACAGGAAGATTTAACCCGGGATTATGGTTAAATTCGGCTCTTCTCCGGAGATCCGAGGCAAATTTTGGTTCAATTCAGATTAGAGATGAACGGGTTCGCTTCGTCGAGATCCGAACCCCCCGGAACTTCACGTGTTTTACACGGGCCCGAGGCAGCCTCGGATCTTCCCGCCTTACTCAGTTAACCCGAACGAGGCCGAACGTCATCATCCCACTGTCGGATTCTCGTGAGATTCGTATTTCATATAAAGAGCCGTGCATCGCCGCCATTTTCACTCGTGCATTGGAGATTGAGCAGAGAGGACGTGACTACGTTCTCTGCCTGAAAAGCTCAATATCTGTGCTCAGTGTGCTGCAAATATCTGTGCTCAGTGTACTGCATTGTGGTGACCACCAGTATATTATAGTAGTACAGTACAGTAGGCCATTGCTGTATATTGCAGCTCCGTGTCAGACTCAGTTCTAGACAGTATCCTGATCAGTGCTCAATATCTGCTGCATTGTTGTGTGACCAGTATATACTATATACTGTAGTAGTACAGTGCAGCATTTTGGTGACCACCAGTATATAGTTGTACAGTACAGTAGGCCATTGCTGTATCTTGCAGCTCTGTGTCACTTCAAGTATCCATATCTGTGCTGCATTGTTGTGAGCAGTATATAGTAGTACAGTGCAGCATTTTGGTGACCACCAGTATATACTAGTACAGTACAGTAGGCCATTGCTGTATCTTGCAGCTCTGTGTCACTTCAAGTATCCATATCTGTGCTGCATTGTTGTGAGCAGTATATAGTAGTACAGTGCAGCATTTTGGTGACCACCAATATATAGTAGTACAGTACAGTAGGCCATTGCTATTGACATATTACTGGCATATAATGCCACACATTAAAAAATGGAGAACAAAAATGTGGAGGGTAAAATAGGGAAAGATCAAGATCCACTTCCAATTAGTGCTGAAGCTGCTGCCACTAGTCATGGCAGAGACGATTCAATGCCTTCAACGTTGTCTGCCAAGGCCAATGCCCAATGTCATTGTAGAGAGCATGTAAAATCCAAAAAACAAAGGTTTAGTAAAATAACCCAAAAATCTAAATTAAAAGCATCTGAGGAGAACTGTAAACTTGCCAATATGCCATTTACGACACGGAGTGGCAAGGAACGGCTGAGGCCCTGGCCTATGTTCATGGCTAGTGGTTCAGCTTCACATGAGGATGGAAGCACTCATCCTCCCGCTAGAAAAATGAAAAGAGTTAAGCTGGCAAAAGTCCAGCAAAGAACTGTGCGTTTTTCTAAATCACAAATCCCCAAGGAGAGTCCAATTGTGTCGGTTGCGATGCCTGACTTTCCCAACACTGGACGGGAAGAGGTGGCTCCTTCCACCATTTGCACGCCCCCTGCAAGTGCTGGAAGGAGCACCCACAGTCCAGTTCCTGATAGTCATATTGAAGATGTCACTGTTGAAGTACACCAGGATGAGGATATGGGTGTTGCTGGCGCAGAGGAGGAAATTGACAAGGAGGATTCTGATGGTGAGGTGGTTTGTTTAAGTCAGGCACCCGGGGAGACACCTGTTGTCCGTGGGATGAATATGGCCATTGACATGCCTGGTCAAAATACAAAAAAAAAATCACCTCTTCGATGTGGAATTATTTTAACAGAAATGCGCACAACAGGTGTCAAGCTGTGTGTTGCCTTTGTCAAGCTGTAATAAGTAGGGGTAAGGACATTAACCACCTAGGAACATCCTCCCTTATACGTCACCTGGAGCGCATTCATCAGAAGTCATTGACAAGTTCAAAAACTTTGGGTGACAACGAAAGCAGTCCACTGATAACTAAATCCCTTCTTCCTCTTGTAGCCAAGCTCCCTGTGCAAACCACACCACCAACTCCCTCAGTGTCAATTTCCTCCTTACACAGGAACGCCAATAGTCCTGCAGGCCATGTCACTGGCAAGTCTGACGAGTGCTCTACTGACTGGGATTCCTCCAATGGATCCTTGAGTGTAACGCCTACTGCTGCTGGCGCTGCTGTTGTTGCTGCTGGGAGTCGATCGTCATCCCAGAGGGGAAGTCGGAAGACCACTTGTACTACTTCCAGCAAGCAATTGACTGTCCAACAGTCCTTTGCGAGGAAGATGAAATATCACAGCAGACATCCTGTTGCAATGCGGATAACTCAGGCCTTGGCAGCTGTGTTGGTGTTAGATGTGCGTTAGTTCACAGGGACTTAGAGAATTTCTTGAGGTAGTGTGTCCCCGGTACCAAATGCCATCTAGGTTCCACTTCTAAAGGCAGGCGATACAGAGAATGTACAGAGACGCCAGAAAAAGAGTCACCAGTGTCCTAAAAAATGCAGTTGTACCCAATGTCCACTTAACCACGAACATGTGGACAAGTGGAGCAGGGCAGACTCAGGACCATATGAATGTGACAGCCCACTGGGTAGATGTATTGCCTCCCGCAGCAACAACAGCAGCGGTGGCACCAATAGCAGCATCTCGCAAACGCCAACTTGTTCCTAGGCAGGCTACGCTTTGTATCACCGCTTTCCATAAGAGGCACACAACTGACAACCTCTTACGGAAACTGAGGAAAATCATTGCAGATTGGCTTACCCCAATTGAACTCTCCTGGGGATTTGTGACATCGTACAACGCCACCAATATTGTGCGTGCATTACATGTGGGCAAATTCCAGCATGTCCCATGTTTTGCACATACCTTGAATTTGGTGGTGCAGACTTTTTTTTAAAAACGACAGTGGCGTGCAAGAGATGCTGTCGGTGGCCCGAAGAATTGCGGGCCACTTTCGGCATTCAGCCACCGCATGCCGAAGACTGGAGCACCAGCAAACACTCCTGAACCTGCCCCGCCATCAGCTGAAGCAGGAGGTGGTAACAAGGTGGAATTCAACCCTCTATATGCTTCAGAGGATGGAGGAGCAGCAAAAGGCCATTCAAGCCTATACATCTGCCTACGATATAGGCAAAGGAGGGGGAATGCACCTGACTCAAGCGCAGTGGAGAATGATTTCAACGTTGTGCAAGGTTCTGCAACCCTTTGAACTTGCCACACGTGATGTCAGTTCAGACACTGCCAGCCTGAGTCAGGTCATTCCCCTCATCAGGCTTTTGAAGAAGCAGCTGGAGAGATTGAAGAGGAGCTTAAACAGCGATTCCGCTAGGCATGTGGCTTTTGTGGATGGAGCCCTTCATTCGCTTAACCAGGATTCACGGGTGGTCAATCTGTTGAAATCAGGGCACTACATTTTGGCCACCGTGCTCGATCCTAGGTTTAAAGCCTACATTGTATCTCTCTATCCAGCAGACACAAGTCTGCAGATGTTCAAAGACCTGCTCGTGAGACACTTGTCAAGTCAAGCGGAACGTGACCCGCCAACAGCTCCTTCTTCATATTCTACCGCCACTGGAGCTGCCAGGAAAAGGATCAGATTTCCAAAACCGGCCGCTGGCAGTGATGCAGGGCAGTCAGGAGCGAAAACTGACATCTGGTCAGGACTGAAGGACCTGCCAACGATTACTGACATGTCGTCTACTGTCACTGCATATGATTCTGTCACCATTGAAATAATGGTGGAGGATTATATGAGTGACAGCATCCAAGTAGGCACATCAGACAGTCCGTACGTATACTGGCAGGAAAAAGAGGCAATTTGGAGGCCCTTGCACAAACTGGCTTTATTTTACCTAAGTTGCTCCCCCCCCTTCCCCCCACAGTGTGTTCTCTTAAAGAGTGTTTAGTGCAGCCGGTCACCTTGTCAGCAATCGGCGTACGAAGTTACTTCCACAAAATGTGGAGAAGATGATGTTCAACAAAATGAATTATTATCAATTCCTCCGTGGAGACATTTACCAGCAATTGCCTTCAGAAAGTACACAGGGACCTGTGATGGTGGATTTCAGTGGTGATGAATTAATTCTCTGTGAGGAGGGGGATGTACACAGTGAAAGGGGTGAGGAATCGGAGGATGATGATGAGGTGGACATCTTGCCTCTGTAGAGCCAGTTTGAGCAAGGAGAGATTGATTGATTCTTTTTTTGGTGGGGGCCCAAACCAACCAGTCATTTCAGCAACAGTCGAGTGGCAGACCCTGTGTCTGAAATTATGGGTTTGTTAAAGTGTGCATGTCCTGTTTATACAACATAAGGGTGGGTGGGAGGGCCCAAGGACAATTCCATCTTGCACCTCTTTTTTCTTAGCTTTGCATCATGTGCTGTTTGGGGCCAATTTTTTTAAGTGCCATCCTGTCTGACACTGCAGTGCCACTCCTAGATGGGCCAGGTGTTTGTTTCGGCCACTTGTGTCGCTTAGCTTAGTCACACAGCGACCTTGGTGCGCCTCTTTTTTTCTTTGCATCATGTGCTGTTCGGGGACAATTTTTTTTAAGTGCCATCCTGCCTGACACTGCAGTGCCACTCCTAGATGGGCCAGGTGTTTGTGCCGCCCACTTGGGTCGCTTAGCTTAGTCATCCAGCGACCTTGGTGCAAATTTTATGACTAAAAATAATATTGTGAGGTGTGAGGTGTTCAGAGTAGACTGGAAATGAGTGGAAATTATGGTTATTAAGGTTAATAATACTATGGGATCAAAATGACCCCCAAATTCTATGATTTAAGCTGTTTTTGACGGTTTCTTGAAAAAAAAACACTGTAATCCAAAACACACCCGAATCTGACAAAAAAATTTAAGGGAGGTTTTGCCAAAATGCATCCGAATCCAAAACATGGCCGCAGAACCGAATCCAAAACCAAAACACAAAACCCGAAAAATTTCCGGTGCACATCTCTGATCCAGATTTACATAATTTGTGTGGGTTTGGATTTCTGGAGAGCTGAACTGCACATCTCTATTTTAAATGCATTAATTTTTTAACTATGAAAGTATATTTTTGGTGCAATTGGTGATTACGGTAATTATTAAAATCTGTTTACAGGCAATGCAGTTAAAATGTAAACATAAATGAAATAATAATATATGTCTAACATTTTTTTTGTCCATAAAACTGTAAAAAACAAACAGTTGACATTAATGTCATTTGCTACAGTTAAAAGCGGGGACATTTGTTTGCTCAGCAGGACACCTTGGAGATGCTTAATGGTAGATACTCTGATTATGGTGGCCTGGAAGGACTTCAGGGGCGAAGACCTGCTTCAGCTCTTCTTCATAGGTGTTATAATGGACAAGAACTGCTCATCCACCTCCTGTCCTGACTTTGTGGTGGTGCTCCTCAGCAAGCTTCGCTTTAGTGACCCTCTTGATGTCATTATATGTGGAATGCCACATCTCCTTCTCCCATACTGCAGAAGTCCAATGTGCAGAGGAGCTGTGTAAAAACTTCCACCATGGCATGAACCAGGGTGCAGTTCTCCTGTAGCTGAAGTGGACATTACCCCTATTCTGTGGTTTCCCTGGGTAAGGTACAGCGTCATAATTCTCCTCACTGTCCTCGTCCTGATACTCCACTTCCTGCGCCTCACTCTCTTGCTCCTCCAACTTGGCAGTACTGCCCTCCTTCACACTCTCAGACTGCGGCACAACAACCTCCTCCTACGCCATCGTCTGTTGTCTCCCAACTCTCCTGTGAGCAATGCTGCTGCAGATAATCAGAAACATAACTCACTCTCTCACTAAAGGGGGGTACACACGGAGAGATCCATGTTTAAAATCGAAGCAATCTGACTAGATTGCTAAAATTTTAAGCACGGATCCGTCGTGTGTATGCACCCAGCGATAGCAATGCGCAGCCCCGCGCATTGCTATCGCTGGTGCTAGATTGAGCCTGCCTGCAGGCTCAGTCTAGCTGGCACTCACTTCTGCGCTGTGTGAAGTGAGTGCCCCCGCCCCCCCCCCCTCGCTCAGCACACATTGCGCTGTGCTGAACGGGGGGAGAGATGTGTGCTGAGCGGTATGTGCTAAGATCGCTCAGCACACATCTCTCCCATCAGTGCTGGCCTTAACACCCTACTCTCCATCCCAAAATGCTTCACTACCCATCAAAGGACAAAATGGTGGATCAGGGGCTTATATAGGGTGTGAGGTATAAATCAGATGGCTTTTGGGGGCCAATGTCTGATTTTTTATTCAAATGTGCAACTTGCATAATGAAACTCGCATTCTGGTTGGTCAGAAACTTGCAAAGTACCTAGTGTGAAATCTCGCGAGAAGTTGCATGAGAGTTATGTTTGTGCCTGTATACTCCCACAACTCGCACAATGTGATAGGGTGTGACAAAGTCACACATTCCAAATGTACTCGCACAATAATTCACACCCTATTACATCTTGCATCATAGCTTGAAGTATAGACAGTGATATCAGCAGGGTTTTGGACATAGCCTCAGTCTTTATCAAGCGTGATAAAGGGCAAAGCTATGCCCAAAACATTGCTGGAGCTTTTCTACAAACTGAGTGGTGTGAATCTTTAAACGCTAAATAAATAAATAATGTAATAGAAAATGTCCTATCACCAAGTGAATTGCCATGTACACGTATGTGATATACTGTATATGTTATTATGTGGATGTGGGAAAAAATATATTGGTAAAACAAAAAGGGTTTTAAAATTGCGTATTTTAGAACATTATAGAAACATCAAGAATAATTTAGAAAACCGCAGTGTCCCTAGACATTTTAAATTGTGTCAAAAAGGAAATCCACACTTTATGAGATTAATAGGACTCGAAGATATAACGCTAGATGAACGTGGGGGAGATAGATTGAAAATATTGGCAAAACGTGAGACGTTTTAGATAGTGAAATATAGTATATCCGTTTGGTTTAAACGAAGGATTTGAGATAGCTGCAAACATTTTTTAGTAAAGGAAATATTATGACAACCTCCTATTTTTATTAGTTTCCTATACCCATATATGTTATTATTGTTTATTAATTATTTGTATCTTTTTTATATAAATGTCTCTATATGAATGAATTTGCGGAGAAAACGCTGGTATAGATGCATTATAAAGACCGCCGATAGTTGATTGGTGGAAGGATTTGTTTAAGAAGAGTCTGAGCTATGCTAGGCCAGCCCTCTGACGAAGTCCGGTGTGATAAAACGCATTGGGGTGTGGCCTAGCGTGAAGGAGAGAATAGTGGTACCTGAGCTGCCGGGGGACGGTTGTGATTGTAATCGGTCCCAAACCTATCTGCTAAGCGGGTTTACTTATGGTGGTTGAACCGCCACCTGTGGTACATTATTTTATCCTTACTTTGTGGAAAATTGTTGGAATAAAAACTTTTTAAACTTATTCATGCACTATCTGGCGCCCTTGTTCATTGACTTCCAGATTATTTCTCTGACGTCCTAGTGGATGCTGGGAACTCCGTAAGGACCATGGGGAATAGCGGCTCCGCAGGAGACTGGGCACAACTAAAGAAAGCTTTAGGACTACCTGGTGTGCACTGGCTCCTCCCTCTATGACCCTCCTCCAGACCTCAGTTAGAATTTTGTGCCCGGCTGAGCTGGATGCACACTAGGGGCTCTCCTGAGCTCTTAGAAAAAGAAAGTTTATTTTAGGTTTTTTATTTTCAGTGAGACCTGCTGGCAACAGGCTCACTGCTACGAGGGACTAAGGGGAGAGAAGCGAACCTACCTGCTTGCAGCTAGCTTGGGCTTCTTAGGCTACTGGACACCATTAGCTCCAGAGGGATCGAACACAGGCCCAGCCTCGGTCGTCCGGTCCCGGAGCCGCGCCGCCGTCCCCCTTACAGAGCCAGAAGCAAGAAGAGGGTCCTGGAAATCGGCGACAGAAGACTTCGGTCTTCATCAAGGTAGCGCACAGCACTGCAGCTGTGCGCCACTGATTCCCATGCACACCTCACACTCCGGTCACTGATGGGTGCAGGGCGCTGGGGGGGGGGCGCCCTGGGCTGCAATATTAAGTACCTTGGCTGGCAAATAACACATAATATAGTCATAGAGACTATATATGTGTAAAATACCCCTGCCAGATATACATAGAAAAAAGCGGGAGAAGTCCGCCGAAAAAGGGGCGGGGCTATCTCCCTCAGCACACTGGCGCCATTTTCCCTCACAGCTCCGCGGGAAGGATCGCTCCCAGGCTCTCCCCTGCAGTTTCCTGACTACATAGGGTAAAAAAGAGAGGAGGGGCACTAAATTTAGGCGCAATATTGTGTATACAAGCAGCTATTGGGAAAAATCACTCAGTTATAGTGTTAATCCCTGTGTTATATAGCGCTGTTGGTGTGTGCTGGCATACTCTCTCTCTGTCTCCCCAAAGGGCTTTGTGGGGTCCTGTCCTCAGTCAGAGCATTCCCTGTGTGTGTGCGGTGTGTCGGTACGGCTGTGTCGACATGTTTGATGAGGAGGCTTATGTGGAGGCGGAGCAGGTGCCGATAAATGTGATGTCACCCCCTGCGGGGCCGACACCTGAGTGGATGGTTATGTGGAAGGAATTACGCGACAGTGTCGACTCCTTACATAAAAAGTTTGACGACATAGCAGATGTGGGACAGCTGGCTTCTCAGTCTGTGCCTGCCCAGACGTCTCTAAAGCCATCAGGGGCTCTAAAACGCCCGCTACCTCAGATGGCAGACACAGATGTCGACATGGATACTGACTCCAGTGTCGACGATGATGAGACTAGTGTACATTCCAATAGAGCCACCCGTTACATGATTACGGCAATGAAAAATGTGTTGCATATTTCTGATATTACCCCAGGTACCACAAAAAAGGGTATTATGTTTGGGGAGAAAAAACTACCAGTGTTTTTTCCCCCATCTGATGAATTAAATGAAGTGTGTGAAGAAGCGTGGGCTTCCCCCGATAAAAAACTGGTAATTTCTAAAAAGTTACTAATGGCGTACCCTTTCCCGCCAGAGGACAGGTCACGTTGGGAGACATCCCCTAGGGTGGATAAAGCGCTCACACGTCTGTCAAAAAAGGTGGCACTACCGTCTCCGGACACGGCCGCCCTAAAGGAGCCTGCAGATAGAAAGCAGGAGGCTATCCTGAAGTCTGTATATACACACTCAGGTATTATACTGAGACCGGCTATTGCTTCAGCATGGATGTGCAGTGCTGCAGCTGCGTGGTCAGATTCCCTGTCGGAAAACATTGATACCCTAGACAGGGACACTATATTGCTAACCGTAGAGCATATTAAAGACGCTGTCTTGTACATGAGAAATGCACAGAGGGATATTTGCCGGCTGGCATCTAAAATAAACGCAATGTCCATTTCTGCCAGGAGAGGATTGTGGACTCGGCAGTGGACAGGAGATGCAGATTCTAAAAGGCACATGGAAGTATTGCCTTACAAGGGTGAGGAGTTGTTTGGGGATGGTCTCTCGGACCTCGTTTCCACAGCGACAGCTGGGAAGTCAGCATTTTTACCCCATGTTCCCTCACAGCCAAAGAAAGCACCGTATTATCAGGTACAGTCCTTTCGGCCCCAGAAAGGCAAGCGGGTTAGAGGCGCGTTTTTTCTGCCCAGAGGCAGAGGTAGAGGGAAAAAGCTGCAACATACAGCCAGTTCCAAGGAACAAAAGTCCTCCCCCGCTTCCTCTAAGTCCACCGCATGACACTGGGGCTCCACAGGCGGAGCCAGGTACGGTGGGGGCCCGTCTCAAGAACTTCATCGACCAGTGGGCTCGCTCACGGGTGGATCCCTAGATTCTACAAGTAGTATCTCAGGGGTAAAAGCTGGAATTCGAGACGTCTCCCCCTCGCCGTTTCCTCAAATCTGCCTTGCCGACAGCTCCCCCGGACAGGGAGGCAGTGCTGGAGGCGATTCACAAGCTGTATTCTCAGCAGGTGATAATCAAGGTACCCCTCCTTCAACAAGGACGGGGTTACTATTCCACAATGTTTGTGGTACCGAAGCCGGACGGTTCGGTGAGACCCATTTTAAATTTAAAATCCTTGAACACTTATATAAGAAGGTTCAAGTTCAAGATGGAATCGCTCAGGGCGGTGATTACAAGCCTGGACGAGGGGGATTCCATGGTATCACTGGACATCAAGGATGCTTACCTGCATGTCCCCATTTACCCTCCTCACCAGGAGTACCTCAGATTTGTGGTACAGGACTGTCATTACCAATTACAGACGTTGCCGTTTGGTCTGTCCACGGCGCCGAGGGTATTTACCAAGGTAATGGCCGAAATGATGATACTCCTTCGGAGAAAGGAAGTTTTAATTATCCCGTACTTGGACGATCTCCTTATAAAAGTGAGGTCCAGGGAACAGTTGTTGATCGGTGTAGCACTAGCTCGGGAAGTGCTACAACAGCACGGCTGGATCCTGAATATTCCAAAGTCGCAGCTGGTTCCTACAACGCGTCTACTGTTCCTGGGGATGGTTCTGGACACAGAACAGAAAAAAGTATTTCTCCCGGAGGAGAAGGCCAAGGAGTTGTCATCTCTAGTCAGAGACCTCCTAAAACCAAGACAGGTGTCGGTGCACCACTGCACGCGAGTCCTGGGAAAGATGGTGGCTTCTTACGAAGCAATTCCATTCGGAAGGTTCCATGCAAGGATCTTTCAGTGGGATCTGTTGGACAAGTGGTCCGGATCGCATCTTCAGATGCATCGGTTGATAACCCTGTCTCCAAGGACCAGGGTGTCGCTGTTGTGGTGGCTGCAGAGTGCTCATCTTCTAGAGGGCCGCAGATTCGGCATACAGGACTGGGTCCTGGTGACCACGGATGCCAGCCTTCGAGGTTGGGGGGCAGTCACACAGGGAAGAAACTTCCAGGGACTATGGACAAGTCAGGAGACTTCCCTACACATAAATATTTTGGAACTAAGGACCATTTACAATGCCCTAAGTCAGGCAAGACCCCTGCTTCAACACCAGCCGGTGCTGATCCAGTCAGACAACATCACGGCGGTCGCCCATGTAAACTGGCAGGGCGGCACAAGAAGCAGGATGGCAATGGCAGAAGCCACAAGGATTCTCCGATGGGCGGAAAATCATGTGTTAGCACTGTCAGCAGTGTTCATTCCCAGAGTGGACAACTGGGAAGCAGACTTTCTCAGCAGACACGACCTCCACCCGGGAGAGTGGGGACTTCATCCAGAAGTCTTCCAAATGATTGTACACCGGTGGGAAAGGCCACAGGTGGACATGATGGCGTCCCGCCTCAACAAAAAGCTAAAAAGATATTGCGCCAGGTCAAGGGACCCTCAGGCGATAGCTGTGGACGCTCTGGTAACACCGTGGGTGTACCGGTCGGTGTATGTGTTCCCTCCTCTGCCTCTCATACCCAAGGTACTGAGGCTAATAAGAAGGAGAGGAATAAGAACTATACTCATTGTTCCGGATTGGCCAAGAAGAGCTTGGTACCCAGAACTTCAAGAAATGATCTCAGAGGACCCATGGCCTCTGCCGCTCAGACAGGACCTGCTGCAGCAGGGGCCCTGTCTGTTCCAAGACTTACCGTGGCTGCGTTTGACGGCATGGCGGTTGAACGCCGGATCCTGAAGGAAAAGGGCATTCCGGAGGAAGTTATCCCTACGCTTATTAAAGCTAGGAAAGAAGTGACCGCAAACCATTATCACCGCATATGGCGGAAATATGTTGCGTGGTGTGAGGCCAGGAAGGCCCCAACGGAGGAATTTCAGCTAGGTCGATTTCTGCACTTCCTACAGTCAGGGGTGACTATGGGCCTAAAATTGGGTTCCATTAAGGTCCAGATTTCGGCTCTATCGATTTTCTTCCAAAAAGAACTGGCTTCACTACCTGAAGTTCAGACATTTGTTAAGGGGATGCTGCATATTCAGCCCCCTTTTGTGCCCCCAGTGGCACCTTGGGACCTCAACGTGGTGTTGGATTTCCTAAAGTCGCATTGGTTTGAACCACTTAAAACCGTGGAACTAAAATATCTCACGTGGAAAGTGGTCATGCTGTTGGCCTTGGCTTCGGCCAGGCGTGTGTCAGAATTGGCGGCTTTGTCTTGTAAAAGCCCTTATCTGATTTTCCATATGGATAGGGCGGAATTGAGGACTCGTCCCCAATTTCTCCCAAAGGTGGTTTCAGCGTTTCATTTGAACCAGCCTATTGTGGTGCCTGCGGCTACTCGTGACTTGGAGGACTCCAAGTTGCTGGACGTAGTCCGGGCCCTAAAAATCTATGTTTCCAGGACAGCTGGAGTCAGAAAGACTGACTCGCTTTTTACCCTGCATGCGCCCAACAAGTTGGGTGCACCTGCTTCAAAGCAGACTATTGCTCGCTGGATCTGTAGCACGATTCAACTTGCACATTCTGCGGCTGGACTGCCGCATCCTAAATCTGTAAAAGCCCATTCCACGAGGAAGGTGGGCTCTTCTTGGTCGGCTGCCCGAGGGGTCTCGGCTTTACAACTTTGCCGAGCAGCTACTTGGTCGGGGTCAAACACATTTGCTAAATTCTACAAGTTTGATACTCTGGCTGAGGAGGACCTAGAGTTCGCTCATTTGGTGCTGCAGAGTCATCCGTACTCTCCCGCCCGTTTGGGAGCTTTGGTATAATCCCCATGGTCCTTACGGAGTTCCCAGCATCCACTAGGACGTCAGAGAAAATAAGATTTTACTCACCGGTAAATCTATTTCTCGTAGTCCGTAGTGGATGCTGGGCGCCCGTCCCAAGTGCGGATTGTCTGCAATACTTATAGTTATTGTTTAACTAAAGAGTTATTGTTGAGCCATCTGTTGAGAAGCTCAGTTATATTTCATACTGTTAACTGGGTATAGTATCACGAGTTATACGGTGTGATTGGTGTGGCTGGTATGAGTCTTACCCGGGATTCAAAATCCTTTCCTTGTTGTGTCAGCTCTTCCGGGCACAGTATCCTAACTGAGGTCTGGAGGAGGGTCATAGAGGGAGGAGCCAGTGCACACCAGGTAGTCCTAAAGCTTTCTTTAGTTGTGCCCAGTCTCCTGCGGAGCCGCTATTCCCCATGGTCCTTACGGAGTTCCCAGCATCCACTACGGACTACGAGAAATAGATTTACCGGTGAGTAAAATCTTATTTTTACCGCTGATGGATGCAAGATTTTAAGGAGCTGTCGTTTTCAAAGATCCGTGCACCGACAGGCTGCTAATTAAGAAGCGGTGTTCTGTGAATTTGTTCAGCTGATACTGGGACTTGAAGTTCCACGCCACTCTCAAAGATCCATGGATTTGCAGGCTGCTAATTGAAGCGGTATTCTTTAAATTGGTTCAGCTGATATTGGGACTTGTGGTTCCACAGAGAAAAACTGTAAGGTTTTGCACACAAACTCTTCTTCTAATTATATATATATATATATATATATAATGTGGTACCATCGGTGGCACTCTTAGGCATAAATTACAAGATGTACTAAGCCATAGTTTCTACGTTTCGGCTTTATTTTGCTAAACGTGTATATACATAACCATAGAAACCGTTAGCAGAAGAATTTAGCTTAATTCAGTTCACCGTCTCGTCACCTGAAACAATGTTGCAAAACAGTGTTTTTAACAAGAATCACATACTAGATTGAAGATCATCAGCAAAGTATACAATATTACATAATTTGGTAAAAAACTTACATTAAACCCATTAGGTTGCAATGTATTTAACATGTATATCCACTTAGGGGGTCATTCTGAGTTGATCGCTCACTAGCAACTTTTTGCAGCGCTGCGATCTGGTTAAATCTTGGCAAAACTGTGCATGCGTATGCACCGCATTGAGCAGGCGTGTTGTATGGGTACAAAGAGGATCGGTGCTGGCCGATGGATTTAACAAAGTATCCATTCGCACAGCCGATCGCAAGGTGATTGACAGAAAGAGGGCATTTGTGGGTGTCAACTGACCGTTTTCTGGGAGTGTTTGGAAAAACGCAGGCGTGTCCAAGCGTTTGCAGGGCGGGTGTCTGACGTCAATTCCGGGACCAAAAAGACGGAAGTGATCGCAGCGGCTGAGTAAGTCCAGAGCTACTTAGAAACTGCAAAAAAAAATTGTGCCGTCAGCTGCAAAAACATTCGCACACTCGCAAAGCTAAAATACACTCCCCCATAGGCGGCGACTATCTGATCGCAGCACTGCAAAAAGTTGCTAACGAGCAATCAACTCGGAATGACCCCCTTAGTCTCTTTCTGTAATAGAACCCTGTCACAATCTCCACCCCTGCTGTTCTCAGGAACATGGTCTATTATTTTATATTTGAATTGTGCTAAACTATGACTCGCTTTTTTAAAATGCTGGGCCACTGGCTGATCAATTGATTTGCCCATAAGGCACTGTTGAATGGCACTTCTATGTTGTGCCATTCTCTCTTTAAATGTCTGTATTGATTTGCCCATATACAGTTTATCACACGGGCATCGAATATAATAGACTATATATTTGCTTGGCCATGTGAGAACATGATGTATTAATATTTTTCTACCTGTATATGGATGAAGAAAATAATTACCCACTTCAAGATATGTACATGTAGTACATCCGAAGCACCTATATACCCCTGTTTTTTTGGTCAAAAAGTGCATCTGCTGAGTTTTTAATTTAGTAATATCTGTCACAACAACTGTGTCACGGATATTTTTACAACTACAATAACAGGGCATTTGTTTTTATTAACCAAAGAGGGTAATTTAGGGTCATCTTGTACCAGCGGCCAATATCTTTTTGCTTCAGCACAAATTTTCTTACAAGCATTACTAAAATCATTAACCCAACCACAGCTTCTTGTTGACATTCTGTTATGTTCTGTTCCAAGTACGGATGCAAAAAGCTGCAAATGAACTGAGATAAGCAATGCCTAACAAAAAAAAACCTGACTCCGTTGTCCTTCCCAGTTGTCGATTAATGCCTGCAAGACTATGGTTTCTTGTGCCCATGGCAGCGGCGTTTGAATGGGGGAATTAGGTGCGCCCAAACTCTGATGCCCCCTGGTCTTAATAGGTGACAAGGCGTTAACTGAGACAGAGAAGAACAAGGGGAAAACTAACTAAGACTGACACGACTAAAACAGATAAAGACAATACGGCTTCAGCCATAAAGTGCAGCAGCGCCACTACTCGCGACACCACGACAGGTGTGCGCAGGAAATGGCCAGAACCCAGAAGTTTTGGATACCAGACCACTCTACTGGAAAGCAACTCAGAGGACAACAGGAAACGATCCCTCAGACAGGACTCAGGAAACTGGACACAGGACACTGGAGTACACACGCTGGATGCAGGAACACACCAGAGGCAGGAAGAAAGGCTCCACAGGAAGCTGCTGACAGGGACCAGGACAAGCTTGCAGGAAGCTAACCAAGAACTGGAACATACAGGTACAATAAAAAACGTCTTCACCGGTGCTGGACTGCAGGGCTAGCTGGGTAATAAGGGAAGCATGCCCCAATCAGGATGGCTGAAAGCAAGGCACAAGGTAATGGGCAAAATACTGGCAGGTGAGGCTACACAGATAAGAGCCAGGCTGCAGTTACACAGACTCACCACAGGCGGCCAACAAGAGTCTTCTAAATAAGTACAAGAGAAATCCTAGCATGCAAACAGCAATATAACATAAAATTCATGAACAAAAAGCAAAACAGGAATGAACCACTGCTTATGGTTCATAACACATTCATGACTCAATTTTGATTCTGGGATTTTGGGCATTGATACTGCACGCTCCATAGCTTTTTGTAATAGTTGATTAGAATAACCTCGTGGTAAAAATTTACAGCGCATATTTTACAGATATAATGTCTCATCGTCTGGGTCACTACAAATCCTATGTACAGTATATGTAGAAATTGTGAAAATGGCAAACCATTAATTAATGGAGTGGGATGACAACTAGAAGCTGGTAACACAGTATTACAGTCTGTCGGCTTGGTGTAAAGTGATGTTACCAACTTATTGTCCCTTAAAGAGACAGTAAGATCCAAAAAGTGTATTGATGTGGATTGTACTATATATCATAGGTGAATTTAATGTTAGGGTCTCCTAAATTAACCTCATACATCATATCCTCATCATATCCTCAGACTGTGGACTGAATTAAGCTAAATTCTTTTGCTAACTGTTTCCATGATGATGGATATACACTTTTTCTATGGACTGACGCTGATGTTCATGTGGTAGACGTCTGCTGCAGATGATGTCAGCGCTGGTCGAAATTGGCGCGCTCTGGCACCAATACACTGGGTGTGAATACTACTTAAGGTAGGACTCATTTGTACTGCTTATTCCTGATGACTGTATTTCAAAATAAAACGGTAACGTAGAAACTACGGTTTAGTACGTCTTGTAGTTTATGCCTAAGAATGCCGCTGATGGAACCACGTTATATGACATCATTTAAGTGGATGGCCCCGTGTTGCATTATACAGGGAAGCAAGGAGTGCCGGATCTAAGAATATGCTATATATATATATATATCCAAAACCTTAATTTACTACTGGTAAATTATCAGCTTCCCTGGGTGCCAGATAAAAGTTGAAAAGCAGATGGTCAATAAATGGCACTCCAGGCCATGAAGAGTTTCTAAGCTAAACTAAAAATACTGCTTTGAATCTCTTTATGGACACAGCATGCTGTTTTTTTTTTTAAAGTCTGATGCCGCAGGATGCTATGCCAAGCGCTGTCATATCCGGCTCTTCAGAGCAGGGGTGTATCTAGGGGTCTGAGCACCCCTTGCAAAGTAGGGCACTGGCGTCCCCCCCCCCACACACACACACATTTTTTAAATAGGGGCGTAGCCACGCAATACTTACTGTCGTCAGATATATATTTCTAAAGACAAAGATGAAAGGAGAATGCGCTCATAGTGGAGATTATTTTTATTATTATAAAAGCAATATTACAATATTTCATGACAGGCCAACAGTATTAGCATTATAGCATTAGTATTAGTATTATATGCTATATCAGCTGGATGGCACCGGAGGCATCATGTGAATAGGTGGAGTGCCGGTAACTGCTCGTTTTATATATATATATATATGTACAGTGGTCGAAGTGGAAATTTTGAAGTGGGGGTATGGAAAAGTCAAGGACGTATCACCCAAAAGGGGGCGTGTCCATTGTAGTAGAACCTCATACTATCTAGTACTGGTGTCCCTTTCGCCTTATAGCACACGGTACGAGCTGAAATTCACATTATAGCACACTGAATGAGCCGAAACTCACATTGTAGCACACTGAATGAGCCAAAATTCACATTGTAGCACACTGAATGAGCCGAAACTCACATTGTAGCACACTGAATGAGCCAAAACTCACATTGTGGCACACTGAATGAGCCGAAATTCACATTGTAGCACACTGAATGAGCCGACATTCAAATTGTAGCACACTGAATAAGCAGACATTCACATTGTAGCACACTGAATGAGCCGACATTCACATTGTAGCACACTGAATGAGCCGAAATTCACATTGTAGCACACTGAATGAGCCAAAATTCACATTGTAGCACAGTGAATGAGCCGAAAATCACATTGTAGCACACTGAATGAGCCAAAACTCACATTGTGGCACACTGAATGAGCCGAAACTCACATTGTAGCACACTGAATGAGCCGACATTCAAATTGTAGCACACTGAATAAGCAGACATTCACATTGTAGCACACTGAATGAGCCGACATTCACATTGTAGCACACTGAATGAGCCGAAATTCACATTGTAGCACACTGAATGAGCCGAAATGCACATTATAGCACACTGAATGAGACGAAATGCACATTGTAGCACACTGAATGAGCTGAAATTCACATTATAGCACACTGAATGAGCCAAAATTCACATTGTAGCACAGTGAATGAGCCGAAAATCACATTGTAGCACACTGAATGAGCCAAAACTCACATTGTGGCACACTGAATGAGCCGAAACTCACATTGTAGCACACTGAATGAGCCGAAACTCACATTGTAGCACACTGAATGAGCCAAAATTCACATTGTAGCACACTGAATGAGCCGAAATTCACATTGTAGCACACTGAATGAGCTGAAATTCACATTGTAGCACACTGAATGAGCCGAAATTCACATTGTAGCACACTGAATGAGCCAAAATTCACATTGTAGCACACTGAATGAGCCAAAATTCACATTATAGCACACTGAATGAGCCAAAATTCACATTGTAGCACAGTGAATGAGCCGAAACTCACATTGTAGCACACTGAATGAGCCAAAACTCACATTGTGGCACACTGAATGAGCCGAAATTCACATTGTAGCACACTGAATGAGCCGACATTCACATTGTAGCACACTGAATAAACCGACATTCACATTGTAGCACACTGAGTGAGCCGAAATTCACATTGTAGCACACTGAATGAGCCGAAATGCACATTATAGCACACTGAATGAGACGAAATGCACATTATAGCACACTGAATGAGAGGAAATTCACATTGTAGCACACTGAATGAGCCGAAATGCACATTATAGCACACTGAATGAGACGAAATTCACATTATAGCACACTGAATGAGCTGAAATTCACATTGTAGCACACTGAATGAGCCGAAATTCACATTGTAGCATACTGAATGAGCCAAAATTCACATTATAGCACACTGAATGAGCCAAAATTCACATTGTAGCACAGTGAATGAGCCGAAACTCACATTGTAGCACACTGAATGAGCCAAAACTCACATTGTGACACACTGAATGAGCCGAAATTCACATTGTAGCACACTGAATGAGCCGACATTCACATTGTAGCACACTGAATAAGCCGACATTCACATTGTAGCACACTGAATAAGCCGACATTCACATTGTAGCACACTGAGTGAGCCAAAATTAACATTGTAGCACACTGAATGAGCCGAAATGCACATTGTAGCACACTGAATGAGACGAAATTCACATTGTAGCACACTGAATGATCCGAAATTGTGACAGCAGGGATAGCCAGAGTGACAGCAGGGACAGGGAGAGAGAGTGACGATAGGGAGAGAGAGTGATGACAGGGAGAGAGAGAGTGAGGACAGTGACAGCAGGGAGAGAGTGACGAGAGTGACAGCAGGGAGAGAGAGAGTGACGACAGTGACAGCAGGGAGAGCGAGAGTGACAGTGGGGACAGGGAGAGAGGGTGACAGCAGGGGACCATTACCTGACTGTGGTCGACGGAGGCACCCATGGGCAGCGGCGGTGAAGTCCCTCTGACCATCATTTGTTGCAGATGGCGGCAGGTGGCTGGCGGCGGTGAGCGGTGGGCAGTGGTGAGCGGCTGGCACCGGTGAGCGGCTGTGAGATAGTACAGCGCTCTACACAGCCACCGAGCAGGGATGGGAGTACCATGTGCAGCAGGATGGCCACTTCCCTAGCCTCCTGCTGCACTTTAATTTCCGGGTCAGTGGAAGAAGTGGCGGTATACCGCACCACTTCGACCACTGTTTATATATATATATATATATACACATATATAATATATATATATGTACATATACATACATATATAATATATATATATATATATAATATATATATATACATAATGTATACATATATTATATATCTACATATGTATACATATATAATATATACATATATATATATTTGTTGTTGTTTTTTTATTATTTTTTCTCTCCTGTCTTATCCCCCTCCAGGCAGTTGCTCATCAGCAGCGGCGGCGGCATCCACTGTTCCTGATGCCGGTGTCCGTCCAACACTGCACCGCACTACAATCAAAAAACTCTGCAAAAACTACAGCTCCCAGCAGCCTTTGCGGCCGGGAGCTCTCAGCAATAAGGGCTGCTGCTGGGAGCTGTCGTTTACACATATTCTTGATTGTAGTGCGGTGCAAGTGACGGACACCAGCATCAAGAACAATGGCTGCTGCTGCCGTGGTCACTTACTTCACTGCGGGTGAGGAGAGGATGGAGAGCGGAAGTGGAGGGAGGGGGGGGGGGGGGGCGCGGCGGCAGCAGGCAGGTGATCACGCAGCCTCTGCACAGTGAATCTACCCAATGGCCGCGGATGGAACAGCTGGGCGGCGCCCCTCCTTGGCTGGCGCCCCTGGCGAGTGCCATCCCGGCCAATGGGTAGATACGCCCCTGCTTCAGAGATGCAACACTGTGAGGAGGCGGGGATGTTCCGCCATGCTCAGCATGGCCACACCTCCTCCCAGTAATGAATCTGTGAAGAGCCTGCTAGGACAGCGCATAGTATAGCACGTTGCAGAGGCACACTTTTTGAAGGACAAGTCACCGCGTGGCTCTGGAGGTAAGCACTCCCCTGCACCTGAGGAGGGGGTTGGGGAGAGCCAATATGTAATTTCTCTTACGTCCTAGAGGATGCTGGGGACTCCAAAAGGACCATGGGGTATAGACGGGATCCGCAGGAGACATGGGCACACTAAAAGACTTTGACTGGGTGTGAACTGGTTTCTCCCTCTATGTCCCTCCTCCAGACCTCAGTTAGATTATGTGCCCAGGAGAGACTGGACACACACTAGGGGAGCTCTACTGAGTTTCTCTGGAAAAGACTTTATGTTAGATTTTTATTTTCAGAGAGACCTGCTGGCTACAGGCTCTGCTTCGTGGGACTGAGGGGAGAGAAGTCAGACCTACTTCTGCTGAGTTAAGGGCTCTGCTTCTTAGGCTACTGGACACCATTAGCTCCAGAGGGTTTGATCACTTGGTGCGCCTAGCTGCTTGTTCCCGTAGCCGCGCCGTCAACCCCCTCACAGAAGACAGAAGCCTGGTGAGTATGCAGAAGGCAGAAGACTTCAGTGACGGCAGAAGACTTCAGTAACGGAGGTACAGCGCAGCGGTCGCGCTGCGCTCCATGCTCCCACACCCCAACGGCACTCACAGGGTGCAGGGCACTGGGGGGGGGGGAGCGCCCTGGGCAGCAAGTTACTGAGGTTGTTAAGACTGGCAAAATCAGCATATTTGGGTGCCAGGGCACTAAGTATGAATCCCCCGCCAGTATAAAGATTTAAATTTAAGTGGGACTACAGCGCGCCAGGAAGGGGCAGGGCTTAGCCGCACAGCTTACCAGCTCCATTTTATCTCTTCACAGTGCATGCAGAGACGCTGGTCCGGACTTACACTCTCCTTTCAAGTACTGGGAGCAAAACGGGGGGGGGGGGGGGGCACAGTCGAATTGGTGCTATATAATACAGCACAATTTAGCATATATTATTGTTTTAGTAGTATATGGGCGCTGGGGTGTGAGCTGGCATACTCCCTCTGTGTTCTCTCTACAGACTTCCCTGTGGGTCTGTCCCCTTTGGCCAGTGTGAGAGTGTGTCGGTACAGTGTGCCGACATGTCTGAGGCTGAGTGCTCCTCCCTGGAGGAAGTTACTGGGGGCGCAGAGAAGGATTTGGGAGTGGTTCTGTCGGCACAGCCGACTGCTGATTGGGTGAATGTGTTGAGTACACTGAATGCAAATGTGGCGTTATTATCTAAGAGGCTGGATAAATCTGATTCTCAGACACAAACGTGGAGAAAATCCATGGAGGACGCCTTGTCTCAGGTACAGGCCCCCTCAGGGTCACAGAAACGTTCTTTTACCCAGATGGCAGATACGAATACCGACACGGACTCTGATTCCAGTGTCGACTTTAGTGAAGCCACTTTACATCCAAAATTGGTAGAGAATTCAGTACATGATTGTGGCTATTAAAGATGTTTTACATATTTCTGAGGAACCTCCTGTTCCAGATACAAGGGTTTGTTTATTTAAAGGGAAAAAGCCTGAGGTGAAGTTTCCCCCCTCTCATGAACTGAACGCTCTTTGTGAAAAGGCTTGGGAGTCGCCTGACAAAAGGTGGCAGATTCCCAAGAGAATTTTTATGGCATATCCTTTCCCCTCTGACGACAGGGAGAAATGGGAGTCGTCTCGCAATGTGGACAAGGCTCTGTCCGACTGTCCAAAAAGGTGGCGCTTCGGTCTCCTGACACGGCTGCCCTCAAGGATCCTGCGGATCGCAAGCAGGAAATGACATTAAAAGCCATTTATGTCACTATGGGTGCACTCCTCAGGCCTGCCATGGCGTCGGTGTGGGTGAGTAGTGCTATTGCTAAGTGGGCTGATAATTTGGCATCTGACATGGATACCCTTGATAAGGATAACATTCTTTTGACTCTTGGTTATATCAGGGACACTGCAGCTTACATAAAGGATGCGGCGAGGGATATTGGCCTCTTGGGATCAACGACCAATGCCATGGCGGTCTCGGCCAGGAGGGCGCTGTGGATTCATCAATGGAATGCTGATGCTGACTCCAAGAATGCTATGGAAGCTCTCCCTTTTAAAGGTAGTGTCTTGTTTGGTGACGGACTTGCTGACCTGGTGTCTACCGCTACTGCGGGTAAGTCATCTTTTCTTCCTTATGTTCCCGCACAACAGAAAAAGGCGCCCCATTATAAGATGCAGTCCTTTCGGCCTAATAAATACAAAAAAGGAAGGGGTTCATCCTTCCTCACTTCAAAAGGTAGAGGAAGGGGAAAAAGGTTGCCTGATGTGTTTGGCGCCCCCAGGACCAAAAGTCCTCCCCCGCCTCTGCCAAGTCCACCACATGACGCTGGGGCTCCCCTACAGGAGTCCATGCCGGTGGGGGGCCGTCTCCGAATCTTCAGTCAGGTCTGGTTTCAATCAGCCCTGGATCCTTGGGTCTTAGACAAACTGGAGTTTCAGGAGATGCCCCCCCCCCCCCGCCGCTTTTTCAAATCGGCCTTGCCAGTTTCTCTTCCAGAAAGAGAAGTAGTACATGCTGCGATACAAAAGCTGTGTCAACAGAGGGTCATTGTCCCGGTTCCACCATCCCAACGGGGGGAAGGGTTCTATGCGAGCCTCTTTGTCATGCCGAAGCTGGACGGCTCAGTCAGACCGATTCTGAACCTAAAATCCCTCAATCCATACTTGAAAACTTTCAAGTTCAAGATGGAATCTCTTCGAGCTGTGATCTCCAGCTTAGAAGGTGGGGATTTTATGGCGTCAGTCGACATAAAGGATGCCTACTTACACGTCCCGATATATCCTCCTCATCAGGCCTTCCTAAGATTTGCGGTGCAGGATTGTCATTACCAATTTCAGACGTTGCCATTTGGGCTTTCCACGGCCCCGAGGGTCTTCACCAAGGTGATGGCGGAAATGATGGTACTCCTACGCAAGCAGGGTGTCACAATTATCCCATACTTGGACGATCTCCTGATAAAGGCGAGATCAAAAGAGCAGTTGCTAAGAAGTGTGGAACTCTCCCTGACGGTTCTGCAATATCATGGTTGGATTCTCAATTTGCCAAAGTCTCAAAAGATTCCGACAACTTGGCTGCCCTTCTTGGGCATGATCCTAGACACGGAACTACGGAGAGTGTTTCTTCCGGCGGAAAAAGCTCTGGAAATCCAGACCATGGTCAAGGAGATTCTGAAACCGGCAAGAGTGTCGATTCATCAATGCACTCGAGTGCTAGGGAAGATTGTTGCGGCTTACGAAGCCATTCCGTTTGGCAGGTTTCATGCCAGGGTGTTTCAGTGGAATCTGCTGAACAAATGGTCCGGGTCTCACCTGCACATGCACCGGAAAATTCTCTTCTGTGGTGGCTGCAAAGTTCTCACCTTCTAGAGGGACGCAGATTCAGAATCCAGGATTGGGTCCTGCTGACCACAGATGCAAGTCTCCGAGGCTGGGGTGCAGTTACACAAGGAAGAAGTTTCCAGGGAAAATGGTTAAGCCAGGAATCTTGTCTCCACATAAATGTTCTGGAGTTAAGAGCCATTTAAAACGGCCTTCTGCAAGCTAAGAACATTCTTCAAGGTCTACCTGTCCTGATCCAGTCGGACAACATAACAGCGGTGGCGTACGTAAACGCCAGGGCGGAACAAAGAGCAGGGCGGCAATGGCGTTGGCCACAAGAGTTCTCCGCTGGGCGGAACAGCACGTGAGCGCTCTATCAGCAGTTTTCCTTCCGGGCGTGGACAACTGGGAAGCAGACTTTCTCAGCAGACATAATCTCCATCCAGGAGAGTGGGCCCTTCATCCAGAGTTGTTTGCAGAAGTTTGGATTCCTCAAATAGACATGATGCCATCTCGCCTCAACAAGAAGCTTCCGAGGTATTGTTCCAGGTCAAGGGACCCCCAAGCCAGTGCAGTGGACGCCCTGGTAACTCCGTGGGTGTTTCAGTCGGTGTATGTGTTCCCCCCGCTTCTTCTCATTCCAAGAGTTCTGAGCATCATAAGACGAACAAGGGTTCAGGCAATACTCATCGTTCCAGATTGGCCACGGAGGGCCTGGTATCCGGATCTTCGGAAATTGCTCATAGAAGATCCTTGGCCGCTTCCTCTAAGAGAGGACCTGTTACTGCCGGGGCCATGCGTGTTTCCAGACTTACCGCGGCTGCGTTTGACGGCGTGGAGGTTGAACGCCAAATCCTAGCTCGTAAAGGTATTCCCGGGGAAGTCATCCCCACTCTCCTTAAGGCTAGAAAGGAGGTCACGGCAAAGCATTATCACCGTATTTGGAGAAAATATGTGTCATGGTGTGAAACCAAAACAGCTCCTGCGGAGGAATTTCACTTTGGTCGTTTCCTTAATTTTTTGCAGGCAGGCGTGGATGCAGGCCTGAAATTGGGTTCCATCAAATTGCAGATTTCGGCTTTATCTATTTTCTTTCAAAAAGAATTGGCCGCCTTTCCTGAGGTTCAGACTTTCGTGAAGGGAGTGCTGCATATCCATCCTCCGTTTGTGCCACCCGTGGCACTGTGGTATCTGGAAGTGGTGTTACAGTTTCTTATGTCTCACTGGTTTGAACCTTTGCGAAAGGTTGAGTTAAAGTTTCTCACTTGGAAAGTGGTCATGCTTTTGGCCTTGGCGTCTGCCAGACGAGTGTCAGAATTGGTGGCTTTGTCTCACAAGAGCCCATATTTAATTTTTCATGTAGATAGAGTGGAATTGAGGACTCGTCAACAATTTCTGCCGAAGGTGGTTTCTTCGTTTCTCATAAATAAACCTATTGTGGTACCTGTGGCTACGGATGATGTGGCAGTCCCAAAATCTCTTGATGTCGTAAGAGCTTTGAAAATTTATGTCACTAGAACGGCTCTTGCTAGGAAAACAGAGGCACTGTTTGTCCTGTATGCTTCCAACAAGATTGGAAATCCTGCTTCCAAGCAGACTATTGCACGCTGGATTTGTAATGCGATACAGCATGCTCATTCTACGGCTGGATTGCCATTGCCAAAGTCAGTGAAGGCCCATTCTACCAGGAAGGTGGGCTCATCTTGGGCGGCTGCCCGAGGGGTCTCGGCACTTCAACTTTGCCGAGCAGCTACGTGGTCGGGTTCAAACACTTTTGCTAAGTTCTACAAGTTTGATACCCTGGCTGATGAGGACCTTATGTTTGCTCAATCGGTGCTGCAGAGTCCCGCCCGGTCTGGAGCTATGGTATAGACCTCATGGTCATTTTGGAGTCCCCAGCATCCTCTAGGACGCAAGAGAAAATAGGATTTTAATACCTACCGGTAAATCCTTTTCTCCTAGTCCGTAGAGGATGCTGGGCGCCCATCCCAGTGCGGACTGTTACTTGCAGTTGTATTGATACTTGTTGTTTTCGGTTACACGAAGGTTGTGTATCAGTCATATTCAGCTTGTTGCTGTTGTTAGTTCATACTGTTATCTGGTATTCTTGCTAATCCAGTTGTACGGTGTGTTTGTGGTGTGAGCTGGAATGTATCTCGCCCTTAGTTTAACAAAAAAATCCTTTTCCTCAAAATGTCCGTCTCCTCTGGGCACAGTTCCTATAACTGATGTCTGGAGGAGGGGCATAGAGGGAGGAGCCAGTTCACACCCATTCAAAGTCCCCCATGGTCCTTTTGGAGTCCCCAGCATCCTCTACGGACTAGGAGAAAAGGATTTACCCCCAACCTCAAAACATTCTGGCACCCCTGCTTGTAGCTATAGAGATACCCTATGCAGTGAACCTCAGAGGGTACAATTAATGTGTATTTTTCTTTGCCTCTCCTGAGGCTGCCAGGAAAAGTCCACAATAAGTGCACCCTTTGGAGCTTGCCATGCTGCTTAGCGGCAGTAAACAAATAGCTACTGGCAGAGCTGCAGCCATGCAGCTATTTGAATCTGCCCCTATGACTGTCAACATATGAATCATATACAGAACATTTCATGCCTACTGTGCTAGTATACTATCATACTTCATGGCAATTACAATTGAAAAATGCTGTCAAAATACCTCACGCTACAGTGCACCAACACTATACCTTTATCACTCCCATTGACTTCATAAAATTGAGACTGTTCTCAGGCTTTTTGGAGTTAAATTTCAACAGATTTTAAAATCAAATATTTATTTCAGTTGATAATAATTTTTTTTATTATTTATTGGCCCTACCTGTTTACTTTTTTAGCTTAGCTAAAAATAAATGGTCCCACAGCAGGGAAGGAACCTTCGCATATCGTTTGCAATTATGATATGAAAGTACAAGGTGACTTTTTGCAAAAAAATTATTTTAAGATTTTTTTAAACATTTTTCTAAACCTTTCAGCAGATGCTTTTAATTTTCTTTCTTCCCGACAATCACTGTTCTGTTACAATGGTTTCTTTTTTTTCCCTCTCTCCCGCAAATGTACAAGGAGCACACAAAACATTAGTTTGTCAAATATAAGATTAGCAGTTTCTGGAGGAACAGAGAAGGTCAAAGTACTATGGTCTAGTTCCTATTTTGTAATATTAACAAAGATGGATAGAGCAGAGAGATGATGGTGTATAAAGCATAAAGTTTCTGGCTCTGACAGAATGGGAATTCTGTTTAGTTCTTTTTTTATTTTTGAGAACTTTTTTTTAGAGGCAAAGAATGACTGTCAAATTACCTGCACGATAAGAGGCATGTATGCGGGATACTTTTCTAATAAGGAATGCCAGGGGTGGACTGGCCATAGAGTTCACTAGGAAGATCCCCGGTGGGCCGATGTGCATGTATGGTCTGTTTTGCTTGTTGACATATGAGGGGTAGTGCTGTCGCCATGGTCAGCATCTCCGTCACGGATGCACACCCACCCCGGAGGTAGACGCTCTCCCATTCTAGTGAATGGGGCGCGTCTCTGTCACGGGAGCACGCGCCCGCCCAGACGGAAACGCTCTCGGCATTAGGTGTCCCCATGACGGAGCGTGGCTCCATCTTTATGTGGCATCGGTTTTACTGGTGGCAAAATAATTAGATGAACTGCAGCTCCCACGGGGAAAGAGGAATTGCTTAACATCAAAGGGTAAATTTACTAAGCTCTGTGTTTGCCCGAGTTTGCAAACATGGGAGTGTTAGGACTTTTTTCCAATCATGGAAATTTACCAAAGTAAAAACTCTATACCACCTTTCCCCAGCGTGTTTGATATGCGTGTCACCTTAAACATCACTTTTATTTAAAAAAAAAAAACAGTTTGTGTGAAGGCAAAACATACACTCACTGACATGGATACCAATGTAAAAACTTCAGTATGGTTCATGTTGTGTATTTAATTAACATTAATATTTTCAATAAACAATGTTGACCCTTTTTTATGTTTCCTGAAGTAAGTTATGTGTGTGTGTTACTGTGAAAAAAACATAATCACAAGTGCTATGGTGTGCAGATCGCAAGGTGAAAGTCACCTTGCGATCCCGATGCGATGCTGATGCGCGGTCCCGCGTGGTAGGCATCGCAAGCCTAGATAGGCTGTGCAGGAAAGTCAATTTTGACTATCTCGTAGAAAAGATAGTCAAAATTGACACTAAGCCAAAATCGCACAGTCAGTATCACAAGCACAGTCATTATGGTGCAGATTTATTAAGCCTGGTAAAGTGATAAATTGTACAGTGATAAAGTACCAGCCAATCAGCTCCTAACTACCATGTCACAGGCTGGGTTTGAAAAATGACAGTTAGGAGCTGACTGGCTGGTGCTTTATCACCTTACACTTTATCACTTCCCCAGGCTTAATAAATCTGCCTATATGCTTGCGATGCGGACCTAGTCCCTGTCGCATAGTGAGAATCGGGGCTAGCCTGAATGCACCTTTATTTTTTACTCTTGTGCTGAAGCCAACATTTAGGTACATATATTTAATGCTTATGTGTCCTTAACCACTTGCCTGGCTTGGTCGCATCAGATGCGACCATGCCTGCAAGTGCTTGAACTGACCTGGTCACACAGGATGCGACCAGTCAGATAAACTGTGTTAGCAGCGACAAGGAAGGGAAACTTCCGTCCGCTGCTGCTGTCAGAGAGACTGGAAAGGTCCCTCTGCCTCCCAGCATCCAGCCCCCAGTGTTGCCGTGCTGCGATCATTGCTGATCGGTCAGCACGGCAGGATCCCCCACCGCCAGCGGCTGCAGACAATGGCAGCCGCTGGTAAGTGCAAATAATCGTCCCCAAGCCACCCCCAGACCCCCCCTGTGTACCTGGTAACTGTCCGTGCTCTAAAAACTAAAGTCGCCATGGTCGAGATGTTACCAATGTCCCGATGGTCGCAATGTTCCCAATCAATGTTTTAATGTTTGGGGGGGGGGGGGAAATATATATATTTTAAAAAAATCAATTTTTTTTTAACTAAAATCATTTTGAATAGGGTTAAATTCATGTTCTTCACCTAATTCACCCATAATAAAAAGCCGACAATTTTTTTGGGGGGAAAATCGTAAGTAAAGTGGTTAAAATGTGATGACATTAAACTACACTGTTAAATGTCTCTGTGAGGTGAACAACAAGTTGTGTGCACAAATTATCAATGGTAGTGTTTAAGTCCCAGGTAGCTACTGTACATTCTGAAACTCCATTAAACGTATTACTGTCTACTAATGTGTAATGTTTGATTCCACCAGATGCAAGTATATCTGGTGAAACTTCTGGTTATCTTCCATTAATTTCAGGAATGAATCATGGAAGCAGTTGTTGTCACTCCTCATTAGGTCTAAGGTACTACCAACTTGCTTCAGCTCTGTTGTTAAATGTGACATATTGCGGTTGATGGCTGTTATATGTATGTAAATAATAAACGCACAGGGGTACAGTGCACCAGAAATGTTCAATAAATAGAACAATACCGTATATGTAGTTTTCACTTTGTAGCTCAACTCACACTGCGGCATTTCAAAGGGCTTTTATATGTATGTGAATAATTAACGCACAGGGGTACAGTGCGGCAGAACAGTACAAGCAATAGAACAATATATTTTTAATATTTTTTTAATCGTAGTTATTTTTATTATTATTATTACATTTTATTTATAAGGCGCCACAAGTAACATATACGTAGTTTCTGAGGTTGAAAAAAGACAATTTGTCCATCAAGTTCAACCTTTTTGTAGACTCCTACACTTTATTATTTTTACGACTAATTTTATCTGTTGTGAATGGCAGCCGTTATGTATATACTAGTGATGAGCGGGTTCGGTTCCTCGGAATCCGAACCCCCCCGTACTTCACCCATTTTACACGGTTCCGAGGCAGACTCGGATCCTCCCGCCTTGCTCGGTTAACCAGAGCGCGCCCGAACGTCATCATCCCGCTGTCGGATTCTCGCGAGATTCGGATTCTATATAAGGAGCCGCGCGTCGCCGCCATTTTTCACTCGTGCATTGGAAATGATAGTGAGAGGACGTGGCTGGCGTCCTCTCAGTTTTGTTCAGGGGGCTGCAAATATCTGTGCTCACTGCTTTATTGTGGGGACTGGGTATATAGGAGGAGTACAGTGCAGAGTTTTGCTGACCAGTGACCACCAGTATTATACGTTCTCTGCCTGAAAAACGCTCCATATCTGTGCTCAGTGTGCTGCATATATCTGTGCTCACACTGGTTTATTGTGGGGACTGGGGACCAGCAGTATTATATAGGAGGAGTACAGTGCAGAGTTTTGCTGACAGTGACCACCAGTATACATTGTCTGCCTGAAAAACGCTCCATATCTGTGCTCAGTGTGCTGCATATATCTGTGCTTACACTGCTTTATTGTGGGGACTGGGGACCACCAGTATTATATAGGAGGAGTACAGTGCAGAGTTTTGCTGACCAGTGACCAGTGACCACCAGTATTATACGTTCTCTGCCTGAAAAACGCTCCATATCTATGCTCAGTGTGCTGCATATATCTGTGCTCACACTGCTTTATTGTGGGGACTGGAGACCAGCAGTATTATATAGGAGGAGTACAGTGCAGAGTTTTGCTGACCAGTGACCACCAGTATTATACATTCTCTGCCTGAAAAATGCTCCATATCTGTACTCAGTGTGCTGCATATATCTGTGCTCACACTGCTTTATTGTGGGGACTGGGGACCACCAGTATTATATAGGAGGAGTACAGTGCAGAGTTTTGCTGACCAGTGACCACCAGTATTATACGTTCTCTGCCTGAAAAACGCTCCATATCTGTGCTCAGTGTGCTGCATATATCTGTGCTCACACTGCTTTATTGTGGGGACTGGGGACCACCAGTATTATATAGGAGGAGTACAGTGCAGAGTTTTGCTGACCAGTGACCACCAGTATTATGCGTTCTCTGCCTGAAAAACGCTCCATATCTGTGCTCAGTGTGCTGCATATATCTGTGCTCACACTGCTTTATTGTGGGGACTGGGGACCACCAGTATTATATAGGAGGAGTACAGTGCAGAGTTTTGCTGACCAGTGACCACCAGTATTATACATTCTCTGCATGAAAAACGCTCCATATCTGTGCTGCATTGTAGTATATAGTAGGAGTACAGTGCATAATTTTGCTGACCACCAGTATATAATATATAGCAGTACGGTACAGAAGGCCACTGCTCTACCTACCTCTGTGTCGTCAAGTATACTATCCATCCATACCTGTGGTGCATTTCAGTTTTGCACAGTTTGCTGACCACCAGTATATAATATATAGCAGTACGGTACAGTAGGCCACTGCCCTACCTGCCTCTGTGTCGTCAAGTATACTATCCATCCATACCTGTGGTGCATTTCAGTTTTGCACAGTTTGCTGACCACCAGTATAAAATATATAGCAGTACGGTACAGTAGGCCACTGCTCTACCTACCTCTGTGTCGTCAAGTATACTATCCATCCATACCTGTGGTGCATTTCAGTTGTGCGCAGTATATATAGTAGGAGGCCATTGCTATTGATACTGGCATATAATTCCACACATTAAAAAATGGAGAACAAAAATGTGGAGGGTAAAATAGGGAAAGATCAAGATCCACTTCCACCTCGTGCTGAAGCTGCTGCCACTAGTCATGGCCGAGACGATGAAATGCCATCAACGTCGTCTGCCAAGACCGATGCCCAATGTCATAGTAGATAGCATGTAAAATCCAAAAAACAAAAGTTCAGTAAAATGACCAAAAAATCAAAATTAAAAGCGTCTAAGGAGAAGCGTAAACTTGCCAATATGCCATTTACGACACGGTGTGGCAAGGAACGGCTGAGGCCCTGGCCTATGTTCATGGCTAGTGGTTCAGCTTCACATGAGGATGGAAGCACTCATCCTCTCGCTAGAAAAATGAAAAGACTTAAGCTGGCAAAAGCACATCAAAGAACTGTGCATTCTTCTAAATCACAAATCCCCAAGGAGAGTCCAATTGTGTCGGCTGCGATGCCTGACCTTCCCAACACTGGACGGGAAGAGGTAGCGCCTTCCACCATTTGCACGCCCCCTGCAAGTGCTGGAAGGAGCCCCGCAGTCCAGTTCCTGATAGTCAAATTGAAGATGTCACTGTTGAAGTACACCAGGATGAGGATATGGGTGTTGCTGGCGCTGAGGAGGAAATTGACAAGGAGGATTCTGATGGTGAGGTGGTTTGTTTAAGTCAGGCACCTGGGGAGACACCTGTTGTCCGTGGGACGAATATGGCCATTGACATGCCTGGTCAAATTACAAAAAAAATCACCTCTTCGGTGTGGAATTATTTTAACACAAATGCGGACAACAGGTGTCAAGCCGTGTGTTGCCTTTGTCAAGCTGTAATAAGTAGGGGTAAGGACGTCAACCACCTCGGAACATCCTCCCTTATACGTCACCTGGAGCGCATTCATCAGAAGTCAGTGACAAGTTCAAAAACTTTGGATGACAGCGGAAGCAGTCCACTGACCACTAAATCCCTTCCTCTTGTAACCAAGCTCCTGCAAACCACACCACCAACTCCCTCAGTGTCAATTTCCTCCTTACACAGGAAAGCCAATAGTCCTGCAGGCCATGTCACTGTCAAGTCTGATGAGTCCTCTCCTGCCTGGGATTCCTCCGATGCATCCTTGAGTGTAACGCCTACTGCTGCTGGCGCTGCTGTTGTTGCTGCTGGGAGTCGATCGTCATCCCAGAGGGGAAGTCAGAAGACCACTTGTACTACTTCCAGTAAGCAATTGACTGTCCAACAGTCCTTTGCGAGAAAGATGAAATATCACAGCAGTCATCCTGCTGCAAAGCGGATTACTCAGGCCTTGGCAGCCTGGGCGGTGAGAAACATGTTTCCGGTATCCACCGTTAATTCACAGGCAACTACAGACTTGATTGAGGTACTGTGTCCCCGGTACCAAATACCATCTAGGTTCCATTTCTCTAGGCAGGCGATACCGAAAATGTACACAGACGTCAGAAAAAGAGTCCCTAGTGTCCTAAAAAATGCAGTTGTATCCAATGTCCACTTAACCACGGACATGTGGACAAGTGGAGCAGGGCAGACTCAGGACTAAATGACTGTGACAGCCCACTGGGTAGATGTATTGCTTCCCGCAGCAAGAACAGCAGCGGCGGCACCAGTAGCAGCATCTCGCAAACGCCAACTCGTTCCTAGGCAGGCTACGCTTTGTATCACCGCTTTCCATAAGAGGCACACAGCTGACAACCTCTTACGGAAACTGAGGAACATCATCGCAGAATGGCTTACCCCAATTGGACTCTCTTGGGGATTTGTGACATCGGACAACGCCAGCAATATTGTGCGTGCATTACATCTGGGCAAATTCCAGCACGTCCCATGTTTTGCACATACATTGAATTTGGTAGTGCAGAATTATTTAAAAAATGACAGGGGCGTGCAAGAGATGCTGTCGGTGGCCCAAAGAATTGCGGGCCACTTTCGGCATTCAGCCACCGCGTGCCGAAGACTGGAGCACCAGCAAACAGTCCTGAACCTGCCCTGCCATCATCTGAAGCAAGAGGTGGTAACGAGGTGGAATTCAACCCTCTATATGCTTCAGAGGATGGAGGAGCAGCAAAAGGCCATTCAAGCCTATACATCTGCCTACGATATAGGCAAAGCAGGGGGAATGCACCTGACTCAAGCGCAGTGGAGAATGATTTCAACGTTGTGCAAGGTTCTGCAACCCTTTGAACTTGCCACACGTGAAGTCAGTTCAGATACTGCCAGCCTGAGTCAGGTCATTCCCCTCATCAGGCTTTTGCAGAAGAAGCTGGAGACATTGAAGGAGGAGCTAAAACAGAGCGATTCCGCTAGGCATGTGGGACTTGTGGATGGAGCCCTTAATTCGCTTAACCAGGATTCACGGGTGGTCAATCTGTTGAAATCAGAGCACTACATTTTGGCCACCGTGCTCGATCCTAGATTTATTAATAATAATAATAATAATAATAATAATTTTATTTATATAGCGCTCTTTCTCCAATAGAACTCAAGGCGCTTAACAGATACATTGCATAATATAGTACAGAAAATAATGAAGTACATTTTCATAAAATACAGAAGCATGAAGATACTAAAAGGGACACTATGGAAATGCTTTAGTAAACAGAAAAGTCTTGAGTCTACTTTTTAAGGATTCTATAGTTGGGGCCTCTCGCACTGTGCGGGGAAGTGAGTTCCATAGAGTCGGAGCCGCATGACTAAAAGCTCGCCCCCCAGATGAATTACGGTAGATTCTAGGTACTGCTAAAAGTCCTTCATCTACAGATCGCAGTAATCGAGTATGGGGTCAGAAGCTGTTTCAGGTACCTTGGGCCTTGGTCATGTAATGCTTTGAAACTCAGTAAGCCAATCTTGAAGATGATTCGCCATCTTACAGGCAGCCAGTGAAGGGAGTAGAGGATGGGTGTTATGTGGCTAGAACGGGGCTGGTTGGTTAATAGCCTGGCAGCTGTGTTTTGCACCAGCTGTAAGCGTTGCAATTCTTTTGCTGGTAGACCAAGGTAGAGGGCATTACAGTAGTCTAAACGAGATGATACAAATGCATGTATGACTTTTGGCATGTCATCTGAGGGAATAAAATGCTTGATTCTGGCTATGTTCCTCAGGTGAAAGAATGAGGATTTGATTGTGGCTGATATCTGATGTTTAAGTGTCAAGCCACCATCCAGGACAACGCCAAGATTCCGCACACGATCACTGGTCTGTAATTCTGAATCCCCGAGTGTAAGTCCAGTTGGTTGGCTATGCTGCAGTCTTGTCCTTTGATGTTGCGGTCGTATCAAAAGGACCTCTGTTTTATCCGGGTTCAGTCGCAGCCAACTGGTGCTCATCCACTCCTGTAGTTCAGCTAGACAGCCATTTAGGGTTGCTATTGGGTTATCAGTGCCCGGAGCAAAGGACAAGTACAGTTGTGTATCATCTGCATAGCAGTGGTAGACCAGGCCATGGCGCCTGATTATTTCGCCCAATGGGAGCATGTATACTGCAAAAAGCATGGGGGATAGTATAGAACCTTGTGGGACACCACATGGCAATGGCACTGGTGGTGATGAGTATAATCCAGATGATACTCTCTGTGACCTGCCTGTGAGAAATGATTTGAACCAGCTTAGGACTGTGCCATCCAGACCACAGAAATGTATCAGTCGCTCAATCAGAAGCCCATGGTCCACGGTATCAAATGCTGCCGAGAGATCCAGAAGGATTAATATTGAACAGTCACCTCTGTCTTTTGCCATCAGAAGATTATTTAACACACACACCAGGGCTGTTTCAGTGCTATGTCTTCTCCTGAATCCTGATTGAAATGGATCATAAATATCATGGGTTGTCAGGCGGGTTTCCAGTTGATTTGCAACGACTTTCTCAATAACCTTTCCTAGGAAAGGAAGGTTCGATACCGGTCTGTAGTTGGTCATGCAGTCGGGATCTAAATTAGGTTTTTTAAGAAGCGGTCTAACAATTGCTTCCTTTAGGGGTCCAGGAAAAATGCCTGTCTGCAAAGAACATTGAACAATTTTTGTAACGACAGGACCAATTATATCCATACAACCTATTAGAAGCTTGGTTGAGGCTGGGTCCAGATCACAGGTGGTGGGACGCAAAATTCGAGCAATTTCAGCAGTGTCCTTTACATCCACTGGGTCAAAGCTGGTCCATGAAGGCAGGTAGCTTATATTGGCAGGCTTTGTAGTTTGGCACTCCTTTGATGGCACTGTGGAGATTCCAGCCCGGATGGTGGATATTTTATCTGCAAAGAAGTTTGCAAACTCGTTGCATCTTGCCTGGGAGAGAGTCTCATCAGTCTGCAGGCATGCTGGCTTGCAAAGCATCTCCACTGTGCGGAAAAGCTGAGCTGGCCTATTGTTTGCTGCTGTGATCTCATTTGACAGGAACTGTGCCTTCTTACGAGTGATTGTCGATTGATATTCTTCGTTATGCTTTATTAGTTTTATTTTGTCATCCACTAGGTTAGTCTTCCTCCATTGTCTTTCCAGTCTACGCCCCCTTTTAATACCTACATTGTATCTCTCTTTCCGGCAGACACAAGTCTGCAGAGGTTCAAAGACCTGCTGGTGAGAAAATTGTCAAGTCAAGCGGAACGTGACCCGTCAACAGCTCCTCCTTCACATTCTCCCGCAACTGGGGCTGCGAGGAAAAGGCTAAGAATTCCGAGCCCACCCGCTGGCGGTGATGCAGGGCAGTCTGGAGCGAGTGCTATCATCTGGTCCGGACTGAAGGACCGGCCAACGATTACTGACATGTCGTCTACTGTCACTGCATATGATTCTGTCACCATTGAAAGAATGGTGGAGGATTATATGAGTGACCGCATCCAAGTAGGCACGTCAGACAGTCTGTATGTATACTTGCAGGAAAAAGAGGCAATTTGGAGGCCCTTGCAGAAACTGGCTTTATTTTACCTAAGTTGCCCCCCCTCCAGTGTGTACTCCGAAAGAGTGTTTAGTGCAGCCGCTCACCTTGTCAGCAATCGGCGTACGAGGTTACTTCCAGAAAATGTGGAGAAGATGATGTTCACCAAAATGAATTATAATCAATTCCTCCGTGGAGACATTCACCAGCAATTGCCTCCAGAAAGTACACATTGACCTGAGATGGTGGATTCCAGTGGGGACGAATTAATAATCTGTGAGGAGGGGGATGTACACAGTGAAAGGGGTGAGGAATCGGAGGATGAGGAGGAGGTGGACATATTGCCTCTGTAGAGCCAGTTAGTGCAAGGAAAGATTGATTGCTTCTTTTTTGGTGGGGGCCCAAACCAACCAGTCATTTCAGTCACAATTGTGTGGCAGACCCTGTCGCTGAAATGATGGGTTTGTTAAAGTGTGCATGTCCTGTTTATACAACATAAGGGTGGGTGGGAGGGCCGAAGGACAATTCCATCTTGCACCTATTTTTTCTTTCATTTTTCTTTGCATCATGTGCTGTTTGGGGACTATTTTTTTTAAGTGCCATCCTGCCTGACACTGCAGTGCCAATCCTAGATGGGCCAGGTGTTTGTGTCGGCCACTTGGGTCGCTTAGCTTAGTCATCCAGCGACCTCGGTGCAAATTTTAGGACTAAAAATAATATTGTGAGGTGTGAGGTGTTCAGAATAGACTGAAAATGAGTGGAAATTATGGTTATTGAGGTTAATAATACTATGGGATCAAAATGACCCCCAAATTCTATGATTTAAGCTGTTTTTGAGGGTTTTTTGTAAAAAACACCCGAAACCAAATACACCCAAATCCGACAAAAATTTTTTAGGGAGGTTTTGCCAAGACGCGTCCGAATCCAAAAAACGGCCGCGGAACCGAATTCAAAACCAAAACAGAAAACCCGAAAAATGACCGGTGCACATCACTAGTATATACCCTTTTTTTTTTTATCCTAGTGCGTGATCTACCCACCATAACCCTGTATATCCTTCTCCATTAGGAATTTATTTAGCCCATTTCTAAAAATAGTGACTGAGTCTGCGTCAATTCCCCCCTTGATTGCCTTCTTTGCTACAATCTTACTTTTGGTACTGCTGCTAAGTTTGTTATCTATGTGAATACGTAAGTCTTTTTCCAGTACAGAATCCCCTAATTTTACCCCATTTAGTATGTAGGTGGTATTATTTTCCTTGCTGCCAAAGTGCATTACCTTACATTTGTCTGTATTGAACCTCATTCTCCGTTTTGCTGCCCATGCTTCCAGTTTAAATAAATAATTCTGAAGAGACTCAGCATCGCCCACTGATTTTATAACCTTATACAGTTTGGTATCGTCTGCAAAAATTGACACCATGCTCTCTAGACCTACTGCTAGATCATTTATGAAAATGTTAAACAATAGTGGTCCAAGGACCCTTGTGGCACACCACTAAGTACTTCAGTCCAATTTGAAAAAGTTCCATTTACCACAACTCGCTGCTCCCTATTATATAACCAATTTCTCACCCAAGTGCATATTGTGCTCCCTAGCCCCAGTTCTTATAACTTGTAAATAATGCTCATATGCGGTACTATGTTGAAAGCTTTGGCAAAGTCTAAAAAGATTACGGGGGTCATTCCGAGTTGATCGCTCGCTGGCTAGTTTTAGCAGCCGTGCAAACGCTATGCCGCCGCCCACTGGGGAGTGTCTTTTATCTTGGCAGAAGTGCGAACGCACTCTGCCGAGCTCTGCAAAAACAGTTTGTGCAGTTTCAGAGTAGCTCTGAACTTACTGAGCACTTGCGATCACTTCAGCCTATTCGTGTCCGGATTTGACGTCATACACTCGCCCAGCGAACGCCCAGCCACGCCTGCGTTTTTTCAGACACACCTGCGTTTTTGCAAACCCTCCCTGAAAATGGTCAGTTTACACCCAGAAACGCCCCCTTTCTGTCAATCTTCTTGCGGCCGTCAGTGCGACTGAAAACTTTGCTAGAACCTGTGCACAGCCACAACGGGCTTTGTACCCGTACGTTGCGTGTGCGCATTGCGGGGCATACGCATGCGCAGAAATGCCGTGTTTTAGCGTGATCGCTGCGCTGCGAACAACAGCAGCTAGCGATCAACTCGGAATGACCCCCTACATCCACCTCCTTACCCTGATCAAGGTTCGCACTAAGTGTTTCATAAAAGCCTAGTAAGTTTGTTTGACATGATCTATCCTTCACAAATCCACGTTGGTTCCTTTTAATAATCTTTTTGGCTTTAAGGAACTTCTGTATACTATCCCTTAAAATACCTTCTAGTAATTTCCCCACTATAGATGTAAGACTAACTGGTCTACAGTTAGTCTTAAGTGTTTCGCAGAGCCGTACAAAAGACAGTACAGGGAGACAAAACTTAATATTACAGTAAATAAATAACAAAAATAGAGTACAGGTAACAAGGAGCACCACAATTCTCAAACCATAATACAACTTAGATGTAAGTAGCGAGGGAGTGATCAGTGTACTACTAGGAGCTGGTGGCCATAAATAGAGACGAGCCTTTACCAGCAGAAGAAAATGCGGGTAAAGATGGTTGCTGAGCAGGAGAGGGCTGTGAGTGAAATGTGTCGAGAAGAGGGCTTTGACAACAAGAGGAAAGAGGGTCCAGCTCTGAGGAGCTACCAATCTAGTGGGATTAGTTTGGCTCACACTGCGTGGAGTCAGACTGCTTTTATATGTACGTGAACAAACGCACTGGGGTACAGCGCACACAGGTTGTACACACAATAATATTTTTTTCTCCTTTTTATTTTTTTAAAAACTTTTTCCCCTTTTTTTCCCCCTTTTCTTGCAACTGACAGTACACACTGTAGTACTTCTATGTGAATTCAGTGGGTGAGGTATGTCCTGCAGAGTCAGTGCAAACCCACTGTGTAACAGAATTAGACTGGACACAGCTTGTGGAAGGACACAACACAGCCACTTAATGTGCACAGCACTGCCACTTCTGGATGGATACAGCATAGCCTCTTAATTGATACAGCACAGCCACTCTGGACACAGCACAGCCACTTGTATGGACACACACAGCCACTTCTCTGGAGTCTGGACACAGTACAGCCACTTATATAGAGTCTGGACACAGTACAGCCACTTGTATAGAGACTGGACACAGTACAGCCACTTGTATAGAGTCTGGACACAGCACAGCCACTTGTATAGAGTCTGGACACAGTACAGCCACTTGTATAGAGTCTGGACACAGCACAGCCACTTGTTTGGACACAGCACAGCCACTTGTATAGAGTCTGGACACAGTACAGCCACTTGTATAGAGTCTGGACACAGTACAGCCACTTGTATAGAGTCTGGACACAGTACAGCCACTTGTATAGAGTCTGGACACAGTACAGCCACTTGTATAGAGTCTGGACACAGTACATCCACTTCTCTGGAGTCTGGACACAGCACAGCCACTTGTATAGAGTCTGGACACAGCACAGCCACTTGTATAGAGTCTGGACACAGCACAGCCACTTGAACCAGCAAAGCACAGCGTAGTACAGCTTAGCACACAGTAGCGTGCCTGAGAACAGAATGAAATACAATGCGAGTCTGGGGTGGAAGTTCAGGCGGGTTTGGATTTCATGTAGTCTGAACTGCTTATCTTCAGAAAGTATACAGATGGAGCCAAGCTAGTCGCGGCTATTGGTGAGCGCGTCACTGTCCGGCTGGGCATGCACGACTGCGGCACTTGAATGGAGAGCGTCTCCATCCGCTCACCTGTACAGAGACGCTCTGAATGGGAGCATTTCTGTGCACTCCCGGCGTGACTATGCGGACGGATCGCCTAGTCATGCCGGGAGTTCATGTTTGCGATGGAGCGCGGCTCCAACTGTGTTTTTACTTGTGTCATGTTTTTGGTTAAGAATACATTTTTAAGTTGTCCGGTGTTCATTCACTAAAGAGTTTATTTATGTGTGGAAGTGTGTGTGCTGCAATGTTAAAGTGTTTTTTTTGTGTGTTGGCGACTCAAGTATGGCGCTGGGTGGTCTGGATGACACCACAGACAGGCAGGGTTATTGTGTTTGTGGACCCAATGAAGGGCATAAAAAGAAGATTTTATAAAAATCAACAACCAAACATTGTCATATAAATTACCAGCTGACTCTTCATCCTTTTCATGGTGCTGTATGGACGCAGGTCTGTGGGCAGACTTCTTCTGTACTGTAACTGACAATAATATAAGTTACAGGCTGTGTATTAAAAAGGACAGCAAAACGCACATTGGTTGCTTCAATTGTATGTTTCAAACAAATATAACAAATAACCCCTGACACACATACAGTACATATACTGTAGTGACATGCGGTGAAGTCAGTGGCTGGGGAGGCACTTACCTATTCATCTCTCCCCCCTCCCTTTAAATAAATAAAATAAAAAAGTGTAGAGTTCCCATTATTTTATAGAGACCAGCACCAGACTGAACCAGCAAGGTAGGTAATGACATAGCAGGGGGGGGGGGGACACCTCAGTGTGGGGTCCCCCTGCCATCACAGTAAACATTTCCCAAACCAATCAGCCCAGAGCTGGAATTTCTCTTTGCCATTTAAGTTCTTTTGCATGGTGCTGCCTCTCCAGGTCTTCTGGAGTCTTCTTGCCTCACCTGGGGGGCAACAGCCTTAAGCTCTTTTGCATGGCCACCACCTCTCCAGGGCTTCTGGTGCCTTCTTTCCTCACCTGGAGGGCATCGACCATTAAGCTCTTTTGCATGGTTGCCACTTCTCCATGGCTTCTGGAGTCTTCTTTCCTCACCTTGGGGGCGGTGGCCTTTCAGCTTTCCTGCATGGTCACCACCTCTCCAGGGCTTCTGGTGTCTTCTTTCTTCACCTAAAGGAATGACGGCCTCTAAGCTCTTTTGTGTGGCACCACCTCTCTAGGACTTCAGGAGTCTTCTTTCTTCAGAAGCTCTTGCATGCTCCCTGCCAGCCACTGCCTTGTACTGACTTATATAAGCTAGGCAGAGAAAGTGGTGCGATGACTGGGCAAGCTGTGATTGGCTCACAGCTTGCCATCTTGAATTTCAAAAATGATGATAAGGTGCCGTTTTTAAAATTGGAACCACTGCGCAGAGCCGGCCCTAATCAATATGATGCCCTAGGCAAAATTTTGGCTGGTGCCCCTTAGCACCACCGCTAGTTCCACCTCTGACCCTGCACCCCTTTCCCAGCACCAACACCCCCCACCCATAGCAGTCCTTTTTTTTGTTTTCCTACCCTCTGTGTGTACATTCGGAGCACAGCTCAAAAAGGTATGTGTTTTTGCTGAAATTACACCACACCATATTGCTCTTTATTCTCATTACACCACACCATATTGCTTTTTATTCACATTAGACCACACAGTAGTGCACTTTCTATACGTTACGCCACACAGTAGAGCACCTTATACGCATAATGCCACACATTGGTAACGCATTTATACACATAGTACCACACAGTAATGCCCCTTACACATGACACACATTATTAATGTCCTTATAAACATAATGCGCCTTACACATTATGCCAACCCTTATTAATGCCCTTATACACATAATTTCCCGTACACATATGCCACACATTGTTAATGCCCTTATACACATAATGACACACAATGTCCCTTACACATATGCTGCACATTATTAGTGCCCTTATACACATAATGACACACATAGTGCCCATTACACATATGTTACACATTATTAGTGCCCTTATACACATAATGACACATATAGTTCCTGGTGTGAGTCAACTGGCAGCTCTGCTAACATCGGGTGTCTATTTTTTAATGAAAATGCATCTTATTTGCATTGCTATGTGGCTAGGATGCACAAGCAGCTTCTGCGACTGTGGCTGTATCTGCATACGAAATGCTACACACAGAATATAGGCATGCCGCATATCATTTTAATCAGCAGAAGCTGCCTGTGCCCCTAGGCATACCAAATGCCCTTGGCAATTGCCTAGTTTGCCTATGCCTAGGGCCGGCTCTGCCACTGCGGAATGGCTGTCAGAGACTTTATCTTGGATCCAGGCCTGCCGCATGCCAGCTATCCCTGCGAGATCCCGCCACTGCTAACTGTCGCCCCTCCGCCTTGTCCCCGCTGCGTCCCCACCACATTAGCCTGCTAAGCCCCCAGTAATGACAGCAGATCCCTCACTGGGCAGCTGTATCAAGTGATGGATCCGCTGTCTAATCACATCTGCCTCACTGACAGGGGTGAGCTTTCATGTGTGCTAAAAGCACGTCCCTGTCACCGAGGCACTGGTATAGGTGCAGCTTTTAACGTTTTTTTTCAATGGGATTTTTCTGCCCTCGGCTTTTCCGTGCCCCACGCTTCCCCCTTTCCCATTGTCAATGGGAGGCACCACTACCGGTGCCTCTTAAACTCAGTTTAACTGTAAAAATTATTCATATAATACAAAGCAGATACTAATGTACTAATGACACAGAATATGTGTCATAAGTTTCTTCTTTGTATTATTTGAATCATTAATGACAGGGGAGGCTCTGCCTTTCCTGCCTTCAGACTGCACATCTCTGATTTACTGTATCTAAAATTTACACAAACTTGCACATTGCTGCAATGCAAACACATACACATCTTGGCTAACTGCAAACTGCCACACACAAAAACACACAAAAAAACCACAGTAACAGCCAGCACACAAAATAACAACAGATATATGTTTGCATAGCTAAAGGTCCATACACACTGGGCGTTTTTGCCCAGCGTGTATGCACAGCGATGATCGTTGACTTCGCTGGGCTGAAAAGCGAAGTCAGCAGGGGTGAGCGGCTTTCCATAGCAGGATGCTATGGAAAGCCGCTCACCCCGCCATTCATCTACTGGTAATACCAGTAGATGAACGACGGCCGCCAGCGATCAAGCGGGAGTGTGCATCAGCGCTCACCGCTCATCGTTTGGTCACACACACTGGGCAGCTTTGAGATGAAAGCAGCTCAACACACCAAAAGTGACCTGCTTTCACCTCAAAATCGCCCAGTGTGTATGGGCCTTAACACAGGCCAAACCACAATCTCTCACTAACCCACAACTGCATTACTACCACAATACTATGAACACAATTACAAAGTAATTTCCAAAATGAAGTTGAATAACAAATAAAAACCAAACCTATAACTCTACAAAAAATAGTGCTACAACATCACATTTAACATGAACACATCAAATATTCATTAAACAAAATACAAATACACTATGCTGAGCAATGTAGGTACTATGGGTGGAATAAAAAACATATGTCTTTACTATTAATTATGCAACAATGATTACTAACACTTACAACACATATTTCAGCTCTTCTTAAAAAAAAACACATGGGGGTATATTTACTAAGCTCCCGATTTTGACCGAGATGGTGTTTTTTCTTCAAAGTGTCATCTCGGGAATTTACTAAACTCAAATCTCGGCAGTGATGAGGGCATTCGTATTTTTTTGGAAGTCAAAGAAAAAAAATACGAATGAATACACCATCGGTCAAATACGACTGTTTTTTGATACAACTCGGTAATTTACTAAAAAGTGTATTTCACGAACACTGCCGGCAATAGCCAAACACTGCCGTGAAAAAATACAAATCGTAAAAAAAAGCAGATTTAAAACAGACCTGCTTTTTTTTACCGTGTTCTGATAGGCATGCACGGTTCCATGAGATCCGTGCATGTTTATCAGTGTTAAGGGGTGGGAAAGTGTTAAATTTGCAGGAAAAATATGCGTGGGGTCCCCACTCCTAAGCAAAACCAGCCTCGGGCTCTTTGAGCCTGAAAGTGGGAACTTTGCGGTCAGCGGTGAGGTTACTTTCGGTCAACCGCTGACTGCAAAGTTCCCACCATTGGATACAATGGAGCGCATAGGCGCAACATTGTATCTCTGCCGTGTGCTGCCTGACAGACACTACAGGAGCACACAGCCAATCAGGAGAGTGCCACAACGTGGCGCTCCCTGATTGGCTGAAGGGACCCTCTTTGACAGGAGTCAGGGGGGGTCCTGGCAGTCGGGGAAAGGGGTCCCATGTGTAAACATGGGACCCCTTTCAGTGCGTGGTCGGGTTCCCATTTTTTTATTTTGCCAAATACGTGGATTATACAAAGAACAGAAGGTACACTGGATAGGATTATGTGAGTATAATTTCTTTCACAGGTACCCCTAGGATTCTACATGGAGAAGAGGACCGAGCCTCGTGTGAACATAGGTAAGTATGTATGTTTGGAGGTGTGCATGTATGTAAATAACTTATACTGTCATGGTGTGTGTGTCCTGTTTTTTGGGGGTATTTTTTTAGTAGTAGTACTACAGGTACCAGCGGGCCCGGTTTTCCACAGCATGCTGGTACTTGTGGTTCTCCAAGTACCAGCTTGCGGGGGAGGCTTGCTGGGACTTGTAGTACTGCTACTAAAAACAATATTCACATTTTTTTCAAAAGGCTATCAGCCCCCCATCCCCTGCCCTTGGATGGGGGGGACAGCCTCGGGCTTCACCCCTGGCCCTTAGGTGGCTGGAGGGGGGACCCCTTGGTTTAAGGGGTTCCCACTCCTCCAGGGTACCCCAGCCAGGGGTGGCTAGTTGGGTATGTAATGCCAGGGCCGCCGGGACCAGTATAAAAGTGTCCCCCGGCTGTGGCATTATGTACCTGGCTAGTGGAGCCCGGTGCTGGTTTAAAAAATATGGGAAACCCCTACGCTTTTTGTCCCCCGTATTTTTGGAACCAGGACCAGGCGCAGGGCCCGGTGCTGGTTTATGAAATATCGGGGAACCCCTGTCATTTTTCCCCCCATATTTTGTCAACCAGGACCGGCTCAAAGAGCCCGAGGCTGGTTTTGCTTAGGGGGGGACCCCACACATTTTTTTTTTTAGATTTGTAACAATGTTATTTTTTTTACGAAAGGTGCACAATGAAGCCCTGCACGGATCTCACAGATCCGGCCGAGATTCATTGTGTTAATGTCGGCAGTGTTTTACTATTCACTCCCGTAAAACACTGCCAAGAAATACGAATGACATCGACATCGGAAAACACGAAAATGCAGAATACGACGGCTTAGTAAATTAGTCGTAATAAATTCAAAAAGTTGCAAATTTACACTTTCGATGTCATTCGTGTTTGAACTTTAACCTCATTCTGAAAAATACGAATTTTAGTAAATATACCCCTTGCTGTCTACTTACCAACTACTTACATGAAACTACATTACCAGCCACAAAACACAAATGGAGTATGCATGACCTTTTACAACCCAAAAAAATAAGTTTTGAAAACACACATTAAAATAAATATATACTGACCTGGCTGCCTTGGCACATCAGTGTCACATACGTACTGTATGTGCACTGGACAACTTCAGGTGGGATGAGCACCTTCAATGGCTCTTCGTAATCCAAATATGAGATTCCACCTGTTCCATGTGATGACTTGGCCTCCTTGGACATATTGGCCTTCACCCAGTGCTTGGTATCTGACAGCCTTTTCTTACACATGCGCACAGGTCCCTTAGCATTGACAGCGGTACCACCTTCATCCATATGGCATTCTTTTTATGGGTGGATATGTGGGTTGCCTCATGACCAAACAGCTGGCGTGGTACTTCATGACTTCCGTCACCAATGCCATATTCTCTGCAAACAAAAACTTGACATTGCGGTCCATCTTGGTCCTGGTGCATGCATCAGAGGACAGTTTCTCCTGGGCTGCCACCTCCTCCATAGCCAGATTAAGGGGGGGTCACAGGGCATACAGTACCCCAGGCCCCCCTTTGTTAGGGGGCCCCCCAGACAGAGCACACCGACATCGCTAGCTTTCCCTCTCACGCAGTAGCAGAACCAGACAGCCAGAATCCGAGGAGGGCAGTGTGCATTGCAGGCAGAGTATCAGGCTCCCTGCTTCTCCCTCCTATTTCTCCCCGAGTAACCCGCTCGGGGGGCGGAGTTTCACGGAATGATGCGGTTACGTCACGACAAAACCCTGTCACTCCGCGAAACTCCCCCCCGAGCGGAGTACAGAGGGGGATCCAAGTTAGGAAGAGGGAAAGGCCGGCGCGAGGAGCGACTGGTGAGGCAGGCCGAAGAGCGGTAATCGCCTCTGTAAGTATTCTCTCTCTCTCTCTCTCTCTCTCTCTCTCAATGTGTAAAATGTGGACACCTGCCGTAATGTGTGAAATGGGGACTCTTGCCTGCCGTAGTGTGGGGATTTAATGTATCAAGGGCATTGCGGTGTGTGGCATAATATGGTGCAGGGGGCATTACTGTGTGGAGCTTAATATGGTAGAATTTTTTTTTCCTGTGGTGGTCGTGATCTGTTGGAGCAGGGTCAAAAACTGGATTGTGAGGTAGTCTTTTCAGACGAGGCCATGCCCATTTAAATGAGGCCACACCCTTGCCAGGTGCGCGCGCAAGTTTTTTTTTAATCTAGGTGTGTGTGTGTGTGTGGGGGGGGGCACATTTTTTTATGTCATGGGGGGGCGCATTTTTAAATCTCGCACTGGGAGCCAAATTGGCTAGAAACAGTCCTGGGTATGCACAATTTAAAATACACTCCCCCACCTTCCACCGGGGTCCCCCTTGTCTTACGTGCCCCGGGCACCCCCAAGGCCTAATCCGGCCCTGACCTCCTCCACCTCATTACATCCCCACCACAAGAAAACACAGAACACAGAAAAAAAGATACTTATTAGATACTTAAAAAAATACAGAAAAATGAGGCAACCTAATAATAAACAAGACAACGAAGATGACAAGACCACTTACGCACCAGGATACCACTCAGAAATCTCCCAAAACACCAAACCACAGCGACTCTCCTCACACTTCCTCTAATTAAACCCATGAGGCCTGGAGGGTTTGTCATGTCCCTGGCACATGTAACACTTTCAACCAATAAACAACTATCACAAGTGGCTTCCATATACACTCCTATTTTGGAAATACAGACCGGAATGTGTGTGTAATTGTCAGAGATGAGCGGGTTCGGTTCGTTGAGATCTGAACCCCCCCGAACTTCACCTATTTTACATGGGTCCAAGGCAGCCTCGGATCTTCCCGCCTTGCTCGGTTAACCCAAACGAGGCCGAACGCCATAATCTCGCTGTTGGATTCTCGCGAGATTCGTATTCCATATAAAGAGCCGCGCGTCGTCGCCATTTTCACTCATGCATTGGAGATTGAACGGAGAGGACGTGGCTACGTTCTCTCCCTGAAAAGCTCTGTATCTGTGCTCAGTGCGCTGCAAATATCTGTGCTCAGTGTGCTGCAAATATCTATGTTCTCTGCCTGAAAAGTTCCATATCTGTGCTCAGTGTGCTGCAAATATCTGTGCTCAGTGTGCTGCATTGTGGGGACCAGCAGTATATAATTATAGTAGTACAGTACAGTAGGCCATTGCTGTTTCTTGCCGCTCCGTGTCAGACTCAGTTCTAGACAGTATCCTGCTCATCAGTGCTCAATATCTGCTGCATTGTTGTGTACCAGTATATACTATATATATATATATATAAATATATATATATATATATATATTATATATAGTAGTACAGTGCAGCATTTTGGTGAACACCAGTATAGTAGTACAGTACGCCATTGCTGTATCTTGCAGCTCCGTGTCACTTCAATTATCCATATCTGTGCTGCATTGTTGTGAGCAGTATATTAGTAGTACAGTGCAGCATTTTGGTGACCAACAGTATATAGTTGTACAGTACAGTAGGCCATTGCTGTATCTTGCAGCTCCGTGTCACTTCAAGTATCCATATCTGTGCTGCATTGTTGTGAGCAGTATATATAGTAGTACAGTGCAGCATTTTGGTGACCAACAGTATATAGTTGTACAGTGCTGTAGGCCATTGCTGTATCTTGCAGCTCCGTATCACTGCAAGTATCCATATCTATGCTGCATTGTTGTGAGCAGTATATATATAGTAGTACAGTGCAGCATTTTGGTGACCACCAGTATATAGTTGTACAGTACAGTAGGCCATTGCTGTATCTTGCAGCTCCGTGTCACTTCAATTATCCATATCTGTGCTGCATTGTTGTGAGCAGTATATATATAGTAGTACAGTGCAGCATTTTGATGAACACCAGTATAGTAGTACAGTACAGTAGGCCATTGCTGTATCTTGCAGCTCCGTGTCACTTCAATTATCCATATCTGTGCTGCATTGTTGTGAGCAGTATATTAGTAGTACAGTGCAGAATTTTGGTGACCAACAGTATATAGTTGTACAGTACAGTAGGCCATTGCTGAATATTGCAGCTCTGTGTCACTACAAGTATCCATATCTGTGCTGCATTTTTGTGAGCAGTATTTATAGTAGTACAGTGCAGCATTTTGGTGACCAACAGTATATAGTTGTACAGTACAGTAGACCATTGCTGTATCTTGCAGCTCCGTGTCACTGCAAGTATCCATATCTGTGCTGCATTGTTGTGAGCAGTATATATATAGTAGTACAGTGCAGCATTTTGGTGACCACCAGTATATAGTTGTACACTACAGTAGGCCATTGCTGTATCTTGCAGCTCCGTGTCACTTCAAGTATCCATATATGTGCTGCATTGTTGTGAGCAGTATATATATAGTAGTACAATGCAGCATTTTGGTGACCAACAGTATATAGTTGTACAGTACAGTAGGCCACTGCTGTATCTTGCAGCTTCGTGTCACTACAAGTATCCATATCTGTGCTGCATTGTTGTGAGTAGTATTTATAGTAGTACAGTGTAGCATTTTGGTGACCAACAGTATATAGTTGTACAGTACAGTAGGCCATTGCTGTATCTTGCCGCTTCGTGTCACTTCAAGTATCCATATCTGTGCTGCATTGTTGTGAGCAGTATATATATATAGTAGTACAGTGCAGCATTTTGGTGACCACCGGTTTATAGTAGTACAGTACAGTAGTCCATTGCTGTATCTTGCAGCTCTGTGTCACTGCAAGTATCCATATCTGTGCTGCATTGTTATGAGCAGTATATATAGTAGTACAGTGCCGCATTTTGGTGACCAACAGTATATAGTTGTACAGTACAGTAGGCCATTGCTGTATCTTGCAGCTCCGTGTCGCTGCAAGTATCCATATCTGTGCTGCATTGTTGTGAGCAGTATATATATTGTAGTACAGTGCAGCATTTTGGTGACCACCAGTATATAGTTGTACAGTACAGTAGGCCATTGCTGTATCTTGCAGCTATGTGTCACTGCAAGTATCCATATCTGTGCTGCATTGTTGTGAGCAATATATATAGTAGTACAGTGCCGCATTTTGGTGACCAACAGTATATAGTTGTACAGTACAGTGGGCCATTGCTGTATCTTGCAGCTCCGTGTCACTGCAAGTATCCATATCTGTGCTGCATTGTTGTGAGCAGTATATATAGTAGTACAGTGCAGCATTTTGGTGACCAACAGTATATAGTTGTACAGTACAGTAGGCCATTGCTGTATCTTGCAGCTCCGTGTCACTTCAAGTATCCATATCTGTGCTGCATTGTTGTGAGCAGTATATATATATAGTAGTACAGTGCAGCATTTTGGTGACCACCAGTATATAATAGTACAGTACAATAGTCCATTGCTGTATCTTGCAGCTCTGTGTCACTGCAAGTATCCATATCTGTGCTGTATCGTTGTGAGCAGTATATATAGTAGTACAGTGCAGCATTTTGGTGACCAACAGTATACAGTTGTACAGTACAGTAGGCCATTGCTGTATATTGCAGCTCTTTGTCACTGCAAGAATCCATATCTGTGCTGCATTATTGTGAGTAATATATATAGTAGTACAGTGCAGCATTTTGGTGACCAAAAGTATATAGTTGTACAGTACAGTAGGCCATTGCTGTATCTTGCAGCTCCGTGTCACTTCAAGTATCCATATCTGTGCTGCATTGTTGTGAGCAGTATATATAGTAGTACAGGGCAGCATTTTGGTGACCAACAGTAGATAGTTGTACAGTACAGTAGTCTATTGTTATATCTTGCAGCTCTGTGTCACTGCAAGTATCCATATCTGTGCTGCATTGTTGTGAGCAGTATATATATAGTATTACAGTGCAGCATTTTGGTGACCAAAAGTATATAGTTGTACAGTACAGTAGGCCATTGCTGTATCTTGCAGCTCCGTGTCACTTCAAGTATCCATATCTGTGCTGCATTGTTGTGAGCAGTATATATAGTAGTACAGGGCAGCATTTTGGTGACCAACAGTAGATAGTTGTACAGTACAGTAGTCTATTGTTATATCTTGCAGCTCTGTGTCACTGCAAGTATCCATATCTGTGCTGCATTGTTGTGAGCAGTATATATATAGTAGTACAGTGCAGCATTTTGGTGAACACCAGTATAGTAGTACAGTACAGTAGGCCATTGCTGTATCTTGCAGCTCCGTGTCACTTCAATTATCCATATCTGTGCTGCATTGTTGTGAGCAATATATTAGTAGTTCAGTGCAGCATTTGGTGACCAACAGTATATAGTTGTACAGTACAGTAGGCCATTGCTGTATCTTGCAGCTCCGTGTCACTTCAATTATCCATATCTGTGCTGCATTGTTGTGACCAGTATATAGTAGTACAGTGCAGCATTGTGGTGACCACCAGTATATAGTAGTACAGTACAGTAGGCCATTGCTGTATCTTGCAGCTCCGTGTTAGACTCAGTTCTATTCTCCGGATCAGTGCTCAATATCTTTGCTGCATTGTGGGGACCAGTATACTACAGTACAATAGTCCAGTGTTGTTCTCGCTGCTCAGTGTCAGTTCTCCGTAGTATCATCAGTGATCAGTATTATCAGTTCTCAGTATTAACAGTGTGCTGTTAGACGTGCGCCCGTTTTCCGCCATTAGTGCATTGGAATTTAGACAATTGATGAAGTTATTGTGTCCCCGGTACAAAATCCCATCTAGACTCTACTTCACTAGGCAGGTGATAGCGAAATTTTACCAATTAATATCTGTGATTTATAATTATTAATTACAGTGATCTTGCCAAATAATTCCAGTGATTTTGTCATTTTCTTCCAGTGATTTGGACCAATAATACCATTGATTAGAACGAATAATTCCTGTGATTTTGTCATTTTCTTCCAGTGATTTGGACCAATAATACCATTGATTAGAACAAATAATTCCTGTGATTTTGTCATTTTCTTCCAGTGATTTGGGCCAATAATACCATTGATTAGAACAAATAATTCCTGTGATATTGAGGTGTTTTTGTCACTTAGCTTAGCCATCCAGCGACCTTGGTGCACCTCTTTTTTTCTTTGCATCATGTGCTGTTTGGGGACTATTTTTTTAAGTGTTATCCTGTCTGACACTCCGTATATGTCCAGTGGTACTGCCATTTGATATAATTCCTGACATTATTGACATTTAATTCCAGTGATTTTGTCATTTTCTTCCAGTGATTTGGACCAATAATACCATTGATTAGAACAAATAATTCCTGTGATTTTGTCATTTTCTTCAAGTGATTTGGACCAATAATACCATTGATTAGAACAAATAATTCCTGTGATATTGAGGTGTTTGTGTCACTCATGCTGCTTTCAGATCGCAAATGCCGGATCCCACCCGGTAAGAGAAACGTGTCCTTACCGGGTGGGATCCGGCATTTGTGCTCCTTTGCTGGCTTTCCGACCCGGCAATATACCGGGTCGGTTGCCATAGCAGCGGGGGGTGCAGCAGCAGCAGGGGCGGAGTGGAGGCGGCGCTGGGAGATGAGCTCATCTCCTGCGCCGCCTCTCCCATTTGCTGTGAATGGGAGCCGTGTCGCATCGGAACGGCTCCCATTCACACTGCACCTGACCCGGTATTCAACCCGGTAATAACCCTTCTTTTTTACTGGGTTGAATTACCGGGTCAGGCGACCCGCTAATTCAGCAAAGGAGCTTTCACATCGCACACTGACCCGTTTCGACACGGCAATCAGGGCCGGTTCAAGCCCGCTCGGTGCCCCGGGCAGGAAATGGGGCGTGGCCTAATAAGGGGGCGTGGTCGGTTACGCCCCCTGTACATTACTAGCGCCGCTTGACTGCTGTGCGGTGCGCGATGACATCATCGCGCACCGCTCAGCAAAGGTACACTCCACTAAGGGAAACTAGACGCTACGCGTCTAGTTCCCTTCACAGGAGGCGGGGACACAGCGGGCAGCGGGCAGCGGAGGCGGACGGGGGACACAGCGGGCAGCAGTGGCGGATCTTGCCACGGTGCGGCGCCCTCCGGAAGGCGCCAGCGCCCTCCGGAAGGCGGCGCCCCGGGCAAAAGTCCTGCTTGCCCGTGGCAAGATCCGCTACTGACGGCAATATGCCGTGTCGATACCGGGTTATTTGTGCGATATGAAAGGGGTATTAGCTTAGCCATCCAGTGACCACAGTGCACCTCTTTTTCTCTTTTCTTTGCATCATGTGCTGTTTGGGGACTATTTCTCTGACGTCCTAGTGGATGCTGGGGACTCCGTCAGGACCATGGGGATATAGCGGCTCCGCAGGAGACAGGGCACAATAATAAAAGCTTTAGGATCAGGTGGTGTGCACTGGCTCCTCCCCCTATGACCCTCCTTCAAGCCTCAGTTAGATTTTTGTGCCCGACGAGAAGGGTGCAATCTAGGTGGCTCTCCTGAGCTGCTTAGAATAAAAGTTTAAGTTAGGTTTTTTATTTTCAGTGAGTCCTGCTGGCAACAGGCTCACTGCTACGAGGGACTTAGGGGAGAGAAGAAAACTCACCTGCGTGCAGGATGGATTTGCTTCTTAGGCTACTGGACACCATTAGCTCCAGAGGGAGTCGGAACACAGGTCTCACCCTGGGGTTCGTCCCGGAGCCGTGCCGCCGACCCCCCTTGCAGATGCCGAAGTTGAAGAGGTCCAGAGGTCCAGAAACAGGCGGCAGAAGACTTTCAGTCTTCATAAGGTAGCGCACAGCACTGCAGCTGTGCGCCATTGTTGTCAGCACACTTCACCAACAGTCACCAACTGTCACTGAGGGTGCAGGGCGCTGGGGGGGGCGCCCTGGGCAGCAATGTATAATACCTTTTTATGGCTAAAATACATCACATATAGCCCTTGAGGCTATATGGATGTATTTAACCCCTGCCAGATCTCACAAACTCCGGGAGAAGAGCCCGCCGAAAAGGGGGCGGGGCCTATTCTCCTCAGCACACGGCGCCATTTTCCTGCTCAGCTCTGCTGTGAGGAAGGCTCCCAGGCTCTCCCCTGCACTGCACTACAGAAACAGGGTTAAAACAGAGAGGGGGGGCACTTATTTGGCGACATGATTACATATATAAAAATGCTATAAGGGAAAACACTTGTATAAGGGGTTGTCCCTGTATAATTATAGCGTTTTTGGTGTGTGCTGGCAAACTCTCCCTCTGTCTCCCCAAAGGGCTAGTGGGGTCCTGTCCTCTGTCAGAGCATTCCCTGTGTGTGTGCTGTGTGTCGGTACGTGTGTGTCGACATGTAGGAGGACGATGTTGGTGAGGAGGCGGAGCAAATTGCCTGTATTGGTGATGTCACTCTCTAGGGAGTCGACACAGGAATGGATGGCTTATTTAGGAATTACGTGATAATGTCAACACGCTGTAAGGTCGGTTGACGACATGAGACGGCCGGCAAACAAATTAGTACCTGTCCAGGCGTCTCAGACACCGTCAGGGGCTTGTAAAAACGCCCATTTACCTCAGTCGGTCGACACAGACACGGACACTGACTCCAGTGTCGACGGTGAAGAAACAAACGTATTTTCCTTTAGGGCCACACGTTTCATGTTAAGGGCAATGAAGGAGGTATTACATATTTCTGATACTACAAGTACCACAAATAAGGGTATTATGTAGGGTGTGAATAAACTACTTGTAGTTTTTCCTGAATCAGATAAATGAAATGAAGTGTGTGATGATACGTGGGTTTCCTCCGATAGAAAATTATTGGCGGTATACCCTTTCCCGCCAGAAGTTAGGGCGAGTTGGGAAACACACCTTAGGGTGAATAAGGCGCTCACACGCTTATAAAAACAAGTGGCGTTACCGTCTCCAGATACGGCAGCCCTCAAGGAGCCAGCTGATAGGAAGCTGAAAAATATCCTAAAAGTATATACACATATACTGGTGTTATACTACGACCAGCAATCGCCTCAGCCTGGATGTGCAGCGCTGAGGGGGCTTGGTCGGATTTCCTGACTGAAAATATTGATACCCTTGACAGGGACAAGATTTTATTGACTATAGAGCATTTTAAGGATGCATTTCTATATATGCGAGATGCGCAGAGGGATATTTGCATTCTGGCATCAAGAGTAAATGTGATGTCCATATCTGCCAGACGACAGTGGTCAGGTGATGCAGATTCCAGACGGCACATGGAAGTATTGCCGTATAAAGGGGCGGTCCATCGGACCTGGTGGCCATGGCAACAGCTGAAAAATCCACTTTTTGTTACCCCAAGTCACATCTCAGCAGAAAAGGACACAGTCTTTTCAGTCTCAGTCCTTTCGTCCCCATAAGGGCAGGCGGGCAAAAGGGCCAGTCATATCTGCCCAGGGGTAGAGGAAAGGGAAGAAGACTGCAGCAGGCAGCCCATTCCCAGGAACAGAAGCCCTCCACAGCTTCTGCCAAGTCCGCAGCATGACGCTGGGGCCGTACAAGCGGACTCAGGTGCGGTAGGGGGTCATCTCAAGAGTTTCAGCACGCAGTGGGCTCACTCACAAGTGGACTCCTGGATCCTACACGTAGTATCCCAGGTGTACATTGGAAATTCGAGACGTCTCCCCCTCACAAGTTCCTGAAGTCTGCTTTACCAACGTCTCCCTCCGACAGGGAGGCAGTATTGGGAACAATTCACAGGCTGTATTCCCAGCAGGTGATAATCAAAGTACCCCTTCTACAACAAGGGAAGGGGTATTATTCCACACTATATTGTGGTACTGAAGCCAGACGGCTAGGTGAGATCTGAAATATTTGAACACTTACATACAAGCGTTCAAATCAAGATGGAGTCACTCAGAGCAGTGATAGCGAACCAGGAAGAAGGGGACGATATGGTGTCACTGGATATCAGGGACGCTTACCTACATGTCCAAATTTGCCCTTCTCACCAAGGGTACCTCAGGTTCGTGGTACAGAACTGTCACTATCAGTTCAGACGCTGCCGTTTGGATTGTCCACGGCACCCCGGGTCTTTACCAAGGTAATGGCCGAAATGATGATTCTTCTTAAAAGAAATATGGACGCTTTCCTGATAAGGGCAAGGTCCAGAGAACAGTTGGAGGTCGGAGTAGCACTATCTTAAGTAGTTCTACGACAGCACGAGTGGATTCTAAATATTCCAAAATCGCAGTTTTTTCCGACGACACGTCTACTGTTCCTAGGGATGATTCTGGACACAGTCCAGAAAAGGATGTTTTCTCCCGGAGAAGAAAGCCAGGGAGTTATCCGAGCTAGTCAGGAACCTCCTAAAACCAGGAAAAGTATCAGTGCATCATTGCACAAGGATCCTGTGAAAAATGGTGGTTTCTTACAAAGCGATCCCATTCGGTAGATTTCACGCAAGAACCTTTACGTGGGATCTGCTGGAAAAATGGTCCGGATCGCATCTTCAGATGCATCAGCGGATAACCCTGTCTCCAAGGACAAGGGTGTTTCTTCTGCGGTGGCTGCAGAGTGCTCATCTATGAAAGGGCCGCAGATTCGGCATTCAGGACTGGGTCCTGGTGACCACGGATGCCAGCCTGAGTGGCTGGGGAGCAGTCACACAAGGAAAAAATTTCCAGAGAGTGTGATCGAGTCTGGAGACTTCTCTCCACATAAATATACTGGAGCTAAGGGCAATTTACAATGCTCTAAGCTTAGCAAGACCTCTGCTTCAAGGTCAGCCGGTATTGATCCAGTGGGACAACATCACGGCAGTCGCCCACGTAAACAGACAGGGCGGCACAAGAAGCAGGAGGGAAATGGCAGAAACTGCAAGGATTCTTCGCTGGGCGAAAAATCATGTGATAACACTCTCAGCAGTGTTCATTCCGGGAGTGGAAAACTGGGAAGCAGACTTCCTCAGCAGGCATGACCTCCACCCGGGAGAGTGGGGACTTCATCGGGAAGTCTTCCACATGATTGTAAACCGTTGTGAAAAACCAAAGGTGGACATGATGGCGTCCCGCCTGAACAAAAAACTAGATATTGCGCCAGGTCAAGGGACCCTCAGGCAATAGCGGTGGACGCTCTGGTAACACTGTGGATGTACCAGTCAGAGTATGTGTTCCCTCCTATGCCTCTCATACAAAAAGTACTGAGAATCATAAGAGGGAGATGAGTAAGAATGATACTCGTGGTTCCGGATTGGCCAAGAAGGACTTGGTACCCGAAACTTCAAGAGATGTTCACGGAAGACCCGTGGCCTCTACCTTTAAGAAAGGACCTGCTCCAGCAGGGGCCTTGTCTGTTCCAAGACTTACCGCGGCCGCGTTTGACGGCATGGCGGTTGAACGCCGGATCCTGAAAGGGCATTCCAGATGAAGTCATCCCTACCCTGGTCGAAGACAGGAAGGATGTAACCGCAAAACATTTTCACCGCATTTGGCGAAGATATGTTGCGTGGTGTGAGGCCAAGAAGGCCCCTACAGAGGAATTCCAACTGGGTCGTTTCCTACATTTCCTGAAAACAGGACTGTCTATGGGCCTAAAATTAGGGTCCATTAAGGTTCAAATTTCGGCCCTGTCGAATTTCTTCCAGAAAGAACTGGCTTTAGTGCCTGACGTTCAGATGTTTGTAAAAGGGGTACTGCATATACAGCCTCCTTTTGTGCCCCAGTGGCACCTTGGGATCTCAATGTTGTTTTGAGTTTCCTAAAGTCACATTGGTTTGAACCACTCACCACTGTGGACTTAAAATATCTCACATGGAAGGTGACGATGCTATTAGCCCTGGCTTCAGCCAGGCGTGTGTCAGAATTGGCGGCTTTATCATATATAAAGCCCTTACTTAATTTTTCATTCTGACAGGGCAGAATTGAGGACTCGTCCTCAATTTCTCCTTAAGGTGTTTTCTGTTTTTCACATGAACCAACCTATTGTGGTACCTGCGGGTACTAGGGACTTGGAGGACTCCAAGTTACTTGACGTTGTCAGGGCCCTGAAAAATATGTTTCCAGGAAGGCTGGAGTCAGAAAATCTGACTCGCTGTTTAGCCTGTATGCACCCAACAAGATGGGTGCTCCTGCTTCTAAGCAGACGATTGCTCGCTGGATTTGTAATACAATTCAGTTTACACATTCTGTGGCAGGCCTGCCACAGCCAAAATCGGTAAAAGCCCATTCCAAAATGAAGGGGGCTCATCTTGGGCGACTGCCCGAGGGGTCTCGGCTTTACAACTTTGCCGAGCAGTTACTTGGTCAGGGGAAAACACGTTTGCTAAATTCTACAAATTTGATACCCTGGCTGAGGAGGACATGGAGTTCTCTCATTCGGTGCTGCAGGGTCATCCGCACTCTCCCGCCCGTTTGGGAGCTTTGGTATAATCCCCATGGTCCTGACGGAGTCCCCAGCATCCACTAGGACGTCAGAGAAAATAAGATTTTACTTACCGATAAATCTATTTCTCGTAGTCCGTAGTGGATGCTGGGCGCCCATCCCAAGTGCGGATTGTCTGCAATACTTGTACATAGTTATTGTTACAAAAATCGGGTTATTCTTGTTGTGAGCCATCTTTTCAGAGGCTCCTTCGTTGTTATCATACTGTTAACTGGGTTCAGATCACAGGTTGTACGGTGTGATTGGTGTGGCTGGTATGAGTCTTACCCGGGATTCAATTATTATGCACGCTCGTCCGGGCACAGTATCCTAACTGAGGCTTGGAGGAGGGTCATAGGGGGAGGAGCCAGTGCACACCACCTGATCCTAAAGCTTTTATTATTGTGCCCTGTCTCCTGCGGAGCCGCTATATCCCCATGGTCCTGACGGAGTCCCCAGCATCCACTACGGACTACGAGAAATAGATTTATCGGTAAGTAAAATCTTATTTTTTTTAAGTGCCATCCTGTCTGACACTTCCGTATATGTCCAGTGGTAATGCCATTTGATATAATTCCCGACATTACTGCCATTTAATTCCAGTGATTTTGTCATTTTTTTCCAGTGATTTGGACCAATAATACCATTGATTAGAACAAATAATTCCTGTAATTTTGTCATTTTCTTCCAGTGATTTGGACCAATAATACCATTGATTAGAACGAATAATTCCTATGATATTGAGGTGTTTGTGTCGCTTAGCTTAGCCATCCAGCGACCACAGTGCACCTCTTTTTCTCTTTTCTTTGCATCATGTGCTGTTTGGGGCCAATTTTTTTAAGTGCCATCCTATCTGACACTGCAGTGCCACTCCTAGATGGGCCAGGTTTTTGTGCCGGCCACTTGTGTTGCTTAGCTTAGTCATCCAGCGACCTTGGTGCAAATTTTAGGACTAAAAATAATATTGTGAGGTGTGAGGTGTTCAGAATAGACCGGAAATGAGTGTAAATTATGGTTATTGAGGTTAATAATAATAATAATACTATAGGATCAAAATTACCCCCAAATTCTATGATTTAAACTGTTTTTGAGGGGTTTTTGAAGAAAAACACCCGAATCCAAAACACACCCGAATCCGACAAAAAATGTTAAGGGAGGTTTTGCCAAAACACGTCCGAATCCAAAACACAGCCGCGGAACCGAATCCAAACCCAAAACCCGAAAAATTTCCGGTGCACATCTCTAGTATACACACATTAATTCTTACCAAGAGGGCAACAGCAGAGCAGCTCCTTGTTCTAGCCTGGAGGGGCGGAGCTTCTATGTGATTGACCTTCGTGGGTAGAAGGAAAGGACTGAGGAAAGGGAAGGGGTGGCCACCACACTGCCTGCATGTTCTAGATCACTGAATGCAAATACCTGAAAGCCAGGAAGGTTCTTCTGACAAGCCTCCAAACCTTCCCTCTTCCCTAACAACACACCAAACCACACTGCACTGTACTCTCTGCACTGGAATCAGTGACATGAAACATGCAGGCAGTGTGGTGGCCACCCCTTCCCTCTCTTCCAGTCATTTCTCCTCCTACCCCGAGTCCTGGCTCCTAGCTCTGTGTTAGAGAAATTACGCCTTCTGTCCCAGACGGCACCTGGAGCTCAAGCTCAAGCTACGCCCCTGATCCCTCAATCCCCGGGATTGGAGCTTCCAATCCCGGGATTGAATCCCGAATGATTTTTGTCTTGAATCCTCGGATCCCGCCGATCCCGGGTTTGGCAGCCCTACAATGTTGTTTTGCAATCAACCTTGAGTAAGACCCTCAGTGTAGTGAAGGAGAGTGCATCTAAAAAAATGCAGCAAGATGGCTACAGAACTGCCGTTCTCTGCCACAAAAATACTAATATTGGTGACAAAATAACAGAAAGGGGAGGAACAGTGGGAAATTCAGGTAACAAAGTGGATGACCTAATGCCACCCAGATACCAGGACTGTATCTGAGTGTCCTATAGATGCTCTGCAGGCTGCAGCACTCAGCTAAGTGGTGGTGGGATATTGCAGGTGGCTGTTTATGCTGCAGGGAGCTGTTCCATATTTGCACACTGGCCCATATTTATCAATCCTTGGAGAGTGATAAATAGCACGGTGATAAAGTGCCAACCTACCAGCTCCTAATTGCCATGTTACAGGCTGTGTTTAAAAAATGACAGTTAGCAGCTGATTGGTTGGTACTTTATCACCGTGCAATTTATCACTCTCCAAGGCTTGATAAATATGGGCCCCTGGGCCTGGAGATTGTCACACTGATTTCTTTTTTTTAGATTGCTATAATGAATTAGACTACTCATCCCTCCCTTGGTCTCTGATCGGGATTGTATTTGCATACTGTGACATTTATATGTGACATATAAATTTATATTATAATATGCTAATTTATAGCCAACCGGAGGAAAGTATCTGGTTATTTAAGAAAAGTAAAATCACAATTATCTGTCTGCTTGTTAATATAACAATATATGATTAGTCCAATCACACGGCTGCAGTAAATGGAGGCTCCAGATATTCTGTACTTGCTGTGCTTGTTAGCTGTAACGTCAGGCTGGTTCGTACAGTATAGCACTTTAACATCTGTTTCCTTTTGATCGGTATGCCGCTCCTTACTTGTCAGATGAACAGCAATCTTTCATTGTATACATTTAATAAACATTTTGCATCTCATTGGCTGAATACACCCACGGGTAATTATGGAATAATCTCTCTTTGACTGTAGAAACCTTTCGCGTCCCTCACTGTACGTCAGCCATATGAGTGGGCTCAGATAAGAATAAAAATTGTAATCTGAAAAACAGCATAAAAGAAAAAGAATAAGAACAATGTGAACAGGATCATATTAGTTTCAGTGTAACTGTGGTTACACTTCCTTTGTGTAACGGAGTATAACTGCACTTGGGAATAGTGCGTTCTAGTGACTACCTGAAGAGCGGGATACACAGATCAGAAATAATCCAGTAAAATGGGTTTCCGCTTCCTCCCGGAGAGGGATCACTTCCTGTCACCTGCCGGTGTGTATATGGGTATCCGGATGAAAGGTCGACAGTGTCTAGATAGAAATATGTCAACATGCATAAGGTAAAAGATAGATAGTGCTAAAGGTTAACAGGTTCAAATGTTAGACATGACAATGGCTGACACACATATGGTGGACATAAGTTTTTTTGTGTTTACATATTTTTAAAACTTTTGCTTGATTGACCATCCATGTAGACTACGACTAGGAATAGTTACCTGGTAGCGAGTGAAGGGAGCCCAGGAGGGCAGATGTTTGCACTAATTGTGGTCGCATATGATGAAACATAGAAAATGACACCCCCAAAAACACTCAAAAACTTGTGTTGACTTTTGTGTTCCATGTAGACCTTTTGACCCTGTCGACCTTTTGTGCCTGTCGACCCTTTCTACTGTCTACCATTTTCCCATCAACCTTTTGACCCTGTCGACCTAATGCATATCGACCATATGTACCATACTGTAGGTCTTCTGTGCCACACCTGTGCATTTGCAGGCCGATGGCTGCGCACACACTATAGGACTCCTGGGTCAAAAACCCAGAAGTCCTCTCTTCACAATGGACAGCTCTTATTGGAAGAGCTGTCCCTGCATGTAACTGTACCTGAATACCGGCGATCGGATAACAGTATGCAGGCGAAAGAGGTTGGGGTGTATCACAATTTTCGTGTGAAACTTGATACATCCCACCCTGAGAGATGTATCGCTGCTGCAGTCATGTGAGAGAAAATATGCCATTGCTCAGTTTGCGTATTGGGTCATTACTCTGAATAAGGGACAAGTGGTCACATTCCACTTTATAAGAGTATTGGGCACAAGTGCAGAATCAAACCTTCGGGGGGAGATACAGTAAGGTGGAGAAGTTGCCTATAGCAACCAATCACTTCTAACTATCATGCAGAGCTGTAACTAGACTTTTTGGTGCCCTGTGCCAGAAAGATAATTGCCCTCCCCCCTTATTTGTGCAATAGGGACATAAGGCATAGGGATGGCCATCGACCATCGATGATTTGAAATCATTGGTGGTCTATGACCGATGGTAACTACTTTTACCATCGATGCGGGGAATCAGATGGTTTCCCACCGTCGATGGTAAAGAGCTATCAAATATTTTTGTATTCTTTTTCTCTAGGGTGTCAGGGATATGGAGCATAGCTCCACCCCCTGACACCCATGAAGCCACACACCCAGACTCTGATTGGCCCACATCTAGTTCTATACTAACTTAATGGTGACCATCGAAGGGCAAAAACATTGATGGTTCCCATTCAGATGGTTTCCCACCATCAAAGTTATCCACCGACGGTACCATCGATGGATAACCCACCGATGGCCATCCCTAATAAGGCGCATGCCTTGCGTGGAAGGGGCATAACAAAATTAATCCCAGAGAAAGCCCATGCTATGATGCCCCTCCCCACATATACACAGGGTTGGACTGGCCCACAGGGGTACAGGGGAAACCACCGGTGGGCCCTACTGGGTGGGGCCCCACCCCCTCCTCTAGGGATCAGATTCTGGACTGTACAGTTACGAATGTAGTGCATAATCATGCATGAACTACAGTATTTACTGTACTGTACATATTTATCTAGGGGACAAACAATTGCAAAATCGTTAGGCAAACCAATGTGGCCGCTGGGCACCCCCCCACCAGTGACTTGCCACACCCCTAAACATGGGCCCCTACCACTGTATTCCCCTGGTGGGCCCTACATGCCCAGTCCGACACTGCATATACATAATATATACGTTATATATATATATATATATATATTATATATATATATATCTATACACATATATTGTACACACACATTTATAGAACACTGCAATACCACATTCATGCACTCAACTCGAGAGTTTGCTGCCATTCAGCCACAATACCCCACTGACACACCCAGAACCCAAACCCACAAGCTGCAGCATCCCAGCCAAACACCCCTCCCACCGAGCCACTTGATCCTGCATAAAAACGATGAGATTTCTAACTATATGAAGGTACCTGTAAAAAAAAGAAAAGAAAAAACAGCACCATAATCGAGCCGATCGCTGTAGTGTGCAGCCACCCATCCTATACCTTGCAGCAACACACACAGAGTGTCTGACTGCAATGTCATAGGTAACTGGTTCGAATTATGGGCACATCAGTGCAATTGAACAACAAAGAGCTATCAAGTCAAGTCCATGAATGCTGTATAGATATTAGCGACAAAAGGGGTGGAGATAGGAGACAGGGGCGGTCATCAGATGCTGGGCTTCAAAAAGGGTGGAAGCTGCAAGTGAAAGTAATTAGATAATTCATAACTGACAATGGCTTCCAAAAGCGCCCCCTACCCTGCAGCGTTATGTGTGGAGCACACTCCGCACACACCTAGTCACGGCCCTGCTGTCATGTTACAAAGCACATATTTCTATGAAACATATGTTTTGTGAAACAACTAAAGTAAATTGTTAAAAATATATATATTTTTTTAATTCATTGGACTTTTAATTTAATTTAATTCATTCATTCAAGCAGGCCCGGCGCTACCCGCTCAGCAGAGTCTGCAAAGCAGGTAGGCGCCGGGCAGGAGAGGCGCTCTCATCGCTCTGCTGCTATACCCTGCTAATGTGCGCTGAGTGCGCTCACGCTGTGCGCTATTGCGGACAATGAGCAGCGGCGCCAGCGGAGTTAAGCTCCACCCCACCCACTGATCTCCCGTCACTTCCACCTCTCAGCATCAGGAAGGGTTTCTGCGCAGTCCGCACGGGCTGTGAGACGTACTTCAGCTGTTACTTTCTGTTCCTGCTTCTGCTGGGAGGCAAGGAACCCGTTCTCTGCACTGTTGTGACTCGGGTTTCTGAGCCCTCCCCCTCTTCATGTTGCTCCAGTGCACGGGACCTCGACTGAGTTCAGGGCAGCCGACAAGAATCACTACACAACATAATAGTGAGTTTAACTCTTCAAAATCCTTGTCAGCAATTGCTCCTAAATACTCCTGCTGCAAGTGTATCATAATTTTTATCTTTTACAAGATTTATATATAATGTGTGAGTGTCTATTTTTCCCTGCGCATATAAAATGTTAAAAACTGGAGATGATAAAAAACACACACACACACACACACACACACACACACACACACACACACACACACACACACACACACACACACACACACACACAGACACACACACACACACACACACACACACACACATATACAGTGTGTGTGTGTGTGTGTATATATATATATATATATATATATATATATATGGGGCAATTATGGACATGAATAAAAATAAGACAGCACACTAATGTGTTGTTTTGTGACCACGTTCTGTCCTGTTGTGTCGGCACCTACAGACGTAGCCACGCTCATCTAAGCCGCAATGCGTACGCACGGGCATACGCATCGCAGCGTAATGCAAATGCACCTAGCTGCGACTGGTTGCAGCTGGCGTTTGCTCCATAGGTTTTAATGCATGCAAGCACGTGCCCATAGATACGGGCACACTTGCCACGCCTTCGCTGCCACAAAGAACAACGATGAGCATGGCTACATCTGTATATGCACATGAAAGGATGATGGTGAATAGATGGTGCACAAATAGAGGTAACTTTTCAAATACCATGATGGATGAAGTGAGCAGAGTATAATACAGTGGGGTAAATGTATGAGGCGTTGCTATAGGAGGGAAGTTGTATCAGCACATATGTGCGCTGATACCGCTTCTCCTCCATGTATTACTGCGGGAGAGGGCGCAAATTTATAGTTTGCAGGGAGGTATTGATTTATGGAATCATATTTATGACTATTAATATTTAATATATCATATATGGTATTTAATATATGGATATATTTCAATTAATATGCATTATCATATATATCTGCAAATATATTATGTCAGGCTTACAAATTAATTGGCTGATAAATATATGCAGTCCTTATATATACATATGACATGAAATTATGAAGTTAAGATTCCTTAAAGAGAGTTCAAGCTTGAATATTACCGCTCTTTTTATATGATTCTTTATTTACAGGCAGATCAAATCGTACAGAATAAGATATACACAGTAGTGATATATATACTAATTATAATTATATTAAGCTATGCTATGTTTCCTTCGTTACATAACATAAAACAACATGACATAAGTTTCACAAACAGTTTCAATTATTATCATATTTATACTTGCAAGTTAAAGATTGCCATCCCAAGAATCATTCCTTCTGCATGTTCTCCATGACTTCTCCTCCTGACTGACTTCCTTCCTTCTCCTTCTTCTTCTCCCTCTCCCTCTTCCTTCTAACTCCTAACTACAAGTCTGGTCCTTTTATCTCATATTTTACCAATTCAAACTATCATATTCTCATAGTTTCCAATGGAATAGGTAATTATAGGTTTGTCAGATTCCAAGGTGTAATAAAACAAACATTGAACTGGGCTGTCGTGTCCTGTTCACGGAGGCATGGTGTCATAAAAGTGTGGTGTCCACACTGCCTTAAGCAAGTATAGTATTGTAAAATCTGGAATGTCTTTTCATCCAAAGTTCTGTTGTATTGACAAGTTTTCCTGGGGTCGGTTACACAATGTTTTATCAATGGATGTGATCTCTTTTCATAGTAGTTAATTTATACTCCCTAGCTTTTAACCTTCACTGGACAATAGACAAACCAGTAGATTCTGATCTACTGTAAGCACACCTGTGAATTCCAATGACCAACAGAGCTCTGTCACATACCTATTATCATTTATGGCCTAATACCTTTTCTCTACAATGACTCTTGATCTTACTGTAACCTCTCTGGCCTTATTTATGACTAGAGCAGAATAAACCTGTTCCCTACACTATTTTTTACCATCTTGCTGTAAAACACAAATATACAGTATATCTATATAAACACATACACAAACCTAATCTCTTAAATCAGCTAAACATTACCTCATACATTCAAACTTATTTCATATCTATTCCTTACTATATATATCCAGTATACTGTCCACTATGGTAACATCGCCTATTTATAATGAATTATATTTTGATTCAGACAATATCCATTGCCCTAATATTATACTAAGTGCAGACAATTACCTATAAGGCAACAGTCGCCCCCTTGTGGCCATGAGAAATTCTTTTGATTGGCCACACATTAAACTAGCGTAATTGCTTCCAAATACATTTCAAAATATTCCTTCAAACATAACTTTCGTTGTAACCATAATATATACCATAAGTGTAATAATAATAACCATTATGATTTTAAAAATCTCTAAAAATTCTTAGCTTACCTAACCTTATTCTACTTTTAACTAAAGCAGACAAAACTGAGGTTTTTATTCAGTATTCATGAGGAAAACTAATTTCTACAGACATTTGGAATACCATAGCCCAATTGTAGACCTTTTTTCTGTATCTGGATCAGTACGTTTGGACATTTTTGCTGTTCTTGTATGTAGCAATTTACTGGGATAAGACTGTCATCTGCGTGGTTTGCTTGCAATTGGAGATGCCTTGCGTTTGCATTATGGCCTTGCGTTTGCAACATTTGCACCATTACTAGAAGTAGAATTCTTCGTAGCAGCTGCTCCTTTGCTTGCCATTTCGCTGTTTGAGGCAGAGGGCTGTGTACGTCGAGTGCTGTGTCTTGAACATTCAGTACTTGTGACGACCCTCAGTAATAGTAATAGTCTTTATACAGTCTTTAGCAGTTCTGTTTCCTTTGCGTTTATCCAATGCCGCAGTTGTGACCAGTGTCCATATTGCTTTTGCACAAACAGGTTGTGATTTTGAATAGAACAGGCATATATGAAACAGTCTTTTTTTTTTTTTTCTTTCTTTCTTTCTTTCCTTGCTTGTTAATAGTAGGTCTTAATTGTCTTCGGGCAATAGTACCACAAATGGCTGTGAGTAGTACACCTACTCTGTTCTGTATTTCCTCACTGAATAAATTACCATGCAGTCTTAAATCTCCTTATTCTACCTTGTACCTATTTATACATCTCAATCTTACATAAACTTATACCAGTTTAACCCATATAAAGGCGTTTTCTATCCTACCTATATTTTGACTAATAATTATTTAAAATGCTTTTGATGTGTATATAGTAACATCCTATCAATACAATAAATGAATATAATTTTGCTTCAAACAGATATTAAATATCATTTAGGAATGGCTTTAAATATATCTAATTCCATCCAATATTATTTTATATGCAGCCATGTGCATATACAGTGACCCTGTTATGCTACAAATAATTATCTTAGACTTGTGACAGTCTTTATTAAGAGAATTATTCATCCCACTTAATAATCTCGGCCCAATTTGTTATAACGTGGTATACCATCCTGTATTAGATATTTAATTACTTTTGAAGCTTTTACGAAGGAAGCATAGGTAGTATCTACTGTGTAATATTAAAAAAACATAAAATATTTACAAGGTATATAATACAATTACATAATATATATATATATATCAGACAAATGTTTACATATATGTGATTAAGGTATATGAAGGGATGAGACAGTTCTGTATAATCACAGTGATGAGATGTGCTGTACACTGTTTTGGGAGTGTACATGTAGTTTGAAAGACAAGTAATGATTACTTGTGATGAAAAGGTTAATGAAAACATTCCCCTTTCTTGTGAAACTAGAAAACTCCTTGAGGATTTGTCCATATATCAGTCTTTAGGGATGCTATGTAGATTTTGCTGGATAGCAGCGATGAAAGGGTTAATGAAGACCTTTTCCCTTGTAAATTGGAGTCTTTTTGGAGTCTTGCACCATTCTGTATACAGGTTGCCAGGATTACTATGAATCAAACAAAAATACATACAATGACTATCACAGATATTTATACAGTGATTTAACATAGCTTGCTATGCATTCTGTCCTATCTGCTGCATGTTATCAGGTACAGAATTTACAAATGTGTCTTTTAACGATTGAATAACAAACAAACAATTGTTTCTGGCCTGTGCCAATCTTTCCTGTCACATTGTGTGTCAATGACAGCACAATTGTCGCTGCAGATATGATGCAGGTTTAATTTGGAAACTGTGGCTGTTTGAACATCAAAGCAAACAATGGCTTCATTGGATCTAACAAGTAAAGGAATGATACTACCGTATTCACTTGTGACCATACTCCCTTGTGATGCAGCCTGGTCCCAGACTGTCTTTAACCATAGCGTTTGCTGCTTGGTGTGGCTCCTTAGTTTGGAAGAATCTTGGAGCTTCTGAAAAAAACCTACTTTTGTGGGGAGAGAAACTTGTTAAACTTTGCCAAATATGTATTGCAGGTCCCAGGGCTTTCTGTCTTTCCACACCTGTAATAAAATGGTTATGGCACCAGGGCATAAAAACATTTTCATCCTGGTGATCCTTTTTGTCATTGTTAATTGGTGTGTGGTTTGCAGAATGACACTCTGCATGTGGTCTCTCTGAGAGCATGCAAACATTTGCACCATCACTAGAAGTCTCTGAGTGCTCTGTGGGGGTTACATAAGTTTGGGAACTTTGTTTGTAAACATGCATTCCTGAATTAATTTCATGGATTTTCCCTTTAAACATGTTTCCAGGTGAATACATTTCAAGGTTTGCAACTCTGGTTGCCATGGGAGTTTTCACCATGGGGAACTTCCCCACCCCTGTGTGCACTGTACTGCTGCTATCAGTGTTTAAATCTGCTGACAATTCACCTTTGCCTAAGGGCATAACAAATTCTTCATTTACATTGGGAACTCTGAGAGTGTATTCAGCAGAATACTCATAATCTGAGTTACAATGATCTTCCCCCTTACTAGACACAGTGTAGGGGACATCTCCTATTGCTGCTACCTCCTTTACATTAATGTGCTGTCTGATGATAGACACATCCGGCACATTGCTACTTTCTTCCTTTACCACAGAGGCTGTTCTGCTGGTGGTCTGTGTGACCATAGCAGACTCCATGCGCTGCACATTGATGCAGTCCTGCAACATGTAACCTTCCTTAATTTTAGGATCTTGACTGATTAAGTCATTTCTGACTCCTGTAGACTCTGTGTACAGAGTTTCACATACCTCAACACTATTCCTGTTTGGTGTTTCTATCTCAGCTTGCTTGCTGGATGTTATCTCTTCATCAGAGATCTTGACAATTTGATTACAAACTGTCAGGCTTTTCGCTTCTGCCCCAAACTTTTTCTGTTTATTTTTCTGTTTAAGGGACTTAAATAACGAATGCATTTTTGCATTAATGGTCAGGCACGCCTTACGAAGACGTGAACCTGATTCTTCTTTACATTTCTGTTTGGCTTCTAGAGCCGCAGTTCTGCGCATTTTTCTAAATGCTACAGAAAACTTTTGCATTTTTAACATTTTAATGCTAAATTTATATATTCTTTGTTTTTAGTACTGAAGGTATCCTCTCCTTAAGATTGACCGGTGTCTTAAGGTTAAACTCTAATACCTGGTACATTTATACATTTATTTGGAAATACTCTTTTCCACTGTGCACATTTTCTATTCTAGGCCTTTAAATTCTTTATTCTCATTTGTAACCTATTCCACTGTGATCTTGTATTTTGCCAGCAGGCTTATAGCCTTTGGTGCTGCTTCCTAATAGATATTATGTTAGTTAAAATAACGTATATTGCACTAACACATTTATCCTAGGTTATACAGAATACAAAATTGACATTACACAATGGTAATAAATTTTCATAGATACATCCCCACCGTGATTCTGCAGATTTGGTAGCCAGCTTATAGCATTTGCTACTCCTCATAAATATTATAAATCAGATAATCAGATTCAGTAATAACAAGTCCAATTCGTGGTCGCCAATATTGCTTTATGGAATCATATTTATGACTATTAATATTTAATATATCATATATGGTATTTAATATATGGATATATTTCAATTAATATGCATTATCATATATATCTGCAAATATATTATGTCAGGCTTACAAATTAATTGGCTGATAAATATATGCAGTCCTTATATATACATATGACATGAAATTATGAAGTTAAGATTCCTTAAAGAGAGTTCAAGCTTGAATATTACCGCTCTTTTTATATGATTCTTTATTTACAGGCAGATCAAATCGTACAGAATAAGATATACACAGTAGTGATATATATACTAATTATAATTATATTAAGCTATGCTATGTTTCCTTCGTTACATAACATAAAACAACATGACATAAGTTTCACAAACAGTTTCAATTATTATCATATTTATACTTGCAAGTTAAAGATTGCCATCCCAAGAATCATTCCTTCTGCATGTTCTCCATGACTTCTCCTCCTGACTGACTTCCTTCCTTCTCCTTCTTCTTCTCCCTCTCCCTCTTCCTTCTAACTCCTAACTACAAGTCTGGTCCTTTTATCTCATATTTTACCAATTCAAACTATCATATTCTCATAGTTTCCAATGGAATAGGTAATTATAGGTTTGTCAGATTCCAAGGTGTAATAAAACAAACATTGAACTGGGCTGTCGTGTCCTGTTCACGGAGGCATGGTGTCATAAAAGTGTGGTGTCCACACTGCCTTAAGCAAGTATAGTATTGTAAAATCTGGAATGTCTTTTCATCCAAAGTTCTGTTGTATTGACAAGTTTTCCTGGGGTCGGTTACACAATGTTTTATCAATGGATGTGATCTCTTTTCATAGTAGTTAATTTATACTCCCTAGCTTTTAACCTTCACTGGACAATAGACAAACCAGTAGATTCTGATCTACTGTAAGCACACCTGTGAATTCCAATGACCAACAGAGCTCTGTCACATACCTATTATCATTTATGGCCTAATACCTTTTCTCTACAATGACTCTTGATCTTACTGTAACCTCTCTGGCCTTATTTATGACTAGAGCAGAATAAACCTGTTCCCTACACTATTTTTTACCATCTTGCTGTAAAACACAAATATACAGTATATCTATATAAACACATACACAAACCTAATCTCTTAAATCAGCTAAACATTACCTCATACATTCAAACTTATTTCATATCTATTCCTTACTATATATATCCAGTATACTGTCCACTATGGTAACATCGCCTATTTATAATGAATTATATTTTGATTCAGACAATATCCATTGCCCTAATATTATACTAAGTGCAGACAATTACCTATAAGGCAACAGTGGCGCCAAACACCCTAGCACCGGCCCTGACTACAAGAGCACCTTTAATAAATAGATGGAACAGTCGACAAAGTCGTTTTTTACAACTCATTTTCCCAAAATTGAATGAAACTTATAGTTCCCAAAAAGATATTCATTTGAAGTAAAACAAATAAGTATTGGTTTTTTTTCCAAGTCTGTATTTAGGCCTCAAGCAAGATAAAGTAATTTGAAAATCTTCAATCCTTTATCAATCTGAGACGAAAAAGACTCGGAAGAAATAACGTAGCCAAGACTGGAAAGCAAAGTAAGTCTTGTGTAAAATTATTTGTGCCAGTCATTGTGCAGTCAGACCACAGATAAATTTGTTTAATAACAATCTCCTAGGATCTGATCTTTATAGCACAGTTATTAAATGCATTGAAATGAAACAAACAGCTGACTGTAGTTATTTTCTGTCCTCAGGCTGCTGTTAGGGAAAAAAAATCATATATACAATGTTTACTTTTATCAGTCGAGGCGCAAACAAGGTTTTATATTCAAACAGCCTCGGTAAGTTAAGAAGTCATTGACCAATTCATCATTTCTGCAGGATTTTTTTGTCTGGTATACTGTAATTCAGTAAATTTGACTTTTAAACAGATGTACAGATGTAGCCACTCTCATCTGTCCTGCAGCCTGCTGTATTAGCGGGAAGCCAGGACTTGCGTATGCCCATAGGACTACATGGGTGCCGTACTAAGGGGGTGATTCAGACCTAGTCGCTGGGCTGCTAACTTTGCTGTCCTGCGATCAGTTAGTCGCCGCCTCCAGAGGCAGTGTATATTCGCTGTGCAAGTGTGCGATCCCATGTATACGCCGAGCGGCAAAAATCCACTGTGTGCAGTCGGTGCGCAGCCCAGGACTTACTCCTTCAGTGCGATGAGAACAGGCTGATTGGGGCCAGAGCTGACGTCAGACACCCTCCCTGAAAACGCTTGGGAACGCCTGTGGCTTTCCGGACACTCCCAGTAAACAGTCAGTTGCCACCCACAAATGGCCTCTTCCTGTTAATCACATTGCGAACGCCCATGCAATTCAAATTTTCGCACCATCTTGTCGCTGACCAGTGATGCCCGTTGTTGTCCAATGTGCATGCGCAGGCTCGGCGCTACCCACTCAACAAAGGGATGCAGGGCAGGTAGGTGCCAGGCTATAGAGGCACTCTCCCTGCTCTGCATCCCCGCTGCTGCGTCTGGCCTCCTTCTGCTGCTGATTTCTGTGCCTGTCACTGCATGACAGGCAGCGGCGCCGGCAGCTTAAAGCCTCCTCTCCCCCTTCTGTGGCAGTGAATGATCTGTCAAAAAGGGGCCAGAGCTACATGGGCAGAGGGAGCAGAGCTACATAGATGGAGGGGGCAGAGCTACAGGGGACCAGTAGAGTGCAATGCCACAGAGGAGGACATGCTGCTCCAGAATCCAGATCCAGCCAGGGAGAGAAAGTGTGTTTGTGTGTGTGTGTGTGTGTGTGTGTGTGTGTGTGTGTGTGTGTGTATGTATATGTGTGTATTTGTGTATGTGTGAGGTGGAGGAGGAGGAATATGAATAAACTGCACTTCTGTGGGCGTTACATGTAAGCTGCGCTACTACTGGGACGTTACGTGTAAGCTGCGCTACTACTGGGGCGTTACATGTAAGCTGCGATACTACTGGGGCGTTACGTGTAAGTGGTACTACTACTGGGTCATTACATGTAAGCTGCGCTACTACTGGGGTGTTACGTGTAAGCTGCGCTACTACTGTTGCATTACGTGTAAGTGGCGCTACTACTGGGTCATTACGTGTAAGCTGCGCTACTACTGGAGCGTTACGTGTAAGCTGCGATACTACTGGGGTGCTACATGTAAGTGGCTCTACTACTGGGGCATTACATGTAAGCGGCGTTACTACTGGGGCGTTATGTGTAAGCTGCGCTACTACTGGGTTCGTTATGTGTAAACAGCGGTACTACTGGGACATTACGTGTAAGTGATGCTACTACTAGGGGCATTACGTGTAAGCTGCGCTACTACTGGGGCGTTACGTGTAAGTGGCCCTACTACTGGGGGTGTTACGTGTAAGCTGCGCTACTACTGGAGCGTTACGAGTAAGTGGCGCTACTACTGGGGCGTATCATGTAAGCTGCGCTACTACTAAGGCGTTATGTGTAACTTGCGCTACTACTGGGGCATTATGTGTAAGCTGCACTACTGCTGGGGGCATTATGTGTAAGCTGCGCTACTGCTGGGTTTATTATGTGTAAGCTGCGCTACTACTGGGGTCATTATGTGTAAGCAGCGCTACTACTGGGGTCGTCATGTGTAAGCAGCGCTACTACTGGGGCATTATGTGTAAGCTGTGCTTCAACTGGGGTGTTATGTGTAAGCAGCGTTTTAACCACTTAACTGACGATTTATTTCCCCAAAAACCGCTCCGAAATTGTCGTTTTTTTTAATGAGTGAATTAGGTGAAGAACATGAATTTAACCCTATCCAAAATTATTTTAGTTACAAAAAAAAAAGCCCCCCCACACACACGCACTTCCCTCCCAATAATCGAAACATTGGCCCTCATTCCGAGTCGTTCGCTCGGTATTTTTCATCGCATCGCAATGAAAATCCGCTTAGTACGCATGCGCAATATTCGCACTGCGACTGCGCCAAGTAATTTAACAATGAAGATAGTATTTTTACTCACGGCTTTTTCATCGCTCCGGCGATCGTAATGTGATTGACAGGAAATGGGTGTTACTGGGCGGAAACACGGCGTTTTATGGGCGTGTGGATGAAAACGCTACAGTTTCCGGAAAAAACACAGGAGTGGCTGGAGAAACGGGGGAGTGTCTGAGCGAACGCTGGGTGTGTTTGTGACGTCAAACCAGGAACGACAAGCACTGAACTGATCGCACAGGCAGAGTAAGGTTGAAGTTACTCAGAAACTGCTAAGTAGTTTGTAATCGCAATATTGCGATTACATCGGTCGCAATTTTAAGAAGCTAAGATACACTCCCAGTAGGCGTAGGCTTAGCGTGTGTAACTCTGCTAAATTCGCCTTGCGACCGATCAACTCGGAATGAGGGCCATTGATCGGGAACATCATGAGCATCAGAACAATACAACATAAATTTTTAGGTCTCGGAGAGCTGCCAGGTACACATGGGGGATCTGGGGGGGTTGTTTTACCTTTACCAGCGGCTGCTATTGTCTGCAGCACTGCATCCTGCCATGCTGACCGATCAGCAATGATTGGCAGCACGGCAGACACAGTGGACGGGATGTACTAATGTACATCGCCGCCCATCGCCGCCCTGCGCCACGATGCTGATCGCATATGTACTAACATATGCGATCAGCATTGCGGAGGACAGCTCTACCGATAAGAGCTGTCCTCCGCGATGCACAGCGGCAGCCTGACTTCCGGGATTCGGCCCCAGAAGTCAGTCTGCACATGCACGGGGTTACGGGGGCGGCCGCAGGGCATGCTGGGAGGGATCCGATCAGATCCCTCACACAGCGCCGCGGAGAGAAGCCCATAGGCTTCTATGGACTATCGCCAGCTAAAGCTGGCGAACCCAGCCGCGGCGCTGACCTGGCGGCCGGGGGATAGTACATCAGGAAAATGCGGTAAACGGGGTTTACCGCATTTTCCGCTTAGTACATCCCGCTCAGGGGGAGGGTGCGGGGGGGCAGAGGGAGCTTCCGGTCCCTATGCCAGCAGCAGCGGAGGGAAGTTTCTCTTCCCTGTCGCTGCTAACACAGTTTATCTGACTGGTCGCATCCTGAGGGTCAGTCAGTCAAAAGCTATCAACTCAGTCTGTGAAGATACTCCCTCTTGAGCTCACACCTTGCAAAAGGTGGGGGAGTATCTAGAGTTATCATTGTATATCAAACATACTGGTTGTATCTTACTGGCATAATTTTAGACAAATTTTATGTAAACATTACAAGATGAACTATGTGTGTCATCTACTTGTTCAAATGTGTGTTATTAAACTAATTTTGTACTAATTGGCCTTGGGCCTCTTGTTCGGGTGACTATTTGGTGAGGGGTGTTTGTTACAGGTCCCCAGATATAAGCTTTCTCCAGTATACAATCCGTACCTACGGAAACATTATTGGAAGAACCATCGTAAATACGCTTTACCTAGCGCACCTGGGAAATTGTGTTTTTATCTTGTATGTTATTGATATCTATCATAGTGCTGCTTCCATTTAGGCGCAAGATAAGGATACCATTGTGTTTTATATATATATATATATATATATATATATAAATAGAAATCCAGAGGTCTTAGTTACATACATTTGCAAATATATGAAAAAGCCACCAGGCCCCGACAAGGCTCCTCTGATGCTGGTGGTCCTTAACTCTAGGTCTGGGCCTGGGGGTGCAGAACCCCACAAACCGGCAAAGGCCAGCTACCCCAGGGCAGCACAATGCGAGACGGTAAAGTGTTAGTACGTGTTAATAAAAGGAAAGCAAAATCTATATACAAAATGTAATATACTGGTGAAAGTGTAATTAAAAGACCAGAAGGATTAATAACTGCCCTGGGGTTCCTGGGGTTCTGCACCCCAGAGTTGGAATAGATTATGTAGCGAGTGTAGGGTGTCAAGCGCAGCAAGCCCACAAGGGGAGTCTTAGCGCTCGCCTTGTTGATGGCATTCTAGCAGGTGGGATGCTGCTGTCGGGATATGGATAGCCGGAATCCCGTCCGCCTGCCAAAAATACTGAATCGCGAACAGATATATGGACTGGATACAGGAAACTGGTAATGTTACTGTATTTCCTTTCACAGATTAGTTGTACCATCTGTGCAATCACTTTAAAGTACGGTGCAAAGACACTGTGCACAGTCTTCAGCAGAGGAGAGCGTTTAAGCTGAAGAGATGGGGAGCGATCAGGTCTGAAGTGCGCATGCGCTGTTGCCGCAGTGTGCCGGCACATGGAAGACAGCCGACGGCTGTCCTAGCCCTGCGATCGCCTCTTCCTGATTGACAGGCAGAGGCGGGAGGGGGCGGGCTGGTGGCGTTTGGCCGCTGTTTAGCGGTACGGTCCAGGCAACGCAGGCGTGCCCAGACCGTCGGGGGAGGGGGGGGCGGGCCGCGGCGGCTGCGTCACATCACACGCAGCCGCTGCGACCTGGGCAGCGATGAGTAGCTCCCTACCAGCGCACAGGAACTGCGCTGGGTCGGAGCTACTCCTACAGTACAAAAGCATCGCCACTGTGCAATGCATTTGTCCTTGTACGACGGGGTAGGGCCTGACATGCGGGGTGGACTAGCCCTGTGCTGGGCGTCCCCGCATGTCAAGCTGATCGTAGATGTGATAAATTTAGCACATATACGATCAGGTCTGAATCACCCCTGCAGTAAATGGTGCCAACGATGGAGTCTCACAGTTCTAGGCATATGGTTAAGTAGTTTCTGGGAAAATCCCACGGCACCTTTGAGTGAAATTAAAATCAATACTATTCGTGTTTTTCACACAAAACTCTGATCTTTACATTTTCAGAATTCATTGAACAATAAACAAAATAAAATCAATGACACAAAAGGAATTTTAACTACTTCAAACCAATGCAGAAAAAAGCATCTAATAGGCAATGTGTTTACGCTTATGCACAAAACATTTAGACACTGGGAGTTAACTGAATGAAGATGTGAATAAAAAGAGGAAAATTTACTAAAGATTCTTTTTTAAAACCTCTAGTTTTCTGGCAATTTTCCTGCGGTTCTGAAATTGCCAAATTTTCTAAATGCAAAACCTGCGAAAAACACTAAAAACTTGAACATTTTAAAACCTCCATTGGACACATCATCATCCAGGTTTTCCATTATTATAGAAGAGAAACTGCAAGATTCATCAAGTGGATGTTCTGATAGCCACAGACAATACACTAGAATGGGGTTATGGCTGGCAATATTCTATTCGAGCTGTTTGGCCAATCAGAAGATGAGGAATACCAATGCGCTTTTCAAGACAGCAATAACTATGTATTGATGAAGAAGGAAAATAACGTTGTTAATAATAATAATAATAATAATAATAATAATAGTGTTATTTATTTACCACTCTTCTCCCAATGGGACTCAAAGTGCTTTACAGTTAGATTTACAACACAAAATACAAAATAAGCTTAACGGAAAATAGAACAAAGCATTTGGATTGTGTTTCTTGGGATGCAGTCAATTTGCCTACAATTAAAATCCAAACGCTCAAAATACCGACAACCATTGACTGATGGTAAAAATCCCATCAAGGTCAAAATCCCATCAAAGGTCAAAATACAGATATTTAAAATATCGACAGGTCAAATAGTCGACATGAGTTTTTCATTATTTTTTCATTGAAACTGTCTTGTTCGTACTTTACCATCCCAGTGGACCTGTAGGGGGAATATATTAATGTTCAGAGAGCATTGAGGCACCGTGACAGAAGCATGGCGACCGCAGCGAGCCATGCACACCTTGTACAGTTTCCATGTCGACTTTTTGACCTGCCAACATTTTAATTGTCAGTAGTTAGACCTTTTCGGTATTTTAAATGTCGGTATTTTGACCTTGTTGGGATTTTGGCCTAGTCTGGATTTTTTACCGTTGGTCAATTGTTGTCGGTATTTTGACGGTCGGGATTTTGATTATAGGTATTTCATACTAAACCCATATTTTTTTATGAACTAAAGGGACATTAGTGAAACACTTGCGTTAACTTCTAAGTTTTGACCAAACTGTTTGAGGAAGTGAGTTCCATAGAGTCGGAGCCGCAAAGCTGAAAGCCCAAGTTGAATTCAGGGAAATTCTAGGTCTATAGGTCGACATACATTAGATTGACGGTCATTAGGTCATCCCCATATGGTCAACAGACACAAGATTGACATGGATAAAAGGTCAACATACAGTATGAATGGTTGACACTGGAAAAGGTCAACAGGTTCCAAAGTTTCACAGGTTTATGTGGTCAGCATTACAATGGTAGACAAACATATGGTCAACATGTGTTTTGTTTTGATTTTCATGTTTTTGGATTTGTTATTTCCTTGACTATACATGTCACAAGTCATAACCTTTAGGAACCTTGTGGCATGTGAAGTGGAGTGGAGCAAGGGAATGGGTTTCTCCAAATGGTGGTCCCAGATGACAAAACTACCACACTAACCCCAAAAATAAGTGCGTCAACCATATTTGTGTCAACCAATGTCATGTCATCTATTGACCATGTCAACTTTTTCCAGTTTCATATATCGACATTTTGTCTATGTCCATATTTTGTCCATGTCAACCATATGTAGTCAACCTAATGACTGTAGATCTAATGAATGTAGATCTTCAATACCACACCCACTTTCTGTACCTTGGTCCTTGGTTATGTAGGGCTTTATACGTCAGTAAGCCAATCTTGAAAAAGGTTTGTCACAAGCGGTGCAGTTCTGTTGCTGAGAGTCCCAATTGCAGTAGCCTAGGCATGATGATACACATGCATGTACTGTATGACTTTAGGCCAGGGGCATTTCTAGAGAGGAGGAGGCCTGTGTGCAGGCTCGTTCTGGGACCCTTCCATTCTAGCCAGCAGCTCTTAGCTCACTATGGTCCCTGGGAACTCTAACACTGGCCCAGAGTCTACAGCGCATGCGCAGATCTCCGGGAAAATGCGAATGAATACACCATCGGTCAAACGCGGCTGTTTAGGTATAGAACTCGTAATTTACTAAAAATTCTATTTCACAAACACTGCCGGCAATAGCCAAACACTGCCGTGAAAAAATACAATTCGTAAAAAAAAAAAGCAGTTTTAAAATAGACCTGCTTTTTTTTTACCGTGTTCTGATAGGCATGCACGGATCCATGAGATCCATGCATGTTTATCAGTGGGAAGGGGTGGGAAAGTGTTTAAAATCTTTAAAAAAAATTGCGTGGGGTCCCCCCTCCTAAGCAAAACCAGCCTCGGGCTCTTTGAGCCGGTCCTGGTTGAAAAAAATATGGGGGAAAATTGACAGGGGTTTTCCCCATATTTAAACAACCAGCACCGGGCTCTGCGCCTGGTCCTGGTGCAACAAATACGGGGGACAAAAACAGTAGGGGTCCCCCGTATTTTTTGAACCAGCACCGGGCTCCACTAGTCAGAGAGATAATGCCACAGCCGGGGGACACTTTTATCTTGGTCCCTGTGGCCCTGGCATTAAATCACTAACTAGTCACCCCTGGCCGGGGTACCCTGGAGGAGTGGGAACCCCTTAAATCAAGGGGTTCCCCCCTCCAGCCAACCAAGGGCCAGGGGTGAAGCCTGAGGCTGTCCCCCCATCCAAGGGCGGCGGATGGGGGGCTGATAGCCAAGTGTAAAAATAAAGAATATTGTTTTTTTGTAGTAGAACTACAAGTCCCAGCAAGCCTCCCCCGCAAGATGGTACTTTGAGAACCACAAGTACCAGCTTGCGGGGGAAGAAACAGGCCCACTGGTACCTGTAGTTCTACTGCAAAAAAATACCCAAATAAAAACAGTACACACACACACACACACACATACTTGTTTTTCTATCCTCATCGGGACATATGTCTGGAACCTTCCTCATGGGGACCTATTCAGGAATACCGGCCTAATGAGGACACCCCACATAACTGATTTATTTTCGGGTTTAATTAGAGATAGAGGAAACGTGTATTCAGCAGCAGATACATTTTATTCAGGAAAGGTTCTTTCTCATTTCAGCAGTAATTCGGTTCTTAATGTAAAACTTAACCGAGAGCCAGTTCCGAGCCTTCAGCGCTTGTCGTTCTGCCCTTAGGCACGCATCACAGTCATTCTTGCCCGGCACCTTGAATGAGCGAATGAACCGAATCATGTGACGTTCAACAGCTTTCACTTCTGCTGGGGTCCACGGATTGCGCTTGGTACCCCTTCTGTCACCTGTGCGGGAGAAGAAAGGTCAGTCACCACGCAACGCCACCACCAGTCATGGACGCATCTCAAATGGAATGGACAGTCACACCCACCTTTAGCTGCACCTCCATCCACCGCCGACACCACGCTGCCAGCTTCTTTTCCCATGTGCCCCATGGGAACCTCAGTATCCTGACTCTCTGGCTCATCCCCAGAGTCATCGCTCACCACCTGGATCGGCTCTGTGGATAGAGAAGGACAGGGAAACCGATCACACCAGCCCACTTAGACAGTCAGTCCCTGGAGCCACACTGTCAAGTGATACCTACCGTTTGGATCAATGGAGATCTCTTCCAGATTGTGGCCCCGGAATTCAGCCATTCTCCCTTGCTCGAGAGCCAGAAACAGCTTGCTCAACTTGGCCAGTTGAAGGGTACCCTCCGGGAGGCGGTAATAATGCCGGTGCACCCGAATATCATGTCCAAGGAAATCAGCAAGCTGATCCATCTCTGTATCGCTCAGGTTGAGGACTCTGGAAAGTGTAGCCACATGCTTCCGTAGGCGGGTGGAAGATAATGCTTCGGGGTGCTTGGCCCCACACTCCCGGGCGTAGAGACGTATGCAGTCGGATCCCCTATAATGGGACATGGCTGTTGGCCTAGCAAACATGTAGATATTGTGTGGGGTCACACCACATTCTGTCCGCTTCTCTATGAGGAGCTCCATCGCTTTCTGCATGCTTGGGGATAGCAGGACAGGGACTTTCCTGCCTCTTTTCCCAGGAATCTCAATACGGGAGAAGTGACGACAGAGTGCCTTCTCCAGCTCTGACAGGGCCTGGGCCACATCACCCTGCAAATCGGCTGTGTGCCGTAAATCGAAGGAGGAGAGCAGCATCTTGGAAACCTCACCTTCTCTCCTGCGGTTGAAGAGAATCAGCTGCGTGAGGGTAACTTTGGCCAACATGGACCACTGCTGTTTGGAAGGGTGGGCGGACAACTCATCGATGTACTCTCGCTGACGGTCAAGGAGGTACAGGTTCAAGCGCTTAACATCATCAGTGAAGGGCAGAAGCAGCGGTGCATTCCATTTTATCTCTCGAAGTGTCTTCAGGGCAGCAGTGGAGATTAGCTCGCTCCACCTCGCCTCATAAATTTTCCGAAAGTTTCGGGCACGCTCCTCTGTCAGGGCACTGCCCTCCATCAGTGCCTGACACTCCACCATAGCTGAAATCTTCTGCAAGCTGTGTCCCACCTTCAGAGCCAACGAGGGTATTTTATATGTATTGGTGCGGTCATCGTAACCGGCCAGGCTCCTCACAGCATGCACCACTTGCAGGAAATTCTGTGGGCAAATGAAATCTTCCATACACCGCAACGGTGTGACCTTCATCGCCTTCAGCAGAAGCCGCCCCACCTCTCTGAGCTTCTGACGGATGTAATCATGCTTGCTGACATCAGACCCCAGACGGTTATAGAGGTGCTGACCGAACTGCATAATCCAGCGGTCCCCTTTGATTACCGGTACCACATCATCATAATTCATTCCGCTCAGCAACTTCCAGAGGCCAGTGCCAACATCTTTCGGGAGCGGTGTGGCGTAAGTGAAGAGACCCTGCACCCTGGTTCTTCCAGGTTTGGGGCTGACACTTTTGCGGAGCGGGCACCTCTTCACATGGCGCCACAGGTGCTTCCTGGAGAATAGCCCTTTACATTTTACACAGTGCATGAAATCTTGGGGAGCCGTTGCTTCTTTCGGCTGCTTGCACGGTAGGAGGACTCCGCTGCCCTCGCGGAGAACCCCGACATTATGGGCAAAGTTTCCCCGGGTGCGAATCAGGTCTAGCTGCACTGTCCTTTCCCTGGAGCGCTTCGGAAAGCTGAGTGCCCTTGCAACCTCATGCTCATTGTGGTGGACAGCTTGAACATGTCTCGCAATTTTTGAGAATGGCCTCTCGCACCACAGGCAGAAATTTTTCTTGTTACATGCAATCGAACCATCTGCTTTTCGGGTAAGTACCTGGACCGACACTGCGCGGGCCGGATGGAGACTTGGTTCGGCCTCCGCGGAGCAAGCCCCGGACACTTCCAGAACCTTCCTGCCGTGAAAAGACGTCTCCTCCCCTCCACTATCATCCGAGCTGCTCAACTCTGACGAGTCGGGGAGATAGTCTTCGTCACTGCCGTCGGTTCCGTACATTGCCTCACTGCGACCAGCAGACCCAGCACTTCCGGAGTTTGTGGCGCACACACCGTACCAAGCCCGCGCTTTCTGTCTGACCACGCCCACCGTGAATACAGGGTTCTGGGAATCGAGGGCCCAGGCCCCGGCACGTGCTTCCTATTACACATCCGGAGAGGTGGTTCTTACTAGAGTCACGTGTCGGGCGGCGCGCGCGACACTTTTGCGCCACATGCTCCGATTTTCCCCAGGCTCCTGGAAGCCTGTCCCGGACCGAGAGGTGCCAGTCTCCACTCATCGGCAAGACTTCCACAAATCGTAGTACCGGATTCAGCCCACCAGGGGGCGCTGCGATGGGCAAGGAAGGAAATATCAGACCCGGTTTTCGGGCTCCGCGATTTTTCCGACGAATGCCCTTCTCACCCGAGCTCCGCGGACTTGGGCAACCTTCCCTCTGGATTGAACTGATCTCAGACCCGGTTTTCGGGCTCCGCGATTTTTCCGACGAATGCCCTTCTCACCCGAGCTCCGCGGACTTGGGCAACCTTCCCTCTGGATTGAACTGATCTCAGACCCGGTTTTCGGGCTCCGCGATTTTTCCGACGAATACCCTTCTCACCCGAGCTCCGCGGACTTGGGCAACCTTCCCTCTGGATTGAACTGATCTCAGACCCGGTTTTCGGGCTCCGCGATTTTTCCGACGAATGCCCTTCTCACCCGAGCTCCGCGGACTTGGGCAACCTTCCCTCTGGATTGAACTAATCTCAGACCCGGTTTTCGGGCTCCGCGATTTTTCCGACGAATGCCCTTCTCACCCGAGCTCCGCGGACTTGGGCAACCTTCCCTCTGGATTGAACTGATCTCAGACCCGGTTTTTGGGCTCCGCGATTTTTCCGACGAATGCCCTTCTCACCCGAGCTCCGCGGACTTGGCCGAAATCATATAAATAATATATAAGCCCGGCAAATGTAAGCGGGACGCGGGTCCGCGCGCGCAGCGCCCCCTGCTGGCCGCGTTGAAAAAAAAAAAATAATAATAATCCACCGTTGTGAATTTGCGATGTGTCCGCCTGGCGACACGGAGGGCTCTTGGAAAGAGACGGGCTATCCAAAAATGGAAAGGGAAGAGATCAGTAGAGAAACGATAAAACCAAATAAATAAAATAAAAA